>NC_090921.1:1431102885-1431702885 GCF_040938575.1 Ambystoma mexicanum | reverse complement strand
TAATCAATAGAAAGTCATTAAAAATCAATCTGGCCCCAATGCATGAGTGTTTGCCTGCCCTGGATAACCCCACCCTGGCTCTAATGCTCTGATAATTTTAAATTGATATGCACAGCATATACCAATTAAAATTTATTGGAGTACTTCAAAGTTTTAAGTGCTTGAATTCAGAAAAGATCATCTTTGTGGGACGAGGGCAATGCAGAGTGGTTATGGATATTTAGAATGTTATACATTTTTAATAGTTTGGAAGAGGCTGCAGGTCTGCTATTGTAGAATTTGCAGAGATGTATGGTGGAGGTAAATGCTTGTGCATGGAAATCACTGGGATTGTGGCTATATAGCGGCCACGCTTGGGGATAGGCACCCAGCCGCATTTATTCTAACCCTATGCCCTCATCTCGTGGAAAGTCGAGAGTTAAAATATATACCAGCAGAATGAAAGAACAGAATGTCCCTCAAATGTGCTTTCTGTTCGTGTGCACATGCTGCACTAATCACTTGGTATCGTTCCTATTTTGCTGTTTGTGCTGTTAAAGCGCCATCTAAATACTTTTAATGAAAGACTGTGCATTTTATATGCTTTTTAATTGGCAAGTTATCAGGGTCTAACATATGCTGCGCACAGTACAAAGCAGTCTAAAATACACGAAGAAATCTTAAAAAGAAAGGCTGCCGTCACCTGATTTGCCTCATCCTGTTCTAAAACCACACACAAACATAAAAATCGTATTGCTGCAAAAGAAATAAAAAATAGCTCTGAAAGAATTAACAATTTAAACATATCACTTTTATAACGGTTCTAATGCAATCTAAGAGGGGAGCTCATTATGATAAGTACAGCACAATAATTTGTTCATGTCGTAAAACCTGGAAGATGTTGGAGTAAGGCACACAATAGATTATGCTCGCGCAGTGCATGTTCAAAATGCATTCATGTCTCGGGAGAGGCCAGTTGGCATCCGTAGTGCTTGCATGTATCTGTTATGTTATGTTATGTTATGTTAAAGGATTTTATACAATGCACTGTTGCCACCTGCGTGGTTTCCTCGCGCTCCGGCTGATCTGTAAAGCAAGGTGGGGAGGTGGATAAGTTAGTAGGACTGAGCAGGAGAAAAGAGCAAGAGAGCTGTGATGTGCTATTTGGCAGCTTCAGTTTGGTTGACACCGTTCACTGAGCATAGGTGTGCTGTTGAGCAAGGCTATGTGGGGTTTGTTTCATTGTTGCGGTATAGTGAAGTGCGTGCAGTTTGCCGTTCTATAGAGGTATGGTTATGTTTAGTTCAAAGTTTGAGAGGTGTATGCAGAAGGGTGAGTTTTTAGTAGGGTTAGTTAGTGGCAGTACCCTTTTCTACCCCTGCTGTTATGACTAACTCTGGCCATAACCCTTCCCCTGTCGTGCTTTCTGGCATGCAGCAATTACCACCCCCACAAGTTCCTACTGGTGTGATGTGTTCCCAGTGCCTGTGAGCTGTCTGTGCGAGATATTGCTCCCTAACACAGATAAACTGAGTGAAAGATTGGCTCACCAACCCAAATGGCCAAATATGAGATAAAATTCCCCGACACAGATGGGTCAAGTGAAAGACATGGCCTAATAACACAAATGGGCCACATCCACAGAGAAACGCCTGACTTTGAGGTACTTGAGCAGTGGGAGAAAAATGACTAAATTTGAGACACAGCAATAAATAGCACATGCCTAAAGTTGAGACACAGCAGTAAATGGAGAACCACCTAAAATTGAGACACAGCAGTAAGTGGGGAAACGCCTAAAATTGGGGCACAGCAGTATATGGAGAGCCACCTAGCATTGGGAAACAGAAGTGATTGGATAACCACCTAAAATTGGGACACAGCAATACATGGAGAACCATCTAAATTGGTACACAGCAGAAAATGGAGAACCACCTACAATTGGGACACAACAGTGATTGGAAATCTACTTACTACCAGGCTAACATGGGTGTGCTGTACTATGTAAGGTAATATGAATGGTAAGGCTTTACTGGAATACACCAATTTCTGTAATCCCCGCCCAGACCACACTTAGCTTCTCAGTAGCTGCTGGTTGACTACAGCAAGCTGGCATGAATGTATTTATGTACTGGGTCGTACTCGGACATGAAGTTGACATGGTCACCAATGGAAATGTGTCCCACAATGGCAAACAGCAATTTGTTTCTTTTCCTGATAGAATGTTTGAGTACTTCCCATGGGGATGTGTTTGGTTCAATTAGTTGCAAATACTATACTGCAATTTAAACATATTTGGTCAGTAACATTTGTCAAAACTATCAGATCCATAATGCAGGAGCTCATAAAACTGGGCCTCTTTGGTCATAAAAACAATATCACTTTGACCTAAAATATGACCCACACCCGATAGTGCATTACGGGGCATGCATGGTATTTTTAAAGCTCAAATCTAGCTGAGAAGCATGAAGCACTATACAAATGGGACACACTCAGGGGATTACAAGTACAGTTCAGATGTAGCAGAGGAGCTCGAATGTGTAGAGAGCAGGGGAGAAGGGACCTCTAGTGGGGAGAATAGGGTTGAGTGGAGCGATCAGTGATTGGGAAAAAGTTCTTTGAAGAGGAGGGTCTTCAGGCCCTTATTGGGAATGGAAAAGAGGGGGGCAGTCGTATCTGCATTGGTATTGGGTTCCAGAGACAGAGTGCACTGCAGGAAAATGCTTGTTTCCATGTTTTTCCTTCCTGAAGTTCTTTGTTTCTAGCCTGGTGGTAGTGCACTGGCGGCTTTAGAAGGTATGTTTCTCATCAAGCAGATTTGTGTTTTGCGTGTGACTGCCTTGATGCATGCTGTGAAGAACATGACAAATGCTCTCGACATGGGGGAGTCATTTTCTGCCAATTAACTATGTATTTGTATAGCCAATTGCGACCAGGTACCCCCAACAAGGACCCAAGACTGCATCAACACTGTGTCTTATCCAGTGGTTTATCTTGGTCCTGACCCACCCCTCAGTCCTGGGAAGAGCATGTTTCTTTTGTGTCATGTTTGTACGTGGTTTACCCTCCCTTTGGTATTTTGGTCCTAGAAGGGGTATGGCTCCCTCCCCTTTTCCCTTCTCTTCTTGCCAGAGGGTACTATCCCCATCCCCTGGTCTTATGCAGATGCCAGGGGGGGACAATCCCCAACTCCAGTAGTCTTTGTGGGTCTTCCCACCGTACTGTATCGGTATGGGTAACCTGGGAGGGACTCAGGGTCTCCTCCCTTTCCACTGCCCTCTGGGTTTTCCTCCCAATTCCTTATGTGTACTGAGGGCTTGGTTCCCTTTCTGTTTTGGTTGCCCCTATTTGGTCTCCAGCATAGGAGGGTGTCAGTAAGAGTCAGGGATAAGGGTTCCCTGGTCTCTTTATTGTACTAAATAAAGTACCTCTGAGTTTTAAACCCCTGAGGTATTGTCCCCTTCCTTCCAGGTAACTGATTGCTATAAATGCCCATCTCATCCCCCTGGTTCGCATAGTACCTGTCTTGGGATGTCCTGCTCCACTGGGCTCCTTTTTGGTCAGGGAGGTGACAGCTGTCACACAGCATTGTCGGCTGTCCCGCTGCCGACACTCGCATCACACGCTGAACCTTTCCTCTGTGGACTTCCATCTTCTCCCTGGTTTCGTTGGTGTGAACACCCTCTTGCCACCTGCTCCTTGTCTACCTATTCTGGCGGTCCCGTTGTTCTCGGGATACGCTGGTCCATTCCGTTGTGGTTTCCTCTCTTGTGTACGAGCGCGCTATAAATAACATATAATTTCATTTCATTTCTCTCTTGATCCACACAACCACTACGGTGGCCACTACCGTTCCTCTTCCTCCCACGAACAAAAGTTCATTTTTGCGGCAGCACTTGAACAGCACCTCTGTTTCCAGTGACCTTTTTCTGTCTCGATGTTGGATTTCCTTACTTTGGTAGCCTCTTGCATGCAGTATGCTTTGGCAGTGCAGCAGTACATTGGGGAGGAAAGACAAGAAGGAAGAATTGATAACTGAGTATTATCACAGTGTTCTGAGGTTATCCCCATTCAGCTTCCATATAGTTTGTGGGTATGGGTTCCCCCAGAGGTTACCTCATTTATTTGTATAGCAAATTACCACCAGGTACCCCAACAATGACAAGTACTGCATCATCACTGTGTCTTATCCAGAAGTAGAAGAGGGGCGCCCTCCAGCCCTTTAGGCCCTGACAGGCACAGACAGGGGGTCCTTAGTCAGGGGGCCTTCATTGTGTGGGCCCGGCTTCCGCCTCCGGTCGCCCTCAATAGGATAAGGAGCCTTGCCTACGCTGGTTGCTATGCAACCAATATAAACAATATTGAGACGATCGTTGGGTGTCGGCCATCTTGCGGAACAACAAAGCAAACCACGGAGTGCTCGCTCCATGTGGTGGTTATCGGCTTTGGTGGGAACAGCAGCAAGATGGAAGGGACAATCTGCAAGATGGATGGGGCAATTATGCGGCACACTCAGTGCTCGGGTGACCTCTACAACAGCCGCACAATCAATGCCATAACTGGGAGGATAGGAGCACAGGTAGCGCTGCCCCTGCAACGCGGGTGTTGCTCCGATGGTAAAGCTGCTCCTGCAGCGGTAGTGGGGGCATTGGGGCTCCTGCTCCGGCGAGGGTGCGTATCGATCTCTTTTGGAAAGTTATGAGGTGAACCACTGCAGGACTGTTTCATTGAAACCCATGCGTGTAGAGGTTGAGGAGGGGTTTACGTTCAATGGTATCAAAAGAAGTGGAGAGGTGAGTAGGACAAGTAAGCAAGGGTCTTCTTTGTCCAGGATGTGTAGATTTTCAATGATAACTTGGATGGTAGGGACCTCTGTGATGCATCATATTTGGAAACTAGATTGATAGTCCTGTAGGAAATTGCGCCGAGTCATACGTTTGTGCAACTGGATGGTCTTCTCAATCACTAGGCTGAGAAAGGGTAGATGTTTTCTTGCCTGTGGGAAGAGTATTTTGTGAAAAGGAACACTCAATTGTATCCCTTTTACCTGCATAACACTGCGAGCTGCCGAGTGCTCTTGTTGTGCTGCCTTAGCTTCCTGGAGGAGGTGGAGCCAGCGCTGGCCACGTGACTCATCACGTGACCCTTTTTAGGAACATTTATTGAGGGTGCAGCCGCTCGAGCGGTGTGTTTCTAGCCTGTGGGAAGAGTATTTTGTGAAAAGGAATGTTCAATTGTATCCCGTTTACCTGCATAACACTGCGAGCTGCCGAGTGCTCTTGTTGTGCTGCCTTAGCTTCCTGGAGGAGGCGGAGTCGGAGTTGGCCACGTGACTCATCACGTGACCTTTTTTCGGAACATTTATTGAGGGTGCAGCCGCTCGAGTGGTGTGTTTTTGTCAGGACTCAGGGCTGGCAAAGACGAGGAGTGTTTAGATATGCCTCTTAAGCTGGGAAGGTCTAGAAACTACAATCTCCAGCATTCTCTGGGTCTGCGTGTAGTTCAACACGCGTGCGCTTGGCCAGCTGTCTGGGATTAAGGGCAGCATATTAAGTGGTAACGGCATCGTGCAGGTGTGGCTTATTCTGATTCAGCGTGGAGGCAGGCAGGCCGCGTGCGGAGAGGAGCGATGGAGAGCAGGACTACATGAACTACAGACGGCCGCATTTCGGAAGGAGCAGGAGAGTGCAGATAAGGTTCATGGCTTTACGGTCATTGTCTGGGAAGTCCCGTGGGGCTCCCCAGACCAAAGATAATTACGGGGAAATGCACAGTGATTGCTTACATTGTTGGGAGTGATTTACAGTGGGTCGCATTTCGTCTGGGAAGTCCCGAGGGGCTTCCAGACATAAGATGAGTAGCAGCGAAAGTTTTTGGAATGTTGTGCTGAGAAAACACAGTGTATGTGCTCATGTACTGCTGCGTTGGGACATCCAGGGTGTTCACTCATTTACGGTTGTGCTGGGCAAACCCAGTGTGTATCAAGCAATAGTGAATCTGCATCTTTAATGGTGTCTATGAGTAATGAACTATTTACAGACAAAAGGCTCAATATGATACATGGACATTACGTTTACCAAGTTCACCAAATCTTCACTGGTGTAGTAAACTAGTGTAGGAGGGAAATCATTTATGTTATATGTTGCTTTGCTGCCCGAAGGGCCATGTGTCTTGTTTATCATGATGGGAAGTTTTCCTAATGTTTGTTTTCATCACGTTGCTTGCTTATGTGTTTGCTTGTGAACCAACAGGGGTTAGTACACGTATTAAGGTGTACTAGGTAGGAAGTCAGGTTATATACGTGGACAGTGTTACATGCTGGACAGAGTAGGGTTCTTTCCTGGTGTTTCCCCTGTCCCATCCAAAGTAGGAGTTCCTTACCCTTTTTCCGGTGTTCCTAAATTCCCCATCCTATCCACAACCTCTCCCTAACCCCTCTTCCCCCCATTGGCTGCCACGTGGCGACCTGTTTTATATATCAGGCGTCTGTGCCAACCACGGTGGGAGTGTCAGGTTCATTTGGCTTCCGTGGTTCGGGGGAGAGTGTCGATCTCTCTTCCTTTCCTTTAAAGTGTTATTGTGACATAATAAGCCACCCCCAGATTGGGATACTCACAACCACCCATGCCAAATGGACAAGACACCTCCACCTTTAGCCGACGTGCTAAAGGCACTACAAGATATCCAAATGGAATTAGCGCATGCTCCGCAGGAAACTACCACTTTGAAAGCACAAGTACAAGGATTGGTGGGCCAAGGTACCCCTTTAGAGGGCACAAGTACAGCCAATACTGGGAGCGTTTCCAAGAGTAGAAATCCCACTGTCATTGTGCAACCTCCTAGTAACGTACCCCTGGCACCACCAGAGCGATTTTCAGGGGATCCTAGAAAATATATGACCTTTCTCACCCAATGTAGACTTCATTTTTTGTGCAAGCCTGCGGCATTTGAAACTATCCAAGCCAGAACTGCCTTTGTAATATCATATTTAACAGGCGATGCCGCAGCTTGGGCGATGCCTCTGGTACAGAAAGATGATCCTTTGTTATATAATTGGGATAATTTCTTATCAGAGTTTGGCAGACTGTTTGATAGACGGGAAGCCTCACTGGCACAAGACAAAGAGTTGTTAGGTTTAAGACAGGGGTCACGAGATCTGGTAACATATTTGACACATTTTAATAGACTAGTGATTGAAACAGAATGGCCAGTGGCTAAACAGACCGTATTGTTTTATCAAGGTTTACGGGAAGAACTAAAAGATGCAATTGCGCAGGTAGAACCGCAACCAAGCACTTGTACGGCCATGATAGATCTGGCCCTTAGGCTGGATCACCGGATGAATGAGAGAAAAGGAGATGAAAAGAAACCAGAAACTGTCCCATTTGTGAGATTAGATAGGATTAAGGGAGGAAGGAGTAGTGAGGTAGAACCAATGCAGATTGGTACTCTGAGAGGACCATTATCAGAGGCAGAAAAAAGAACAGAGGAAGCTTAACAAATTGTGTTTGTACTGTGGACAGGCAGGCCATTTTATACGCAATTGTCCTAATACTCCCCAGAGGAGTATAGGAGGGGAACGGAGCAAAAAAGAGGTGGGAAAAGAAGTGGGCCGACCTTAGGGGGAACTCAGGTGACAGGCCCGAAGGAATTAAAGTTCCCCAAATTGGTGGCAAATACAGTTGGGAGTAAGACATCTCATTTGTATGTATTAGTGACGTTATGTTGGGCAATATCCAAGCAGACAGTACTGGCTATGATAGACTCAGGGGCCACAGGTAATTTTGTGGACATTACATTGGCCGAACAATTGGGCCTTCCTTTACAAGACAAACAAAGAGTGGAAGGGGTGCAGTCGGTGGATGGGTCTCCTTTAGTGTCAGGGCCTATAAGACAACAAACACAAAAGTTGAGGATGACATTTACATCAGGTCACAATGAAGATATTACTTTTTATTTGATAGCCGCACCACAGTTTGGTTTGATTTTGGGAATGCCTTGGTTAGTGCAACACAATCCAAGGATTGATTGGGAAAAACAGACAGTAGAGTTTGATGAACAGAGGTGTAAAGAACACATGTTACCAGAAGTGGGACCCACGGCGTGGTTAGTTAAACAGGAAAGCAGAGAGCAATTGGTGGGAGCCGTGGAAGCAGAACTTCCCCTGCAATACCGAGAGTTCACCAAGGTATTTGACAAAAGAGGGGCAGAACAATTACCTCCCCATCGACCTTATGATTGTGTCATTGAATTGGAGGAGGGGGCAAAGCTACCCTGCAGTTGAATCTATACCCTTACAGACACAGAAAATAAACACTTAAGAGAGTATTTGGATGAAATGTTAGAGAAGGGGTTCATTAGACATTCCACGTCCCCGGTCTCTTCTCCTTTGTTTTTTGTTCCAAAAAAAGAGGGGACATTACGCACTTGTATTGACTATCGCGCATTGAACAAGATAAACATTAAGAATAGGTTTCCATTGCCTCTAATTTCAGTGTTACTGGATCAGGTGCGGGCGGCAAAAATGTACACTAAATTTGATCTAAGAGGAGCATACCACTTGATAAGAGTAAAAGAGGGTGATGAGTGGAAAACGGCATTTCAGACAAAATTTGGATTGTTCGAATACTTGGTTATGCCGTTTGGATTATGCAATGCTCCTGCGGCATTTCAATTCTTTATGCAAGAAGTGTTGAGGGACTTTATTGATGTATTTGTTATAGTGTACATTGATGATATTTTGATTTATTCAGTTTCAGAGGAACAGCATGTTCAACATGTGAGGGCAGTGCTTCAGAGGCTGCAGGAATATCAGCTTTGTGTAAAATTGGAGAAATGTGCTTTTCACACTAGGCAAGTGGAATTTCTGGGGTTCATACTAACTCCAGAGGATGTAGTGATGGATGCCAAGAAGGTACAGGCTGTGACAGATTGGCCATCACCACAATGCATCAAGGACATACAATCATTTTTAGGATTTGCAAATTTCTATCAGCGTTTTATTAGTAATTTCTCAGCACTAGTAACGCCGATTACTCAACTTCTCAAGAAAGCAACACCATTCATTTGGGGTCCTGAAGCAGAAAGGGCTTTTCAGGAATTAAAGATCGCTTTTCCTACTGCACCTGTGTTGAAACACCCAGACACAAATGAAGCTTTTCAAGTAGAGACAGATGCTAGTAATCTGGCAATAGGGGCGATTTTGTCACAGAAGGATAAGGAGGGGGTATGGCACCCAGTGGCCTTCTATTCTAGAAAACTATCAGGGTGTGAACAGAATTATTCTATCACGGACAAGGAATTGCTGGCTAACCGATCAGCCTTTTTAGAATGGAGGCATTACCTATTGGGGGCTAAGCATCAGGTGGTGGTGGTAACGGATCACAAGAACTTGCAATACTTTAAGACTGCTCATAAACTTAGTCCCAGGCAATTACGCTGGTATCAATACTTTAATGAATTCAATTTTGTGGTAACATTCAGACCAGGAAAGAATAATGGCAAGGCAGATGCATTGTCTTGGCAGCAAAATTTGGAGAGTGTGGTGAGTGAAGTAAGAGCAATTATTGCTCCAGAAAAAGTAATTGGAGCTATTACAAAAAATGTAATTGATGAAGTCAAGAAGGCTCTTCCTCTCCGGCAAATCCATAAGTGGCAGGCCAGTCATCCGGCAAGGAAGGTGAGGCAGGGGTTGCCGTACCATCAAGATCGATTGTTTTTACCTACTAAGGAAATACAGGGAAAAGCCCTATATTGGTGCCATAATTCTCCATTAGCGGGACACGCTGGTCAAAGGAAAATGCAAACCATGTTGGAAAAATACTTTTGGTGGCCTACTTTGAGGCAGGATGTGGGCAAATATTTATTACAATGTGAAAATTGCAAGAGGAATAAAGCAGATCATGTAAAAAAGAGAGGGTTATTACAACCATTACCCACACCTGAGAAAGTATGGACACACATATCAATGGATTTTATTACAGACCTTCCTCCTGATAAGCAGTTTGACACCATTTGGGTAGTGGTGGATTTTCTGTCCAAGCAAGCTCATTTCATTCCTTGTGAAGGAATACCTGGAGCAGGCAAGTTAGCGGAGTTGTTCCTTCAACATGTGGTTAGATTACATGGGTTACCCAAGAGTATTGTCTCGGACAGAGGACAACAGTTTACATCAAAGTTTTGGTGAGCTTTCTGTCGCATGTTGGGAATCAACTGTGCCTTATCTACCAGTTACCACCCCCAAACCGATGGGCAGACAGAACCAGTAAATCAAACACTCGAACAATACTTGCGGGCCTATTTAGGGGATGGCCGAGAGTCTTGGGTGCAGGCATTATGGTTGGCAAAGTTTACTTATAACAACACGCTGCACACTCTTCCTTGGGTATATCCCCCAATGAATGTTTATTTGGACATGAGCAAAACATGATACCAGAACATTTACCTGAAGTAGAGAATGTACCAGTTTCACAAGGACGTAAACAGTTGCTTCTTAAGATCAGACAGAAAGCGCGCACGCATTTGGAACAGGCTAAGGAAACCTATAAAAGACACGCTGACAAACACAGACAGGAGAGTCCTCGCTATAAGGCAGGAGACAGAGTTTTGTTATCAACCAAGAATCTATCTATAGTAGGATCTCGTAAATGTATGCCTAGATTTATTGGACCTTATGAAATCGTTACATGTGTGTCATCTACAGCTATTAAATTGCGTTTGCCAATGACTCTACCTATACACCCAGTGTTCCATGTGTCTTTGCTTAAACCTGCAGCTCCTGGAATGACGACAAAGAAACCTCCAGCCATAGTGAGAGAAGGACAAACGGAATATGAAGTAAAGCGCATTGTGGATTCCAGAAGAAGATCTCAACAGTTATAGTATTTGGTGCAATGGGAAGGTTACGGGCCTGAGGATTGTTCTTGGGAACCAGCACGAGATGTCCATGCTCCCAGGTTGGTTAAACAATTTCATGTACGACTGTCACACCTCAGGGAACCTGGCGGCTTTGGGCTAAATGGAAGCTGCGTCCTCCATTGCTGGTTCCTTCACGTACGACGAAGCGCAGAGTACGGGTCTAGTCTTTTTTTCTACGCATTCCGACGCCGGTTCTTTAGCCACTCACTTCCGGTGTCGGATGCGTTGCAACGAACAGTATCTCTGATCGCCTGCGCTGCCGTACTCCTTACACTTCGCTCCTCAGTGTTTTGTCTCCTTACCGTCTCCTGTCCCCCCGTCCTCCCTTTCTGAATTTCCAGCTTATCCTCTCGCCTCCGTATCCTTGCCCTTCCTCCTTCTACTTTTCCGCTCCCGTCTTCCACCGGTCCCTTCCTCCCGTCTTGTGTAATTTTTGCCTCAGGCTTGCTTTCTTTCATTCCTTTACACTCGGCCCCTTTCCCCTTTTCCTTCAGCCTTGCCATTCTGTGTATCGACCTCCTTCTGTTCAACGGACTGCCTAGCCTCTTTCCTATTGGCGTTTTCTTGTACTTCTAGTGTACCGACTCCTGCCTGTCCAACGGATTGCCTGCCTCTTCCTGAATTGTATTGTTGCTACCGGAACACTTTACCCGTGTTTCTCAGACACTCTACTGCTGTTTATATGTCCAAGTTTACCATCCCTGGAATTTCCTGATCCACTCATCTCTTCAGCAGAAGTATACCTTACTGGGGTTTTTTATGCCTCTGGCTTTTTCCCCACTGTTCAACGGCTGAGGAGGGTAGCCACAGTTCACCCATTGGGTGTCACTGTGGTGTCCTTTCACAGTCGTCCTTATCTACAAAAAAAAAGGGGGAATTCTCGAACTCAGGATAACCCGAAGCTTGCATTACATCAGAAAATCAGAGGTGAGGAGGAAGGGGAGGACAGGGAATCAGACTCTTCACAAGTGGAAGAGGATATAACAGATATATCCGACAACGACATCCGGGTAAACCAGGTCCTGGGAGGAGCCCTGGAAGGGTGGTAATGTCAGGACTCAGGGCTGGCAAAGACGAGGAGTGTTTAGATATGCCTCTTAAGCTGGGAAGGTCTAGAAACTACAATCCCCAGCATTCTCTGGGTCTGCGTGTAGTTCAACACGCGCGCGCTTGGCCAGCTGTCTGGGATTAAGGACAGCATATTAACTGTTAACGGAAGCGTGCAGGTGTGGCTTATTCTGATTCAGCGTGGAGGCAGGCAGGCCGCGTGCAGAGAGGAGCGATGGAGAGCAGGGCTACATGAACTACAGACGGCCGTATTTCGGAAGGAGCAGGAGAGTGCAGATAAGGTTCACGGCTCTACAGTCATTGTCTGGGAAGTCCTGTGGGGCTCCCCAGACCAAAGATAAGTACGGGGAAATGCACTGTGATTACTTGCATTGTTGGGAGTGATTTACAGCGGGTCGCATTTTGTCTGGGAAGTCCCAAGGGGCTCCCAGACATAAGATAATTAGCGGCAAATGGTTTTGGAATGTTGTGCTGAGAAAACACAGTGTTTGCGCTCATGTACTGCTGTGTTGGGACATCCAGGGTGTTCACTCATTTACGGTTGTGCTGGGCAAACCCAGTGTGTATCAAGCAATAGTGAATCTGCATCTTTAATGGGTGTCTATGAGTAATGAACTATTTACTGACAAAAGACTCACTATGATACATGGACATTACGTTTACCAAGTTCACCAAATCTTCACTGGTGCAGAAAACTAGTGTAGGAGGGAAATCATTTATGTCATATGTTGCTTTGCTGCCCGAAGGGCCATGTGTCTTGTTTATCATGATGGGAAGTTTTCCTAATGTTTGTTTTCATCATGTTGCTTGCTTATGTGTTTGCTTGTGAACCAACAGGGGTTAGTACAGGTATTAAGGTGTACTAGGTAGGAAGTCAGGTTATATACGTGGACAGTGTTACATGCTGGACAGAGTAGGGTTCTTTCCTAGTGTTTCCCCTGTCCCATCCAAAGTAGGAGCTCCTTACCCATTTTCCGGTGTTCCTAAATTCCCCATCCTATCCACAACCTCTCCCTAACCCCTCTTCCCCCCATTGGCTGCCACGTGGTGACCTGTTTTATATATCAGGCGTCTGTGCCAACCACGGTGGGAGGGTCGAGTTCATTCGGCTTCTGTGGTTCGGGGGAGAGTGTCGATCTCTCTTCCTTTCCTTTAAAGTGTGATTGTGACAGTTTTCTTGCCTGTGGGAAGAGTATTTTGTGAAAAGGAATGCTCAATTGTATCCCATTTACCTGCATAACACTGCGAGCTGCCAAGTGCTCTTGTTGTGCTGCCTTAGCTTCCTGGAGGAGGCGGAGCCAGCGCTGGCCACGTGACTCATCACGTGACCCTTTTTTGGAACATTTATTGAGGGTGCAGCCGCTCGAGCTGTGTATTTTCTTGCCTGTGGGAAGAGTATTTTGTGAAAAGGAACGCTCAATTGTATCCCGTTTACCTGCATAACACTGTGAGCTGCCGAGTGCTCTTGTTGTGCTGCCTTAGCTTCCTGGAGGAGGCGGAGCCAGCACTGGCCACGTGACTCATCACGTGACCCTTTTTCGGAACATTTATTGAGGGTGCAGCCGCTCGAGCTGTGTGTTTTCTTGCCTGTGGGAAGAGTATTTTGTGAAAAGGAACGCTCAATTGTATCCCGTTTACCTGCATAACAGTGCGAGCTGCCAAGTGCTCTTGTTGTGCTGCCTTAGCTTCCTGGAGGAGACGGAGCCGGAGCTGGCCACGTGACTCATCACGTGACCCTTTTTCGGAACATTTATTGAGGGTGCAGCCACTCGAGCGGTGTGTTTTCTTGCCTGTGGGAAGAGTATTTTCTGAAAAGGAACGCTCAATTGTATCCCGTTTACCTGCATAACACTGCGTGCTGCTGAGTGCTCTTGTTGTGCTGCCTTAGCTTCCTGGAGAAGGCGGAGCCGGAGCTGGCCACGTGACTCATCACATGACCCTTTTTCGGAACATTTATTGAGGGTGCAGCCGCTTGAGCGGTGTGTTTTCTTGCCTGTGGGAAGAGTATTTTGTGAAAAGGAATGCTCAATTGTATCCCGTTTACCTGCATAACACTGCGAGCTGCCGAATGCTCTTGTTGTGCTGCTTTAGCTTCCTGGAGGAGCCGGAGCCGGAGCTGGCCACGTGACTCATCACGTGACCCTTTTTCGGAACATTTATTGAGGGTGGAGCCGCTCGAGCGGTGTGTTTTCTTGCCTGTGGGAAGAGTATTTTGTGAAAAGGAACGCACAATTGTATCCCGTTTACCTGCATAACACTGCGAGCTGCCGAGTGCTCTTGTTGTGCTGCTTTAGCTTCCTTGAGGAGGCGGAGCCGGAGCTGGCCATGTGACTCATCACCTGACCCTTTTTCGGAACATTTATTGAGGGTGCAGCCGCTCGAGCGGTGTGTTTTCTTGCCTGTGGGAAGAGTATTTTGTGAAAAGGAACGCTCAATTGTATCCCGTTTACCTGCATAACACTGCGAGCTGCCGAGTGCTCTTGTGCTGCCTTAGCTTCCTGGAGGAGACGGAGCCAGAGCTGGCCACGTGACTCATCACGTGACCCTTTTTCAGAACATTTATTGAGGGTGCAGCCACTCGAGCAGTGTGTTTTCTTGCCTGTGGGAAGACTATTTTCTGAAAAGGAACGCTCAATTGTATCCCGTTTACCTGCATAACACTGCAAGCTGCCGAGTGCTCTTGTTGTGCTGCCTTAGCTTCCTGGAGAAGGCGGAGCCGGAGCTGGCCACGTGACTCATCACGTGACCCTTTTTCTGAACATTTATTGAGGGTGCAGCCGCTTTAGCGGTGTGTTTTCTTGCCTGTGGGAAGAGTATTTTGTGAAAAGGAACGCTCAATTGTTTCCCGTTTACCTGCATAACACTGCGAGCTGCCGAGTGCTCTTGTTGTGCTGCCTTAGCTTCCTGGAGGAGACGGAGCCGGAGCTGGCCACGTGACTCATCACGTGACCCTTTTTCGGAACATTTATTGAGGGTGCAGCCGCTCGAGCGGTGTGTTTTCTTGCCTGTGGGAAGAGTATTTTGTGAAAAGGAACGCTCAATTGTATCCCGTTTACCTGCATAACACTGCGAGCTGCCGAGTGCTCTTGTTGTGCTGCCTTAGCTTCCTGGAGGAGGGGGAGCCGGAGCTGGCCACGTGACTCATTACACGACCCTTTTTCGGAACATTTATTGAGGGTGCAGCCACTCGAGCGGTGTGTTTTTTTGCCTGTGGGAAGAGTATTTTGTGAAAAGGAACGCTCAATTGCATCCCGTTTACCTGCATAACACTGCGAGCTGCCGAGTGCTCTTGTTGTGCTGCCTTAGCTTCCTGGAGGAGGCGGAGCCAGAGCTGGCCACGTGACTCATCACGTGACACTTTTTCGGAACATTTATTGAGGGTGCAGCCGCTCGAGCGGTGTGTTTTCTTGCCTGTGGGAAGAGTATTTTGTGAAAAGGAACGCTCAATTGTATCCCGTTTACCTGCATAACACTGCGAGCTGCCGAGTGCTCTTGTTGTGCTGCTTTAGCTTCCTTGAGGAGGCGGAGCCGGAGCTGGCCATGTGACTCATCACGTGACCCTTTTCCGGAACATTTATTGAGGGTGCAGCCACACTCGCTGCGTTAAGCTCGCAGCGGGGACAAGGGCGCAGCATTAACTGTACTTTTTGGCTGCGGTTCGGCTCTTGTAGGCTCCCGTCAACGCAGGAGTCTTTGTGAGTAATATCCACACCCAGCAAATGTTTTCTACTAAAATTGGTTGTAGTAGGGTTTATTAGCCTTCCTACCAGGATTCTGAGCTATTGGGCAGGAACCTCTAGTGAGCCCGGACATTGTCCATCTCGTCTGGCTATTTTAGTTTTTGTTTTGGAGGGCTGTCATTCGGGAGGATTTATGATTATTTAACTCCTAAGGAGGATACTAGAGCCAGTTGACAGCCATATTTAGTTGGACACTGGGGAGGAGAGACGGACTAAGGCGACTCCTCAAGCCATCGGGCGTTCCCAAGGCAGTGAATATTTAATAAGAATACTTTAAATTTAGGTCACAGTGACTCTGAAATGTGTTGAACGTGATATATATTTTAACCAAATTGCTTTCCCTCTCAGCTTTTATTCTGCATTTTACTTCCAATTTTTATAGTGGGGTATCTTTTTAATATTCACTATTGCTTTATTAGGTTGTGTTTTATTTTCTGGAAAGTTTAAAGTTTTACTCTGCTGATTTCTAATTAGAGGCTGTGAGTTGTACTCTCCTCTCTCTTTTTTCTATTTTATTTCAAAAGAGTGTTTGTGTACAGTTAATATATTTGAATATGCTTGCACTTAGAAACGGGTTCGAAACTGTGGAAAGCGAAGAGTATAAGGTAATAGAGGTGCAATCAAGCTCGCCGATCAATAGTGAGGTCCATACTAATATGGACTTTATGGAAAACAGGGTTGCCGCTAGTATATCAGTGGTAGTCAGTGGTGGAGAGACAAATTACACAACGGAGGTGAGTGTGGACGGACGTCCCACCTCTGAATTAGCAGTTTTGGAGACGCGAGTACTTACGGGAGGGAATCAAGTTATACTAGACACAGATGCTCCTGGGACTCATAGGGAAATGTTGGACTGTAGACAAGATCTTACAGACGAAGAATGTCTCGAACAAAGTTTATGTGGTATTAAAAGGGTGGTTCGTTTTCATGCATCCACCATTCTTCAGAAAATTATCTTTAGTGAAAAACTGAAAGCTATGAAAACCCTTGGCTTAGACCAATCTAGATCGAATATGACAGGTAATAATAAGGGTAATTACCAGTTTGCTACTAATCACTCTACTCATATTTCTCCAGCAGTGTTAATTTTTGGGAAAAGTGCACAAGATAAGTTACAAGACGCCACTAGTCCAATAATGTCTAAGGATACTAATGGGGGAGAACAATCTAAAGGAACTCCTGTTTGCTTAAACCATAAGCTTAATCAATCAATTGAGGAGGCCAATTTAGATGATTCTTTTTTGCTTATGGCAGATGCCACTGGTGATTTGCTTAAAGAAATTATTGATTTAGAAATCCCATCAGGGAGAGTTCAAATTAAGGGTAAGGAAGGGAGAAGTCTATCGGAGTGGGCTTTAAGTGGTCCACCATTAGAATATAGAGATACTATTATGTTGGGAAAACAACAAGGGGGTGAACAAGAAACAGATACTAGACCAGTATTAGAGACATCTAAGATTTGCATACATAAGAAGATAGCATCGGCCCAAACTGATAAGGAAGGGTACAATCGATTTAAAACAGTAGATAGTGTCACTGAACCAGATGCAATAATATCGGATAGGCCTACTGTAGGTAAGGATAAACATGAAAAATCATGTTTGGATAGGGAGGATAGAGGAGATTCTTTTCTACCACTCCTATCTAACCTACATATTAGTTTAAATTTGGCTTTGAAAACCCTGGGTGAGTCCCAAGAGATGCTCGGTGGTACCATGGTGGGCCAACAAGCCGCCTTCAATCAATTAATTACACGTTTGGCATTTTTGGAGGGCCTTGTGGAGGGTAAGACTGATAAGGATCATAACACTAAAGAACAGAAGCTATATGAGAAATACAGAGAGGACCAAGATAGGAGGTTGGCAACTCTGGATGCGAAAATCACCACTCTGTTGGAAATTATGCTTTCAGGGGATTGCCCTACCTCATCAGATAGAGGGATAGTGGACCAAGAATTCCTTACACAAGGAGGTAAAACATTACAAAATAATAACTATGGAAAGGATTTGACTTGTCCAGACAGTCCTTCTGTTCTATTGGATGCTATTGCAAAAGGAACAGGGGAACATAATCAAGAACAGGATATAGAAAATCTCAGTGCTCAGGAGAATGAGAGGGGAATGTCCAAGGAGGGGGAATGTTTGAATATTAATAGTGAAGATGCCATAACTATTCAACAAACCCCTACTAAAAAGGAAAGGGGCAAAAATGTAAACAAAAGATAAAACATATGGAGAAAAAATTAGCAGATCCGGTATCGGAAACGGGTAGAACAACAGAGCTCAATGAAGTATGTCCTGTTAATAGCTCTAACTATGACATCAATGAGGTATCCCAATCCCCTGTGTATAGACGCAAAAAAACAAAAAGACAAGTGTAGGATGCTCAAAAAAACTAAAAATATGCCCATTACGAAAATCAAAGGCAGAAACTCCAATCTTAAAGCAATTAGGAATATTTCTATCCAAAAAGAGATTGATGATAGTGGGGTAGCTAAGGGCTTAAATAGGGAAGAAGGCCAGGTGCAGGGGGAAGTTAGTAATAGAGGGCCTTCAATGAGGGGGGAAAATAACACCAACCCTAATATAGAAGAGAGCAATTTATTGAGAATTAGGCAAGACCGCCCACAAACTAAGCAAACTAAAATGACAGCTTTTGGTAAAATAATTAGCACCAAACATGCTAGAACATCAATAGGTACTCAACAAACTATTCCTCCTCCCATCGCCCAAGTAATGGCACCGATAGTATACTCCTATATTCCCTCCTCTAATGTACTGATTGATGTGGTCGAGTGTGGGAGTGGTTCTACTTTTAATAATGTGGGGGTAAGTCCTCTAGACACGCAGACTTCCAAAATTCAGGATTCTCAGGGAAATGCATTAGCGAAATCTTCTGTAGATAATACAAAGATCCAATCGACTTTGGCCCAGGCACTTCCTAAAATCCATAAAGGTAAGATTTTTGGATGGATTAACAATAATAAAATTGAACCCCAGGCAAATTTAAATAGAACACATCTTCTAAATTTGTTTTTAAAAATTCCTTTATTGCGGGCTATTACAACAGATGATATAGACGTCATTTCATTACCTGATTATAACAACCATCGAATGGTAAGTTGTTTTCATTCAGTGATGGTTGCAGATATGGTACGTGCCCAAGAAAAAAATCTTAATTATTTGGGCTATGATCTAATCACATTAGCGGACGATGAAGAGGCCGACAATTTCCTTCAATATAAGGAACCAATTAACTCCCAAATAGAACAAATCACCCATTTCGGTAATAAAAAAGTTGAAAATTTAGATCCAGGGTTGGCCCTAATTTCCAGTTTTCTTAACAGTGGTAAGGATTGGTCATGGGTGCAACCAGTGCTTAAAACTTTAGAGACCCTTAGACAAGGCAATGGGTGCTCCTAACTATGTTAACATTGACGTCATTTCCTGGAATTCATGCAGGGGATCTCATCTGAACACGTGTTTGACTAAAGGGGAAAATTATACCTGCCCCATATATATTTTTTCCAGGAAACTATGATGTTGTCTGATATGTATATAGAAGGTTTTTATACCTTCTCCTCAATAGCATCGAGGGGGCTTACCGGGCGGCCAAGTGGTGGTCTGATTATGGCTGTGGATCGTAATTTGGGGTTTCATGGCTCTGTGATTTTTAAGAGTGATTGGCTTCTAGGCATTGGCTTATCGTCAAAGAATAGTGTAGATCCTAGTCTCCTGTTGAATATATATTGGAATCCACTGAAGGTGCCCATAGATGTAGTGAAGGATTCTCTTGGAGGGATCCTGGGGGGTTGCTTTGAGAAGGGGTATGGTAATCGTATTATTATAGGAGGTGATTTCAATTCGGCCTGTGCTGAGGGTGCTATGTTAAATGAAAGAGGAATCATCCCTAAAATACTTCATACTAACTTCAAGAGAGGTATATGGTGGGATAAATTCCTTGAACATTGGGACCTGGGACTCTTAGATCATGCCTCGGATTGGAATTTACCCAAATATACTTGGAAAAGAGGAAGTAACAGCTCCAGAATTGACTTTTTTTTATGTATCTAATAGCTTGAAACAGGCTTGTGGAAATTTTACACTCATGGAGGTAGAGTTGGGTGATCACATCCCCCTGTGCTTTTCCCTATCGCTTTTAGGTTTTGGTACACACATTAAGCCTATGTCTATGGGTGCAAAGGTGTCAAATAATAGGAGAAGGATTGTATGGAATAAGAAAATTATTAAGAAATGTAATACTTTGGTGTTAGAAAATTTGACCTTAGAGTTGCACCGAATTAGTGGGGAAGAGAATCCCTCAATAGTGGGATTTTATTACAACAATATTATATTGTCATGTGTCTACAAAATCAGTAGGACAGGTGATATGGAGAAGCTGAAATTTAGGGAGAAGGTTAGTGATTCTAGAGTCCAAAGATCCAAGTGTATCAAAAATAGGGAACTAAAGATTCTGAAGAAACTACCCATCTCTTTTGTTGAGTTACAGCTTAGGAAGAAAAAAATTATCATGAAACACAAAAATGTGATTAAGTCCCTGAAAGTCAAACATCATCTTGAAGTTCATCAGTTGATGATGCACAATCTTTGTAAGGGCAGAGAGGTTACATTTTGGGCTACTGTTAACAACATGTTGAGGCCGACTAAAGACCAACTTGATTGCCCTATCCAAGCGGAGGGCTGCTGCTCTTACTACAAGAAAAAGTTTGCATTGCCTTCTGCCTTTTCTAGGGAACAGGTTATGGATTTAGGTCCTCCAGAGATGGCCGATTGTCTGTGGGATTTTGAAGACATCATGTGGGCTATCAATAAACTCAAACCATCTAGAGTGCCGGGCCCTGACGGTATTCCTCCTTTTGTAATAAAGACAGCACCTGAAATTAGGCTAAATTGTTAAAACCAATATTTGATGATATTTTTAAAAACCATACCATTCCTAAATCTTGGACTCTAAGTATTATTGTACCCATATTTAAAAAAGGAGATGTTCTCAACCCCCAGAATTATAGACGCATAGCACTTTTAGATGCAGCTAGTAAGATCTTTGGCATTCTTCTCTTAAGGGATCTTAATAAAGTGATTAGAAGGAATGCCTGCTTTAGTAAATTTCAGGTGGGCTTCAGAGAGGGTTTAGGAACAGACTTAAATGGGAACATTCTGGCCCACCTGAGAGATACTGTCCATCAAACTAACATGGGTGAAGTTTTTATGGCATCCTTGGACCTTTCCAATGCCTTTGACGGGGTTATCAGAACAAGATTGTGAACTAAAATGTTAGGAATTAACTTTCCTCGTAAGATTGTCCAACTACTGGCTCTGCAGCATAACAATACCTCGGTCAGGGTTCGTTTGACTCAGGAAGGTACGCTATCTGATGCCATTGACGCTAAGGTTGGGGTTAAGCAGGGCTGTTCACTTGCTCCCACGCTCTTCAACCTATACGTCAGCGATGTGGAGGACATGTGGCAGGGCCCTTCCATTGCACCGGTTAGGTTGGGGAGCTTGACTGTTGAGTGGATGGCCTTTGCTGATGATTTTATTCTCTTTGATCGTTCTCCTCGTGGCCTGCATAGAAAGATGGATATTTTCTATCACTACGCGATAGCGAACAACCTCTCCCCGAATGCATCC
The DNA here is from genome assembly GCF_040938575.1 of Ambystoma mexicanum. NCBI lineage: Eukaryota > Metazoa > Chordata > Amphibia > Caudata > Ambystomatidae > Ambystoma > Ambystoma mexicanum. The sequence continues at coordinate 1,431,681,533 of NC_090921.1, read as the reverse complement.
AAATCTCGAACGATTGTGGTTACTAAGAAAAGAACCAATAAGTCTTATATTTGGAAGATGGGAGATGAACAGGTGGAACAGGTCCAGGCAATAACATATGTAGGTTATAACTTTACTAACAAATCTACTTTGAAGACGTGGAAAATGAGCCTGGAAGAGAAAATGTCTAAATTAAAGGGTCAAATGAAATTTTTGAAGGTCAGGGTATGTAAATTTTTGCTCCTACCGATACGACGTTTCTATCTTGCAAAATGTGAGCCGGTCCTTTTGTTTGGTTTGGATATCTGCACCCATGATATGAGCGCATGTCTGAATGTGGTTCAGGGGAAAATGTGGAAAGAAGTACTTGGCCTATCTATGCCAGTCCCCAATGCCATTATTCGACATGAGTTTTGTCTTATTTCACTCAAAGCAAGATACTTATGGAAACAGCTATCCTTGTATAGAAAGATAAATGATCCACCTGCAAACACCCTCTATGAGCTGTTGAATAGGGTTGTTAAATTCGGGTCAGTAAAATCCATCAGTAAATTCAGTGATAAAATGAATTGTTTATTAGACAGTCTAGGTCTTTGTCTAGATGATCTGGTAGAGCGACCTGGACTAGTCAAGAGATCTCTATTGGGTGGACACAGTAAACGGTCTAGCGTCTTACTCCTCATATAAGGAGTATGCTAACTTTGGTCATGCAAAGGAATGTATTCCTCTCTACTTACAAAGATTCCCGTGTGATAAGGCGAGATTAACATATATGCACTTTATATTCAATCAGATGCCGACTTTAGAAAGGATTCAGCATTGAGGACACAAAGAAGAGGGGCTCAACCAAAATCGAATCAGACTAACATGTCGCTTCTGTGGAGAAATTAATATGTTAGAAACTTTAAAGAACCTTGTTCTATTTTGTACTCATTTTGAGCCCAAACGAGCATCCTATCTTAAAGATAGTTTTAATAGAGGTCTTGAGATGTCTAGCCATTTGTTTTGGAGTCGTTGTATGTGGGGAGTAAATGTTTCTTTAATTTTAGCATTGAATTCATTGCTACAAAATATAATGGAGGAATTGGAAACAAAGAATTCAATATGTAAAAATATACAAAGTAAATAGAGAATAACATTAATTAAGGGCTGGGAGAGGATTTTATTGACATTTTTTAGGAACACTTGTGTATTTGTGTGATTTTATTGTATGAAATCTCTTTTTATCCTTTTAGTCTAGAATTGTATATGTTGTATTATAAATTAATGAAATGTATATTTGTATTGTGTATGAAATGTTGTATAAGGTTTTATGTAAACCAAAAATGCAACAATAAAAAAAAATATATTAAAGGGTAGATACATGATGGAGTAATAGTTGGCCAGGTCAACCTGGTGAGGTGTGGGTTTCCTCAGCAGGGGCAGGATCAGTCCCATTTTTAGTTAATCTGTGAACGTGGAGTGTGTGAGGGATGCACTGTTGAAAATTGGTGTGAGTGCTTCACCTTTGAGCACTTTCTTATTGGAAAGGGGGATACTGCCATCTTTGTAGTTGGTTAGGTATTCTGGAATTATTATCCTGAGTTCAGTCCATCTTGATGAGTCGTGGGCTGGTATGGGTGGAATTTCTGTGGCGTGTTTGGTGCTGTCAATGTGTTGTCTTATAGTTCCTGTGAAGAAGCAGTTTAGTGTGTTGCATTTGTCAGTGGATTGTGGTATTGCAGTGCCTTGCAGGGTGTGTATGCAGTCCTTCACTGCTTGGAAGATCCGTCTGCTTGTGTTGGATGCTTTGATTAAGGGTGATGTTTGTACTTTGCTTTGGCTAGGTGTATGAGTCCTGCATGCTAATTTAAAGGTTTTCAGGGTGAGGAGGTCTTCCAGTTGTTGCGATTTTCTCCAGAACAATACTTTTCTGTGAATGGCAAACTTGTGGACTCCTAGGTGCTCCTATGCACTAAGGTGTGGAGGGCTTATGTCTGTTAAGTTGAAGTTTCAGTGGTGCATGGGTATTGGTGGTCTCAGCTAGTGTGTCGTCATGTGTACTGAGCTGTGCCTTGACATTTTCCAAGGGTCCGAACAGGCAGGCCAAGATGATGAGGATTCCTTCCAATGCATCTATCAGGACATTTTTTAACATTTGGTGGGAATGTTGAGTGCTGGATCTGGGTGGGAATGGCAGTGTTATCTATCCATTCCAAAGGTAGGGGGAAGTAATGCAACGACTGGAGACATGAAGAATACCAGGTTGAGTATGTTGCCTTTATTATGTGTTGGTTCTGTGAAGAGTTGCTTTATGTCCCTAGTTTGAAGCTGTTTGAGGAGAGTCTCTCTGGTTTTCCTGTTGTCTTGGGTCCTAGGCTGGTTGAGTTCTCAAAGGCAGTTGTTAGTTATTTTTTTGATAGAGTTCTGTGATTTCATCAATAAAGGGTGTGTTACTTTGGAGGTGTACGGTAGGCCCAAAAACTGATTGCAAAAATCAGTCCATTGAAACAATAATGGAGGGCACGATTTGCAAGAAAAACAGATTCAATAGATGCAAATGACAGCATGGAGGGTCAGGCAGCTCCTTAGAACTGAAAACTGAAAACGCGCTCGACCCACCCACATTGAGCTACAGTATTTAAGGACAAAAAACAAAACATTTGAATACATTACAAACAAGTTAATCCTATGTTCTCTATTGTCTCTCACCTATATAAAAATCTAAACGCAACATGCACTGCCCTACTCTAGTGGTTAGTACGTTACCTATGACCATCCTAAGTACACCCCTGCGAATGACCTAATTGTGCAGTCAGCAAAACATACTCCATTCTGATTGGCTAAATCTATACATTTACTAAAATAGCATACACTCATTGGTCAACACAAATTCACGTAACTTCTGACGTGCAGTCCCACCAAAACTACCCAATCATGCAGTGAGTGTGAACAGTGAAGTCAGCAAATTAGACACAGTAATATCCTCTGCCATGAGCTCAGCCAATTTGGCAATCCAGACAGTTCTCAGACCTTTTAGCTTTTTATCCTGCAACACTTTTTGCAATTCCCATTTTTAAACATGCTGCTATCCCTGGCACACATTCTTCTGGCTATCTCTTAGGAGCCCGGTGGCTTCATAATTTTTTTTACTGAGGCCCCACTCTTTGGAAACTAATTTCTCACATGCATTTGTACTACCACTATATTCTATTGCAAACTCAGTTGCTACAACACCCCCTAGGGGGCATTATAACCACAATATGGTTTGGCGCTTTTGGCAATGTCTCCACCCAAGGCTTTATTCACTCCAAAACATGTCCTTCACAACTATTGTACATATGTATCGTTGTGAACACAAACCGCTATTCTACATTTCACTCATAGCTCCTCAGAACAGCTAGGACCTGCAACAATAACTAATATGTGTGCTACACCTCACCCTTCCTCCAAGGACCTTGGCATGCTGGCCACTCGCTGGGGGAAGCAGGAATGAAGATGAATTAGATGGAAGGACATAGGCTCAGATCTGCGGACTAGTGCCCTGAATGGCAGAAATCTAAGACTCTGACAAGGCTTAGTTCAAAATGGCAGGACTCTGGCTAATGTGGCTGGAGGCCCTTATTCTAATGAAAACCAGTAACAATATCTTTTGCTGCCCATCAATCCACCTCATACCCGGTAGCCTGGAGCTCTCTAGAATGTGGCAAAACCAAATACTATTCGAAAATGGCCTAAAATGCTGTGACAAATGACAGCAATACTAACACTTAAAATTACCAAATCTTCATTCTAACAGAATTTCCGCAGCGTGTACTTCCCTTCATGTTTAGGGCGCTGCACCAGCACCCTAACAGAGGGGTGAGTAGATGAGATGGAAGTTTGCTATTTGATTGTGGGTGAGTGGGGAGTGGCAAGTGAGGAGTTCCATGGATACAAGTGTAGTGGACTGCTGGAGAGTGCATGTCAATGATGCCTTGCGGGTAATAGCTAGCCCTCTGCTAGTCTTCCCTTCCAGCCCTTGTGTTGGATGATGTAAACTAAGCTGTGGGGATGTGTAAAGCCTGAATGTGTGGGGAGTTGGGAGTGAACAATGTTGCTGTGATAAAGTGTGCATCTGGGTTGTTAGTGATGATAAGGTCTGCAATGTCTGATGAATATAGTATTGCATACTGAGCATATTGATGGACATGAGATAACATTTGTGTTTTGGGGGTAGAGTGTGGGTGGTGATGAGAGGGATGTGAATGAGTTTCTGTGGGATTGAAATGCATGGGAGTTGGGGTTGGTGCTCTGTGTTTGCATGTGTGTGTGAAAGTGAGGGTAGAGATACGTTGGGGTGACTGGAGTGTGATGTATATGTTGCTAGCTTGACTGGGATACATGGAGCAGGTTTCAGTCCCTTTCCAGGTCCTAACAGGACCAAATGAGAATTGCCCTTTTCTTTGTCTGTCCTTCACTTCAGACACAACAACAATAATACTATTCAAATTGTATTATAAAAATATCAATTGGGTGCATCGGTATATGGCATGGTCCCTGCATTTGTTCCCTAAACCTTGAAGGTGGCTCCCACATCCTTAGCCCAGTCACCCTATTCCGCAATAACTTGCAGTGCGATTGATGGTCTACAGCGAGGTTACCTCTAAAGTCTAATTTTTCCATGCCCTAGGTAGTCCAAAAGTCAAAAGATGTATCTGTGTGACTACCTCAGAGACTTTCTACAGACCCTATCAGGGTAATCTCTCTCTCTCTCTCTCTCTCTCTCTCTCTCTCTCTCTCTCTCTCCCCCTCTCTCTCTTTCTCTCTCTTCCTCTGTCAGCCTCTCTCTCTCTCTCCCTTGTTCTCTCTCCCTAGCCCTCTCTCTTTCTCTCTCTTTCTCTCTCTCCTACTTTCTCTCCAGTATCTGCGTCCAACAATATGCCTTACTCTACTGTCACCTATTCTACTGCCTCTCACTTTCATCTCTCTCTCTCGCTCGCTCTCTCTCTCTCTCTCTCTCTCTCTCGCTCTCTCTCTGTCACTATCTATACCTCTCACAAACCTAGTCCCTCTGACACCTACGTTTAGCCTCCCCCTACCTACTCTCTCATCAAAACTCCCTCCAGTCAGTCTCTCACTCACCCTCTCACAACCAAATTAGTATCACCCTCCAATTCCCAGCACCAGAACCTCACTCTCTCAAAGCATTTCAACTGTATCCTATAACTCATCCTCCACCTGATATGCCCTCCATGCTGGTCTCTTGATCCGATCTCACCCATACAAATTTCACTCTCAACTAAAACTGCTGAATTGTATAGCCCTCCCCTTCCTGGTGATTAGCTCCCACCATCTCCCATTGGTTCACTATGTCAGCTGTTCTCCTGGGACAATCTCTATCCAAACTAAACCCTTTGGGGCCTCGGGCATCCGCTAAGATTCTTCAAAAACACTGCCATCTGTAGAAAAGAATTGACATTTGTAAGTACTTTCAACTGCATTCTCTTAGGCGGATCCATTTGCACTGTTCACATTCTTTTACGTGAAACCGGTTTTTGTTTGGACCAAGAGACTCACATGAGTCCAATCGTAAGTGTACGGTTCTAGGACTTTGCAGATCTGTCAAGCTTCTGGTCCTTGTGAACTTCTGCAATATTACTGGAGATTTCATGTGTCCATATATGAACAAGCAGCCCTCTGCCTCCTCCATTCAGATGGCTTATGTCTGCACTGCAGGGCATCACTATTAGCTTGGTCTCTTCCATTCTGGTCCTACTCTGCACCCTTTGACAGGCACTGACATATTTGGGCCTTCCTACCTGATGGACTGTCCCAGCCCCACCAGTAGACCACAGCCCTGGTCTTTGGAAGAGTTAAGGTGGAAGCAGAATCAAGTAAACTCTGATGTTTGGCTGTGCTGAGCTACCTGCTTGGTTAAACATCTGCAGCTGTGGCCGGATCCCTTAAATGACCTTCATTCGGTCTGCTCATTCCAGCTTCCTCCACTGCATGGCAACAAACCACAATAAGAAAATCAACGATGCAATGCCCCTACTGATGTGCATACGCTAGTGTATGCCGGGCACCCCAGAGCTGACGTTGGAAAGGCCAGTGTGCAGATGGTAATACGTTTCTCACCAGTAAAATTCTTTTCACACATCTCCTCGATGTAAACAGTTCTCTTTATTTATCATTGTACCATCTCACAGGAGAATCGTGTAACTCTTTGGATCTATGATGTATTGCCACAGGACAGTTTTGCTGAAGTACCTTTTTCGAGGGTTTGGCCATACAGCTGTGGGAAAACACCATTCCTGCGCCTGCCCCCACTCCAACAAATCTCGAATGCGTGGGACACCCCACAAAAACTGTTCTATACCCCCTCCCACCCATCTCTTTTGTATTGTGCAGGGGGAACCCTTGAAACCCTAGTCTCCTGCCATGCCCAACTCCTTCCACTCCCATGACACCGACCCCTTCCCCTTGTGCCCCAGCACCACCATACACATGAAATCCCAAACTTTCCAACACACCCAACCTACATGATCCGCTTCCTTACCTTTTGTATTTGGCCACTGCAACTTCCTGCACCGCCATAGTCATGCACAATTAGCGCACATTCTATTTCCTGACAAGCAGCCTTTCAGGCAAGGCAGACTGCGAGGAAGTATATTTCACAGAAAGTGGGCAGTCCCCTGTATTTCTCTCAGTTTATAATATGTTGCAGTAACAACAGTTGTAGTCTCCACCTTTCCTCACTTCCAGGCATAACTTTGAGCGGGAACTAACAGTAACTGGGTTCTTTTATTGTTCTGCTCTTACTGGTTCCTGCCTTTTACAACCTTCTGTACAGTTCCAAAGCTTTTTATTGTACTGTTAAAGAATGCCTCTTCATTTTATTTGAACATCTCTTTAAAGTTAATCCTGTTAATTGCGCTCCTGATTAATTGGAAAATTGAGAAACAATGTGTAAAGCTATGCTGCTGGCCAGCTAGGGTGCGGATGTGGAGGGGTTTCCAGAGAGACCTTGCCATGTTTTAAATCTCACATTTGGGAAACTGTGTTGTACAAGGGGCCAAGCGCATATTCATTGTACTATATACATCAACGTTGTTCTTCTTAAAAGCCCTGGAAGAACCTTAATGGAGAAAACAAAGAGATTGCTTTGTGGATCTATGCATCTTATGGGTATTACTGTGTAGTGTGCCCTATTTCCATTGTTTGCTGACTCAAATGTGTGCACATTTATTACTCACATAAGCATGACAACTCCCGGAAAAGTATTGGTTGTTATCAAGATCTCACAGAGCCAGTTCAATGCGATAGATAACATGTTTTTCCATAGAAAATCAGGGTGCTCCCCATCCTACTGAATTCAGTTTTTGGAAAAACATAGTCGCCACTGTACCACTGCGCTTTTTTACATTTGAAGAAGTGCCCGTCAAAACAATGGTCGACAGCTCTACAACAATTTAATGAAAGAAAAATGTAAATGCACAATTACCTACATCTTTTCCGGAATGTCTGTGTATGTGGAAAACCTCCAGAAGACCTAATACCACTTCCATCTAAACTAAAATGTGTGTTTGTTCCCCGAGGTGAGCAAAACAAAAAGTACTCCAGGTTAACCCCTTATTTAGCTCATCCCACCCTCTTTGTTCTAATGGTGCCACCATACACCAAGGTCACAAAACCACTACTTTCTTTTTTTACCATTGGTGTCACAAAACCACTACTTTCTTTTTTTTACAATTCTACCTCTGCTTACTTTCTTAGTTTCTAGGTATATAATTTCTTAATACTACTGTTCTACACAAGAAGACAGCATGTTCCTAGCATATACTTGCCTTGGCCTTTCCAAGATGTCTTCTTCCTACTTCTACTTCCTAGTTCAGAGTTCTGTGTTTCCTCAATGCTTTGTGACGCATACTCTGTATCCTAGTCCTGAGGAATGCACAGAAGGACTTGGTACAGAGGCGCAAAATGCAATATTTTATTGAATCAGTATGAAGATTAATTTCTCCTTTCTAAAGTCATGGTATCCATTTTCATCCAAGGTCTTATCAATCCCTGTCCCACTAATTCTGTACCTCCTTGCCCACCCATCCTAATGTCAAATCTCTAGGATCAACGTCAGGTTGCTGCCACTGCCATCCTCTTGGTGCTGTCAGGTTAGAGTACTAGAGTGGCCCATGCCATATTTCATACACAGTTGTGAGAGACCAATGTCTCCCTAAAGGTGGTCAGAAACCAAAATAAGAGGTTTCAACTATTGTCAATTAATGGGCAACTCTTGCCAGAGACTCTACTCCATAATTTACACAAACACTGAATACCTCAGTCTTGTGCTCAGTTGAATCTTTTCTCCAAATGTGGCCAGCTGGGTACAACCACCAGATTTCATACCAACACCACCTCTATTTGCCTGCATGGTTCATTCCATGTGTCTTGATCTGCATTCAATCAGAGGGTTTTCCTCACACGAACAGTGGTTCCCCTCCAACCCACTAACACAAGTTGCTGCTCCCTTTTAGATAGAACAGCAACAATCATTATCCAATTTGGGGGGTTGAAACTGCATCCGTAACAGCTCTGAAATAATGCCTAAGGATTCCCTCAAAAACAGCAAACCTCCAGGTCTGTGGCATATGTGAAATTAAATTAATGTAAGATATACTGTAACTCCCCCACTTAGTGAAACTGGCCTTACACATGTTACCAGACATGGATGTTACCTGTGGAGAACATCAGGTTACTATTTAACACTGATTCTCTTTCATGTCACTTTCCACATCCTCCCCAGAATTATTCTTGGGGTTCAATTGTATGCCGATGATACACAGAAACAATTATGGTCTCAAGAAAACAGCAGAAGTTGTCATGGGCTCTTTTTGAATTTTATGCTTCATTTTTATTCACATAGCGGTTTATGCCAAAGCATTTCATAGGAATAAAGTAGACGGTGCAGTTCATGAGAAACAATCTGAGAAACACAAATTAACAGGCAAGGAGGTGAGGTTTAAGGCATGCGTGTAAAGCAGATAAAGAAGAGAGGGAGTGAAGAGAGAGAGGAATCATGTTCCAGTGTTTGGGGGCCAAAGGAGAGAGCGAGCGGAAATGGAAGTTAGTGCAAGGGGGGCGAGGAACAGCAAGAAGAAAGAGAGACTCAGAGTGGAGGAAGAAGAATGGGACATAGAAAGAAAGAAGAAAAGAAAGATAGGGAGGGGCAGGATTATGGAGACATTTATAGACCAGTGAAAGGATGTTGAAGAGAAAATGTGATTCAAAAGGGAGCCAGTGGAGTGAGGCAAGAGCAGGGGCAAAAGAGTCACGAGAGGATAGAGAAAAAGGAGATGAATAGCAGAGTTGTAGATAGAGCGGAGGGGAGAAAGAGGAGTAGCTGGGATGCCAAGGAGAAAAGAGGAACAGTAGAAGAGACAGGATAAAATAAGAGATGAGAGGTTAATTTGGGTAGCAGAAAGAGAGAGAGAAGAGGTCTAGCCTTTCAGATATTAAAAAGGTGAACCTGTCAGGAGCGGGAAAGTGTGGAAAAATGACAGGAGAAAGAAAGGGAAGAATCAAGAGCAACACCAAGAGGAAGGGGGAAATAAATAAAAGGGGGAGGCAGAGGAGGAGGCACAGTGATGGCAGGGAAGAATAAAATGTCAGTTTTGGAGGGGTTAAGATGGAGGAAGTGGGCCGACATCCAAGACTGAATAGCAATAAGGCAAGAGGTGTGAGTCGAATCAATAGGCTGAGAAAATGAAGAAAAAGAAAGAAAAAGCTGGGTATCGTCAGTGTAAAGATGATGGGAAAGGCCAAAAGAGGAGATAAGAGAGGCGAGAGGAATAGTATAGAGGAAAAAAGCAAGGAACCCAGGACAGAACCCTGGGGTACACCATACTGAAGATGAACTGTGGGAGAGTTAAGGCCAGTGTAAGTAAGTGTAATTAGAGAGATGTGTGTTAAACCAATTCAGAACTGAACTACAGAGACCAAGAGTGGAAAGGGATTTAAGAAGAAGGGAATGATCAACAGTGTCAAAAGTGGCTGACAGATCAGGTAGAAGCAGGAGAGAAGATTGCTTGGAGTGGGGAACAGAAAATAGTGCATCTCAAACAGAATGAAGGTTAATTTCGGTGGAGTGGAGCAGACAGAAACCAGATTGATGGAAAGGAAGGAGGGAGGTAGTGTTAACATGAGTAAAGCTTTGAGAATAGATAATCTGCTCAAGAGGTTTGGATAGAAAAGGTAGGAGCAAAATGGGTAGGTAATTCAATGGGCGAGAGGGGTACAAAGAAGGATTTTTAAAGATAGGTAGAATAGAGGTGTGTTTGAATTACGAAGGACCGGTAGAATACTGAACGGAAAGTTTAAAGAGTAGGCCCAAGTATAAGGAAAATCAGGAAAAAGAGAGGTAGGAAGCGGGTCAGAAGGAGAGGCCGCATGGTGTGCTTTAGAGACAAAGCAAGCAAGAGATGTTAGCAGCAGAAAAGGGAGAAAAGGAAGATATACAAGGGAGAGGGGGAATAGGAGCGGTAGAGAGAAGGGAAGAAGAAGACAAGACAATAGATGAATGAAGAAGGGTGACTTTAGAAGAAAGGTAGGAGGCACGGTCACAGTCTGAGAGGGAAGAAGAAAGAGAAGGATCAGGGGTAGAAGGAGAAAGACTGATAGAGGACCTTAAATAAATGTTGTTAAAACAAAATAAACGACTGTTTGGTAAATTATTTAATCATTGTTTTCTATGTGGCTTCTTTTTCTTTTCATAGAGGGTTCCCGCATAGCCCCTACCTGCCTCTAACGTGAACATTTCCTAATTTCCTACCCCTCCATCCCCCCACTCCTCAACATATATATTACATGGCCTGCAGTAGTGGGCGTGTAGTTATGGTTAAGTTTCACAACTCATAGGAAGAGCACTTTTTGGGCGGCTTATAACTTTGCTCCTACTGGACGAATCCTTACCAAACTTTGCAAAAAAAGTATACGGCCCACTCTGAATTTTATTGGTCAGTTTGGTATGAGGTTTTGTTAAGGGTCACAAAGTTATAGGGGGATCCCAACATTTTTTTCTCCATAGAATCAATGGAAAAAAACTTTGCTCACGCCTACAGCCCAAACCGCTGGACGGATGTTCACCAAATGTGCAGCAGGAGCGGCGGCTTGGTTCTGAAAGCGTGCTTTTGTAAATTGGTGTAATTCAATATTTTTTTAAACCGCCAAAATGTAGGTGCAAAAAAATGTGTGATATCTGGGTCCGCTTCGCACACCCATTTCCCTGTTCGGTCAGCGAACAGGACTCTGATTGGATGAAGCGGTCCATGTGATGTCCACGGACAACCAACGCACCCGCTGATTGGCTGGACAGAAGCATGATGTGCGTCACATTTTCCCAAAACGCCCGCCATGTTGTATCCGCGAATATCCGCGGATAGCGTGGCAGCGAAAATGGCTGGAAAACATGTTTTGGGCATCTGGTGTTGGGAAGAGGGGCTGGAAAGGGTGGGGGAGTGAAAGATGGTTCATATGATGTATTTGTTTAGGTGGAAGAAGACTCTCTTGTGTCCGCGGCAGTTTGTGGACACCGCAGCAGTTCAAAGGTAGGTCCTTAGGCGCGTAGTTTATCTGGTGACTGCAGGCAGGCTTCATTAGGGTAGGGGAGTGGAATGTAGATGAAATGAGGACGTTTGTATAGGCTGTATTATGCAGTGGTGCTTGTAGCAAGCCCCTAGACTCATGGTGCACCCAAGAGTCTGTCCACTGCAATAGTATGTGTACTGAAGTGGACAGGGCATCAGGTGGCTGGCTTCTGTGTGTGGGTTGTGGCCACTGGGCAGATTCTTGGGTGCATGGCTGTGCTATGCTATGGTGATTGTGGCTAGCTACTAGACTCTTGGTTGCATGGCCAGAGATTGGGTCCTTCCGATCATCTATCTCCCTCTATTCCAGTGGTATTCTCCAAGGGATTAATCTCTCGCCCTGGCTTTTCAACCAATACCTGGCAACTCTTGCCCACTGCATTGCCATTTTCTGTTCCAATTTACAGTGCTATCCTGATGACACTCAACTCATTTTCATGCTGCTCTTGGCCACCTCCTATCCTTCTCTCATTTCCGATTTCCTAACTGCCATTCAAGATTGGGGTGCTGCCAACGATCTTTGTCTGAATGCCAGCAAGACGGAGATCCTCCTCATCGGCACACTTTCACCATTCTTTCCCCTCACTCTCTGGCCAGCCTCCCTTGTCCCTCCTTCTACCTGCACCTGTGAGGCTAAGAACCTCAGGGTCATCTTCGATTCCACACTTCCCTTCTCCGCCCACATCTCTGATGTCTCTAAAAAGTCAAACTTCCTACTGTACCTCTTGAAAGGTACACTGCCTTTCCTCTCCTTCCCCCAGAAGCTCACTGTCTCCCAAGCTGTGGTTCTCTCTAGGTTGGACTTTTGTAACAGCCTCTTTCTAAATCTACCTGCCTCTACTCTCCGTCCTCTGCAACTAATGCAGAACAGGACTGCAAGACTTTTCCTTGGCCTCAAGCCCTGGGATCATATCTCTCCAGCTCTGAGATCTCTCCATTGACTCCCAGTGGATGACAGGATTCAATTCAAAACCCTCTGCATTGTTCACAAGGCTTTCTTGGGCCTGGGTCCACAATACCTTCAGCTATCCCTCCGCAAATACCTCCCCTCTCGAGTTTGTGCAGTTGGATATGCATTTGCCTTTTGAGTACTTTTTTGTGGTTGTGGTAATTGATGGAGTAGCAGCTGCTTTCAATTTCCTTGGTGGTACTGTTGGGAGATCACTTATAAGTTGTGTTTGCACTAGTTTTCTTTTACAGAATTTTTCTTTTTGAGGAACAGGGTACATTTTGAGATGAGGTGTGTAGGGGGTACATAGTCTGTTGTACTCTACGATGCAAGGAATGTCAGCCTTGACTTTGCTTGCTTCAAAATTGACTAGAAATAGTCCTTCAAATGTACGTAGGTGTGACAGTGATATGTAACTCCTGCCTTCTTTAAGGACTGTGCTGCCAATGTCAATCAATGCCTGATATAGGGTTAGATCTTGGATTTATGAATAGTGACTGCATATGCAAGAGACAGAGAAAACTGTTCTCTGCGTATATACATGTCTTTAAATCGAAGGAATCAGGCTGTTGAGCCTCCTATCCTTTTAGCTTCTGAAAGTTTGTCAAATTGGATGTTGACAAACTGAATGTTGTTGTCACGTGGGTATGTCTGGAAGCCAACAACTGTACAACATGCTCCATTAGCTAAACCTTGCTCCACGTCAAGGTTATGCTTTAGCATTACTCTACAGTTTAAACACAATGCTAAAGTTTTCTCTGAACCATTTGTGTTGGAGATAGTTTTCTAAGCTATTTAGTCGTGCTGTGGCATGTTGACACATAGGCACTGTCATACCATGCATGTCTAGTTTGTTTGTAGAGTCAATTTGTACTATTGGTTGCATTTCTTTTTTCAGCATTGTTTCATTGAATTGTGCACAGCTTGCTCTGGTTGGCATTAAGGACATATATTTTACATTTTTGTGTGCTAATTGTTCCATGACATCAATAGCAGATGTGTTATGCCCGTATAGCTCATGGATGAGTCTGCTATTTAAGATACACTGTGCTTCCTTAGAAAGCACACCAATCTGAATGCTTTTCAAAATATTAGCATAGGTGTGGTCTGCAGACTGACACATGCTGCAGACTGACGCATGTTTTCAGTTAGTTCTCTGTATTGAAAATGTTGTCAGAGATTTGCATTTCCTATGCTGCTAAGTGTGTTACGGCACAGTTTATACCCTAAGGTTTTAAAAATAGGTTCACCTTTCACTGGTGTTAATTGAAGATCTCGAAAATCAATAACGTGTTTTCCTCCAAAGAGTTCTTCGTAGTTCATTTTAAAGACCTCTTGCAATCTGAGGTGAATCAAAGCCAACATTAAGTTGGAGACCATGCTCACTTCATCTATTAGGAGCATTTTAATTTGTTTCAAAATTCTGCGTAGCTCCATAGCAGCTTCTGCTGAAAGTTTGTAGTAGTCTAATTTGTTTTGGTGTTCTACTGGAAGTAGTAGCAATCAGTGTAAAGTAATACCACCTATGTTGTAGCCAGGAAAATGCTATGCCATTCATCTTTCAGTTGTGATTTCAGTAGAGCAATGTTTTCTTCAGATTCCTCATACTGACACATGGTGTTTTCTACTTCAGTCATGGCTAATTATGCCTCATTTACTATGAGTGGCTCTCCAAGTGGTTCTTGGCTTCCTGTAAGAGAAGGTTGACTGGTCTGAGGAGTGTCTACATTTAGTTGTGCTTGAAGTTCTTCCTCTTGTTGGCATTCATTGTCCAACTTGTTTTTGTACTGTTTGAAATGTGTATCTGTTATAGCGCTTTCACTCGCATTGAAAACATCTTTATATGAAGCATGGGTGTCCAATAAATCTTCTTTTCTCCACGGTTTAAAAAGTTGCAGTAGGGAAATGTAGTAAAGTTCTCTATGTTTAGGAGTTTTAAATGATAGCTTCACATGATAAATTAGGCTGCGTTTGGTCAATTTAACCAGACTGCGCTCACAACTTTTGACTATGTATTTACCTTTTTTCTCATCTGGTTTAATATTATTTGTGTATGAGAAAATTTGGGTTATGTGGTATAGACACATAGTTTCCAAAGAAGTGCTGCTGTTTGGGTGGTATGTGTCTAATAAATTGTTTTTCAAAATGTTGTGGCTGTTGGGATTGTTTTTGGCTATTGTCTCTATGTCTTGGTATGATTTGAGAACTCTTTTCCTGGATGCAGCAGGACCAAGGCTTAGCCACACTCTGTTTTCAGATTTCCCATATAAGGTTGTGCCGGTTAAACAGTCTGCGGCTCCGTAGCAACTACATTCTGTATGGGAGAGCATTTTTATGCCAAAACTGTATCATTTTTTTGTGATAGTGATTTGTCAGATGATATGTCATCCCAGAGGTCTTCCAGCTCTGTTTTCTCAGCTTTGGTTAAGTAGGCTGTGCTATATCGTGCAACTGCAGTGGAATTGTCTGCAATGTACTGCACATCTATGTTTGCATTCCACAGGAGGGCAATGATTGCATTGTAATCATTGATGTACTTTGATGTTTCGCTTCTTTTAATGCAGTATATGTTCCTAGATGATTTGCCTTTCACACTGTGTCTAACTGAAGACATGAATCTGTTAACTTCTCCTTTTGCTGAAACTGGTCTAGGGAAACCAAAGCAGCATTTGGTGTAGTATTTGCTTTTGTTTGTATATCTGCGTCGACAATACTTGCCACATTTATGTCTTTGAAACCACAACATTTGTGCATGTAGCTCACTATGTGTGCTTTCTGAAGGGATTTCGCAAGTGACATATTTGTGAATGAACTGAAAAACAGTGACATCACTGTCCTGGTAAAATTTAGGAGTGTCTTTAATCCACAAAAGCATGTGAATGTGTAGTGCTCCTCTGGATTGATATTCTTTTCTTCAAAAGAAGTGTTGCACTTCTCTGAAGGGAGGAATTGTTTTATTACAGATGAAGTGCATCATGGCAGCATAGCAATACAGTGGTGATGGAAGTACCTTGACTCATTTACAGGGTCAGGAGAGCAGAGTTCTTCTGGTGTTTTCATGTCTATGCCTGTTTTGTTTTTGTTTGCGATGCGTAGGAAATTGTGCAAGTCTTCCCATGCATAATGTGCACAACTTAAAGTGACAAACCATGTGGGTGGGCCAAGGTTGCGTAGCATACACCGTATATCTGCATGGCGTCAGAATCAGTATT
The DNA here is from genome assembly GCF_040938575.1 of Ambystoma mexicanum. NCBI lineage: Eukaryota > Metazoa > Chordata > Amphibia > Caudata > Ambystomatidae > Ambystoma > Ambystoma mexicanum. Next base: position 1,431,665,790 of record NC_090921.1, on the reverse strand, counting down.
CTTCCTGTGTGAAAGGTTTGCTTCACTGTATATGACAGTGTACTGTGCTTGAAGAAGTAAGGACATTATGATGCTTTCACAAAACTAGTGGGTGTTGCCATACTGGTCTTCTTATGACAATTCAAAGAGTGAACCTGGTAAGGTGCAAGGAGTAAGAGTGAAGCAAGTGCTGTTGGGTTGGATTGAATTTCCTAGGCTAAAATACAACAATGCACGGTCAGAGTAACAACAGGCAGAACACTACTAGATTACTGCACTTACTCCATTGAATGTGAAGAGTAGGTGTCTTCTGAGTTTGATCTTCCAGCAGAGATATCACTGGCTTTTACGGGGCAGTTCTTCACTGCAATTGCAAAAGAAGGACATGAGTTGGATTGTGTGTTAATGGCAGAGAAATAGCACTAGGAGAAAACATTATTTTAGATTGTTGGAGGATTTGTTGGCAGGAAATGTTACTGTGTGTGTCCAATTGTACAGCACTGCATAGGAGTGGGGACTTGGGAGCGTAAGCATTGCTGCTAAGAGGGCCAGTGCTTCTGTGATAACTGTGTGCTATGGGGCTGCACTTTTGGAAGTGTGTGAGATGTTGTTGCACTATTTGCTTTGGAAATGGATTAGTGCAAGTTGTAGTAGGGTGAGAAAAGGGCACAACCATGAACAGATTGGCAAGTAGAATGTTACCGTGTGTGGAATGTTAAGTTTCCCTTGCATAGATGCTTGCTACATGAGTGCAGAAGGTGTTTCCTGTTCTTGCATTTATTTATTCAAATTTACAGATAGCACTATTGGCTATGCAGACATGCATTTCTTTGCTTTCCTTGCAATGGTGCACTGTGGTAATATTGTAATATTCGTACTTGCCATGCTTTGCTAACATACATGCATTTTCCCTTTTCTGTGTGCATTCTGGGCATTTAACATAGGCTCTGTCACTTTAATTTGTGATGCAAATGTTCCCAATGTTGTTTTCTTTTTTTGTTTTACAACAAGAACAGAGAGAAAAATATGTGGTTTGCAGCTGTTCTGCAAGTGGGCATCAAAAGAAAACTATGAAAGCACACAGCATTGTAAGTAACTGCCACTTGATGTCAGGCGATGGGACAAATGAGAGTACATTATTCAGTAGGTTATGCAGGGTAAGTGGTAGGCAGCCTGTTCCTATGAATTTGTGACAGAGTACTCTACAAAATATATGCATACCTGTAGTTTGTGGTGATGGATGCAGAGGTTGTTGAATCTGGAAGCAGAAATCTTGGAGAGTTTTGCAGTAGTTTGTGTTGGAGGTGCTTTTCAATTACAGGAGATCCATACTCTGAGTGTTCAACAGTACATCTCATGTGTTAAACTGTGATCACAGAGTTTGATGTAGAGTTTTTTCCTTTGATTGGTGGATGATTGTGTGACTGCTTAACAGTTGCCAATGAGGAAGTGTTGCAAAGAGTGAAGTGGAAAGGGAAGAAGGGCTGCCCCTGTGTTTTGGGGTCCAAAGACCCCACAGTAATTCGCGGATAGGTTGTTCCTCATAAGGGGCATCTGAGCATGCCTGGCATGGAAATGGGACTGTGGGGATCAGCCAATCAGGTGTTTAGGTTGTGATTTTCAGGAAGAGAGAGTAATAATTGTTTTCATTGCTTTGTTGGTTGTGGAGTGAAGATGACTGGTGTTGGAGAGAGGGAGAGACTTATTGTATTGATAGTAGGAGATTCATTTGTGTATGATCTGGAGAGGTATTCCCAGGCACAAGGTGTTTCTGGTGATCGTGTGTTCCCAGGCCTGCAGGCTTTGTGGTACAGTGTGCCTGGCCACAATTTGCAGGCGCTGCTTTCTTTTTGCAGAGACATGGGTATTTTGGTAGTCCCGATGTTTTGGTGGTGCACTGTGGAGGAGAGCATTTGGGCTACATCAGTGCTCCAAGTTTGGTTCCTGTACTAAAGTTGTTGGTGGAAGAACTGATGCTGCTTTTCCCTACAGCAAAGGTGTTTTTTCTGAAATACCACCTAGCGCACAATGGAACAACCCCAATGTCTTTAATCCCCAGCAAAATGTTGGAAGGTGCCTCATTAATAGAGGCATGGGTATAGTTTTGAGACGTGCTGAGATTCCTGTTTTCTCTAATGACAACATTGACTCCCTTAGTGTGCACTATTTTATGCCAGGCTGCGTTTTGTTGTCCATTCTTAGAAATGCTTGTTTATTTCACAATCTTAGGGATGATTTGCAGAGGAGGAAGACTTGAATTGTGATACATAGGGTTGTTTTGTGTGTGTGCACATGTGAATCCCCCCTAACCTTAACCATTTTATTGTTGAACTAAAGAGGTGTCAAACCATATGCTTTTGAGAAACATGCATCATTGTCTTCAGTTTCCCCGACATGGTCAAATTAATTCCCAAATCATATACCAAAATATTAAAAAGGGTATTTGCTCATCAAAGTGACATCAGTGACCTATGATTCGGAGCTGGAAGTCATTCAATCCACTTTTTAAATAGATAGCCAATGGAATGCTTTTATTTTCACTTGCAAAATGAATCAATGGTCGATTGAAATCAAATGGAGATCAAACCACGATAAGGTTCATGTATTTTACAAGGGATACATATTTCTGAGACAATTTGTTTGCAATTGTGCACACACAAAAAACAACCCTATAAATAACAATTCAAGTCTTCAACCACGTGTGGCTAGTAAGTGATAGCACATGCTATCACCATATTCTTTTATAACCCCCATGTTGGGCTTCTAGGGCATTGGTTTATGTAATGCTCCTGAAAGATGTAGGTACAACACCAGCTTAAAACCAGATTGGGGTTTCTTAACCAAAAGCCTGATTTGAACTAGGGAGCTACTACAACTACATAGGTATGTATAAAGGAAACTGTGTCAGGATAGGTTAGACTAAAGGGTGGTCCCTTAGTGCTCTCCAGTGTTCCCGTTGTGATATAACATGAAGATGTAAACATATTCTAACAAGAACCTGTCTCCACTCCACTCCACTCACACTCTAAACTACAAAAACATGTCTAAATGACATGGCCAACAGAAAGTTCAGCCCAATCTTTTAGCTCATAGTCTGTTGGCTACCCTAAGCTAATGACATAAAGTTCCAGGACTGGCAAAAGCAGACCGTTCTTAACTCCTATCCCTAAAATCTGCCCTAAAATAAGCAAATCAAACATGTTCTGAGAGGGCTGCTGTAGGTTATACTCACAGTCTAGACCTCCTTAAGATGCTCTGCTTCCGTCTTCTCTTCTTAGGCTTCTGTGAGGACTTGAAATATGCACTAACAGGCTTTTCCCAACTCTTGATCTTCAGGGTTATTACAGGTTATTTTTTAGACCTTTGTCTCCTCGGGTTTACAATCAGCACTCTCCAAGACTTTGTGTTTCTCAAGATTCCATGCATATCCCTCTTGGACCTTGGGCATCTCAGGATTCAAATCAGGCCTCTCTTACAGACCATGGGTTACAGCATTCACAGACCTATGTCTTGGGGTTTGTGTGACAGGTCTCACAGAAGGCCTCTTTCATGGGCCCTGGGTTCAGTATTCACAACAGGCCTCTCACATAGGTGTTGGCCCTTCCAGCCATGGTCTAGAAGCTCTAATTCTCTTTCTCCTGGGGTCACAAGTGGCATTCCTTTCGGCATTAGCTTTCAAGTTAATGTAAGGAGTTGATAGGGGATGTGGTGCCATCCAGGTCAGCATTCATCCTTAAAGGCTTCCAGGGCTTTACATCTTGCCCCTACTCTTTCCAGCCTTTCCAGATAGCAGTCAATCTCACAGTCCTCCCCAGAGTCCTCCCTCCAGCAGTCTCCCCTTGTATCCAGGGAACATCAACATGTATGTCTGCTTCCTCTAGGTCCAACACCCTGTATGACCCAGCGCCTTTTCTAGCCATGGGGCTCTAGTGCAGTGGACTTAGATTGGTTACTACACAGGCTTCCTTATCTCCCTTCCAGGCATTGGTAACACTTGGTGATGATCTTTCTTTTTGCTATATCTCTATTGATTGGTTCTTGGTGTTGACCAATGGGTGTCTTTATTTCATTCCCCTGGTCAGCAACTGAGAAGTTTCTAAGGCGTCTGCAGCATGCAGTGCCATCTTGGACCTACCTGGCAACTCACCACAACAGGGCAGTCATTTTGCAGTGAATGATGGCTAGTAAGTGTAAATATTTGGTGTGAAATAAAAACTGCATATAGCCTATGGAACTACAGTCATAGGGAAGCTGTATAACAGAACCATTGTTTGAGTGTGCGTTTTGGTAAACTTCAGGCCTAGTTAAGACGTAGATGTACTCCTTGTTCCAATGTCTCTGATGTATGCCTCCTTTAACTACGCAAAAGCCCCCACATTAAAAGCTGTGTGGAAGGAAAACACTGTTGCCTTAACACCTACTATATCAGACAGAGGAATAAACGTTGATCAATGCTTCTACTCTATGTCTATTATGAGTGTGAAAATGTATTATGAAAGAAAGACCACAAAACGTTGAATGAGTTGGGTGAAAAAGTGTATCTCCCTACCTTCCAAAGGAACCATTTCAAATAGATTTTTCTTCCATCTTGGAGAAGATCCTGTGTAACAATACACAAAACATCCCATGTGGCATACAATGTTCAAATTCAGAAAAGGACCAAACAGAAGAAAATTGTGTTAATAAAAATCTGACATCCACAATTTTTCCTAACACAGATTGAGGAATCATCTCAGCCTACAGTGGAGGTGGCCTCTGAATAAGGTGAACATATAAAACTGAAGAAAGAATGAATCAGAATCCTTTCTAAATAGTAAATAAGATTGAAATATTACCACTAAAAGTATTTCCAGGTGGCTATTTTTGACCTAAATCTGTCTTCTCACTACCGGCAATTGTTAATTTTCTGGGCCAATTGAAACTTTTGTTACCCACTACTTGCCCCCATGATGGGAAAAACTGTAGCAATGAAGAATCCAATCGATCTCTGATTGTGGCCTTATGATGTCTGAGCCCTTTGATGTGAAGTTAATCCATTCAGCATCATTTTTTCTACTGTATATTGGACCACTTCCATATTCCCAGGATACCAATATTTGAAGGTTTTAAGATCTTTACCCAGCAGATGTGTCCATGTTGACAAATATTGTCTGTTGGATCATACATTTCTTAGGTAGAAGGCATCTTTAGAAGCTCTGTTAAATTGTCGCTCTACAAGCAGCCATAAGAAGAAAATTGCCCATTAACTGGCAATATTTCCTTCTGAATATTTCCTTCTGAATTACACAGTACACCATTAGAAGTCCTTCCCACTGTGCACTTAAGAGGTTACGGCTCACCTGGAGGTGCAACATTAGAATAATAACCTCTTGCATGGCAGAATTCCATTGACTGACATGATGAAAGGAATAATTTCCAAAAGTTATTTACAAGATGTAGAGGAGATGGAGATTGAGATTACCTTCTATTGGAAAGCACTATTCATACGTACACTAACATTGAACAAATTAACATTTCATGTCCCCTAATCATCTCTTAATTACCCCCAAGAACATATACTAAACCAACAGCGTTGGGCCCTGTAAAGTTGAGAGCTATCTCCTCTTAAGAATCACTAACCTTGAGATATGAGTTTGTTTCATAGACCATAATTCGTTTTTACCCCAATAAAACACTCTATTGCTGACAGCCAAACACGTGAAACCAAATTTCAAGAACAAGATAGTGAGGAATGTGAGAGTATCGTAAACCGCCATGACACAGACACCAATACAATAACAATGCTGGTTAAAGAAGGATGGTTGATCAGCTCCCATCTTGGAAACTGCACAGATTCCTATCTTATTCATGTAACTGTAATAACTGTACACTCTATATTATGTTGCAATTCTTGTCACAGAACCCTATGACACTGTATTCACCATATAGGAAGTCTGCTTGTTCTATGGGGAAACTGTAGTGTTAGAAGGAAATGTGGGGATAGACAGCCCTGGGAAATGCATTATGGTACTTATCAGCCCTGATTTAACTGTTTGTACTAGAGCATAAGATCAATTGAATGCTGAGCATGAAAATATGACGCAGAACACTCACCTTACAAGAGTTTGATTTTTTTTAAAAGGCAATGCTCTACTAGAAGAATATATTTGTGAGGAACCCATGGTTTTAGTGTAAACAACCATTATAATGTATATATAATTTTAAAATGAACTATATTGAATATTTTTCATTAAAAGTGGGATTATTTAGAAACATGGCATAATCTTGTCCTTTTTCATTATCACTTTTATGACACTTAGGGATGGAGGAGAATGAAGATACTTTTTAAATAAATACATACTTAACATTCTATACTTGCTCATATACACAGCGATGTATTGTGACTGTAAGTTTGACCTGCACAGTGATACATGCATATAGCAGCCAGACAGATGCATTGTACTGTTTTAAATTAGGGATATTTCTTAAGTGAACCATTGTGTTTCAGACAGTATGCAAACAGACATGAAATATAAAATATGAACATGTTAAGCCCAAATATACCCTGTGCAGTGAGATTCTAGGTGTAAACAGGTGTGGGCAGTCTACGTTTAAATGAGTTGCATGCATTATTTGTTTATGTATTTATTGTTTGCTTGTTAGGTGCTTATACAGGAAGTAAATACTGTTTCAAAGCACCCAGAGGGCAACAGGGAGAGGACAAGGGGATGTAAAAATAATTGAAATACATACAAATATTAATACAGTGGGAAGGGGGGGAGACACACCTACTATGACTTGTGAGTATTCAGAACGTGCAAGTGCTGAAGGGAGGGGGGATGGGATAGGTGCTGTGGTGCTCATGGATGAGCAACAAATTAAGTACAAAGTAAGGTAAGGGTGAGACTCCAGGGTAGTAGGTGAGCCTAGGCAAGTGCTGAGAATGGACAGAAACTGGGGGGGATTTGGTGTGGGAGGTCAGGGCCCCGGGGATGCAGAAGGGCCCTGAACACCAAACAAGCAACTGTGAGATTAGCAGAGGAGTGTGGGATGAAAGGTGCAGAGAAAGAGGAAAGTCTTTAGGAGCTCCCGGAATTTTATGCAAATCCTACTCAAGACGAAGAGGGAGGGGAAGGCTGTTCCAGAGAAGGGTGACAACTGAGCAAAGAGATCGACCTACTGCCCTCTTTTTAACAAAACGCTGTACACATAAAGAGTTGGTGCCAGAGGAGCACAAGGGTCTGGAGGGGGAATATTTAGTAAGAGGGAGTTGCAGATAGTGTGACCCCCAGTCCCAGAAAGCCTTGTGGATGATACAGAGGGATTTGAATTTAATCTGTCAAGCAAACAGGAGCGAGTGAAGATTTTTAGGGCAGTAGAGATGCGGTTCCTGGGCCTGAGGTCAAGGATAAGTCTCGCTGCCCTATTCTGGATTAGCTGGCGAGGATGCAGAGTGGAAGAAGGAAGATTAAGTAGGAGGCTATTGCAATAGTCAAGCCTAGAGTGAACCAGGGCTTGGGTAACATTGAGTTTCTGGGGGAACTTTAGAAAAGGTAGAATTCCTTTGAGAAGGGCGAGCTGAAAGTGAGCGTCAAGGATGATGGAAGGTGCAAGAGGGTCAGCAGGACGTTAGAAGAAGAGGTGTGCGTTGTTTGCATAACACTGAACATTGGGGGAGAATGAGGAGATTAGAATTGCCAGCTGAGAAAGGTACATGTTAAAGATCCAAGGCAAGACGATAGAGCCCAGAGGGACACCAAAAGAGGAGAAGGAAGTAGGAGGGGAAAAGGTGCCATGGATGACTTGTTGGGGTCAGTAAGGAAGGAGGTCAGCCAGTCCAGTGCCCTCTCCAAGATACCAAGGGTGTCGTGGGGCCTTTGTATGAGGTTGGAGTGGTTGACTGTGTCAAATGCAAAGGAGAAATCAAGAAGGATGAGGACAGCTGGGGAGCTGGAATCCAGGGATGTGAGCAGTTTTTCATGGGTTTTCAGGAGAGCAGTTTCTGTGCCTCTCGATGCTCAGAATCCAGACTGATGGCCTTGGAGACCACCAACAAGTTCAGTGTGAGAGTTGAGTTGGGACAGGGCCAATATCTACAGCAGTTTCCCCAGGAAGGGGGTGATGGAGATAGGGCGGTAGTGGCTGGACAGGTAGGACCTGCTGACAGTTTTGTACGGAGGGCCTGCACAAGGGAGTGCTTGAGGGAGGAGGGGTAAGAACCAGTAGCAAAGGAGTGGTTAGCGAGATCAGCAAGTGCAGGGGCAAGAGAGACAATGTAGTCCTTGATGGTTCTCGAAGAGCTAGCGGAAACCTGTTTGGAAGATACCTTCATGGAGCGGACAATTCTAGTGACTTCATCAGGTGTGACAAGAGAGAAGGAGGAGAGGGGTGGGGGAGAGGCCAAGGGAGGCAACGGGGTGAAAGAATTGAGCTAATTTGTTCCTTTTGGATCGACACACTAGGCCAACGTGATCCAATTTATCTACTGTTTATTATTTGTGAAAAGTACATCCATTTCATTTGTTCTCAAGTACATTTTATTGCCGGTTATACTAACAACCCATCAGTAATAGTAGCCAAGTTGCATTACATGGTTCATCATGGCAGGACCACTACATTAAAGAACGCTGGGGAAAAAACACAATTTCCATTCAATTGGCTTGTGGGAGATGCTGTTGGGAGTCTCGAAGGCAGCTCTTTATATTTCTCTTGAAAACAACTGGTCAATGCGGGTGGAAAATGTAAAAAAGCACCATCAAGTGACCATCAACATTATTTTAAAGTTCATATCAGAAAAGGAGAGATAGCCACGCTCTGGATGAATTGTGATGTTCCTGCAAGAAATGTCCAGTCTCACAATTAAACACTTTGCTTTTGCCAAAATAATTAATTATTGGGGTATAAACTGACAGTCTCATTATAAGTAGGAATAAGTAGGAACAGATATATATATATGCATAAATACATACAGGGAAACACGCTGGTCACAACAGAGTGTACATGAGGTAATATAGCAGATACATGGGAGACAGTGAGCCCCTTATAATGAGGAGAGCTTGAGTGGCATGATGACCAGGTTTAAGAAGGGGTATATTGGACCGATACTGTGAACAATACGGTGGACAACTTAGAACATGTAATTGTCTGCGGGTAGGCAGACCAGCCAGCTGAGCATGAGCTGTGACCTCAAACAATTAAATGCTAGTGTGGTGGGAAAAACAGAGGATAGAGTCTGGTTAGTGGTGAGGAAGTTGTAATTAGCAAGGCAGGAGAAGTGAGTCAAGAGGATAGCTCAGAAGTGAGGAGGTGGCCCTTCAATTTGCTTTTGAATACATCAATGTGGACCGTGTTTCAATTTGCAGAGGGGAGTGTCAAGTAAATTGAGGAAGAGGAGTGAAAGAGCAGAAGCGAGAGGAAGCACAGGGTAGTTGAGGTTCCACAAGGGTGGTGGAGGAGGGAGAGCGAAGGCTGTGAGAGGGTTTGTAGGGGATGATAGAAGAGGATTGATATGGCAGTGCCTTACCATGGATGGATGTATGCACTAGTAGGAGAAATTTGAATTTCGCAAAGTGTTGAAAGAGTATTCTGGTAGCAAAGTTAATATTCTTGTCAAGGGGACAGAATACATATTTTGGAAGACCAAAGAGGACACTGGCACAGTAGTCAATTTAGAGAATACAAGAGTGGTTAGGAGATGTTTGGTGGTTTTGTGGGGATGGAGGTTCCTGACTTTCCTGATATTTAGGACATTGAGGTGAGCTGCTATTTCAGTTTTGGAGATGAAGGTTGAGAATGTGTATTAAGAGTCGTAGATGGCACCAAGGTTTCTAGCTGACGAGAATTAGGGAAGTGTGTCAGATGGGAACTGGACAGACAGGGTAGGAGAAGAGAGAGAGAGAGGATCTAGCAGGAAAGGAAAGCACCTCTGTTTTTGAGGAGTTCAACATAAGTGTGAGGCCATCCACTATTTAATAGAAGAGAGACAGTCAGAGAATTTGGTAAATAGGTCTTTGGAGAGTAAAGGAAAGGAGAAAAACAGATATAGTACTGATATTCTACTTTATCAGGTTTCCCCCAAGCTCTCATTAAATTGGTTAGTGTGCATGCTTCCGCAGATGTGTGATAATCTATGGTCCAAAAACATTATATACGCCTAAAGACATGGAACTAAATTCTGATGACATAATGAAGGAATAGTCCTTATAGTTTTCACAAAAATGAAATGATTCACTTTAAACTATTTACTGAGATGGTCATATGAGACATACCTACTATGTGAACAAGAGAATCCAACTATGTTCCAGAAACATAAGGAAAAATCAACTTGTGGAACAGTGGTGACCATCTTGGAAAGGCCATTTCAGGCAAAGTTTTACAGAGTGCATGCCTAAGAATTGACTATGCTTTTTTATATTGTGTTTATTGCAGTTTTGGGTTCTTCTTTTCTAGAAAGCAAGCAGCTCCTCACAGTTTGCTTGTTTGCATTGTACAGCAAATATGTTCTAAACTACTCAAGTACATATCTTATTAGTTAACCTCTGACTGCCTTCTGTTCTCATTCACAAAATGTATCTTTACATTTGTGATTGAAATGCAGGGTAGGGCTTCATAAACGGAAGGAAGCAGTATTTTTGTTTGTTTTTTTTGTTTGTTATTTGGTTGAAAAAAAAAGAAAATCTACTTTTTAAATTGTGTTATGACATAACATAAATGATTAAGAGATAATAAAAATGCAATTGATTTCAATTACAATATTGATCCAAGCAATTCATTGTAAAATAATAATATTGCCAAGAATAAAAAAGAAGACAAACATTTCATCCAGAACAGTGCTTTAAAGAACCCTGTAACTCCAATCACAGATGAGGTAGTGTAAGAGGATTCAATTCAACACTACAGCTAAGTCAATGCCTAGTCTGGGATACTGAATGGAAACCCTTATTGATATATCTTTACGTCCAGTTCATGCGTTCTGGATGACTACCCCTATATAACACCCCTCTCTTGGAATCCCCCTGACCCTATTGAGCCACGAAGTAGTTCTGTTTTGCAAGTTTAAACGGTTTATTTGATAATTTAAACAATATATATATATATATCACACTTTATAATAAATTAATAATTGAATATCACACTTAATCTGAGCAGTAATCAATAATGGATAGTCCGACACTAGCACACTTCTTTATAATCAATGATGAGTGGTTATAGGATGGATACGATAGCAACAATACTTTTATGGTTTCAAATGGATGCAAAGTGGAATGAAATGCAGTACAGAAAATAACTTGATAGGATTTCAGCAAAAGACAATGTAATCACTTTCTTGGACAATTCACCCCCCCCCCTTTTATGCACTGTAAGGAGATGAAGATGACACAGTTCTTAGGAATGCAATCAAATAGAATTCAGTTCAATTCCACCCCAGCAGCTTATACAACAGATAGGAGTTTTGAAATACAGGCAAAATGCTTTGAATAGGGTGACAATGCAGTGAGAAATATGCTGAAAATGGTTTTAATTCCCTTTAGGAGGTTCAGGGTGAGTGAAATATACTTGGGATGAGTTCAGGCTCACTTTAGCAAGGATCTAGGAGTGACTAGCAGGTTAAACAAATTTTTAGCAAAGGAAAGCAATGAAGCTGCTCTTTTCACACGTGGCTGGATTTTTAACCAAATTGCAAATCGCTGTAAAATTCGCGAGTGCGAGAATCGTGATTACGGTAAAAGTATGAGTAGAGAGAAAAAAGCTGAGATTCTAAGCTTTCAGAGGAAAGTTAAACCAAGTTCCTAGCCCAAACGGTTCCAGAGATACGGACGATTAAATTAAGGTAGTTTTTCGGATTTGAAATTTTAAAAGTTCAAAGCGACAGGTTACAGCTTGCAGCTAGAAAATGACAAGTGACAGCTTTGCAAATGACAGATGACAGTTAGGACGCAGTTCTGGTTAGATTAAAATAGATTGAATTATATTATTTTAACTAAGAGATTGGTTCTGCACAGTTCTGCTAGGTACTCACAGTATAATTTTAAAAGGAATGGGCCTCGCCACGGATCTGGTCGCCAGGTTTTCTTCACTCGCCACGGACGGTTTCTGCGCACAGCGTCTGGGTCAGCTCTACTCTGCTGGTCTGGTCTGGGTCTCTGGTTCTGATCAGGTCTGTGGGTCCGGATACAGCGGTCTCCGGTTCAGCTGGTCTCTCTCTGGATACAACACTGCTCTCTGGCAAATGGCAAGAGTTCTTGCCAGGAATTCAAACAGCTCGCCTGGCTGTGAATAGTGGCAATGATTTGAGGCCTGCTAAAGAGGGATTTAGCTTGTAGTTGACCTCTCTGCTACAAATTCTGAAGTAAAGTCTTGGTCTCTGAAGGTGGATAGATTGAAGTCTCTATGTTGGCTCTCTGGAGGTTGATGGAGGTAAAGTATGGATTTTCCCGGCAGAGCGTCCCGCAGCAGATGGAATAGAATGTCCCTATCTGTCCTGACTGTCTGCTTTTATGTGTTTTGAAAGTGGGTGGAGAGGCTAGCTTTCTAGGCCCTACCCCTCTCCACTTGTCATTGGCCACTTCCTCCTCTTCCCCTTGATTGGGGGAATGAAATGAAGTGTCATCATGATGAGGTCTGTTTATGATACAGAGAACCCACCCCTGTCAACTTTACACACAATATATATTTGACCTAAAGACATATTTCATAGATACACAGTGGTTTGAAATTACATGCACCCATCACATATCACATGAGGTGTCCCCTGTTCAAACTCTGCTCTTCCTGGGGGCTTGGGTTCAAAAATGGCAACATATTTCACTTTTTGGTCGGGTTACCAATATTGGATTTGTCCCCGCATTTACACAAATGTTCGCAAAGCATGTGGGCATTAGGTGGTGGAGTGTCAGATTTTTAACATACATACATTTAGAGTAATATCCTCTTTTCCGCTAAAAACCCCCCTGAACATACCACCGGGTCCTAACACGTCTTCAAATGTGCACAGAAAAATCACAAGAATAATGATATCACTTATAAAATTTTCACAAGTCCGCTCTATGAATGATCCATCTTTTTAGATTTATGTTCTGGCCCCAAAGGGGTGTGGTTTCCCAGGTCACATGGTGTAGAAACCAGTATATCCAGTTTCTGCCAAGCTCAGAGACCCTGCCCCTCCCAGCTTCTGCCAAGAGGAAGCTATTTTACGGTCCCCCTAATAAACCATCTGCCTGGGTCCTGGAAGGCCCATTGTTCAAAAGGAAGCCATTTACGACTACCCTAATAAACCATCTGCCTGGGCCTAGGACAGGCCTTTGTTCAACTCCCTGTAGCTGCTCCACCCCTAATCTAATCAGAGAGGTGACAACTCCTTTTGTCAAGGGGAAGAGTGGCTGAGCAGGTTTTAACTCCTGTGGAGGTAGATGTCAGGCAGAATTCAGTTCCTTAAGCCAGGCCCCAGCTAATGTCACTTCTAGTTACCCCGTTTTCTGCATTCAAATAAACTAACAATTTTTACACATGCAGCTAGAATGCTGATTCTAAGTTTAAAACTATGACATTTAAACAATTGAAACCTATGTGACACTCAAAAGTAGGTCACTCATTTCTTTTAAACATTTAGATTTTTAGTGTCTTTCAGTCCAAATTTACTTAAACTGCTGAAATCCACAGCTCAGCCAGTTTTGCTATGAACATTATTTTAGGCTCATCCTCTTTCCAGATTTTGTATGCCCACAAGACTTTATTCTGTCAAATGTCTGCTGGTGTTCAGTGAGATTGTTGGATATTCTGCAATGTTTGAAATGGGCATTCTGAGCTTGCCTTCAGAGAAACAAAGGGTGATTTTTAAAGTGCTTTCTAGCGAACAGGCACTGCTGTTTTTCTCTTTGGCACCCCATTTCACTCATGGCTCTTCTGACCCAGCACACCCGCACCGGGGGGTGGCAAGTCAGGCGACCATTTTGGTGTGCGCACAAACTGCGCGGTTTTCATAGATTCTGGCGCACATGTGGGCTTTTTCGGCCATCTTGGATTTCCTAAGCCCACAGCACCAAATGTTGTAGCATAATAGTCCAAACGTGGGTCAGAACACCCAACAAACCCCCCCGCCCGACTGCACTTGGATTGAGTCGAGGGGATGTCGGGTGCTAAGGATGTTGACCCACGTGCTGGGAGGTCCGCATCATCTTCTTCCAATTCCGCAGATGACAAAGTTCAGCATCCTTTCCTCCATCAGGGGTGGATCAGTCGGTTCTCCTCGCCGGTCCTGATGGGAGTATTGGGCAGTACACTGGGCCCCTTGCGTCTCTGCTCCCGGTCTCCGGATCGTCCTCCTTGGCCAGTCTCCAGGTTTTCTTTCTCCTAGGACGACAAAGGAAGAGCGGCAATACCTATTCATGGACATTTCTTCCCCACCATTGTTATAGTGGGGTGGCATATATATTTTAGAACTCAACAGATATGAACATGCACATTTTTTTTTAAATTAAGCGACAGGAACACACAAACTTGAGAAACACAGAATTTGATAGGCCATATGTAGGATATTTTAAGTTAGAACTGAATTAATCTGAGACAGTGCCCTCTAGGATTCCAGAGGATTCCTCCAGTTGTTGCAGAGTGTGCCTGGGATGGCAACACTTTAGCTGATTTATATGTACCCACTTGTCTTCCCCCTCTGCCAAACCGCCTTTGGGGATGCGGATCTTGTAGGCCACAGGGGAGATCTTGTCTATAATCTCAAAGGGTCCCTTCCATGTAGGCAAACATTTTCGCTGTTTGGCCTGGTTCCTTTGGAAATTGTATAGATAGACCCGGTCCCCCACCTGATATTCCTTCCTGGACGTTTTCAGGTCATAGTGGGTCTTCATACTCTCAGCTGATCTTTCTAGATTCCGCTGAGCATAGGCAAAAGCATGCTGAAGGTGTTTCCTTAAATTCTCCATATACTCATGAGTTGTGGAGGCATTTATCAACGTTTGCTCTTGGGTTCTGTAGAGCAAATGCTGAGGAAGCACCATCTTGCGTCCAGTCATCAACTCAAATGGTGACATTTTGGTTGCAGATGAAGGGGTAGATCTGATGGCCATTAGGAGTAGAGGTAATCGGATATCCCAACTTGGCCCAGAATCTGCCACAAACATCTTTAATATGCTCATAATGGTTTGGTTGTATCTCTCCACTGCTCCAGAAGAAGCTGGCCTGTAAGCAATGTGTAGCTTTCTCTTGACCCCCAGTATCTCCCACATCTTTGTCATTACTTCACTGGTGAAGTGGCTACCTCTGTCTGACTCAATCCTTTGAGGTAGACCAAAACGGGAAAAGATGTGGTTAATCATCAGGGCAGCTGCTGTTTCTGCCTTGCAATTTGGGGCTGGGAGACATTCCATCCACTTGGTAAACAAGCATGTCACAGTCAACATGTACTTATTTCCTCTAGACGAGCGAATCACAGGGCCTACGAAGTCGATTTGTAAATCTGACCATGGCAGTGTCATCCCCCTCTTTTGGAGAGGCGCCCGGTGTGTGAGGGATGTTGGCTGAAATTGTGCACACACAAGACAACCCTTCAAGTATTGGTTGAGGTCCTGGCCCATGTGTGGCCAGTATGCAACCTCTCTTAAGATTTCCAGTGTTGTGTGAAACCCCCTATGACCGGCGGTGGCCGCATCATGGGCGTGACTTAACATCAGGCTTCGGAATGAGGTAGGAACCACCCACTGATCGTGGCCAGCTTTGGATTTCCTTACCAACAAACCGTCTTGGATTCGGAACATTTTTGGACATTTCATCAACACTCTAAGGTCCTCTTTCCCGTTGTAATCGGTATCCGTCAGGGGAAAGTTCTCAGGGTCCTCAATGTGTTGGTAAAATTTACCAATTATTAGATCCCCCTTCTGAGCGGTAATCAAATCAGCATCAGGGGTCTCCTTGCTCCATTGGGCAGTTGACAGATCATTGTGAGCATTTGTCTGGGACCTAGTGATAGCAGTGACCTGGATTTCCCCCAACAGGGACTCTATTTCTATTAGATCCCCTTGGATGGCCCCGGTTTTGGCCAGCTAATCAGCTAATTCATTTCCAGTTTTGTCTGGTCCCTCTACTTTGGAATGACCCTTGATCTTTTTCCAATAAATGGTCATCTCATTCGAGGTGACCAGATCATCAATGTTTTGGATCAACTTCCCATGTTTCAAGGGTTTGTTGTTAGCACATAACATGCCTCTGGTTTTCCAATTAACCAGGTGCTCCACGAACCCGTTCCGTACATAATCAGAATCTGTGATTATGACCAGTTCGCAGAGTTGATGCTGGACTGACTACTTCGGGGACCAATTTTGTATCCAGCGGAGGGTTCTGGGAACTCCTTCACCCATGCATTCCCTACGCCGGCCACCAGTTCTTTCTCCCCGTCGTTGTCAACATGGTACGAGCATCCATCCACATAGACAGTGGGCATTCCCTCACACTTGTCCTCTTCAAAGACTTTGTGTGGGAATTAAGGTATGCCTCCGTGTTGTCCTTGATTTTTAGACTTTCGTCCTCTAGACAGTTTTCTCTGGCACAATCATGCAAGTCAGCCAGACCTTGCGCGAGGGGACTCTTCTTGTTTTGGCCATATCTGACCTCCACAGGAAAGCCTTGCATTGACAGAATCCAGGAAGTAATTCGGGAATTACTCACATTTCCGGCCCGGATTCTGTCACTTTGGAGATATTGCAGAGGCTGGTGTGGAGTCTCCACTATGATGTGTTCCCTATGGATAAACGGGCGGTAATTCTTCAATGCCCACACCGTTGCCAGGAGTGCCTTCTCACAATCGTTGAATTTTTCCTCCACAGAGGATAAAGTTTTGCTCGCATAGGAGATTACTTTATTGACCTTGTCATGCTTTTGGTATAATACTGCCGTCAAGCACGTATTAGAGAACCCCGTCTCCAGGAAGAACTCCTTGTTTCTGACAGGGTAAGCTAGGCAAGGCGCTTGTGAGAGGCTTCTCTTGAGTTGTTTTACCGCCTCAGCTTGTTCTGGACCCCATTCCCACTTGACCCCCCCTTCAGGAGATGAATCAGGGGTCTGGTGATCTCTGCGTAGCCCTCAATGAACTTTCTGCTGTAATTAGTCAGTCCAAGGAGGCTCCTTAGTTCCCGCAGAGTTGCGGGGTCTTTCAGTTTCTGAAGTGCTTCCACTTTCTTTTCCTGGGGACAGAGACCCTGAGGAGTAATCTCATGCCCCAAGAAATTAACATGGGTTCTACACCACTGTGCTTTCTGAAAGGAAAGTTTTGCTCCGGCGGCCCTCAACTGGGTCAGAACATAACGGATCTCCGCTATGTGTTCCTCCACAGATGAACTTTTGATGAGGACATCATCTACATAAGCCAGGTTACCCCTCGCACCCAGGTCGGGCATGGCCTTATGTAGGAAAATGTTGAATTCATTGCCGGAGTTGAGGTATCCGAAGGGAGTCCGGGTCCATGTATACTGCTGGCCCCCAAAGGTAAAAGCCAGCTTGTATTGGTCCTCCCTACTGACCGGCACGGTCCAGTATCCATTGGTCAGGTCTATTGCAGTGAATACCTGTGACCCCTGAATCTGGGCCAGCCCTTGGTCAATGTAGGGTAGAGGCCATCGGGAAGTATGGACCCATTTGTTGAGCTCCCTAAGGTCAGCGCAGAGTCTCCACTGGCCGTTTGGCTTTAATATTCCCAGCACCGGATTATTGAAGGTGCTGTGGACGGGACGGATTATTCCCCTGGACTCAAGGTTCTTAATTATTTCAGTAAGGGACTCCATTGATGCGAGAGGCAAGCGATATTGCTTCACAAACACTGGAGTCATGCCAGGGTCCGTGGGGATTGTTGTTGTGTGGATATCGGTGCGACCACAGTCATATGAGTCTACCGCAAAGAGATCTTGGAAATCCAAGAAGACTTGTTTCAACTTTTGCTTCTGTTCCAGAGTCACACAGGCATCAGCTAGGTTGACTCTCTCTTCCACCATCTGCCTGAAGCCTGGAAAGACTTCTGGTTTGGCTATTTCAGCGGCCTCCTCCAGCTGGGTGGAGAAGTCCCTGGTCAGAGTGCTGATTTGGACTGGAGGCTTCAGGTGGGAAAGGCAGCCCTCATGGACCTGGAAAATCACCTCATCCCTCCTGAAGTCACAAGTCACATCTTCCTTACCATAAGGGCAAGAAGTGTACACCAGGAAGTTCCCCCCATGGGGGGTAAAAATCCTGTCTGGTGTTGTATTGTCCTCACTGTCACTGTCAAAACAGTCCTTGGGGATTGGTCCTAACAGTTCATTTCCTAAATCGATGGAAAAATGTCAGTCATCAACCGCCATTCCAATAATGGTGCCTGCGGCTAGAGTAATACTCTTTAAGTCGCTGTTATCCACCTCTATTAGAATGGTGTCATGTTCTATGTTGACTAATGGAGTTGGGTTTACCCCCAACCCTTGCTGTTGGAGAGAAGCGTTTAGATGTATGTAAGCATCAGGGTTTTTCAAATGTTGTCCTCTTTTAACTTTCACTTCGAAGGAGAATTGTCGGGTCCTTTCTGGGATGGTGACTTCCTCTTTGATCTGAATCTCAACTGCATAAGGTAGCAATTGAGCTGACCTAAATGCTTTTTCTGGATCATCAAAGCCCATGGGATTATCCGCTAATCGGGACCAAGCTTTGAAGTTTATTAGGTCCAAACTAATGGCAAAGCGATTGAGAATGTCACTGCCTAAGTAAAAAGCGGCAGTGACGTCTCGCACGACCCAACAATTGTGGACTATGCTCTTGTTGCCAATGGAGATTTTGAGCATACACCTGCTTGGCAGGAGATGTTTGGAATTGGGTGCTTCCAGGTCCATTTCCCATTTGTCTATCAGTTTGAATGTGGGAATGGCTGGATCTTTTGGGAGTTGGCGGAACATGGCTTCGCTGATGAAGCTCTTACCGTTGTTCACACACACTCGAGCGAGAACAGAGTCCTTCCCATCATTTAACTGAACAGGGATGAACAACTGCTCTCCAATTTGCTGAATGTCAGCCAGGCTCTGAGCTGATTTCACATCTTTCTGGACTATAGGAGTGGGAGTTTCTGATTGTGGATTAGTAAAGAATTTCAGGGTGTTTCCTTCCAGTGTGGAATACCACCTTAAACTGGAAGGAGGTTGATTTTCAGAAATAGAGAGGACCCCCCATCACCAGTCTGTTGTCCTACTGCTATTACTGTCACGTCTGGAATTTGGTTATTCTGGAAGTGGAATTCTACTTGGTCAGATTTTTGTTCAACCATGTGGCATGTGCCGTTTAAACTAACATGGTTGACACTCTGTTTTAATTTTATGGGTCAGCTAGTCTGGATCCAGAGGACCTTGTTTACGCAATCTATTAGGGGTGACAACCTTCTCAGGAGGTCATTCCCTAGTAAACAAGGGGTGCCCTCTGGAGTCACTACTATGACCGGGTGTTTCACCTTGTGTCGCCCAATTTTAATGTCCAAGTCTGCAGTCCCCTCAACGGGAATTTCCTTCCCGTCAAAGTTCTGCAGTTGTCCAGGAAGAGAGGTGAGAGGAATACGGTAATTCTCCCCCCTTCCTGCATTTAGTTCATCAAAGGCCCTTTTGGACAGAAGGGTAGCTTGGGATCCAGTGTCCACCAGTGCCAAAATTGTACCCTGCCCCTGTACTTGTACCGGGGCATAGTATCTTCCCTCCTTCTCCTCAAGGGGGCACAGATAATGCACATTTTTGGACAACTGGTGGGCTAACTTTCTGGTTTTGGACATTGCTAGCGAAGAGATTTGGGCAGAATTCTGTGGGGAGCCTTGGGAATCTGAAAGAAAAAGTTAGCAACTGGAGATCAGAGCCATTGTGGGTTCCCCTGGTTCCGGTTCTGGGCCGTCCCCCCCCTTTTTGGAGGCAGTCACCAGGACGGGTTTGAACTAGGGGATTTTGGTATTGTGGGTTCTGGGATGAGATGATGGGCGGCGGTAGCTCAGTCTCCATATCTCCCCACTCTGAATTGACATCCCTTGGGACCCATTTTTCCTTGGGAGGAGTTCCCCCATCTCTGAAGGAGAAGATCCTTTTCCCAGGATCTTCTGAGGATCCCTCTCCCTCAAATTGGAAGACCTGTACCTCCTCCACAAAGTGGGTCTGTTTGGGTCCTTTGTTTCTCCTACCCCCCCTCTGCTCCTTGGGAGGCGGGCTTTCAGGGGCAAGAGATTTTGTTTCCGGTTCCTGGTTTTCCAAGGGCTGTTTACAAGTTGGGAAGGAAGCTTCCTCCAAGGCTTTACACCCCCCTTCCCCTTGTGCCTCCTCCCTGGGAACCGGTGTGTTATCGGGGTGCTGCCCCCGTCATTGTTCTTCTGGAGCACCAGGTCCAGAGTTTGGGGCATTCTGCGGTGGCATGCTCATCTGAGGGTTCTGTTGAGCCCTCAGTATGTGACCCAGATCCCGTGCCATATTTTGGGCCTGGCGCTCTAACTGGGAAACCCGCTCAGGCTGATATGGGGCTCTATTTTCTCCCCTGGGCTGATCCCGGGAAGGGTAGCTATCCCTTCTCTGGTAGTACCCCTGGTTGGGAAGATTTTGGTACCCCTCCACCCTTGGCCTCCCCTCTCCCGGATTAGGTTGTCTGGGCTCAGGGAATTGGGGAAAGAAGGATGGATGATTTTGGGGCTGGAAATTGGGTGGATACCTGGCGAAAAAGTTCTGCCCAGGATTTGAAGAATTTCTGCCCTCCTTGGGGAAGTTAGGAGGGAAGTTCCCCGGGTCAGGTGCTTGGCTGGATCCCCCCCTTGGGCTGGAGGAGTCCACACATAACCCAGGATTGGTCTGTTTCCCTTGTAACGGGGACTTACATAGTCAGGAGAGCGAGGGACCTCATTTGTGGGACTACCTCTTTCACTCCCTGTCTGTGACTGGCCCGAGGACCTTCTGGGCCTAGCATTATTAGGTGCAGGTAGGTTTTTAGGCCCCCCATCTCCAAATCCAAAACGGGGGTGACCTTTACCTCTGCCACCTTGGCAGCAGCAGGGGTGCTGTTGGATTAGGATTTTTCTGGGTATTGCTTTTATTTTCTATGGGCTTCTGCACCTCATAGATCCGGGTAGCCTGTTCAATGACCCAGTCTAAAGATCTTTTCTCATGAAAATCTCTCACGAGCTGGGTCATTATATATTTGGGCAAGGCATAGAAAAATGTATTGACAAATTCTCTGCTGTCTGTGCGCACCCTTCTGGTGGTCTGCGCAAAGGCACGTTTCAGTTCTTGCACAAATTCTTGTGGGGCCTGATCCTCCCCACATTGCAAATTGTAGGCTGCCTTGCGAGCCTCTTGAGGATTTCTGTGAACAGAAAAATGTTTCAAGATGGCCGCCTTATAGGTGGACCATCTTAAATGATTTTGGTCCTCCAGCCCCGCAAAGAAACTGGAGTATTCTGGGGAGAATGTCCATTTGACGTACTGGATGCAGCTACTGCTGTCCTTCAAATGGAAAATCTCCATCATTTGCTCATAGAGCTCCAAGTGTTCCCAAACAGAGTACTTGGCGTTCTTATGATAAGGCATGGTGACACTCCTGATTGCCTTAATCTGTTTCAATGGGTCCTTAAGCAAGGCCCTTTTTGCCTTATTGGCCTTTTTGGTTCAGGTAACCCTTGTCCATTCATCCTCTGACTCAGAGGCACTGCTCCCAGAGGTTCCTGTCTGATCTTCCAGGTTTTCCCGGATTCTGCGAGCCTGGGAATGGCTGGCAGAATGTAGGGACCTGGTCTCCTGTGTCCTGCGCCGTTCAGAGGAGTCTTCAGATTCCTCCTTGCTGCCAGGATTTGATAGGGACAGGGGACAGGGGGGTGGCAGATTCCATGGACTGAGAGAGATAAATGCCTCTGGTACTAGGGCTCCTGAGGTTATGCTCAGGAGTTTCCCTTTCCCAGCGAACCTGGTCTCTATCCGCCCCTGCTCCCTGTTGCAATGCAAGAGCCTGCGCCTTCAGTTCCTCAGTTAAGGCCTTACTAGACTCTATCAGTCTCTCCTGCATCGCTACCTGTTGTTGGAGCCTATCATTGTGCTGGTAGAGAGCCTCATTCTCTCTCTGCGTTTCCTGATTGGTCCTGGAGCACTGGGCCAGTCTTTGCTGCAGGAGGGTTACCTCCTGAGCTGTGTCCCTATTGACCTGCTCCTTTCTTGCCAGAGCATCCTCCACCTTCCTGGTGTGCTCTAACAAGTTATGGTGTTCTTTTTGGAGGTCACCCAGTCCCTGGAGGGCCAGGTGATTTTCTTCCATTTTCCTTTTTAAGTGGCAGACTTCCTGGCCTAAGGTATCCCTTTACTGACTAAGAGCCTGCATCTGTGCCGCCAGGTCGTCCCTTTGCCTTTGGAAGGCACCAGTTTTCTGGCGCTCCTGGTCAAACTCTGCCTGGGTATCCAGGTCTTTCAAAATCAGTTTATTGCTCTCTGCCTTCTCCCTATCTAGGTGGCTTTGCAGGGTGACTACCTGCTCAGCACATGCCCTATTGAAGTCTAACTGTTGCTCCAGCTTATTCTGGCTCTGCAGTAGGGAGTCCAAACCTTCTTGGTGCTCCTTCTGCAAGGCCAGAAATCTGGTATCCTGGTCCGCCTTTTCCTGTTGCAGCACATCCATATCCTCCTTTATTTTAGTGATGTACTGTCTGCTGTCATTTTCTGACTCCTGGCTCCTGAGCAGCCTCTGCTCAGAAGAGTCCAGATCAGATTGGGCCTTCTGTAGTGCCAGCAGTTGCCTACTCGCCAGATCTTGGCCTTCAGCACATTTGTCCTGCATGGCTCCCATATGTAAATATAAATATGCCGCTACCCTGGCAATCTTGTGGTGCTCATCCTTGGCCTTCGGGGCCATGTATAGTTCACTCAGGGCCACATGTAGGGGACCCTGATCTCCCCATATATCTGACCCTGTTTCAGTGACCTGTTGCGCGATTGCCTGCAACCAGACCGTTTGGTCCTGATAAGTCCACTCACCTCTCACAAATAGCTTATGTAAGAAGTGTTCTCTGGCTATTTTCATATCTACCAAGGTCGTCATTCTAGAGATTGGTCTCTGTCCTGACTTACAGAAGTTTGTATTTTATTTTTGCAAAACAGACCTTTTCCTTAGAGCGTTCCTTTGAGGAGTGCTTTACAGCGTAACACAGCGTGGTGATCCGACCAGATATGTGTATCTGGTCAGCTGGCACACTGTATTAATCTGCACAAGTGATAGATCTAACCCAAACGTCCGGCTCGAGCCCCCAATTTGTAAGAGTATTCAATTCAACACTACAGCTAAGTCAATGCCTAGTCTGGCATACTGCATGGAAACCCTTATTGATATATCTTTACGTCCAGTTCATGCGTTCTGGATGACTACCCCTATATAACACCCCTCTCTTGGAACCCCCCTGACCCCACTGAGCCACGAAGTAGTTCTGTTTTGCAAGTTTAAATGGTTTATTTGATAATTTAAACAATATATATACATATATATATCACACTTTATGATAAATCAATAATTGAATATCACACTTAATCTGAGCAGTAATAAATAATGGATAGTCCGGCACTAGTTGACCTCTCTGCTACAAATTCTGAAGTAAAGTCTTGGTCTCTGAAGGTGGATAGATTGAAGTCTCTATGTTGGCTCTCTGGAGGTTGATGGAGGTAAAGTATGGATTTTCCCGGCAGAGCGTCCCGCAGCAGATGGAATAGAATGTCCCTATCTGTCCTGACTGTCTGCTTTTATGTGTTTTGAAAGTGGGTGGAGAGGCTAGCTTTCTAGGCCCTACCCCTCTCCACTTGTCATTGGCCACTTCCTCCTCTTCCTCTTGATTGGGGGAATGAAATGAAGTGTCATCATGATGAGGTCTGTTTATGATACAGAGAACCCACCCCTGTCAACTTTACACACAATATATATTTGACCTAAAGACATATTTCATAGATACACAGTGGTTTGAAATTACATGCACCCATCACATATCACATGAGGTATCCCCTGTTCAAACTCTGCTCTTCCTGGGGGCTTGGGTTCAAAAATGGCAACATATTTCACTTTTTGGACGGGTTACCAATATTGGATTTGTCCCCGCATTTACACAAATGTTCGCAAAGCATGTGGGCATTAGGTGGTGGAGTGTCAGATTTTTAATATACATACATTTAGAGTAATATCCTCTTTTCCGCTAAAACCCCCCCTGAACATACCACCGGGTCCTAACACGTCTTCAAATGTGCACAGAAAAATCACAAGAATAATGATATCACTTATAACATTTTCACAAGTCCGCTCTATGAATGATCCATCTTTTTAGATTTATGTTCTGGCCCCAAAGGGGTGTGGTTTCCCAGGTCACATGGTGTAGAAACCAGTTTATCCAGTTTCTGCCAAGCTCAGAGACCCTGCCCCTCCCAGCTTCTGCCAAGAGGAAGCTATTTTACGGTCCCCCTAATAAACCATCTGCCTGGGCCCTGGAAGGCCCATTGTTCAAAAGGAAGCCATTTACAACTACCCTAATAAACCATCTGCCTGGGCCCAGGACAGGCCTTTGTTCAACTCCCTGTAGCTGCTCCACCCCTAATCTAATCAGAGAGGTGACAACTCCTTTTGTCAAGGGGAAGAGTGGCTGAGCAGGTTTTAACTCCTGTGGGGGTAGATGTCAGGTAGAATTCAGTTCCTTAAACCAGGCCCCAGCTAATGTCACTTCTAGTTACCCAGTTTTCTGCATTCAAATAAACTAACAATTTTTACACATGCAGCTAGAATGCTGATTCTAAGTTTAAAACTATGACATTTAAACAATTGAAACCTATGTGACACTCAAAAGTAGGTCACTCATTTCTTTTAAACATTTAGATTTTTAGTGTCTTTCAGTCCAAATTTACTTAAACTGCTGAAATCCAAAGCTCAGCCAGTTTTGCTATGAACATTATTTTAGGCTCATCCTCTTTCCAGATTGTGTATGCCCACAAGACTTTATTCTGTCAAATGTCTGCTGGTGTTCAGTGAGATTGTTGGATATTCTACAATGTTTGAAATGGGCATTCTGAGCTTGCCTTCAGAGAAACAAAGGGTGATTTTTAAAGTGCTTTCTAGCGAACAGGCACTGCTGTTTTTCTCTTTAGCACCCCATTTCACTCATGGCTCTTCTGACCCAGCACACCTGCACCGGGGGGTGGCAAGTCAGGCGACCATTTTGGTGTGCGCACAAACTGCGCGGTTTTCATAGATTCTGGCGCACATGTGGGCTTTTTCGGTCATCTTGGATTTCCTAAGCCCACAGCACCAAATGTTGTAGCATAATAGTCCAAACGTGGGTCAGAACACCCAACAGTAGCAGGTCCAGGTCCCGCTAAACATTCTAAACAATGTGACTCAGTAGAAAAGGTTAAAAAAAAACATAATATTTCTTAAAATAAATCGATCGCAGACCATAGAGATTTGTGCAAATTAATAGCAAGTGCTTTAGCATTAGAGGAGCATGAGGCTCATTACAGAATCGACATGAATTGAATGCCTCCATTAGCATAATTGATTTAGTCAGAATCAAGCTCCATTGGAAACAAAAGAAATAATGACCTACTGGGACTATCTGAGTAAGTTGCTAAGAATGGGGCTAAACTCCCCAGTTCCCTGTGTTCCTCCCAATGATGGACAAGGGAGCAATAACCATGCATGGTTTCTATAGTGGAAACCCAGTCCATGTCATATAGTTTTGTTTCAATTCAATCTGGATAGTAGCGCACATCTTGTTTTTTTTCGAATTACCCATTGATATTAGTAGGGTGTCACAATAATCTTTAATAACACATAACAAAGTATCCCCTCATTCCTCCAGTATCTTTTTTAAGTCCACATATAAAAAAAGTCCCAAGGACAGGGAACTTTCTGGAGCAGAGGGAGAATTTTCCAATCAGCTATAGCCTTTAACGAGACCAGTCCCAGCTCATACCTAATGGCTGAGACCGGAATTGAAGATGGGAGCCTTAAGACAGCCTTCCACAGCAGAGCCTCAACCTTTGACAGATAGCCAGTTACCGCCATAGGATAAGTGTCTATCCCGTGTAGTAATTTAGGGACTACCTTCCCTTCATCGTAACACAATGTGGGCCTCAGGGTGGATTTCCCATATTTAGAGTTTAGTATTTTCCTCTCTGATTCTTCTGTGTTTGGCATGGCATCTTGATGAGGCCACTGAATATTAGCAGTCCTAAGGGAATTTTCACACTGGAATTGCTCACTGAGGTGAGCAACCTCCAGTGAGAAAAACAGTCATATATCAGAATTGTGCTCTTAAATAGAGGAAATCAGATTATAGTAAAGGGAAACAACTAGGCATAGAGACCCACTAGCTACTGCACAGGGATGGTGTGTTTAGGAACCATGATGAAATATCGGGGTACTGATGCATGTCCACTGGTTCAGTGGCTATGCCTCGTGCCACTGTAGAATTTGAAGCCTGGAAAGTGAACACCCGCGTAGTACCTGCTGATACCAATGGGATATTCCCATGAACAAGCTGAACTTGAGCCAATTAGGTATTTTGGTTAATTTAATCCTTGAGTCGTTGTTGCCAACACGTATTTCGACCGCTCTGCTAACCCAGACCATCAGCACGCCGAACACAGCATTACTCTGCAGCATCAGGTACTAGTATCACCATTTAAAGCTAGTAACCCACTAGTTTGCGCTCTGCTAGCACAACTAGGATTGAAAGGTTTCACTTACTGCACGCACCCGCGTTTTCCAGTAAAGAAGCAATGTTCTTCTTTACATGTACAAATTGTTACCAACCTAATTAAGTCCTGTATTCCTCCCTTTCACCTACCCCTGCAGACACAGAATCTATTTTAATGGACATGAACGCTGGAACCGGAATTTTCCAAGTTATAAGATGCACACACCATTACAACATGCACACAGCTCAATGGCAACATATTATCCAGAATTGAGCATTTCCATTTACCTTGCAACCTTTACCCACAGACCATGATTGACTAATGAGTCAACAGACAGACATCGGTAGCAGCATCTAATGTATAGCATCAAACGCATATCAGAAGAAACCTCGAGGTAAGATGATACCCGGATTTTTTCTTTATAGAGATTGCTATAATATACCAGCATGGTGCAGATACCAATAACCACATCTGAATCACAGATTGTTAACCCAACGACACAAAGCAATTGACTTCTTTGACACAGGGATTTTAAGAAAACCAACTAATGCATAATTTAGCGGGACTTACTATACATGGCTGAACATAATCATGTACATGGCCTAATTAAGTGTATCTCTTTCTCTTTTTTCCTCTACCCCTTCTGCATATGTCTCACACTTGTTGACTTGCATGGACCCTATGTTTGGTTAACACATTTTATTGTTTGGATGTCAAATTATGTGCATGTATCATTAGTATGTGCTGTACGACTATGGTTGTTATGTCCTTGGAAAAGACCTTCCAAGGTCGAAATATGTGTCGGCAACAGCAGCTCCAATATTAAATGAACTAAAAAACGTAATTTATATTTATTACCTAATTGGCTCAAGTTCAGCTTGTTTATAGGAAGATCCCATTGGTATAAGCAGGGACTTTGTGTTTGTACTATGCAGATGTTCACATTCCAGGAAATCAGATTATATTTCTACCTACACATGTAGATTTGATCTTTAGATTTCTGGGAATCTTCTGATTTGTTGCATTATATGTACAACAGAATAACAAGTTATGCTGCAATTAAGAATATGCTCTAACCCTTTTTTATCAATTCAATGTTTTCTAGTATATAAGTGTGATGTCAGAGAAAGGGACCGTTTTCAAAATAGAAGAACATGAATATGGGATGGTTCTCCAATATATTACGAATGACAGAACCCAGAATGCCTGTATGTCTGTGTATGTTTCCATGCTCATAGCCAATGAGGACTTTTTAAAAATATTCACCACAGTAAAGTAACCAATGTTAGTTTAGACTAACAGTGATGCTTTTTGACCAATGGAATTGTTCCAAGTTAAATAACCCTTGAATTGGGAGAGGATATGCAGGAAAAGGGGAAGACAAGGGAAATGAAGAGAGAATAAAAGGGAAAAGAGAGGAAACAACCAGAGAGTTGAGAAAGACCAAGAACTGGGAGAAGCAAGTAGAGCTCGACAAAATAGATGTATATAGAACAAATGACATTCTAGAATCTGATTTAGCACTCATAACAAGAGAGAAGTCCAAGACCCAGTTCTCCTGTAGCCCAGCAGATTATATGTCCTACAGAGACCACGGATGTCATTCAGAAAGGGAAAGAGACCAATAGGGAACCAGGATACAGGGAGCAGCCTGCTGTGACAAATTGGATTCTGTCATATGAGTAGGGGTAAAAATGGCCCCTTCAGCTCTCACTCTTCTACAAACCATAACACAGCACAATCATCATAAAGGTAAAACATGGACGGTTAAGAGATGTACCTCCTTCATTACTTGCACTAGCATTGGCAGAGGGAAGGCTCTGTTCTTAAGAGGTGGGTGAAGCTGAGCCAGTATTGACCCAAACAACACATGATCACAGTCCAAAATAAAGGGACGGTCCATTGAATGTGTTTATGAAAATATATATACTTTAATTAAACACACCATCTGCAGTAGAATGAATAGAAAATACTATACAAAAGCCCACCACAAAAGAAGAACAGGAAAGATGCAACAGACTGAGGAAAGGAACACTATGCGTGTTGTTCCTGGGGTGGTAGGTTAATTACTAGCCATGAAAAGGATATGTTGTTGGTGAGAACAGGAGCGATTCTGACATAACCAGTTTATAGAGCCGAAGTGGACCAACGGAAAGTTCAGGGTCAACAGTGCCTGGATTCAGTTCTTGACGTGTTGATGAAATCAGCTTGGTGTCGAACATTGATGTGAGCAGATCAAGCTCAGTTCGGGCATGTCAGTTCAGGTAGGCCAAGCAGCAAGTTCTTGTCAATCAGTGACTGACTCACCAATGATTGTGACTGGATTCTGGCGTCGAGCAGTCGAATTGGGCCTAGTAGGTGACGTGCTTAGCTAGGGCACAATGAAGAGTAATTGGTTCAAAGGGCAAGCAATAGACCGGTTTGGTGTGGTAGAACAGGGAGCCTGGCTGGTCTGGCCCTCCCACTGCTGTGATGCCCACTCAGGGGTTCCTTTCAGGGTCTGCTCTCCCAACTTTAGGAGATTTCAGTGCAGAGTTGTAGGTTTTGGTCCACAGTAAAGGTCACTCCCGGTGTGCCCATGGAGTGGCTAGGGGGCAGATCTTCCTTCCGCCTTGGAAGAGGCTCTGTACTACAGGTTCCTGTCCTAGCCTTTGGAAGTCTCCACCTGGCTGTCCAGAATACACAACACCTTCCACAGAGGAGGTTACTCACAGGAGCGGACACATGTGCGATATAAATTGGGATATGGCAGCAATAATCATAAGTAGTGCCATGCAATGTGCCTAAACTCAGGCATAACTTTATTTTGAGAGTTTATCCTACCACCGTCATGGCTATGCATAATCATCGTAGTTTTGGGGTAACAAAATATTGAAAATAGGGATGCATCTGTATAGTTATGCGCGCAGTCCTGGCCCCACCCTGGATTCCATAGTAACTATCAAAAAAACACAGGTCAGAAAAATTATCAGTATCAGCAGTGTTGGAACAAACCAAAATGGACATGTGTACACAAACCATAAACAAATGGAGGAAATGCAAAGGAGTGGAAAGATAAGAAAATCTTTAATAAATTAATATTAAAAAGCCACCAGATGGCTGGATGAATATACCAGACAAAAATGCACAATCACAGAGTCTAGTGTGCCCTGATGACACTCCCACCCCAGAATGGAGGTTTGCTTTCGAGGCCACATTCTGGGGCCCCTTCTCTGCCATCCTTAAGAGTAATGTTCTGGTAGAACTAGCAGAATGGCACTCTCCTGTATGTATTTCATAACCCCATCCCCAGATTGGAGGTTTCCTTTGGGTGTTCTTTGTGGGTTCCCTCCGATACATATTCATTATAGCCATCCATTTTATTTCATTTGGATCAGACAAACTTTCATTCAAAATACTGCCCTTGCATCTGACATGTGTGCTTTTTTGTCATTTAATGAACTGGGATAAGTGCTGCCATACTTCTTTAGGACTTACTAGCGCAGAGGTGCCAGGCTTTACATCTGTATTGAAGCTTCTACCTTCATCTATAGCCTTCCATATGGGTGCCCGGTGTTCCCTCCCTGCCCAAGTGCCGAACTATAGTGTTTAAAAAAACGTATGCACTACTGGAGAGCATTCATGACTTTTATTCATGCTCCATACCAAGATGGCTGCCGGCTTCAATGCTGAGGTAAAAACGAATAAAGACATGTTGCTAGGCAACCAATTTCACTTTCCTCTCAGATAGGACACAAACCCTACTCGTGATGAGTGGGTCGATAAGCATATTTCACTTTCCCCATGTCTACTATTGACTTAATCTAAAACAGTGCATGGCGAGTCTGCTGTGCTGAGAGACATTTCTTCATTTATACAGATTGTGGCGTCACTAACATAACTAATTAATGGGCTTGTGTGATCTATGTTTCTTACAGAACACACAGAGTTAATACACACATGTATACACACATCTATTGGTTGTTTGGCGACATCTCTGAAGTTGCTCGCTCAATAGAGAGTGAAGTTTACTCCTGAACACCTGTTCGAGGTAAGCTCCCAGAGGGTCCCTGGCCAATAATATAAGACTTAAAATGTGTGCATATTTTAAATCCCCCCCCCATTCAAACAGATTGCTCGAAGTTCAGCGGTCTAGGGATATTAATTCCAGGGGGAATATGCACCATTTTCTGTTGCTCTAAACTACGCAATGCCTCCACTCATCTATTCATTGTGAGAGTGAAGTAAGTATGTTCTATTTCTATATTTGTTTATTATACCCGAGATTTACATCTCCAATGTATACTTTCTATACAGCCTATACGGCAGACTAACTCTGCATCAACGTGATCACCCCTTAAGGAGAATATAGATATTTTGTCCTCACTGGACAAGGCCAAGTGTGTTCCAGCTTGCCCTGATGAGACCTAACTACTAGATAAATATCTTTGAAATCCTAGGACTGGAATAGATGGTGACCCAATGCTACAAAGCATGGGGGGTGTTCTGGTACATCATGAAGTGAACATTAAGTTCTGTAACACAATTGTCTGTGTGTTCACTAATTTACATTTTGATTTCCAGATTTCATTGACTGTTTTCCTGTGATTATTCATTGAGAATTCACCACAGTCCCCTGGAGCTAACTTTATTAAATGTGTACGCCATTTGGGGTTGATGAGGGGCTACATGTTTTTCCCTCTTTCTAAAGACTCTTAGAACTAATGGATATGTATTTGTCTTTTTGGTATCTTGTATTGTGGAAACTCCAAATGTTGTGAGAGACACTTGGTCTGTCAATATTGTAGAGCACACATAGTGTATCTAACTTCAAATCCCCATAATAACTAATGACTTTATCCATCAGCTCCTGAAGATTGTTTCCCTTTTTCTGGGATTATTGAACTGAAACATGTTGAGCAATGGCCATTGCTAATAGGAAGGGCACGTATATAAACTGTTGGTATTGCATTGAGTAATCAAAACCCTTTCTGATCTGATATTAAATTACAGACCAGGCTAACTTGCTCAGTTTGCATTAAACCTGCCTGTTCTAACTTTGTTAGATTGAGAGTCACAATAGCGCTATATTCATATGATGTTTTTTTTTGTCTGCACTTTTTGTATTTTATATGTTCCATTTAATTCTTGAGTCTCTGTGATTGTATATTTGTGTGTGGTATATGAGTACAGTCATTTTGTAGCTTTTGAGTATGTATTGATTAAAGATATTCTTACTTTTCCACTCCTTTGCATTTTCTCCATTTGTTTATGGTTTGTGTACACATGTCCATTTTGGTTTGTTCCACCACTGCTGATACTGCTTCTTTTCCTGACCTCTGTTTTGTTTCATAGCATTATAATTTTGGTACAAGGATGCATATATCTTAAATATAATCCCTTTGCTGCAGAGATTTGGCTGTCACTGCAGCTGTCAAATGGACATCTGTGACTTCTGAACCTGCTCTCTGCCACTGGTAAAACAGGTGCTGCAGATCTGGATAATGTTGCTGGTGCAGCAAGACACCAATATATACTATGCTTTTGGCATAGTGCTTATGGGATGGAGCTTATGAAAACAGAATCTGATCAGCAGATTACCCTTTCAGAGATGGAATTACCCGCATCATTTTATTATGCATCGCACTTAAAACACACATTGGGAATGTCACGTGCATAATCCCGGAGGAGGAAAAACAGGCACCTCGGACCCCTCCCTCGCGGTTGCCACTGCATGAAACTCTAAAGCACAAGAAGGTGGGCCATGCCGCTGCATGTATTCATGATGTGATATGAGATGATATATGAGATGATATGGTCTGGCATTTATAACACGCCTTACACAAGTGCTTCAAGGCGCAATGAGGCAAGGGAGGGGAAACAGGGGGAAAACAGCCAACGATCCTACTAGGCCAGGTATCATTCAGATCGCGCAAGTGCATGGGAAGGGAGAAAGGGGAAAGTGTGGGGGGAGGGCCCGGAGGGGACAGTGCAGTACATGGGATAAAATAATAAATAACAATAAATAGAAGTACGGCCAGCAGGTGGAAAGTGCAAGGTTAAGTGCAGGCATCAGTGTAAGTGCTGGTAGTGGGACTGTAGGGATGCAGAAAACAGTCCCCAAGAGAGGGGGTTGCCAGGAAGACAGTGCAGGTGTGTGACTGGAGGGGGAGGGGACCTGGGCGTGAGATCAGAGGGTGGCCAGGTAACCAGTCCAGTTTCAGCCATGAAGACAACAGGGGAGAGGAAATGAAAATGTAGAAGCAAAGAGAAAGGTTTTTAGGTGTTTCCGGAACCAGAGCTGATTCTCCTCAAGTCTCAGGGAGGCAGGAAAACTGTTCCAGAGGGAGGCCCCAGCCAAAGAAAGAGATCTACCTCCAGCTTGTTGCTTGGAGAAGCGACTGACCCTGAGGGAGTTGGAGGTGGATGAGCAAAGAGCTCGAGAAGGAAGATATTTGGGAAGAGAAAGTTGCAGGTATTGAGGCCCCAGGCCCCAGAAGGCCATATGGACAATGCAGAGGGTTTTGAACTTAATCCTCGCAGCCACTCGGAGCCAGTGCAAAGATTTCAGTCCTGGAGAGATACGATCCTGGGCTTGAGGCCAAGGACAAGCCTTGCAGTCCTGTTCTGAATGAGTTGCAGAGGTCAGAGAGTAGAAGCAGGCAGATTTAGAAAGAGGCTGTTGCAATAGTCCAGCCTAGAAAGAACAAGAGCTCTGGAGACAGTTAGCGTCTGGGGAAAGGATAGGAAGGGAAGAATACCTCTGAGGAGGTGCAGCTGGTAGTGTGATTTCTTAGAGACCTCAGAGGTGTGAGGAGAGAAGGAGAGTGTGTAGTCAAAGATGACCCCAAGGTTTCTACTCCACAGGTGGCAGCAGGAAGAGGGCCAAGAAAGGCCGGCCAGAGAGTGTTAGGAAAGGAGGAAGTGGGTGTGCCGATGAGGAGAATCTCGGTCTTACTGGCATTAAGGCAAAGATCATTTGCGGCACACCACTCCTGGATAGCGGACAGACAGTCAGAGATGAGAGAGGGAGAGGAGGTGGCTGAGGGTAGCCTGAAAATTAGCTGAGTATCATCCGCATAGCACTGGAAGTTGGGGCAGAACGCGGCAATGCAGTGGGCGAGAAGTGCCAGGTATTGGTTGAACAGCCAGCGAGAGAGGTTAGACCCCTGGGGGACACCACAGGTAGAGATCAAAATAGAGGAGAGGAAGGACCCAAGTTGAACCTGGGAGGGTCGATCAGAGATGAAAGAAGACATCCACGCCAGGGCCTGACCGGTGATCCCCAGGTTATCACGGAGACGGTTGACGAAAATTGCATGGTTGACCGTGTCAAAGACAGAAGAGAGATCCAGTAAGATAAGGACACAAGGAGTGTTGGAATCAAGGTTGGAGAGCAGGTCTTCATGGATGTTCAGGAGCGCAGTTTCTGTGCTTCTGGCAGTTCTGAAGCCAGACTGATGATCATGGAGACAACCAACAGATTCAGTGTGAAGATTGAGCTGGGAGATGGTCAGCTTTTCCAAGAGTTTGCCCAGGAAAGGAGTGATAGAGATTGGGCAATAGTTAGCCGGGCAGGACGGGTCGGCAGAGGGTTTCTTAAGAAGGGGTGGACAAGGGAGTGCTTCAAGGGAGAAGGGAAGACCCCTATAGCGAATGAGTGGTTGCAGAAGTCAGCCAGGGCAGGAGCCAGGGAGTCAATGTGGTCATGAATTAAGAAACTAGGGATGGCAGTCTCTCACTCTAAGAACCTCTCGGAGGGTGAGTATTATGCATTTGTCTAGCACTTAGATTGCCTGTGAAACTTAGCACTGCTCTTTGTACTTAGATGAAACCCAGGAAGTAGACATTCTTGTTTGTTCAGCTAACCCATTTCTCCTCTAGCAAACCACACCTTGTCAACCTAGTGAAAGGCTTGTTCTCACTCCACACACCCTGCACTCACATATAACACAAACACAAATGCACATCACCTCTACCATAAGACTGAAGCTACTTTTAATGACAATTCGTACTGTAGCTGCCCACATAACTCTCTATCTCCTTAAACACAATCCCCCTTTAGTTCATAGCATACCGCCACTGCCCCCATTCACACTCCATCTAGACATGGGTGACCAATAGGGTATTGACCACCCTTGTGTAGCACACATGCATAATAGCACCTCCCAATTCTCCAAAATTGTGGGACTCCGGTCTCCGACCAGGGGTGTTGCTAGGTTTGTAAAAGATACGGGCTACTCTAATGTTGGGAATGTTGGGACTCAGGCCTAACTAGCCTTTTGGTTGTAGCCCCTGAGTTTCTATCCAGGGCTACAACCAAAAGACCTGGGGCTATAGCCCCCTTAACCCTCCCCTAGCAATGCCCCTGGGTCTCTCTGAGGGCGTTCAACCAAAAACGCGCTGGGCCCATAATTATAATGAAAGACACTATAAAGAATTACACAATGAATTACTTAATTTAATAAAAATCATCAATTCCTCACATCTACCCAGTGGGATCCCTATAGTGAGCCCAGACACATCATAGGGATGGACACGATCGGCAACAATGGCAATTGTGCCCATAACCAATAGTGTATTATCATAAACTAATACTTAGTATTCTCTCTTTTGTTTTCATAGAGAATCAACATTGAAGCAACTTCAGGTCTCTTTCTGTATGCAGATCCTTACCAAATATGAAGGTAATCCTGCTACACAAAATAACTATTTGGTTCTACCAATTCTCATGCATTCACGTTCCTTCAGCTTTCAAATTCAATGAAGCTTTATGTTTCTTCCCAGATAATTATGACTCAAACACCAAATCTGTGGAGCAAAAGAAAAGCCTAGAAGACCCCAACATTAGCACTATCTTGGTTCGGTCCTGATGAAGACGACAGATTAAGTCACTGAAACCGGTTGACCATGACAAATGGGATATCCGTTAGGGTGCATGATACCCAGTTGAAGGAATAATATATGGTTGGTTTTAATCATGTTTCTTTCACTTGAGGGCCAGATGATTTACACTCCATTGAGGTTATAATAAAAAGTAAAAAACTTCTTTTGACTGTAGCATCATGACTTTAATCAGGTGTTTGTATGCATTGTTACAGTTTGTATTTTCACTCGCTACTGTGGGTCTAGTTGGGAGTAGATAATTCTGTGTAACAACCATTTTCTATTTAAAATGCTGCAGTTAGTCACATAATTAAACCTGTTCCTGCAGAGGGGTGTTAGACACAATTATTTATTTCTCATCTATCCCTTTTTAACAGGTGGCAGACCACTGCTGTCCTAGGGACAGTTTATTCTGCCCCATAGAGGATATTTAAGTTCTTCCTGAGGGACAGATAGGATCATAATAGCCTATGTGACTAAAGAACGGGAATGTTTCCCTTTGTGTGTTACAATCCCTACAGACTCACCAGCTACATAGAGCCACATTGTCCTGTTCTCAATGAAATCCTTTAAAGTAAGATATTAGTATCTCTTTCAATTCTTAGAACAGTATATATATTTCAGAGATAGACGTCATTACACTCTAAGTGCTTTGCCCATATGATTTTCCCGCATTCTGTAGCAGTAGAGAAGCTTATGAGTGTGATCGGGGAGGATATTGTACCCTTCTATAGATTGGTATGATGTGACCTTCCCACTAGACAGAAGGGAGCATACCTCAGTAAACATACACCCATGAACATTTGATAGAAGCTATGAAAAATGTTGTAATTGGCCCCTAAAGCTACATTGGCAAAAAGCGCTATTTACACATCAGACAAATATAAACATTCCTTTAATTATTTGCAATCCTACAACCAGTTGAAAGTTTTGCACCATTTAATATGTCAATATTATATCAAAATTTAATTAAACATCGCTGATTCAATGTTGCTGTTCTTATAGTCGAGAATGCAATCATATAGTTTCAGGAAATGTATCGAATGAATCCCAGACAGAGATTGTGACTTAGAAAATGTCCAACTTTAAATTCCACGTGTTGAAATCAGTAACCTTCAATTAACCTTCAGTTATCTCTTCTCTATATGTAAAAAGGGACATTTGTGGATATGTGTGTGTGTCTGTTCGAAATATTAAGCATACTTCCAAACATGCTACAAATTTAAATGTTGGCATGTGGGTAGGTTCCATGGTGTAGACAATGGAAAACATAAAATATGCACTTTTCGAATTTTGTTTTTTTTAATTTTTTTTAGGCAGTCTGCAATGCTTGGAAATGTATGTGTGTGTCTTTTCCAAATGTTCAGCATGCTTCCCAACATGCTGCAAACCTGCAATCTGGCATTTGGGTAGGTTCCATGCTGTAGACAAAGTAAAAAAATCAAATCCAAGTACACCTTTGTCTAACTTTTCTTTTTTTAGTAGGAATTACTGTGTGAAGCATGGGTACAACTTCAGACAAAAATGCTTTGGTAATATTAAAGAAATGAATAGTTATGACAAGAAATTGGTCTGGGTATGTCTGTCACCTGGAGGGAGTATTATAAAGCATTATTTGGGGTCAATAGGTGATACCCCTTTCCATCGTGTTTGTGATTGAAGCCCTCATTAATTATGCTACAGCATGTTGGTCATTACTCGAATGTCCTGTCTCACTTTATCAAGTTGCCTTAAATACACACCTACACTTCAATAATGGCATCCTTAGGATATTTACAGGCATGAAACATTTAACTGTGGGAACATGATATATTTAATCAAAAACATGATTTTAAGAGTTTTCTGTGTAAGATATAGGTTGAATCAAGTATTGAAACAAGAGGCAATTGTAATGTGTGATTCATTTCCAATTTGTATTTGCTTTTTCATAGGATGGTGGTTGAACAAGGAATACAAGGCAGTATTATCAGATATTTTTACAACACACTCATTAAGAGAAGTATCCTATTCTGATACGTTGGATAACTGTCTTTCCTAACTGTGACAGTAAGGTCGAATTTATTACAGGAACTCTAATAACTGCTAAACCAACTGAACCATTATGAGTGTCTAGGCTGTGGTAAAACAGGCACTATTACCTGCTTTTCAATATCACCAAACTATGGCCCATTGGGATTCTCATAGTAATACCACTTGCAGTACATATAGCCTTCTTATAAGGTGCATAACCTCGTGTTTTTAACTTCCACCAAAGAAGTGTAGGTAATTTTGTTCTTATCATGCAGTACTTCCCTTCATGTCATATTTGTACATTCTGCATTGAAACCCTGAAATGGGTTGAACAATGTTAACCTTTTCCCCCTTGTTGCAATGTAATTCAGGACACGGTAAATGCCTTTTAAAAACTGCAGCATACTGGAATAATCCATTATAAGCCGATGGTTGAGATTTTGGAAATAATGCATGATAAGGTTGAGGAATACTTTCTCTAATACATTAAACTGTTGCTCAACTGTCTGTAATACAAAATGGATGTTAAAAGTCGCTTTAGACAAAAGCTGAATACACATATCTCCCTTTTGAAACAGCAACCTACCATTTAGGGTAATTCCTGCTGCTGTTCCATCCCATCAAATTCTATTTGCCACTATTAACACCTGTCCTGTAGCTAAGTTACTAAGACATTGCACCTGGGGTGGTTTCAGAGGCCATGATTTCCAAACGCAACCAATTATTAGCCTTGGGCCAGAGGTCAAATGTGGGGCGATAGCCAGGTAATGAGCTGGACTCTCAGGAGGTTTGACTTCCCACACATCTCGGTGCATCACCTAGTACCAATTGTGCCCAGCCCACTGGCCAGGAAAGATCTTGCTGGCGGGAGCCCATTTTCATTTTACCGGCCCCTTAGACTGAAATGTACATTCTCCGTTTGCACTGGTCCACCATCTCTCCATGGCAACTGTTCTTCCGGTATTCCTGAATTATTTCCGAGGACTCTCAGCCAAAAATTGTGCCATTTGTATTCTCGAAGGCTGAGAAGTTCAGAGTATAGATAATTTTGCATCTCATCATAGGTGACATTATTTTCAGCTCTTGACAAGAGGGCACCCCCCCTTCATTAACTGTATCAGTACTTGTTAAGTGTGCTGAGAGTTCTTATTATGTGCTGTTCACCAATGTTTGCGTCTGTGTTGGTGAGCTGTGTCTGTGCTGTCATCCTTTCCAACCAGCCCAAACAGTCATCTTTCTGTTGACCCTGGTATATACCCCAAGTTGCAAGAGCAGTATTGGATTCCAGACTCAATCCACTACTCCCCCTTTCCTTCTTTCTCTGGGTAACTCCTCTGACTGCTGCTGTAATATTATGGTTGTGTGCTCCATACCGTTAGGAAACTGCATTGTGACCTGAAATGCGGACAAAGGAACTGTAAAAATCATTGTGGCGATAGAAGCATTAATAATAACAAACTGAAACTCAGACCTATGTAACTAACTGACTGTATCATTTCATAAGGACTGTTTACGCATGTGTGTGTGTTGTTAAGGAATTCAGTGACATCAAATGCTGGTGAAACTAAGTACTGAATTTTAACATACTTGTACAGCCACAGTGCTGTTCCTGAAAGTCAAAGTGGTTATCAGAAATCAATACAGTTCCTTTGAGGTGCTGAAATCCTTTTGTAATGCAATACTCTCATCCTCTATGCTATTTGCCCGGAATGGCCACCCTAGGAAAACACAATGGTAAGTTTACTACATCAGTACTTTCGGTTTCATTTGAGTCCTGAAGCCTCACTCTCATCACAGTCATGGTAACACTGCTAACACAGCGGCAGAGAATTACCGCTGGCGAGGCAGCATTCCCACAGCAACCATATCTAACTACTGTAAAAGATGATTGGTTTATGAAAAGCAAATCTTCTCCTTTTGTGGAAGTATACGGTGAACCATTCTAATTGTCGGGCCAAGGCAGGTTAAGAACCTCAACTAGACTATTTCTTACACATTTAAATAACTTTTCAGCTTCTGGTGTCCACTTTAATGGCTCTACCGTGTTGTTTTTGGGGTAATGTTGTAGGGTGTTGACAATCCTGACATGATCTAGGATCCACGTTCAGCAGCAACCCACCATGCCTAAAATACTCTCAACTGGGAAACAGTCTGGAACATTGGCATTTATGCAATGCCTCTGTCCAGGAAGATGCTATGACTCAGTGCTGCATTGTAATGTCATTTTCTAAATAATGTATCATCTGTCTCCATAATTGTAGCTTCTGTTTGTCTGCCTTATGACTTTTTTCAGCTAATTTTGTTAATAGTACTTGGGTATCCTGTTTACATGCCTTAAAATAAGGTTATACTATCCATAAATCATCTATGTACTGGATTAACACTGACTGTGTGGGAATTAAAAGTAGTTAAGTGATTCTGTAGCTGTTGAAAAAATAGAATAGGGGAAACCGGTGTACTCTTGGGGCAGCCTAGTCCAGGTGTATTGAATACCTCTATGTGAAAAATCCCAACAGGTACTGTCTGTTCTCATGTATAGGGAATGAAACAAAGGTAGAGCAGAGGTCCATTATAGTAAAATGTGTAGCAATTGGGGAGAAACAAGCCAAAATGGTCACTGGTTGGTATAACTGGAAATGAGGTGACAACCACTGCATTCACTGCTCTCAAATCTTGAACAAAATGGCATGTGCTCTTTCCTGTCTCTTTAATAGTACATGTTGGGGTTTTAGAGGGGCTAGTGGTAGGGACTATTATGCCTTGTTTCAGAAGTGATTCAGTGGCAGGCATAATTGAATCACTCCTGCAACAAGATAATTTCTTGTTCACCTTTTGGTTTCAGTGGATATTGAGGAATACAGGGTAGTTTCCTAAAAAGGGTAATCTGTAATCTTCACAGGTTCAGTTTTGTGAATATGACCCACCTCATTGTCATGCACTGACCATAAGGACGCTGGCTTAGAATGACTCAATACCTTCAAATCCTCTGCCCACTCTGCGTCTCCTGATAATTCTTCTCTGGGTCAAGCTGAAGGGTGGCTAAAACAGCTTCATCATTGTTGTGGAGAAAGCTCAAGTACACCCCATTCGGGGTGCAACATGTGGTACACTGGTGCTTACACAGTTTGTCTATACCCAAAACTTTGAACAGAGCTGAAGGACTAAGGAGTACTGCATGTTATCTGTTATGGAAGCTAAAGTGATTGTGAGTGGTTCTGTGGCCCGGTGTAGTACCAGGATGTTACATATTAATACTGCTCTCGTTGCATCTGAAGATACAGGCATGTTAGGGAAACTATCTATCCATAAAGCTGACTTTCTGGCAGCAGAATCTAGTAAGCAAAGTATGGATTTTCCTTCTACTTCACACTAAACATATGGACCCTACTGGTTTACAGGTACCAGAGCCACCATCAGGACTTCCTTTCCTGAACTTAGTCAGAACAGGTCCTGATATATCTGAGGGATGAAAGGAAGACTAGGAACATAGGCATGTGCACTAGGGTTTGGGAAATTGGGTGTTACCTTCCCATTTGTGTTGGGGAAGGAAGACGATGTCCCTACGGGTGTGGTCAGGGTAGAATTCTGTGCTTGGTCATTTTGGAAATAGAGTCACTGAGTTCTATAAGTGCCCTCATTCTTCCAATGGCCATGATGTTTACAGTTGTTACATGGCAATGGATCTATCCGGTATCCTAGTGAACCCTGATACTCCAGTTGTCCCTGAGGATCCTGGTATCTAGATATCCTTGCTGCCCTTTTTGTTAATTTTGCACTGGATGTGTAGCTCATCATCTTCTACCCTGGCCCTTACCCTCAAAACCTCCCTTAGCTCCTCCCTCCCTTTGGCTGCAGTTATGCACCTGTCCCTTAGAATCTGAAATTGAAAGACCATGTTTTAGTTATTCTCAATAGTCTCCTTCCACTATTCCTGACATGCCACATAATTATTTGCAACTTCCACAAGCTCTGATAAGGGCTTATTCTGCCACATGGAGCACACTCTTTTATATTGTTATACAGAGGAATTTGGTATGGTGGCCTGTGCAGTCTTATCCAGTTTTGTGGTACCAAGTGCTGTTTGAGCACCTCCTTCAGCAAAAGTATTATGTAGGTTATCTTTCTTTGTTCTGCTTGAAGTTCCCTATCTTTCCCAATCTGTTTTTCTGGGGCAGTTGATAGTGCGCATCTCCCGTACCAGCATCCGCCGCCGGCCAAGAAGCATGCTGAGTGAGCCACTGCATAACGTCAGGCAGCATTTCTTCCCATGTGAGCCGGTTAATGTCAGCCCAAGTAAAGCTGTATAAAAGTGAGCATTCCTTCAATGAACCGTTGCGGTTCATCGCTAATATGGGGGAAATTCTTTGGCCAAGATCAGTAAATTGACAAGTTTCAAGGGAATATGAACAGTAAGCAGGCACGGCTGTTCCCTATCTTCCTGTGGGCCTTCTGCCATCTTTCTGAGTGGCACCTGAAGGATTGTGGCATCCATTCTTTATGGCAAATCTTCACTTGTCACCAATGGAGTTTACGAGGGACGTGCGTCGGGCATATGTGGGATCCCTGGAATAGTAAGAGAGTTAGAGTACAAGGTAAGTGTCATCAATATTTGGTGGTGCACTGTGACAGGTGATGGTGCAGCCCCTGGCGCACTCCATGTCCTGCTGGTTGTCCCACCGGTTGTCCTACCAGAACTATTGTGTGTACGCTCCTTGAAAAGTCTATGATATCTTCCACAGTTTTATCATCTTGTGCATCCTGTCCAGCATCTGTTTTTCCATCTATTATCGGGGACAGAATAGAGCAGCTCCCTTGCTCCACAGAAAATTAGTCTGTCATTCGTGTAGTTCAGTACCCCTTTCTGGAATGCAGTGTTGCCTATTCCAGCCCTGTAGTGTATATTCCACACTGCCTATGTATTACTTCTCAAAGGCCCATCTCAATGCCCCTTATTTGTCAAGACTGAAAATCCATTCTACTGGAAACTGAGTGTCTGTAACTTTGTGTCATGAAGTGCCATGGTTCGAGAAACTTGTACATAGCCTGATAAAGTTGGAATACATAAAAAAATCAGGGGTTACTGTAGAGGGAGTCTCCACTTTCTATGACTGTTCTTTGCCCATTTCT
Organism: Ambystoma mexicanum; assembly: GCF_040938575.1. Taxonomy (NCBI): domain Eukaryota; kingdom Metazoa; phylum Chordata; class Amphibia; order Caudata; family Ambystomatidae; genus Ambystoma; species Ambystoma mexicanum. Next base: position 1,431,623,149 of record NC_090921.1, on the reverse strand, counting down.
GGTCCCTCATTTCTATCACCCATTGTCAAATAGACAATTGCCCCTGTATCATAAACTCTTTCACTCCACTTCTTTACATCCCTGAGAAGGGAGATGTTTTCACTGTGACTCTGCCACCATTTATACTCCCATTGTATTCCCTAACTGCAAGAGAAATTCTGGTATATAGAAATGGATATACAATTTCCACTGGCAGTATTTTTCCAGGTCTATCTCAGGGTAGAAGTAACATACAATTGTCAATACCACATTAATGGAATAGGCAAAGAGAATTAAAACAATAAAATACCCAACCCAGAACTGCCACTCCATGTTAGCATAAGCCCGAAACCAATCCTCCCTTTGTTTAACCAACCTCATAAAACCCAAGACACTGTTGAATGGCTTGCACAAGCACATTCAGGCTTCCTTTTCCTGATTAACCCCTGGAGATTTTAACCAGGTCTCTTTACCTCTTTCAGTCATACATGTGGGGTGTTAGAGAGGAGGTTGTCCACAAGTATGATGATGCACCCAATTTGTGCGACAGTTCCGAGTCGCGACATCGACTGTAGGAGTAATGACACTCCCAATTTTCAGTGATGGTATAAACAAATTTGATTAATTAGTTGGCTTGAAAGTCAAGCAGACAGCAACCTGTCAATTAACTTGTTCCCTCCTACCTGACCTTACACAACCTCAAGACCAGTTCCCTTTATCAGGAATCAACTACATAAGCATTAAAACATTGAGAGCCTCTAGACTGGCTTCACGGCACATTTATCCAGCTTCCCACTACAATCAGTTTGTGTCATGTTAAAATTACGCATGGCAATGTACTCCCAGTTCACTGTAATTTATGAGATGTACTTTCGGTCTCGCCAATTCAGCAGCGAGGCATAGGGTCTTCATCCCTGGCTTCTATCAACGGCTTATTGACCAATCCGGCCTGAGCTGGCATGTTCCACTGACCTTAGTCCAATGGCTTAGCCTGTGTTACCTCAGATGGCAAAAAAGCTCATAGTGAGCAGTTTCTGGTTCTCATGAACAGTTTACTTTATAACAAACAATAATTCTCCTACAGCCAACATAAGAAAGTGGAAGCCTAGAAAAGCTAACTAAAAGAGAAAGAAAATAATACAAAACTAAGGACAATGACATAGTCCAATATCATAGGTGAGGTACACACTCCTTCCAAAGGACAACCCTGAAAAGAAAAGGTTCCCCATCCTCACCTCCGTTTCCCATAATCTTTAAATTATTTAATTATTTACTATTTTGGTAACTGCATGCTACCATAAAGGCGAAAGGCTATATGAAGGCCTACCTCCTCTGACAGAAGAACAACTAAACAGAGATGCGTTGAATGAATTTGAAACCGCAGTGCAAAAATTGGATCTACATTAATTAAAAAGACCAGTACTGTTTTAGAAAGATATTACTTAAGAAATGCAAGAAAAGCAAAAAAAGTAGAAGACTATGTAGTTGCACTTAGACAGTTAGCGTTAAAATGCAACTTTGGGGAAACATTTCACAACTTATTATGGACCAATGTATAGTGAGTTGCCTTATCACAAAGATCAGATATGATGTGTGGGCATAGGATGACTCTCTGTAAGTGGAAGGTAACATGATAGAGAGGAAGGTGGAACATACAATGGGGTGCATATCGTGATACTTCTGCAAATCTCTCAAAACACACACAGAAAAAGTCCTCTATTTAGACAATTCTATTATCGTTAATACATATTACAAAACATCAGACATTATTATTACATACAAATAAAGTCTCTGCAAAGTTGCAAACAAATGTTTCTGTACAAAATTGAAATAAAGTGCTACAACATTTACCATAAAGTACAAATTGCATATAATTGCATGATTAAAGTGCAACAGTATTTCAATGGACTCTATGGGGGTTTAGTGTAAGAGTGTCCTATATTTTAAAAGAAAGCCCACATGACCTTATTCTTTACATGTTCCCTAACTGATCTCATGTATGATTTACACAGTACTACATGTCCTCATGACACCTGCTCTCCCTTTTTGTGGTTGTATGCTCTCAACATTTATGGTGTGAAGCAGTAACACTTGGAATCCGATATACTGTTGTGAGAAGTGTGTTGCACATTATTGAACAGTAGGAAATAGGGGACAGATGCCCTCACAGACATCTGACGCCTATGAGTGAAAGAAGATTGCCCCATAGATCCTTTGATAATGTAGCAGTGAAATTCCTCAATCAGATAATGGATCTCTTATGCACCTGCTGAAATCTTTGATGGTTATTAAATATAGCTTTTATGTTCAAGATGGATAACCATTGTTTTGTGTAGTAGGCGTTCAGGTGTGACACATGTTTATCTTTAAGTTCTTTAATTTGGTTTGTAGTTCATTCTCGAAGTGTAGGATCGATAGGCTGCTTGATCGGTATGATTCCATGTCTATAGGCAGGCAACACTACAGTGCACATGGACATTTTTTTTAAATCCTAAAAAACATCTACATATAATTGATTACTATATTTTGGATTAAGACATAATTAGAAATGTATTTGGGCCGCTGGCCGAACTATCTGGCTTGTGGAGGTCACTATGAGTGGGTAGATGATATACCTCACATAGGCGAGATTCCTTTTCAAGATGGCCGCTGCTGTCAACAGGTAGCCACTAAGAGACTAACCAGCACACTTAAAACATGCAAGACTTCGTTATCGAGCAAATGCTTTCAAATAGACACACCCACTGTTGTAGTAGATCTGTCTTTGTTCCGAGCAGATCATTGCGTTGGGAGGTTTCTGTGTGCATTTGTGTACAGGTACAGTAAGCTGATACATTGCTCGAATTTCGTGCAAATGGTTATGTGAGTAGGACGTTTTTGTCTAGTATACTGAATGTGAAGTAAACTCATGAACTGGAATTTGATGCCATCTGTGTATTAGAACTCTGGGTTCATGTATGCATCTCATTTAGTACATGATGTATATTAGTGAAAACAATCTGGCTAAGGTTAATGAACTATAAACAAAGTGTATGTTTATTTACATTCTTCACACAAGATTATTGACGGCATGCCATAATCTCTCTGTAGGCAGTTTATCTCGGGGGATTGAATGCAGGTGATAAAGAATTCAAAATATGGAGAGACATATCTACTGCTACTTGTAGGTCAGTCAGTATGTTTAATCAGTATGTTAATCAGTTACTCTAAAGGACAGGAATGGAGGAAGGATAGCTCAGTGGGAACGCACTTGTCTTGGAAGCAGGACAACGTGGTGCAACACAGCTTCACCACTTGTTTGTATTAAGCTTGTTATAAATGAACATTTATATATTATATTATTACCATGTGAGCAGTATGCTAGATGCTGTTTCTTGTTTACAGTCTCTGAAATAGGTATTGGATCATTTTTACTGGAAGTACAATACAACAAATACTGCAAGACAGTTGTTTCAAGAAATTAGGAATTATTTGTAACATTGGCACTCTTTGATTTATACACAGTGCTGTGAGAAGAAGTTTGGTAAAAGACACTTAAATGTGTGGAAAGCAGATTTCAAGAATATTACTCTGCTTTTGAAACTGTCCAATGCCCAAATGGAACTCCATTTAAGGTTAGTCTGTTGACTAAGGGGCTACTCGAAATTAATAAATGAAAATGTGTTGTTTTTTTTTTAGATCTTTTACAAATCTCTCCATTTGGTTTCATTTTCACCGAAATCATTTTGAAACAAACATCTGTATTCCAATATGTGCATGAATTGATGTCAGTTTTGAAGTCGGTTCACGTCCTGATGAAGGCCCTCTGTAATTTTAATTTTGAAAGAAACATTATGGATGTATGTATTCTGTCTTAATTGGGCCAAAACACACAGTGTCGACACCTTAATATCAACGTCCAATGTGTGACGTCTTATGTTGCTTGGTTGGGTAGAGTGTTATTTCACGATTAGTACTGTGTAAATCATCATCATCATCAATATGTTTATTCGGAAACACATTTTTCCATAAACAACAATGCAAGATAAAATACAATACAAAATACATGACATAAGGATAAAAACACATTAGATAAAATAACAAAATTTTAAAAGTGCGTGTTTGTATGCAGATTGATATCCTTCAAGGAGGTCCCTGGGTAGTCATTAGATTATCAGGGTTCAGTCAGTTTTTGAGCGATAATTTTGGTTCTCCGATGCCAAGCCTTTCTTAAATAGTCCACCGAGCCCCAACCCACGGTGTGGCAGCTGAAAGTAGATAGCAGAGGGCCGGCCTGGCTTGAGACATTCCAGCGGACCTCAGTAATGGCAAGAGTGTTTTCCTCCTTAAGTCCATATATGTTGGGCAAAACAGCACAAAATGCAAAAGGTCCTCCACAGGGCACTGACAACAAGGGCAAGTCTCAGATTGAACATTATGGGACCAATTTTTAGTTCGGGCCCCCAGCCATAAACAGTCAAATCACGCTCTTGTAAGTGCCCAACAGTCATAAGGTTTGTTGGTATGTAACAAATACGGCTGAATAGTGTCTGCAATAGTTAAAACAACATGCCTTCTATTTGCACTAATGCCTAATGCAGAGGACTCTCTGTCTGATTCAAGGATGGATTTAAACAATTGCTTGTGTGACCTTACAACACACAGAGTCAAAAATGCTGGCGGGCAGATGAGGCTAGCACAGTTTAACTGGCTCACACATTTCTGAATATAAATAAGCCACAGTATTTTTTTTTTTGCAACCGGGCTTCTCACCAGTGCTGTTAAGATTTTATGTGAAAGAACGGCTTTCTGGTTTGACCATAATGTCAGCCAATGTGCAAGGGGGGCCAACAACCATTCATCACCAATGTCAGGGTACCCAAGTTCCAAATGGGTGTCATAATTTGGCATTGACTGCGGTAGCCCGAGTAGTTTTTTTAGAAAGATGTTCTCAACTTTTTCAATTCTTGGAATCTTTTCAAAGCCCCACAGTGCAGCCCCATTTACTGCGTAAATCATACATGTGATCAGTTAGGGACCGTGTTTAGAATAAGGTCATGTGGACTTTGTTGTAAAAAATAGGACACTCGTAAAATACTCCCCCATCCAGGCCATTGAAGTACTGTTGCACTTGAATCTAGCAATGTAATGCAATTTGCACTGCATGGTCAATTTTGTAGCACTTTATTGCAATTTTGCACAGCAACATTTGTTTGCAACTTTGCACAGTTTATTTGTATGTAATAATAATGCCTGATTTTTTTTTTAATATGTATTAATGGTAATACAATTGTCTGAAGATATGACTGTTTCTGTGTGTGTGCTTTGAGAGATTTGTAGAAGTATCACGATGATTGTAGTGTTGAGGTTTTTTCCTCAGTAAGATTATGCTAAGAAATCTTTGTCCAATACCAAGTAATTGTACAGACATAGGTGTCGCTTTTTTCTTTTAATATATAATATGATCTGGGTAAGGATCCTCTTTTTTGTTATGGGGGCCCTGACTCATGAGGGACTGGTCAATGCAAAACAAAAGAAAGTGAGTCAACGCTAGCCCTCCCTTAAAGACAATAAGGTAATGATAGTGTCCCACAGGGGACTAAGGATACAATTCCCTCAGCATAAAAAACTGGAAAAACAAAGTTTATTCAAAATGAATAGTGTACCAAAGTTAAAACAACATGTGACATATACCATAATACATGACTGATTTATTCATTCTCAATAACACAATATGTAACAACATTGAAAGTGAACAAGTCTGGTTCGTAACTCACGTGATTTAATGCACTGTAATCATTAACAGCACATTTATTTGGTCGACACTTGTGCGTGTTTCCAGCTTGAGGTAAACTCAAAGTAGTTCCAGTTTAAATGTTTAATATGATTTAAACTGGAACTACTTTGAGTCAGCCCACGAGCTGGAAACACTCAAAAGCGTTGACGAAACAAATGTGCTGTTAATGATTACAGTGCAGTAAATCACGTGAGTTACTAACCACACTTCTTCACTATCAATGTTGTTACATATTGTGTTATTGAGAATGAAGAAATCAGTCATGTGTTATGGTATATGTCATGTGTTGTTTTAACTTTGGTACACTATTAATTTTGAATAAACTTTGTTTTACCAGTTTTATATGCAGTTAGCCTGATGAAAAATGACTGAGGGATGTTTATCCTTAGTCCCCTGTAGGCCACTATCATTACCTTTATTCTTTGAGGCATATGAGGACAGGGCATCCTACTCTTTGTTTTCAGAAAAGGACATCTAGCCAACATCAACAACTCCCCCCTCCAGCAGAACAGTGTGCAACAGGTGAAACTTTATAGAGCACTTTGCTAAATGTTCCCGATCCACACTAGATAAGACAGCGAAAAATAGGGATGAGAAAAGTATTCAAAGTGTTCAAAGTGGTGAGGCTTAAGGGCAGAAGATAACTACCAGTGATGAATGGCGATGCTAAGGACAAAGTAACGATTATTGCGAAGTGTGCGAGTACTGACAGCATGTCCTGGCAAGAACAGGGAAAATGAAGAATAATGGAGTACAGGGCTCTAGCCTTGCTGGTCAGAGGTGTTACACTGCAGGATGGCCTGCTCACCTGAAGCCCTGCAACTCTCATAATCACCAGAAAGTGGTGATGCTGTGGCGAAGCATGAACAAGCGCAGACTTGGCAGTGCAAGGCTCTAACCTTCCTGGCAGGAGGAGGAGCACTGCAAGTGGCACTGCACACCTGAAGCCCTGCAACCCTCATAATCACTGGCAAGTGACGAAACTGCAGTGAAGCGCATTGAAGCACAGACTTGGCAATGCAGGGCTCGAACCTTGACGGGAGGAGGAACAGCGCTTCAGGAGGGTCTGCGCACATCAAGCCCTGCAACCCTTACAATTACTGGCAACAGGCAAAGCCATGGTGAAGCATGGTGAAGTGCACACTTGGCAGACGAAGCTGCTGGCAAGTTCTGATTGGTGAGCAGCTACACCACTTTGCTTTTTGGAGTTGTTTCTACTGGATATCGACTGCACAGGCTCCTGTGGATAATGTCTGTAATCTCTGGGTAGCGATCCTCTTGTCAACCAGCGTCTCTTTTTTTCCGATATGACTCTGGTCTACCGATTTATGGGTGGCATTTGGTGACAGTGCCAGCATTTGCCTATGATCTCTGAGTGGGCGGAGGTGACTGTGGGCACTGCTTTTTGATCCTCCACCTTTAAGACTTTAAGACTTTTGAACAGCCACTAAGCGGCTTCTTTTTTCAGCGATTTAGCTACTGGATCTCTATCAACTATTAATCAGGTGGCTAGTTCTTAACTTGACATTTATGAATCCTGAATGTTGCTATACATTTAAGATGGTTTTTGTTTTTTTTGGGCCAGATTTACAACAACTTGTTGTTATCTTTTTTAACGTTTTCATGTTTTAAGTGACAATGGTGAAGCGAAAGGCTACCATAAAACAAAATATTGAAGCAGGCAATAAACTGAAAAAAAAGCTCTGAGAACAGGGATGCTTTATAAACCTCCAAACAGTTCACTGGATGCCTATCTGGAAGTTGTATCTGGAAAATTAGATGAAAACATTTCAAAGGCCGAAAAGGCTAGAAAAGAAGGAAGGAATGGAGAAAGTAGGTAACCTCTCTGGTCTCAATAACACCATTGTTGGTGGTGATGTTGGTGAGGGGGCTCCTTTGTGTGTAAATTCAGGGAAAACGCATCAATTACTTCAGATGGTTTGGCTTTTCGCACAGGCTCTCCAACTCTATTATCCCCAAATAATTGTACTCCCTCTACCTTAATGGCGTCTTTCCAGCCCATTCACAACCCTTTGGCAGTAATACAGCATCACAAAATGTTAGGGAGTCGTGGAAAACCTATAACTCTACTTGAACATGACCTTAAGAAGTATAATCAGGAAACAATAAGAACTTCATTCAAGGGGTGGGTAGCAAGTGAATGCGAAACAATTGAGAAATGGCAGACAGGATTGTTTGAATCCTTTTCTGAATATATGAAGGGTTTCAAAAAGTCTTTTTTTAAACTCTTGCCATTATTGATGATATGGGGAAATCGCTTCAGGCTAAACTTGATCAAGGTTTACCCCCCAAGTCAACATAGTATTGACTGATACCTGAGCGATAGTAATTCTTAGTAGCTGTGAAGAGGTAGCAGCCGATACAAATACTGTGTCTCAGTCGCATCTCCCCTCCAAATTCATCCTCGTTCCAAAGCCTCGTTTGGTAAATACTACTAAAGACCATAGTCAGAGTTTTCCGACTGACACTTTCAAATTAGCTTTTTTATTGAAATCTTGGACCACATAAAATACATCACAATATGTAGACCGTTAATATAGCATAACAACTAGTTAATGTCTTTGTGTCGAAATTTTATTTTAACTGATAAACAATACGTCTGTTGCTCTTACGCTCTTCATCACATTCCTGTAAAGAGGTTAAGAAAGGTTATCATGAACTGGGATTGCAAGCATTTCAAAAGCAAGGCGAAGGGGAAGAAAGAGAGGGGAAAAAAACAATCTTCATAGCATCTTCTGTACTTTTGTCTAGATCATACACATCAGAATCATTATCATGGATTCAACAGGTACTTCACAAGTCTCGGTTGTAAAAATATGTGCTCCTATTCAGCTACATACTCTTGGAATGGCCCCCACGTGCGAATAAACTTAGGGAGCTTCCTTTCAATCGTGACTGTCAGTTTTTCCATTGCAAGTAATTCCCAAACTTTCACCCTCCAATATGCAATATGTGGACCCTCCACATCTTTTCAAAAGCGGGCGCACGTGAGCCGAGCGGCCATAAGTAGTTGAGAGATTAGTTCAGCTCTGGGGCCCACCAATGGGTAGGTTCTGTCCTCAGGGGCATCCCCCAGCAATAGTGTTTGTGGGTCCATTGGAAGCAATGTATCACAAATCTCCTTGATTTTAGATCTTATCTCCAGCCAGAATGATTGTATAATCGGGCAATGCCACCATAGGTGTCCCAGACTGCCCCTCTCGCCACACCCGTGCCAGCAGGTGTCTGGCAAATCTGGGTTCATTGCATGTAGTTTATGTGGAGATAAATACCAGCGATAGCATAATTTGAGAGCCCCCTCCCTAACTGCCGTGCATCGTGAGGTCTTGTGGGCTCTACCCCATATCTTTTGCCAAGAGTCCTGGGAGATCGTTATCCCCAGTTCCCTCTCCCATGCTAACATATAGGGTCATTTTTCCTCCAGCAGGGCATTCTCCAGGAGGCGGTAACAAGCAGCTATTCTATGGGTCCGTTGGCCCTCCATAACTGTCAACTCTATCCCTGTGGGGGGTCTAGTGGCTGCTCGGCTTACGCTCGGGTGCGTGACCCAATGGCGCAGTTGTTGGTATCTGACCCTCTCTGTTTCGCGGAGCCTAAACTTCATCTTACATTGTTCAAAGGTTAGTGGTATGCTATTATCATAGAGATCGCATAACCTTAACGGTTTCTCATCTGACCAGAGGCGATATGCATTAGGTTGGAGACCCAGAGAAAAAGCCGGATTCTGTGTGATAGGAGAAAGGGGGCCCAATCCAGTTGAGAAGCCCCGTTGTGCACAGGCTTTATCCCAGCAACATAGCGTATTTGCTGTGGTAGGCAGTAGGGAGCTTGGTGAGTACGTGCTTCTCTTGGGAGGAATGGCAGGAAGCTCAGGGGGCAGAGACGCTGCCTGCACAATATCGTACCATTTTGGTGAAACCTCCCTTGATTCGGACCAACCCAGCATTACCGCTACCTGAGCTGCTCTGAAGTATCTCGGGATAGAAGGAAGCCCCAGGCCCCCGAGCGGTTTCCCCTCATAAGTAGTCTGCGAGGGAGTCTCGGTTGTTTCCCTAGCCATATGAACTGGCCAATTTCTTTTTGCAGTTCAAGAAGATCTTGTTCCGGGATTGCTATTGGGAGGGCATGAAATGTGTATAAGAGTATCGGGAGCAGGGACATTTTGATTGCACTAATACGACCGAGCCATGATATCTCTTTTGTTGCCCATCTTTACAGAGAGTCCCTGGCTTCCTTTAAGAGATTAGGAATGTTGGCCTTCAACAGGCCGTCATAAGTTGGGGACAAGCGCACACCTAAGTATGTAATGTATGTGGACCTCCATTGAAACGGGTATGCGTTCTGTAGCGCTACTAGAGTGGCCTGAGATTCCGACAAGCCCATTCCCATAGATTTTTCCAAATTTATCTTGAACCGGCAGACCATAGAAAATTGGGCCAATAAATTCATAAGGATAGGTAGGGAGCTACGGGCGTCTCTAAGGAAGCAGAGCATATCATCCGCGTACAACGCGACTTTATGACATTGCCCTTTGAGCTCGAACCCCTGGATCCCCGGGTGAAGGCGGATGTGTTGGGCTAGGGGCTCCATCGCCATTGCAAAAACCAATGACGACAGAGCGTACCCCTACGCAGGGGTATTTGAAAAAACCACTGCGAGTTGACTCACACACGGGTAGATGGAGTCTGAAAGTTTGACAAGATTAGTCTAGAGAATTTTGGGCCAAAGCCAAAACCTTTTAAGACTAGGTCCAGGTATTCCCAGGACATGCTATCAAACGCCCAACGACAGAAGCGAAAGGGTGCCCGGGATTGACGGTGCCAAAGATATCAGGTCTATAGCTCGGTGGATGTTATCATACGCCGAACGGCCCTGGATAAATCCAGTCTGATCTCTGCCTATAATGAGAGGTAGGACCGCCCCCAGGCGGCGAGCAATAATTTTGCTGTATATCTTCGCGTCTGAATTAAGGAAAGCTATAGGCCGATAGGATGCGCATTCCGTTGGATCCTTTCCCAGCTTCAAGATCAGAGTGGTGGCCGATTCTGCCATCGTCTGTGTGACAGTTCCTTCTTCCCACAGGGAGTTAAAGAGTTTTGTGAGGTGGGGTCTAAGTTCAGCTCTGAAGATTTTGTAAAACTTATTTGTAAACCCATCTGGGATCAGGGCTTTGAAAGGGGAAGGGTTTTGATTGTATTTTCAACTTCTTAGGCAGTTACAGGGTCCTCTAATGAGGCACGTAAGGTTTGTGGGACCTGGGTGACTCGTGCATCTATTATACATTTTTTGGCGGTTTGTAAATCTCCAACATTGATTGATTGATTTATTTATTTATATAGCGCTTTACACCAAGGCGCTGTACAGTGGAACAACAAAATAACAACAACATTTAACAATGAGAGCAAAATGTACATCTTGAATCATTCAACAAAACAGTGCAAAGAGCAATTAACTTAGGTGGGGGGGTGGAAAGGGGAGAGGGAAGAGGTGGGGGGGAGTAGGAGATGGAAAGGGCGAGGGAGAATGGAAGGGGAAAAGAGAGGAGTAGGAGAGGGGAGAGAGGAATCAGTTGAGGGTAAAAAGAGGGGGGGCGGGGGGAAGTGAAGAGGGCAGAGGAGAAGTTTTCAAGGAGGAGAATGGAGGAGGAGGGATTTAAGGGAAGTGCGAAATGAGGTGAAGGTTCTGGTAGAGTGGATTGTAAGAGGGATCGAGTTCCAATGCAGGGGTTCAAGGAGTTGGAATGAGCGGAAACGGGAGGAAGCACAAGGGGAAGGAGGAACAGTGAGAAGGAAATGGTCAGCGGAGCGAAGGGAGCGGGAGGGGGAGTAGAAGGAGAGGAGGGAGGAGAGATAAGTAGGAACAAGACCAAGGAGGAATTTGAAGACAAGGCAGAGAAAGTCGAACTTTAGTTGTGAGTGGAAAGGTAGGCAGCCAAGGTGAGAGAGCGAGGAAGAGATGGAGTCACGGGAGATAAGGAGACAAAGGGTACGGACAGCAGAGTGGTATATTGATTTTAGAGGGGCAAGCTGAGATGCGGGAAGTCCAAAGATTAGAGAGGAGCAGTAGAAGAGGCGGGAAAAGATGAGAGAGGAAATTAGGAGTTTGGTGGCGTGGAATGTGAGGGAGGGACGGATTTTGCGTATACTGTAGAGGTGGTATCGGCAGGAGCGGGAGGTGAGTGAAATGTGTTGCGAGAAGGTGAGAGAGGAGTCAAATAGTACGCCTAGATTACGAGCAGGGGGAGATAGAGAGATTGGAGGGAGGAAAGTGAATGAAAGGAGGAGGGGAGGGAGGGGGAAGAGAGTTAGAGGGGAAGAAAAGGACTTTGGTTTTATCGGTGTTAAGAGAGAGAAAGCGGGAGGACATCCAGTTCTTGATAGCAGTGAGACAGGAGGAGAGTTTAAGGTGGAGGTCAGGCGAGAAGGAGGAGAAAGAAAGAAAGAGTTGAGTATCGTCAGCATAAATGTGGTGAAAAATGCCAAACGAAGAGATGACAGGGGCAATGAGAGAGGTGTAAAGAGAGAAAAGGAAAGGACCAAGTACAGAGCCTTGAGGAACAATGTAGATAAGAGGGAAGGAAGGAGAGGACTGGCCTCCCCATGATACAGCAAAGTAATGGGAGGAGAGGTAGGAGGATAGCCATTTTAGAACAGGGCCGTTAAACCCGAAGGAGGAAAGAGTATGGAGCAGGAGTGGGTGATCGACAGTATCAAAAGCTGCGGAGAGATCAAGTAGAATAAGGATAGAGGATTGCTTAGCATGTCGAGCAGAGAGGAGTGAGTTAAGGATAGAGGTGAGAGCAGTTTCAGTGGAATGTTTGGGACAGAAGCCAGATTGGAAGGGAGGAAGGAGAGAGGAAGAAGTAACAAAGGATGAGAGTTGAGAGTAGGCAAGGCGCTCAAGAAGCTTAGAGAGGAAAGGTAGAAGAGAAATAGGTCTGTGGGTAGCAGTGAGCAGTGGATCAGCAGAGGGCTTCTTTAGAATAGGAATAATCGTTGCATGTTTCAATGCAGAGTGAAAGATTGATGAGGAGAGGCAAGAGTTGAAGAAGGTGGTAAGGTAAGGGATAAGAAGAGGGTAGATCTTGGGGATAAGAACGGAGGGGAGAGGGTCGGGGGGGGCGGACGTGGGGTGGGCTTTGGAAAGAAGGGAGGAGACTTCAGAAGGGAAAACAAGAGAGAAGATGGACATAGTAGAAGAGGGAGGAGAGGAGGGAGGAGGAGTGGGGGAGTCAGAAAGGGAGTTAATTTTTTGCCGGAGAGTGAGGCTTTTGGAGGAGAAGAAGTTGGCAAAGTCAGAAGGAGAGAGTGTGGAATTGGTTGAGGGATCAGGAGTAGGAGGAGAGAGAAGACGGAAGAGAGTTTGGAAAATCTGACGAGGGTGGGAGGCTTGAGACTGGAGAATGTTAGAGTACTAGGAGGATTTGGCTGCTGCAAGACAGGAGTTGTAGTCGAGGATGGGGAGGAGGGGGGAAGATTGAGGGGGAGGAGGAAGATGGATATTAAAGTCACCAAGTACAGTAAGAGGAGAGGGGGAGGGAGAGATAAGTGAGAGGAGGTGATCAAGGTCTTCATAGAAGGAAGAGAGAGGGCCAGGGGGGTGATACATGATCAGGAAGCAGATAGGGTGAGGAGAGGAGAAAGACTTGTACAGGAATTCAAAGGAAGGGAAAGAGGGGAGAGTTGGAGAAGAAGAGGAGGAGATATATTTGAGGTGGTGCAGGAGACCAACGCCTCCACCACGGCCAGAGGGGCTGGGGGTGTGAATGAAGGAGGAAGAAGATGTCGTCAAGGAGGCGGGGACAGAGGTGTTGTGAGGGGGAATCCAGGTTTCAGTAAGACAGAGGAAATGAAGGTTGAGGCGAAAGAATAAATCAAGTGTAGCTGCAGTTTTATTACAGATGGATCTGGTGTTCCAGAGAGCAGTGTTCAAGAGGGCAGAGTGGTTGGTAGGGGGGGGGGGGTAAAGAAGGTTAGGGCGGTGAGTGAAGGAAGGTGGGCTACTGGAGGAGTAGGGGTGATGATGGTGAAGAGGATTGGGAATCTGGACTAGGAGGAGAGAGGAGAAAAGGAGGGAAAGTGGAAGGTGGAAGGGTGGAGAGAGGGGGGGAGAGTGAGGCAGAAGGGGGTTATGGAGGATCGCATACCAATGGACGTGGAGAAGGGCAAGTAGAAAAGAGCTGAAGTTGTAGGAATTAGGAATGTGTGAGGTAGAGACCAGTGTGACAGTTACAGAGGGGGGGCGGTGGGCAATGTAGGAGTAGGAGTAGAAGGGGGGAGTGGAAAGTGACAGGAGGGGGTTACTTGGAATAGAAGTTGGAGTAGTCCATGCACAGGATGGTGCTAAAGGTGGGCTTGGGGCCAGTGATTAGAGGTAGCCCGGAAGGAGCTAAAAGCGTCAGAGGGATTAGGCACTAGAGACTGCAGTTGGAGGGGTCTAGGTGCTTGAGGCAGGAAAATGGGGTGGAAATATTGGGCTGCTCCCAGGTGGTAGCGGGACCAGTGTTGAGAGATGACCTGCAGGATCCGCTAGAGTCAGAGGGAGTAGGTACTCGCAGATGGGGTTGGAGGAGACCAAGCACGTTGTTGAGCGAACCTTCAGGCGGGCTGGACCGTTGTAGGTGGCACCAGGGTAGTATGGAGGAATCCCAAGCTGATCCGACCCACAGGGACTGCAGGTTCACTGGTTGATAAGGTGGCTTAAGCTGGAAGCAGCGTTCAGTCCGACAGTACCTCTACCTCACAGTACCTCACAGTACCTCATAGTGCCGGGTGAACCGAGGACTGTGGGAGCAGAGGTGGAGCAGGAGAGTGAGGCAGGCTGGGACCACACTTGTGCGAGGAGGGGTGGCAGAGGGCAAGAAGAAAATGGTTGGACTCAGGGCGTTGTGAGATGGCGATGAAGGGCAGGGATCAGGTGCCGGTGAGGTGGTTAATGGAGGCGCCTCGAAGCTGGCGCAGGGGCACACAGAGCCTCCTCGTTTCTGATCGGGCACGGGAACGGTGAGATGCAGATTGTGGTCTCCGGAAGTCCCAATTCCAGTTGTACGGTTGGCTGCAGGCTCACCTGGACCCCGTGTGTAGCAGAAGGGGCTCTGGAGGCAGCGTGGAGTGAAGAGATGGCTGTAGATTCACCCGGACCCCGTGTGTTGCATAAGGTGCTCCGGAGGCAGTGTGGAGAGAAGAGGCGGCTGTGGATTCGCCTGGGCCCCATGTGTTGCAGAGGGGGTTCGAACCCCGTGTGTTGCAGAGGGGACTCTGGAGGCAGCATGAAGAGAAGAGGCGGCTGCGGATTTACCCGGACCCTGAGTGTTGTAGAGGGGCTCCGGGGGCAGGATGGAGTGAGGGGGCGGCTGTAGATTTACCCGGACCCCATGTATTGAGGAAGGGGGTCCGGGGACAGCGTGGATTGGAGAGGCGGCCGTAGATACGTTCGGGCCCCGTGAGTTGTAGAAGGGGCTCCGGTGGCAGCGTGGAGAGATGGTGCTTCAGGAGGAATCACCCGGAATCTGCCTCAGGCCGATGTTGACTCACCCAGGCTCCGGCTGGTGAAGAGAGGGCTCCAGGGGCTGAGATGAGGACTCAAGAGGTCCCGATGGCCGCTCCACGGACGGGTGCAGACCGATGCTGACTCACCCGGGCTCCGGCTGGTGAAGAGAGGGCCCCAGGGGCTGAGATGAGGCCTCAAGAGGTCCCGATGGCGGCTCCACGGACGGGTGTAGAATCACTCGGATCCCGTAATATGAGGAAGGGGCTCCAGAGGCCGTGTGAGGTGTGAAGTCCAGTAAAAAGGTGCCTGGTGTGGTGGTTCCGGGAGTTGGAGCTGGCGCCAGGCGTGTCGCGGCAGGAGGGGAGGACTGCCGCTCAGGGTGTCCATAGGGCGGGAAGGATTTCGTAGTGCCGGCCGATGGCAGAGCAGGAGAAGGATGCCCCAAGACTCGACTTAAAGAGCACACAAGGTGAATCCGAATTCCACTGGAAATGCCGTCGGAGGAGCCCCAGTAGGTAAGGAACTGGAACGGAGGAAGGAAAGGGTTAGAATTGCTGTTTAAATTGTTTTAATTTTGTAATGATTCAGCCTGAGTGAAGGAGACGCTGGCTCAGGCAGCCATGCTCACGCGCCCCCTGGTGGAATGTGAGGGGCTGTTTGCTCAATAAAGAAGTTTTCCACAATGCAGAGTTTGCCCTCTTTAGAGAAACATATCTGCCTGAGTGGTCTCGCAGAGAGTCTATCCTATTACATTTTGCTTGCTTTTTTAGTTTAGCCGACAACAATCTATTAGCTTTGTTCCCTTTTGTATAAAAGTATTGTTTTACCCGCATCATATAGTGTGCTGCTCTTGATGTGTGGTGCGCTTCTAGCGCCTTCTGTGCTATGCAAAGCTCTCTCAACGAGCGGCGCAAGGCCTTCTCTTTATGTATTGCTTCAAATTTACGGGCCTCTCCCTTTAGTTGGGACTGTAAGGCCTTCCTGGATCTACCCCTCTGCGCAGCTTGTTCTATCAGGTGGCCTCTGATAACTGACTTGCAGCATCCCACACTCCATCCCAGCCCGTATTCCCTGTGTCATTCTCCCGGAAAAAGAGATTTATAGTTTCCGCTATGTGGGTGCGGACTGCCAAGTCCTCCAATAAGAGATCATTCAATCGCCAAGGTGGTTTCTGGGGTGGGGGTTGCTTGGGGGGAGTTAGTGTTAGGCGTGCCGGGGCGTGATCCGAGAGGGCCTCTGGGAGAATTTCCACCTCTGTCGCCCATGGGATAAGTGTGTCAGAGAGAAGGAACATGTCTAGTCTGGAGAACGCTTTGTGAACTGGTGAGAAGTATGTATAGTCTAGTTCCTCCAAATGTAGGAGCCGTCACACTTCGATATGGGAATGCTCTTGCAATAATGTGGTAAGGGCTAAGAAGTTTTTCCTGTCGTTTGTCGTTGGGGGAAGTGTCTTATCAATTAAGGGATTGACTACTGCATTAAAGTTCCCACCCAAAATGATCTCGCCCTCTGCATGCTGTGCCAAGATTTCTGAGAGTGAAGCAAAAAACAGGTCCTGTTTGGCATTTGGAGCATATAGCGAGATCAGTCATTTTCCACCCCCACAATATTGAAACTATAAGGAGGAATCTCCCCTCTCCATCTCGTATTATCTTCAATGCTTTTAGGGGGATGTCCTTACGCACCCGGATGGTGACCCCGTGTTTCTTCAAGCCACTGGAGGCAAAGAATTTTGTGGGGTAGAGTTTACTGTTAAGACGAAACTCATCGGCAGGTTGAAGGTGGGTTTCCTGGAGAAATAGGAACACTGAGTCAAGTGTCGCTAGTCTATGGAGTTATGCGTTGCATTTTAGGGGGGAATTCAAACCTTGTACATTAGAGTGGTAAATGTAATGTCCGGGGTTGCCATTCTGAGGACGCTCAGTTTTCCGTGATATGTTGGTTAACTTCTTTTCCTCCCTGACTGGGCTCTCCCACCCCCAACAAACGTTCTGGGAGGATCGCATGAGGGGCAAATGGCAACCTCCGCCACGGGGCCGGAAACTCGACAATGACCTGTGATTGACCAAAGATGTTTGGGGCCATGAGAAAGACCTATTGGCAGAGCGATCAAAAGCAACCAAGAAGAAACAAAACTTATACTAAACATAAAAACAAAAACATGAGAGGCTCTTAGTAGCCTGGATTTTGTTTCCAACTTTAACAAACCGTCAGCAACAATGGGCACAATCCGTCTTGGGAACCCCAGTAAGATATCTTATACAACTTTTAAACTCTGTGAGATCCCCTTGAGTCTAAAATATGCCGTGCTGAAGCACTTCAGTGGGTAGTCTCACTTTAATTTCCGAATCCTGTGAGACTGGCATCGTGGTTCCTACTCCGGACAACGATAGTCCCTCAAGTCCCCACAAGGAGGCGTGGGGTCACAACTATCTTGATAGGACCCAGTCCAGCGTCCATCTCAGGGCAAATTGGGCAATGTCATGTCATCATAGACTTCCTAAAGCCCTTGATTAGGTTCATGCCACCGGAGGTTCATTTGTATTGACTATCCTCTTCAATCAATTCCATTCAAATAAATGTTTCTCCCGGATGGCCCTTGAGTTGTTCGATGGAGCCCTAGTGCGCCTCTTCAAGAGCAATTTTCATCTCAGGCTCCGGGGCTGCAGACTATCATGTTGCTCAGAGCATTATACAAAGGATTATAGGAGTGCATCTACCTTTTAGCTGGCTCTGACACTGGTCAATAAGGCACTGTCATGTTCTTGGTGAGTGATCGGGTCGTTCAGCGGGTGCTGAGTGTCTGTGCAATCCGTGGTTTCCATTTCCTGGTGTGAGGGTCGCCAACCCTTGGGCCTTCTCCGCTTGTCTTTTGGCGTGGGGTAAAGATCATGATTTACCCATTCCTGGGAGTCTCGGTCTCGGGTGACTTCAGTGCCTCTCTCTGCCATTAGATCTTTCGTCTCCTCTTCCGAAGAGATTATATAATGTTGGTTTTGGAAATCGAAGATCAATTTACAAGGGAATCATCAGCGGTAACGGATTTTCTGGGCTTGCAGCCATGAGGTCGCCCTCTGCAAACGACGGCGGCTCGCGAGGGTGTATGGGGACAGATCCTGAAACAGCGGTATTGACGCTCCACGGAATTGTATTGATTCAGATTTCCTGGCCGCCGCCATAATTTCTTCTTTCTGGCGGAAGAAGTACACCCAGTTGAGGACATCAGGCAGGAGGTTCCTTCTCTGTTGGACCGAAGAGTATACGCAATGTGTCCTATCTAAGATTAGTGTCTCAGAGGAGGGACGATTCAGTAGATTCCGGAACAGTTCACTTACATAGCTAGCCAACTCCTGGTCTGAGACTTGCCGAGGAACCCCTCGAAGGCGCACGTTGTTCCTCCTTGACATATTTTCAAGGTCTGCCTGCTTTCCCCAGATGTCTTCTAGGTGCTCCCCGATCATTCTCTCCCGCTCCGTGAGCACTTCAGTGTCGTGTGTTTGTTTGCATGTTATATTTTCTAGTTCATTGACCCTGGCTTCGAGTCCTCCCAAATGGGTAGTTAAATCAGACAGCGATCTGGCCAAAGAGTCTTTTGAAGTTTTTATCTATGATTTAATTTGTTGAGTAATCTCTTGTTTAAAAGATTTTAGCATCTCTTCAAAATCATTTGTGGAGAATGCCATGTCTGGAAATGTCCCTGTAGCAGGGGCTGGGTAGATATCTGCTATCACTGTGTGGTTTTGGAGAATAGGTGCCGCCTGAGGTGCTAGGAAGGCTTTAATGTCCTGTGTTTTCTTCTTCCCTATTGTTTTAGGCATCGCCAAGAGAGCAGATACTGAGTGGTTCAAGGGCAAGGAGTGTGCCCATATGAAACTGGGAAACCGGTGCAGTTAGGCAGCAGCTGTATGGAGTTATACGTGGTATCCAGGGGGCCTCTCAGACCTAGACCCCCTCAAAAGGCATTGGACTGAGTCGAACTGGCATTTTATGTACCCCAGAGATGCCTCCTACCTTATGGCTAAGTACAATCCAGGGTCACTGGTTCAGGATTTCAAGGGCCATTCACTGACCGGAGATTAGTATCTCACAATGTAGCTGCTGAGCCGTGATGGTAAGAGCCTCTGGGTAGGGAGTAAGGGCGAGGACTACCCCAGACAGACAATCAGGACAGTGCACTAGCATGTGCCAGTCCGCTCAGACTAAGGGGAGACAGGACTAGTACTTCTCTCTGCTCACCTACTTCTCCTCAGGCCAGGTTTCCTCCCTGGCATGCCACTTATTAGGTAAGCCTTCCTCTCTGTAGTGCTGTTATCGGCTGGAGAGGGATCCGCGGTGTCCCCCATTGTTTTAAGGAGGCAGGACTACCGTGGCCATTAGAGGCAGGCGCCAGGCGTTCCAAACCACTGGGGGCTCCGTGATCGCCGTACGTGAGTAGGGCTGCTTCTGTTCCTGGATTCCGGTGGCACCCTCAGGACAGTGGGGCACGATCCAAGGCTAGGAGCCCCAGGTGAGCGGGTGCTCGCGCGACGCCCTTCTTCCAGTTCGCGCGGACAACACACCACAAAGTCCTCGGGCCGCCAGCTGCTGTCATCAGGTTCGCTCTGCCTCTCGCACCGCAGGTTCTCGTTTCCTCCTTCCTGCAGTATAGAGACACCACGATTTCGGCGCAGCTCCTTCCTGTAAGCGGCTCCAGCACGCCGCATCTCAGCAGTCACCCCAGGCTGTTCGGGGCTACAAGGAGTCCTGCTGCTCCATTGGCGCGTTCCGCCATCTTGAGAGTAACAGTCCCAGGGAGAGTTTTGTCAATTTCCTCCGCATTAACGCTCCGTTATCTCTGGGATTTGTGATCTGGGGATTCGCATTAGATTCTCCAGTCAGTCCTGCCAAAATCTTCCGGAGATAAAGTTGTTAAACACTAACATTGCGTTGTTCGGGGCGCTCTTCGGCGGCGCTCACAGCAGGCACAGCCTCATTGCGCACTGCCTAGCCACGCCCTTCCACTTTCAAATGACCGTACGCAGCATCCCCTCTTGTGTTTGTGTGTGTGCAGGTGGGGGTAGACACCTTCCTGTTAATTCCGTGCAAACTACTATTTAATTAAGCAAGGATGTGGGAGCCCCTCTACTGAGAACACACCTGGGTCAAATATCCTGTTCAATGGAATTTCTTCCACTCGGGAGGTTCTACAACCACGTTTTAGCTCACTGCACCCTTCAAAGAGGGGAAATATCTATTTGCATATCAGTCTGGTCCCACCCACAAGGGCAGTCCAGCACACGGAAATGCTAGGAGATTCTCCTCTGAACAAGAATGCAATCACAACCACAGAACATGTTAATTAATTAACAAAGCATACCAGTGGATTAAAACTGGAAAACAAGGACCAACGACTAATCCTAGAGATGTTTTGATGGCAAGAAGAAGAGAATGGATGGGGTATGCAAGGAAAACCTTGGAAGGCGCCTGTATTGTACTGACCTTTTCTAAACCCATCACCCCTAGAATGTCTTGCACTCTAACCTGGTGTTTAAGCTCTCTGTGGGCACGATTAGGGCTGTACCTTTCTATCTCCTGCACACAATGAAACATACTATTTCCATGAGGGACATTGGGAAGAGATCGGGGGATGGGAAAGACAAAAAAATACAAAGGAGGAATTTGAGCTTAGGTGACCATTCAGTTCCAAACCAGCTTCCACTGATTCCATCTGATGAACTTGCAGCTTTAACACAACACTTGAATATAGAAGGTATACACTTAACATAACAGCCATTAATTTCTTTGGTAGAAATAAATTGACTCTGGCTATTATTTTTAAGTCTGGCTTCAAGCGCAGAAACATATTGTCTAAAAAAGAACATCTAAAAGCTATGCCTTTTTTGTATTCTAAGGGGAAGCCATTCCTTTTTCGGTGCAATTTTCCTAAAAGTGCTTCCAATTCCAACCCTGCTCTTGCTTTTTTTCAAATTTAAAGCCACCATAGAAAGTCTATTAGATCCTTTAAAGGACCCCGCTGACTGGTTTATATTATGTGGTGATTTTAAGGTTAGTATTGGGAATGGACCAGACTGTGATTTGTTAGATGAGAACAAAGATTTAGCATTTCATGTTTTGTGCTTCTCGATGTGTGACACTAGAATGTGTCCAAACAGTCTTAAATGATGTACATCTTTATTTTAATGGGCAATGAGGATGCTTAATGGGAGACTGGTGGGCCAGGTAGCTGCACCTTTCAATGGCATCAAGGGCATTCAGCTATTCATTATTTCTGCCTCTATGTATCTCAAAGGAACCCCACTGTTGACTTCAGAGACCTTCCTAACCTTTATCTTTCCAGGTTCTTCATAGGCGAGGACGAGAGTGTGGTAGAATGGAAGCACATATGTTTGCGAGGTATGATAGCATTGTATCTCCTGACAATTTTAATGAAGCAAGCACTGAGGACAAGACTCTGACAAGTTTGTTGAGCCAAGTCCGCCAGATAAAGAAAAAACTTAGCACAGCTCAATGGGAATTCTGGAAAGTTAGGGAGAAATTAAATGTGGAAGTTTTGCAAGAGTGGTTGCTGAGTGGGCTGTCTTGCTGTCTCCCACGCTGCTCCTGTGTCAAGAGCAAAACTACTGTGGATCGATTTTGGATTGGACTTTGTTACTTGTGTAACCAGTCCATAACATTGACGTCCTTCGGGCCATTTGTCAGCTTCCTGTCTGACCCTTTTCCCAGCAACCTCTTCATAACCACCAACACCGCGCGTATTCGCGCCCACGTTTTGCAAGAGTGGTTGCTGAGTGGGCTGTCTTGCTGTCTCGCGTGTGAGCGGGCTGCGGCTGCTCCTCTGAATTGCAAAATGTGTTGGCTGTTGATTTAAAATGACAACAACGGTTAGTAAAAAGTTTAAATTAACTTCAGGTATGCCTGCAATTAATCCCGGCCAATTATTTAATTTAGAGATGCCGGCGATTAAAATTGGTAATAGATTAAGCCGCAAAAAGCAAAATCTTCAGTGCTCAATGTCACTTTCGTCTGATATTCGCCTGTAATATACCCAAGAAATGTTGTCTAGCAAAGAGAGTGGGTCTAATGGTAGTACGTGTCTGTCAACTGAGCTTCCATTACTAACGTCCCCAAATCAACTACTGTGCTCTGAGACTGGGCAACAGCTGACAAAGAATGTGTTGGCAGAGGTTACTGAGAGTGCTGCCCCTTTGCTTGTTTATGGAACACTTGCGGAACCAACTATGTCAGTTGATGTGAACAACATGAATGAAATTACTAGTAGAGATAATCTGATAGTTGCTGATGTGTATGTGATTCCTAACTCTTCAGGCGAAGTCACAGACATGACTTTGGTGACAGCTTGTACTCTTGATGGTCTCCAGCCTGGTGGAGAGTTTATGCCCCAGACTGACATGGGCACACAGCCCATGTTGGAGCCCATTTGTTGTTCAGTGGCAGCCCAACGTCGATTGCATGCTGCCCATGAGGCGCTTACTCTGGCAGGGGAAATTGATGAGGAAGCCATGGAGTTTCTGAATACATCGGGAGGGTCCATCTCCCCCTCCGCTGATGTCATGTATATATGTTCAAACACTGAGGATTTAATCCAACTACACCAAGATAATATTACAGGGAACGAAAATCAGGTAGCTAAATTCGGGGGAGGGGGGACTCCCATTCAAAAATGTCATCAACCCCCCCCAGACATTGATCAAATGCCTAGCTCCAATTGTAGTGAGGAATCACCCTCTTTCATTGCTCCGACACCCTGAAGGACAAGTTTTGAGGAACCTAATCGAGAGTCGGACTTTTTATTAATAAGAACTGCTCTAAGCGGTTTTCCTTTCCGGAAGCCCCAGAGCTTAACAATACTCTTGGCGCCATGAACACTGCATTGCTAGCATTAGCAAAGCTTTACAAAGTTCTCGATGGTAAGCTTAATCATCAAACCATCTTATTAGAACAATGTTGCAGTGGCCTAGCAGTGTTAACACAATTTCTGCCCACTGAGCTAGTGAGCACTAAGTCCAATGTTGAGGCTGTTCAAGCTTATCGGCCTGATTCCCGAAACCTCATGAATGATGAATGTATACAAGTCTGTGCCCTGACTGAAATAGGAGGCAATGAAATAATGTGTGATGTAGATCTGAATGGTTGTAATCAGCAGACAACGATAATGATTGATGAATCTGCTTTATCCAGATCTAACATTAAAGGTACCGAACAATCTAATATTACCAAAAGTATTGATGATAAAGCTATCAATGAGACTGATGTTCAGTCTAAGGAGAGGGGGCCAGTAATCACCGCAGCATCATCAAGCTATACATTTTTTTCATCTAAACCTGCTAAGGCAAATGCAGTCAAGACAACGGCGGTAATTACAGACCCCTCGCCTCCTGCACCTAGGAAATTATTTACAAAGGGGCGAGGTACCAGATCTCAGGTCTCAGGGCGCAATTTTATCAAAGCTCTATCTAGACGTGAACAAATTGTTAAAGCTGCAAAAGGCGATCTGGTAAAATCATGCCCCAAGCAAGCCATTCAAACCTTCATGCCGTACAGGCCCCTGGATGAATTGGTTACTCTTTCAGTTGGCATGGGTGGCCCAGAATCTGAACGGTGTCTTAATCCCCAAAAAACATCAAATGATCCTGATTCTGGTGATTCTATGAGCAATGGTATAAGAACATGCAATAAGGGACATGAAGATACACAGACCAGGTTGCCCACGGGGGTGAGTGATGGGCATTTGAGTCAGTTGGCCCTAGCAGAACTTAGAGAGGAAATTAGAACATCTATCAAGTCATACATGTCACTTATACCCGGGGTAACCTCCTGCCCACTGAACAGTGCAGGCTCTATGATGATGCAGGGTGTTGATGCGGGAAAAGAGACTACTGTAGTGGGAAATGTAAAAACGGTAATGTTTGGTGAAACCCACTTACAAGCTGAGGCGAATTCCAAATCAAGCCCAATGCCCTCCTTGCAAGCTGAGTCCTCTGGTCAACCTCAGCTTTCAGCCATGCCCCGACAATCAGTAAATATTTTGGGTGCTCCATTGCCCCAACAATATGGCATCACACAAGTACATGGTCAGTTGCTCCGGCCAGAAACTACTGTCCAGACCCAGGATATCCGAGATATGATAAAATCTTCGATTGCGGCATATATCGACAAGACCAGCCAATGTTCTCAAGGGGCTGGTGGTAGTCAAATGCTGCGATATCCTGATGTGAGCCAGTTATTGAAGGGACCGGCCCAGTTGGTCAATCGAGTAGCGTTAAAAAATGATGTTCCAACAAGACTGAAATTCTCGACAAATGCTCGAGTCCCTAATACTAATTTTATAGATGGTAATAAACAACAAGCCAAGTTCAGGTCTCACTGCTTAGTGATCAGTTGTCGTGAAGACCCTTATCCTAAATATGTACTAAATCGGGCTAGCATCTTGAACATATGCAGTGAAATCCCGTCCTTGTCTGATATATCTTCAACAGATGTCACATTGGTTGAATTTACTAACATAAATGATCCATCTGAAGCAAGAATTCATCTTCAATCAACAATTGTGATGAATATTTTGTGGCAATATAAAACAGCCTTTTATGAATTGGGCTTCCATCTGTTTCAAGATCCACTCATAACAAGTAATGTGATGGACAAAGCTCAAATTAGGACATACCAGCCTATCAAGAATAGAGAATCGAATCAGATTGTAAACTTTGCTCCAAAAATGTTGACATCACATGAATTCATTACAAGATCATAACATAATGTCAATGATAATATAGGCAGCCTACTTTCGTGGAACACGAGAGGGCATAAGCACTTATTTGACCTTGCAAGAAAGGATTTGGCATCTTATGAACTGATAGCCCTACAGGAAACTTGGCTTGTTGATTGCCCCATCTGGGCGTCCCATAACATTATAATAACACCGGCTATTCAAAATTGTAGGGGCCGACCTAGTGGTGGCCTTTTGTTAGCAATCAACAAATCTGCAGGCTTTGTTAGTGAAAAATTAGTCTCTCCCTCCATGTATTTCCAGATTGTTAGACTGCAGAGAAACAATGAGCTCTTAGTAATTGTCAACATTTATTGGAGTAGAGGTAATATGACCTTTGAATGTTTTTTTCGGTCATTAAATTCGATTCTTGATTGCTTGACCTTTGAAAGCAATATTTGTCAAACCATTATAGTAGGGGATTTAAACCTCCATTTGATATCACAAAGTCTACAAGGACACACTGCTGATGAACTAACGTGGTCCAATATGATGTAAGAGAGAGGATTTGTGATGTTGAATGGCGCAATTGTGGGGGATATTCCTGCTGAGTTTACATGGAGTAGGGGGTCACAGCAAGCTATCCTTGATTATGTTTTTGTTCATAAGAATTCTAAACTGTGTACAATCTATGCAAGTGGTTGCAACTAAACGTAGTGATCATAATAAGCTCGCTATGCGGTATTTAAGAACACCACCTGTAACTCCATCTATGGTTGAGACCTATGCACATTCGAATCTCGTAAATAACAGTGGTACCCGAGTGAGATGGACCGTAAATCGATTAGATCAGTTTCATGAGGCGCTTCTTGTGTCATCTGGGTCAAACAACTGTTATGTTACGGTGATGCAATTGTTTAAGCAGGTAAGAATGCCGGACTTGAGTGTTCGACACAAACATTGTCATCCCTTTGATCCTCTAGTACAGTGTAGAAAAGCTGAATTATGAAGAGATCTACGTAACCTAAAATTTGTACCAATAACCAATCGTTCTTTAGTCAAAAAACAACTAAAAGCCTCATATAGAACATGGTTAAAGGGTCAGCGAGCCCTGTGCTATCAACGAAATGGGGAGGTAATGCTTTCTCAAATCCTTAAGAAGTCCACTAGTGGCATATGGGCTTGCCTGAATGAGGCCACGCTTAAAACACAGGACGCTGTTCAAATAAATGCCATTCCAAATGCAACCTGGAAAGCCTATTGTGGCAAGCTCTATTCATCGCCCTTTCCAAATTTGATCCCAAATACATATTCTCTAGGCTGGTCCCATCACTTTACCATCTCCATTGACGATATACAGATATGTATTAAAAACTTGAGTCGCTTGAGGGCGGTGGGCCCGGATCGTCTTCATAATGGTATACTTAAAGATCATCCAAAAGAATGGGCAAGGATTCTCCATCAGATATTTAGTAAAATACTTTTGACAGGTGTTATTCCTGACTCATGGAAGAAGTCCATCATCCTACTCATATTTAAGAAAGGAAATTGTGACGATCCAGCCGCTTGCCGCCCCATAGCGCTCCTGGATTGTCCGGGAAAACATTTTGCAGTTAGTTTTGAATAGATTTAACACATGGCTGATGCAAACAAGTTTAGAGACGTGTTTCAAACAGGGTTTTTGCCTGAAAACAGGACGACTGTAAATACTATTACTCTTACGAGTATTATTCAGAAGGCACTCCAACAACAACAGCCACTCTATACCGCCTTTATAGATTTTAAAATGGCGTTTGACGCTGTACCTCGTGAACTCCTTTTTAAAAAACTGATGGATAAAAAATGTCCGTGGTCAATTGTCAAGTGGCTTATTGATTTACACACGGATACCTCAATATAAATCAAACTTTCCAGCGATGGTCTTCTGTCCAATCCTATTAAGACTGCATGTGGGTTGAAACAAGGTTGCCTACTAGCCTCAGCTTTATTTACCTTCTTCATTTCAGATATTGGTGTAGATCTCAGTAAAATTGTGGCAGATCCACCTAAGATTAATGGGGTTAACGTAAAATACCTGCTTTATGCTGATGATATGGTGCTATTTTCGAAAAACTCCCAAAGGGTTACATGCACTTCTGTGTGCTTTGGATACATATACCAAAAAGAACTGTATTACCTTTAATTTAAGCAAAACAAAGGTAATGCAATTTGGTAAAAGTAAGCAACGGAATGTCACATATAGAAGGCCTTTACAAAATGTTAAACTCTTATCAGTTTCCTCTTATATCTACTTGGGGGTCTACATAAATAATTCATCACACAAGCACGCTAACCATCACATTTAAAGCAGCATTTAACGACCGCCGTTTCACAAAGTAGACTAATTAGGAGTAAATAATGCAAATTCTCCATAACACCATTATTGGTCTATTATAGACAGAAATTTACCCCTGTAATTATTTATGGCTCGGAGGCCATCTTGGGAAATTCATATCAATATTGGGCCATATTAGAAGGCTGCTATTCGAAGCGTGCTCTAAACCTCCCATTGTCGGAACCCATTTGCATCCTGCGACACGAGCTAGGACTTCTGTCCCTTTATGCCATCTATAAATGGAGGTTATGCTTGCTGTATCGTAAGTGTATACTAAGTATCAATCAACCTGGGTTGTTAGGAATGATTGCAGTATACCTTTTAAGATCTGACTATGCTTTTGCGGTATCCTGGAGAAGTAACGCCGAAAAAATCATTACTAATAT
Organism: Ambystoma mexicanum; assembly: GCF_040938575.1. NCBI lineage: Eukaryota > Metazoa > Chordata > Amphibia > Caudata > Ambystomatidae > Ambystoma > Ambystoma mexicanum. The sequence continues at coordinate 1,431,595,400 of NC_090921.1, read as the reverse complement.
TGGTTTTTCCCTGGTATTATTGCTAGTAAATCCCGATAAGGCGAAAAAACGGATATGGGAGGATGACTGGATAAAAACAAGGTCTGCATGTCTCCTATACAAAAAGTTTAAGATTAACCCATTTGCCTTAAAACGCTATGGGGAAATAGAAAGCTATTTAATTATGTTCCCACATTCCCGACAGCGGGATGATTACCTAAGGTTTCGACTCAATATCTGGCCCACAAAGGAAATTCTGTGCTCTCGCAGAATTATCTCAAAAAATGATGTTCAGTGTCGGTTTTGCCAACTTGCCGTTGAAACAATGCAGCATTTATGTGTTGAATGCCAAAGCTTGCAAGCGAAAAGAATTGTTTGCTTTGAACATCTGTTTTCTGGGTATATGACTATGTCTCAAATACGCTGTTGGAATTTGTTATTTCATAGTCACCTGAAAATTGTCAGATATGCCATACTGAATTTTCTGTATAGTTTGGGACTAAAAGGCAAAGTCAGCACATTAAGTCGCATTTAAGGAGTTCACTAGATAAGTTTTAGATTCAGGCTACACTTTGCCATTTGTATCTTGTTTGGTTCTTTTATTTTTCTTTTTTTTAAAGCATGAATAAGTATGTATATATTTTAATTTGCAATTGATTGGGCAATTTTGTATATGTATATGATTTGTGTTCATATTTTCATTATTTTTTATTCTAAACATGTTATGTAGATTGTATGTTGAAAAATCAAGTTTTACTTGATTAAATCAACTTTCAATAAAAAAAAAATGAAAAAAAATGTGGAAGAACACATTGTATATAGGGGAGGGATGGATGTTTTCCCAATGGGGATGAGGAAATGATTGGTGGATATGGCTCATGACAGGCATTTGGGGATAACTCAACTTGGTGGCTTGACTTTGTTTGATGTGTGGAGCTTCAGTTAACTGTCAGGAATTCATATACCCAGACAAAACATTCAAGCAGGAGGTGTGAGGTATTAAGCTGATTCCATTCCCAACCAAAGTATGGGATGACATGTCAGTGGACATACTTGGTCCAATCACAACGTGACTGAAATGGGTATGCTATGTGGTGTGTGTTGTAGACCAGCATTCAAAATGGGCCGAGGTTAAAATGCTCCATGATGTCATGTCAGGCAGCATAATATCGTTGTTACAATGGGTGTTTTCCCAGGTTGGACTCCCAACGAGAATATTAACCAGCAATGTCCCATAATTAGCAAAATAGTGTTAAGTTATAACCGAAAATTGAATAAAACATAAGAAAACGCCCCTATATTATCCAAAGTGCAATGACACTATATAAAGGATCAACAGGGTTAGTATGGATGGTACATGTATGTCTAAATCATACGGAGAAAATGAGAAAGGGGCCCCAGTGAGAAAAGTTAGAGGAATGCGCTTTGGACGACACCCAACTACAGTGGTGTCCCCCTTTCAGTTATTGGGTGGGGGGCAGTACTAGGATGTGTCCTATGTGGCTGGAAAGAAGTGATCCACGGACGTGATCTGAAGAAAAACTGTGCAATGCCACAAGAGAGAATGCAACTGCCTGTTGTCTGAACGAAGAGAGAATTGAAAGAAGGGCACGCAGTGAACGCAAGGAAACACTGGACGTTCCTAAAGACTGGTCCATATACTACCAACCGGCTAGAAGCGCTGTTGCAGGCAAGAACACTGTGAAGTTACAAAATGGACAAATATGGAACAAAGGCAAAATAATGGCATTACCAATGTCACATGGTAGATCACCTGGAAGTGTAGAGGGAGAGGGATTTGGGAATGTAAACATCCGAATCCTCCTAGATGACAAGTGATTCTACGTTCCAGAATGGTGAATATTAAGTGTGATGACCATAATATTCCACAGATGGCAGTTGAGTAGGCACCCAAGAGAAGAGAAGGCAAGGTGGCACAGACACTTTGGCTGTAACTTTGAAACAACAAACCAGTTGATCAGGTTATTGCGTTTAGAGCATCTTTACTTCACAAAGAGCCAAAGATTCTTTTTTTGTCTTCCTATCTCTTCAATGTCCTGTCCTCACAACAAACAATGAAAAACGTGTAACCAAAAAAGTGTTATTGAAGTGTTCAGAAACACAGCATGCGTTATTTCTCAAGCACTGCACGCTTCCTCTGACTTTATGACACTTGCATTGTTAATAGTTAAAACTCACCAATGGGCGCACGTGCATTATAGCTCACATGAGGCTGGTTGGCACTATACAAAATGGTGGATACACTTAATAGCCCAATATGTGATTGGCTTAAAACAGGCTTTCCCCAGTCCCAACTGAAGTGCCATGTAAGAACCTTTTCAAATTATGAGCAGTTACGCATTTGCACAAATTAGACTTCGAAATACATTTGCGCTTACTGCAAAACTCGCCTTACATTTGCGCTTACACAGGCGTTTAGGAACTCTGCCCCTTCCGTGCGAATGTGATCGTCCACCTCACTGGGTGTGTTTTTAAACAGACGAATTTTGCACGTTTTCACTGTGATAATGAGTGACGCACTTTGACAAAAACACAATCATAACTGTTGGCGGTAAATTTTCCCTGTCAGACTTTGAGTGTTCAGGTTACTTGCACTTGTGCATAGTCCTTTTAGCAAGAAGGACAGTGGTTTTCTCGCACTCATAAAAGGAGCACTCCCAAACTGGTTCCAGGGGCGTATTACACGACAAGCCGAACAATATTAGCATTCCTTTTTAAATTCAACAGCATGGCCGAGAGGCTGTTTCCACTCTGAAGTCGCCTATAACCCAAACCCCTGCGCGGCAGCTGGGGCACGAAGTCAGAACAAGCTGCACTTATCAATAGCACAAAAATGTTGGCAGGCAGAAATAATCAACAGCCATTAAGATGGATTTTCTTTAGAACGGCGCGTGTGGATTTCAGATTCTTTGATCCATCGACTTTTCTGTCTGAACAAAATCTAAGTAAGAGAGAAGAAAAACTTCTCGCGAGTGGCGTATTTCATCACGAAAAGTCCATGCGGAAATTGGTCGTTACCTGCGGATAACAACTGGTTTCTTAGTTAATGGTCGGAGGCGAGGCCAAGGCCACTTAATGTTCCAGCTGTCCAGTCATTAACTGCCATAAAGACCGCATCTGAGGCGGTTATGGCGGTTATAAAATATCCTCCGAAGATTATAATTGTAACAGCGCAGACAAAAAGTGTTGGTAGTCCTAGTGTGACTGAATGGTTGCATTTGAAAATTCGGCCGGTCCCTCGTGGCCCATAACCGATTTTCCAGCAGTCAGACAGCAAGTTTTGCTCGGCTGGCTTTATAGATAGAGGGCAATAAAAACATTGGCCAGGTTAAATCGTCAGTGTGTTATGTCATTAACCCTTGCTTTACTGGGCATCATTACCCGGTTCCTCCTGAACAATGCTGCTCGCAGAGGGGAGGCATGCCTCGCAGAAGAGCATGCTTTTGAAGGTTTCTGCCTGTTGTGCTAAAACACGTTACTGTTTTTTAAATGAAACGTGTCTATAGCCTGGCAGGTGCCTTGGTACATTTTAAAAGTCGCAGGGCCCTTTTGCAGCAAATGTATATGTCATGTGGGGAACCCCAGTGTCTTTGCTTCATGGCGTGACAATGAACAACATTCGTTGTGAAGCTACCTATAGAAATGTGTGACGCATGACAAAAACTAACCGATGTCCAGGGTCGGACTGGGACAGGAAATAGGCCCGGACACCCCAAAAAAAGTGGGCCACCACTTGCCTCAAAAAAGTGGGCCACCCCTCGCCTCTAAAAAAGTGGCCCTCAAACCATCATCCCTGAATCACGTAAATTCACGGCTTTACAGAAAATGCTACTTGCACTCATACAAACATACGTCCCTGCTTCTGACGCTACGCACACATACAATATCACTATTGCCGCATTCAAAGGCACAGCAGCATAATAAGCACACATGAGGTAGTGCAGCACTTAGCTTAGGTTAGTTGTCGTCGCCCAGAGTGCTCCTTGTTGTCTCCTGCAATTTCGTTGTGCCACTGCCAGGATGTGTCATAGTAGCTGTTCAAATGCTGGGAGTGCTACAACTAGTGCACATATCAAACACTGCCGCATGAATGGCTTTGCTTTCAAAGTGTTAATACCCCTGTGTCTTCAGGCCAGTATTAAAGACCCAATAGCCTCCCCTGCCCAAATCCATCTACCCCCCCAATACATTGCTCACTGTTTTTTGTTTGTTTTGGCTATTAGGTCAGGTGCCGCTTTAAGCCCAAACTTATGCATTAGAGTACAGATAGGGAGACTGGTAAATGAGGAGGGACACAAAGCTTGTAGGTGTTGTTTGGTTGTTAGAAGCTGGGGGAGGTGGACAAAGGGGCTGGTGTGTGATGGGCAGGAGGAAAGTGAGCCTGTGTGTGATGGGAAGAAGGAGCTGATGTAGGTGTGTGATGCGGAGGAGGAAAGAAGGCGCCAGTGTGAGTGATGGGGAGGAGGAAAGGAGAGTGTGGGTGGAGGAAAGGAGTATGATGGGGAGGAGGAAAAAGCTGATGGGGACGAGGAAAGAATGGGCTAGTGTGCTCACAACAGTGCAGGTGGACTTGTTTACTGAGGGGGTGGGGTAGAAGCAGAGGAGCGAGGTGGCAGCTTCACAATTAGTACAAAGTTTATTTGTTAGAAAACATAAACTGCTATTTGTGTCCACTAGCATCCTTTTAATTTGCAGAGCATGCATGAGCAACGAATGCTTGTGCAGTGCACAGAAACCAAGATCACCGACCCCGTCCACATCACACAGGCCCCCCTTCAATCCACATCGCGTATCTACAGCCAGCTAGCTGTCCGCAACAAGATGTGCCCACCCCCCTTCAGAGCAGGGCACACACTTGTCTGCCCGTAGGGCTCTGCAGTCTGGCAGCCCCTGTCTCTCCTGTCTACGGCACCGGCCCTTCTTCCCTCCACAGCCCACACCTGACCAAACTCCATATCTCCTCTCCACAGCCACCACCTGTCCCCAGCCACTTCCCCCCACAGCACACAATGCCACTCCACCGTATACATCTCCCACACAAGCCTTCAACTCTCTACTGCACCCCCCAGCTCCCCACAGCCAATGCCTGCACACGGCTCCACCCTACTTCCATGGCTGCTAAGGCCAAGGCAAGGCTACCCCAGAGTGGCCACGTGACTTTGTAGCACAGTCCTCACTTTTCAGGCAACAACGCTTTGAGCTGTGGGACTTCTATTTAGGTCGTGGCTCATAAATCCAAACTTTCCGATTGTATTTTGGCTAAAAGGCTGGCACTAGGGAGGGGTCTAAACGACAAACTTTAAGAGGCCTAGACCTATCCAGGTCCATTTGCTTAAGAAGGTACTAAAATACTAAGATAATGCACATCGACTGTCTCCACTGTGGCATCATGTTTGAGGGAAGCCATGGTTATTATGGGGTGCTCCCTACATCCCAGAGATTCGGCTACTCAATTTTAAACAAAATTGACGTTTAAAAGCAGAGAAATCAATCTGTGCAGATGGGCTGCTAAAATGCGTATTAGTGCCCGCTGCAGAGTGATGCGCACACTGGCCCCAGGGCCAAGAGGAATAGACACGACTGCCCACCTCCCCGGGGAGGCTTGCACAATGGAGGCAGCTGCTGGCAGGGAGTCACGCGGGGCATCGGGCCTGGATCATCAGTTCCATGATGGACTCCAGCCGCGCTGCACACTGCACAGAGCCCATCACAGGCCTGCTGCACCGACGACCCTGCTCAGGGGGCCGGCCAGCACTGACAACATAAGAGGGGGAATGCCTGCTGCTGCCTCGCATCAGGAGTCGGTGTGTGTGTGTGGGGGGAGGGGGAACGGGGTGCAGGATGCTGCACTAGGAAGCGCCGCAGGGGCATCACCAAAGAGGAAGGTGCGTGAACTACTGCCCCCATCAGGAGGGGGAGGCCTGTTGCTGCCCCCCAATCAAGAGTGTGTGTCGCAAAATACTGGTAGAGGGTAAATCGCTCACCTCCTCCTCGACGATGTTGCTGTGTTCCCCGCCCTGTTTTTGGCTGTCTGCCTGCCCATGGTGAACAGGTCAGCAGCGCAGCTCCTTCCACAGCGTCCACAGTGCTCAAGTTCCGAATCTGGGGTGACTTTCGGTGCAGTGTTCTCCCCACCACGTGGAGGATGCAGGCTTGGTAACCGCAAGCCTGAATGACGAGCAGAGCAGGCTGTGCTTTCCTCGCACAGGGCGGGGGCATCTGCGTTTGTCGCCAAACACCTTTACCATTTGCCTTGGCCCAGGGCTGCGTTCGGAGAAACCATGCTCCCAGACCAGAGTCATGTTACAATTCACTGGGAGCGGGCCTGGCTGAGGTGGCCCCGCCCCAGCCCGGCGCCACTCCCAATGTTTTGTAAAAAAGTTACACTTCTGTGGCGGCTGGCGCCATGGTTCCTTGCACGGCTCGCACGACTCAGGGCTGCCTGCAGGCCGTACTCTGATCAGGCAGAGATGCAGCCTGCAGATCAATGCAACAAAAAAAACGGCCTATAAGTGGGCTTCAGAGACCGACCCTCCATCTCCATGTGATTTCGGCCCGGCCACGGGCCGATTGGCCGGTGGGCCAATCCGACGCTGCAGATGTCCCTTGGAAAATGTTTGGTACCAGGTAAAATACAAGTCAAATACCTCTTGAAAACTGGCAAAACCTACTACAAGATGGCAACCAGTTCATCACGATACAGCGAATTACTGTAATTGGAACAATGCAATGCGTTCAGAATGCATTTATTTTTCCGATTGTCTGTTATGCCCCTGAGGTGGACTGGGAACCAAAAGAGACCCTGGAAATAATGTTCAAAGTGGCCCCATATTTCATTTTCAGTAAGACAAACCATTTTACTATTGTAACATTTGGAAATACCACACAAAAGAGGCCCAGGGTGCAGAGGCCGAACAGGAAATCTCCAGGGTTTTCTATACGCTAGTCCACTCCTGCCCGGGCCTTAACACCAACCCAATCCATCCCACCTTCGTTGGTATTGTTGCTCATATCACCCTGGCGACAACAACCGAGGTGCTACTAGCGTGCAGATCGTTCATAACAGGGATGCCATGCAAATGGAAACAGGGAGCCACCCCGCTCCCGTTCCTATGCACGAGTGGGCGGAAGTGGCGATGGAGGCCGAGCGGGGATGTACAGGAGAACCTTCAGGGCCTTTGTGATGGCAGGCCAAAAAGGCAAGTCAGGAAGGGAGGCGGAGACACACGGAAGATGGGGGGGGGTAGGCATTGCAAATAGGAGGTGTGGGAGGCAAAGGCAAAGAAATGTGGGTCTCTCCTGGCAGCTCTTTGGTTCCTTTGAAAGTGGGCTTGCATTAGTATTTTCAGCTTGCATTTGGAGCAACCTGATTAGCTTTCTCGCCCACCCCATGAGAAAATAATTTATAGGTAGGGGATAATGGGTATTTGCAGGGTGCTTCAACCCAAGAATATCAAAGCACATAAGCCGAAGAGGAAGGAAGGAAATGGGCCATTAAAAGAGTAGGGTCTTAAATTGCTGTCTGAAGGCCATGAGATCCTCCATCTGACAGAGTTCCGAAGGCAGCATATTCCACTGTTTAGCAGCTAGCAGAGAAAAAGCCCTCTTAGGTTACATAGCTCATTGAAGCTGAGGAAATACCCACTGTGTTTCTAGTTCTAACCCACTGAGGGCAGGAGGATGTTTACCTTTGAGATATGTGGGGACCTGACTATAAATGGGCGTATGGTCGGAGTAAACGGCTTGTAGGCAGCCCCGTCCCTCACACGGATCCAGTGTAATTACCTAAGAATGGAAAGATATGATTTCATGGAGGGGTCTTGGTAAGTATTCTGGCTGTCACATGTTGTAGAGCATGCAGGCATTGGCATGTAGATTGTTTAATTCCTGCATAGAGAGAATGATAGTAATTGAGCTTAGCTCCAATAAAGACTGCAACATTCACTGCACAGTTTGCAGACCTGGTGTTTTTATTGATTTTGGGATCCACGAAGAGGGATTTGGGTTGAAAGTCTGTGGCTGAAATGTTCGAGGGAGAAAAGACTGAAAGACATTTTTTTTCAGCTTAGTTCTCCAACGAAGAAACCATTTAGACTAATCTGTGAGAGGCCAATTTAATATTGCAATTTAACCTTTGAACTCGTTTATTTTTCACCCACAGAGTCCGAGAAGCTCCGCTTTGAGGTATGACACTACAATCAATCCACTAACTAGTTCAATTATAAGAAATGTAGATTTGTGTCGTTTAAATACTTTTGCGTATAGTGCTTTTCTTCACATACAAAAGTGTTCAGAGTTGGACTCCTTAATCCATATGTGTAATCCTAGTCTATTATTGAATTTGTAGGATGAATCTCTATTTTCGAAATTAAGTGCTTGGTTGGTCTGTGAAACAGACTCTGATAGCTTCAAAGATGAAAACTCTTTGTTTGAAAGCTATAGATGGTTTTTCAAAGCAAACGTAGACATGTCTGAAATAGAGCAGCAGCAGAACTACTTGAAGACCTGAGATGTTGGCAGAATCAGAAAAGAAGCACCAGGATCGAAACGCAACTGTCGGTGGCAGAGTATATTTTGTGCTAGGGTTTCTCATCTGGCAGCACTGTCTTAGTACAACACATTTTCAAAGATGCAGTTTTTTTTTAGCTCTCAACGAGGGCACCTATATGGTGACTTTGTTAATTACACTCCTTCTTGAGAAACCATTCTGTGTTCATGTGCCACTTCAAGCGCTGACCGAGAGAGATGATCAAACCCTTCTTCAGTTTCGAGGAGCATCTTCTTCCAGATTAAAGAAATGTTTTCATTATCAGAGTTCTCACTGCCAGATACAGAACGGCCTGATCTGAACATGTGGAATCCTCTTTTCCAAAAATGTGAAATTCACTCTCACTTGAGAAGGCTTTACTCAAGGACAAAGAATACATTAGAACTGAGAGTCCATGAAGATTTACTTTCTCACTACTATTGACACATCTTCCCAAATTCTCTTCCATCCATGTACTGCCCCTCCCTACCTAGCCCCCTCCATCTCCCACGATTCTACCCATTGTACTCTTTGTTCTTAAGCACATTGCAACCGATCTGTTCTGTAAGCCTAACGCATCACTTCCTATTTCTGTTCCTTTATACTACAACCACGTTTCAAACTGTAACTCAAAAAATATAATCTTGTACCACAGTTTTGCTATAACATTGTGTGAAAACACATACGCACCTAGAAGGTGTGCCATCGGTTATCCTACATCGTTACCTCCCCACTATTCCCATGCTAATCTCCTGTTGTATATCTCTGTAACATAAAGTAAATCTTTATTATTCATCTGTATTGTTTGATGTACCATTATTCATCCTCCATCAGCAGTTTGCATGGCCATAACTATGCCGAAGTACAGCAGCCTTTTATGAGAATGCATGCTTCGGCCTGGATAAATTTAAAAAAATAAAATCTGGTAAATTCACTTTCTCCCCTTTGCTTTTAAATACTCATAGGGCCTCATTACGAGTCCGGCGGTAACCGTGGCAGTAAAACCGCCTGGTTACTGCCGGACTCGTATTACCATTCCGCCTCCGTGACTCCCGGAATTACCAGGGCATTACAGCCCCAGTGTCCCGGGAGTCACGGAGGCGGAATGGTGTTAATCCCCATTCCCATTGAGTCCAGTAGGACTCAATGGGAATGGGGAAGTGGTAACACCGGCACCATCTCGTGATGGTGCTTGTGTTTCCACGTCTGCCTGCAGGCGGGTGGTGTTAGGTCAGACCTGGCGGGAAGATCACCTTCCGCCTGCAGGACTCGGGATCGGGTGGTCCGTAATTAACAGTGGCGGCGGGTTTACCGTCACTGTTAATTCCGGATCGCCCGACCCGTAATGAGGCCCATACACTTTAATATCTGCAGGCAAATCCTAAAATACATGGCAGAGAGGTCGTCAGCTCTTATCCTGAGCTTATCGACAGTGTCAGAATCACCAAAAAGACGCTGGAATATATATTGACAATTTCTTCCATGTTTTTACACTCTAAGGGTGCTTTATAAAAGTCAGTTGATTTACAAGACCCTGCGGTTCATTCATGTTAGACAGGTACTCCTTCATTTATCCTAATTGCCCCCCCTTTTTCCCACATATCGTTTGTGGTATGTGGTTAACAGGGTTTACCATTTTTATAGTTATCTTTCACAATTACCATCCTGCAGTACCCTTTGGAGTGTAGGTTCTTGAGCTTCTCCAAACTATAAAAGGAACCCTAAGGGTACCAAGGAGAAACTGACTCTACTCTGCTAATTAAACTCTGGGTATATGTGTTCAAGACAATCAGACAAAGCACTTTAAGCATTAACATTCTAATCCAATACTATCACAGCAGTCCCTTCCTCAAAGTTTTAGATAAAGATTCCAATTTCACATGGACAAAAAACCTTAGATCATGATAAAGTCACTTCCATGATTTGGGAGAAGCCCCTTTCTCCCTTGACCCATGTTCCTCTGTGCTAAAGTAATTTATAAAAATATAGGAACATTAGAATGCAGCATTTTATTTCTAAACAAAGGGGGTGGGCATATAAAGCTGTATATTGGTTGTCAAGCTCTTGAGAAAGCATGTTTCATCCCTGGCTTTGTATTTGTGTTTGTATTTATTTGATTTATATAGCGTTTTAATCCAAAACGCTTTATAATATAACAACAGAATACATTGAACATTTTACTGGACAAACCAAGTTAAATACATCCAGTGTCAAGTTATATCTTTTCTTACTCTCCTATCACAGAAACAAGTTACTGTGTTCCTTCTACAAACATGTCCTTAAGCCATCAGAACTGATGGGCCATCCCTTAAGATGATGGGAAGCACCGTCTGTATGAGTATGAGTTTGTTTATGTGAGGGGAAATATTGTGGTTCCTGCCCTTCAGGTTCTGTGCTGGAGAGTCAGGGGCAAAGGAGGCCTAATTACACCAGCTAGCATTTGGTGGGTGTGGTTAGGGTGGATGGCATGTGTGCAAGGAATGTTTATATGTGCATAGACATTTTGTGGGTCCAACATCCTCCTGGATTATACTACCCCCAGGGGGACTATCGGGTAGCTGTCTCACCACCTTAGCCTCTAGGGAAAGTTCTGCCCCTCGGGGAGAAGTGGCAACATCTAGTGATTTGTCACAGTGGTATCATAAAGATGATGCAGATGGCGGGAGACAGTGAGGAACCGTCTTGGACTGCAAAGGCTGAGAACAAAAGCAGTAAACCTTGGTTGATTGTATTGTAGAACAAGTGCAGGGCCAACCAAACCATGAGCGTATTAAGCACCCTTTCCACTTCCTGTGGCCATCTTGTTGGTCCACTCTCTACCTGAAGGCCACAAGAGACCATCTGACAAAATCAGAGACCATCCACTGATGGGCTAGATGAGCAGATGACGAGAACGTGTGTCATCACTTCTGGTTTGTGGCTTTATGTTATGCCTGTAACATCACTTCTGGCAACTATCTTGGTGCTGTGACATTACTTCCTGGGGCCACCTTGAGTTGGCCCACAAACCAGCTGAAGGCCACAAGTGACTCCTCTCGGAACACCAATCAAGAAGAAATAGCCTCATGCCAGCAACACCAGGTAGAACATCGGAGACCAACCATTGATGAATGATTGATGAGAGCATGAGTCATCACTTCGAGACTCCATGTGGGCGCCAAGCCGGGGGCATCCCAGTTAAGGGTGGAACAGTAAAGGATGAAGACAAGGCATTGACCAGCCTCTTGAGCTTTTCACCTATCAGCCTTTGATGTTGCCATTCTCCCTGATGTACTACTGCAGTACTCACCTCCAATAAATTCCCTTTCTCTGATACATTGCTCTTTTCCAGAATGACAAAAGTGACCATGCGGTCAATGCTGAGTCTGCTGCCTGAAGAAACAGCAAAGCCGGCCTATGGAGGCACACATTTGACTCCCTAAGAATCAGTAAAATTGTTGAGCTTCTGACATCATTATAGGCTGGGCAAAACTATACAAAGTGCTTCAAATCCTCTCTGACAGCCCCACATGCTGGACAACTAGTTGTATCAGGGTACCGCTGCCACTTTGCCGTACTTCCCCTCAACAGCAAGCTGTCAAATCTTGCATGCGTAATCAGCCACCAATCTCCCTTTTTCGAACTCAGGAGAAGGTATGGTTGAATTCAGTTCACCCTACTAATCACAGTGTGATCTCTATCTTAGTAGGTGTCAGGTCCCATAGTCTCCCTCTTCTCCCTCACCACGTGATTAAAATGTGCTAATGAGTCATTTGCCCCAAAGTCAACAGACTTTTAGAAGGCCAAAGAACAAAGAGGTTACTTTTGGGCATCGAGTCATAAATAAATGCTAACCTAGGGATTGTATGCCAATTTGCCCTCTCCTTGAGGGTCCTGATAATGAAGAGGCATAGAGTAGCACAATCATTAGACCATAGGTGCAGCCAAAAAATACTTGCGGCTCACATCCAATGATCCTCTCAAAAATCCACCCCTGAGACATAGGGGGCAGGTCCTGGGAGTCCCAAAATCCGTCTGAGAAACCTGTTCTCCTTAACCTGTATCTCAGACGCCTTCATATAACCCCACATAGGTGCTCCATACAGAGTTGAAGCACTGGTCTGCACAGCATAAACTTTCAGAACATGTTCCAAAGGTTGTCCCTGACAACGGTACAAAAAATGGAAAATCCCCCCTATGTATTGGCTCATCTTCAGGGATTGTTTATTAACATGTGCTCAACTCGTAACTGTCTCTGAGAATCTGACGCCAAGGTAATCAAATTCCTTGACTCTAGAAATTACAGCTCCATTGCAGTCCTTAGGTTTCACCAACCTGTTTGCTGCAGCCTTGTGAAAGCTATGATAGAAATGTACTATGGCTACGGGGTCCCTCTGCAGTGGTGAGATTAGCAACAGCTGTAAATAATCCATCCTCATCTCCCTTACCTTCACCTTGCAGTTCATGAAGCCTAATCATAATAACCATTCCCCCAAAACATCTGGCTCTACCGTTCTACTTGGCTGGGACCCCATACAATGTGTAACTGTCAAGGAGGGGAATCTCCAAGGCCCATGTTTCCTAAAGAAGAATTAACTCATGGGACTTCAAAAACTCCACAATATCAAATTTCTCCAGTCTCCTCATAGCCCCAGCTATATTCCACAGTAACAGACCCACCAATGGGGAAACATCCCTGTCCCAAGCAGGACCCTCCTTACACTCACCCTGACTATCCCAACCGGGGATCAAAACTGGTGGGTGAAGAACCTGTAGAATTGTGGATCTATTCCTCCAGCACAGATATAACCATGTTAAGTTAATTGTCTACTTCTCTAACAGGTAGAGCTATGTCATTAATATTGAGACTGCTACTCCCCCCTCTCTTGATCCATGAATTGTTAGCCTTCTATTAAACACATATGACTAGAGGCTTTATTATATGTGGAACCTTTGTTATTCATTTTAATAAAATAGGCACGTGATCTGAGCATACTGTGAGTAGAAAGCAGTGTCCTGGGAAGCATCCTCTGTGATATATATTACATCCAACATAGTTTCTTGAGTGTTTGTGTGGGAAATATGATCTGAGTAAATCCCACGGAATAGATGATACATAGAAATGCATCTTTCGGTTAAACTCTTCAGGGTACACCCACGCGTTCCATTTAGCCACACAGTAACAATAGGGCATGATGACCTGGAGATTTGTAGCCATTACCAGTGTCAAACATACCCACAGAGTATGTCCTGTGTCCATGCTCTGCTGGGGCTGCACATAGGACCTGGCCTGTGTAACTGCCAACAATGGAAATATACTTTCCTGGACTTAAGATGAAGCAACCAGTGCAATGCCAATACTCCCTACATGTATTATACAAATGATTGATGTTCTGAGCCTCGTCAGTTCAATCCAATGATGAAAAGAGATTTTTGTAATTATAATCTCAATTGTGGATGAAATTCCAGTAGTCAGCAGGATTGCTAGACAATGACTTCTTCCAAAGATGTCCAAAAATTCAGATGTGTTTGGTTATGGGCCAGTAGTGTGTGAAATATATTTCTCAGTCTGATTCAGAAACTGTCACATTGCAAAGGACTAACAGCAGAGGAAAGGAAGAGTCCAGAGGAGTTAAATACAAAAGTATAACAACATTTATTTACATTAATCAAAGGAGGAGGACAAAAAAAACACTTTTCAGTCATACTGATAATCAGTCAGCCATATCCATACCTTCAATACCCGTGCACACTCATAATTTCAACATGCTATATTCAAAAGACCAAGAACACAAACAATTGTAAAACATGACACAAATGACAAAATGTTTTCGCACATGTAGCCCACAATGTGCTGCAAGAAGCACATGCTCATATGCTTGGTGGACATACACAGAAACAATAAACTACAACCCTAGCTTCGTTTTAAAGACATTGGGCGCATACCTTCATGGTCAGCTGTATTTCCCTGATGAAGACATGGTTAATCAATTCCAATACATTGAAACTGATCGGGTTTTTAAGCAGCATGAAAATGAAAATAAGAAAAAATACTTTGTCGCCATTTTTGGCTGCATGTGCAAAACCATTTTGTAATGTGTGCCATGTTTTAAAATTGTGTTCTTAAATAAATGTTGTTATACTGTTGGACTCTTTCTTTCCTCTGCTGTTGTTTATTTGTTCCCTGAGTATAGAGCGTGGGCACACCTGCTCTTCAGTGTGTCCATCACACATTGCAAAGGACCTGCATCTATTTGAATACAAAGGAATGCCAAACATAGATGATTTATTAATAAGATCTGACATTTTAAAACAGAAACCAAGAGGACAGTTTTTGATATCACCATAGAAAAGCACAATCCTGTAGGAAATTGAAAGACTGAAAAACTGACCATCAATCTGACATCATGAATAAGAATCTAAAATTAAGAGTTGCAATTTATTACATGGAGAAGGGTCTCCAAGCAAGAGAATTGAAGGTACATGGACTGAAACATTGGCCAAGTCATTAATGATGTCGAGTCATGAACACCGTTGGATATATCATTTCAGAACAAAAGACCTGAATTGAAGACCATGTGCCTTTTAGGAAATGTGATTATCTTTTCCACCGAATTATTATTTACATGAATTGGTTAATTTAGAATGTTAGGGATTGGTTAGTATACGTTTTTAGTTATGTAAGTGGAAGGCATATGTTTAAAAGTGATCAAAATCATTCATGCAAAAGGCCTTGCATGTATGACACTATTTTAATAATGGAGGTTTCACTCTTATGTTACCAAATTGGTGGAACTTGTGTTAATGCAATCTACATTAATTGTGAAATAGTTACAGAGGTGAATTAACTGGTATTTTGTTTAGAAAGTTCAGCATTAAAATGATATTCTGAATGAGCAATTGTGATTAAGACTCATCACAGCAATTTGGTTATAGTAATTTTTTGAGTTTTCCTTATAAGTGTATGTTTTAAATTTTTTCATGAAAAAAGGTTTTTGGATGCATATAGTTTCAACTTAAAGAATAAGACGTTACTTGTGTTTGACAAGGGTTAGTCCGTGCACTATTCGACACATGTAAGCCTTTCTAGTGTGTTCTATGCAACACAGCAGTCACAGAGGATGAAATCATGCACACTGCAGTCACATGATAGCATTGCCCGCAGGGGTGTGTCCATTGAGTAGCCTGTGGTGGCACGTGCTAGCCCTGGAATCTGATTGGCCACCCCAGGTGCCACCCCATTATCCTAAACTATGATCATTACACTTTAAACAAAGGAATCTAAGACACTATTGTTAGTAATGAAATCAGATATGGGTAGTGAAGACAAATAGTAAATTAATGCTATTCAGACGTGTGTGTGTGTGTGTGTGCGCGCGCACGCGCGCACACTCATACTTCATGCCACCCCTGCATAGGTAATTGACCCACTTAGGCACCCCAGTCAAAAGAGTGTGTACACGCCACAGGACGCACGTGGACATTCCTGCACTTAGATTTCAAATGAAAAAGGACACACGGACCACAAGCGCTGTGATGGTTCGCTAAAAGCTAATGTTGAAATTGATCATGTGTACTGGCAAAATGCTAGGTTATTTTTATTAGAATGTTCAGAATGAATTCTCATTTCAGACAAATGAGTGAGGTATATCGTATTGATTAAATGCCCAATTAAATATTTTGATGACATGGGCTCTTGTAAATAAAGGTGTATGATTATAAAAAATAACGAATCTGGGATGTGATATTGTAAGCAGTCCTCCTCAGGGGTAGGGACTCTGCACTAATTTAAGCACAGAGTGTGGCTCACTGTATATATTTGAAGACGGAAAGGCCACTTATTGTCCTTTGCCAGTTAGAGAGCCACAATATCCAGGAATATAATAATATGCAAAACCTCTTTCATCAACTTTATTACAGACAAGATTTCCTGAAACAGGTATGAAGTTATAACTACATTCAGCAGGTTTTCTCTCCACTGACCTTGTTAAATGTCATGACAGAACTTCACTTCTATCAATAGCATTGAAACTGTTTTCTTCACATCCCTTTTCCATGTTATACACTGTGGAGATACTCCATCAGAGAACTTTGCAATTAGCTATAAGAGATAACATGTCCTTCACACTCAAAGCAACATTCATGGAAAGCATCTATTGTTGTGCCGCTAGGGTATATTTAGGAGTTTTAGTCGCTAGAAACATGTGTTTTCTAATTGAGACTGCAAATTCACAGATGACGTATGGTTTAGTCAAGAAGACTGGGTTATGAACTAAAGGAGGCATGCTCTAATAGATTTGGCATGTTTACTGGACCTTGTCTGGTCTATTGAAATAGACATTGGTCTAGTGGGGAAGTGTGATCACGTGGATGCGACGCTTGGTGATTCAGTTGCATCATGAGGGAAGAGGTGTGATTTAATGGTAGAGAATGTATATTGCAGTAGCTGATCTATAGTGGTAAAATAATTGGTTGAGTGGTGTGGTGCAATAGTTAACGCACCTGCAAGTAAACCAGGAGACCAAAGATTCCGTCCTGGCGTTACCACTAGAAAACATTACATCATTCTGTGTGCCCCACTTAATATCCCCATCCATCCTCCCAGAATAAAAAAGACATGGAAAAACCAAAGTAACTGTGGAGGAATGAGGAACAATGAAAGTGACAGGAGTGACTGTTGGCCATTAGACACCTCCATTGTAGTACTAATGCCACATCGCTAAGTATATGCTTCAATCACAGCGGGAACCAAGACTCACTGAAAATATGCTGCCATCTTAACAAATAATTATGCCAACATATTATATGGTACTTGCAAAATAGCGTGGTGTTTGACAATCATAAAGGGGCACCATGTTGTTGGAGAATATCACACACAATTACCAGTTCAAGAAGCATAGCATAAACATGGTCACAAGAAATAACACAGAAAAACATCATCAATCACGGTTTACCACTTACAGCCATCAAGCATGGCATGGGCATAGCCATGAAGAAATGTCCTCTTTACGTAAGGAGGCAAAAGAACAGAAAGTAGAACTACACATCACATGTTGAACTGAATGCACCCCCTCTGAAATATTACAGGCAACTGTCCCTTAACCATAAATGCATGTGGAAACATGTGGTATCACATTCATTCACCACTCTACTGTCCATCCAGTAGCATACATGCAGAAGCCCTTGTAGAGGGACATAACCCAAAACCTGCATGATACAAATATCAAAAAGGCCAAATAACCACTGCACCACTTTGCAAGATAAAACAAGGTTTGTTATATGCAAAGGGCTCAAACGGTCCTGTAGGACCGAGCTGACACAGAGCTCATCACGCCCCAAGAAGTTACAGGTTTTATAATGGAAAACCGCACATTTCCATGCATAGGTTACAAAGTCATCCGACAACCTTCATTGGCTACCACCCATATAACATGCTAATATGCCCCCTATAGTCCCAGGACAGATTGGCCACTCCTTATCTAAGCCCATTCCCCTATGTACATGGCCCACTACATCGTCATTATTGAATCAAAATACATGATTGGTTATCAGGTATATTCTTACACTAATAAATATTGAATGTCATGTGATGTGCACCCCTCCGACCCAGGCACATTCAAAATAAGAATGGTGAGGCCACCTCTGCTTTGATAAGACAATGGACCTTCTCATTATACCAGACGCTCCGCCACACACAAGCTGCACCCTTGACCTTGTACTAAATGTATAGGCATCACCTCTGCTCCTCCTATCCCAAATCATGGTACCTTCCAGGCGGGGATCCCCCTTGTTTCCTTTAAACCCCAGGTGCCCACTAATGATGTGACCAGGGCACCATTCTTGAGTCTGAATTTCAGGAATGTATTTGCTTTGGTTAGTCATCTACTTGTAATTTATATGGAATGACCGCTCATTGGGTGAGGGAGGTAGTGCTCCAAATCTTCACCTGCCTCATGCTCTGTTGTTTTGAATGTGTCCTTCACAGGGCGTATCCCTAACTTGCATTCCCACATCTAACATTCCATTCCCA
Source organism: Ambystoma mexicanum (assembly GCF_040938575.1). Taxonomy (NCBI): domain Eukaryota; kingdom Metazoa; phylum Chordata; class Amphibia; order Caudata; family Ambystomatidae; genus Ambystoma; species Ambystoma mexicanum. The sequence goes on along the minus strand of NC_090921.1, from coordinate 1,431,576,864 downwards.
ACAGCTTCAAGCTCTGCAGCTGGATATTATTGGCGTAGATTTGCGCAACGCGGGTGCCTCTGACCTCTGCTTCTCTCGAAGGAAGGAAGGAGAAGGATTTGTCTTGGGACTGAACTAAACAGAGCCACAGATCCACATCAGGGCCTTCATTCTGCTCACTGTGTGCTGTGACTTGAAATCCAATATGGCAGCACACTTGCCATGTCGGCCCACTGAACTCACTTTTAGTGCATTCCTTTCTGACTACATTTTCTCTCGCCACATACTTCAGCTTCATTCTCGTACCTTACTCAAAACACAACATTATGTACTCTTTCTAAACACAGTGCCTATTATACACTGCCCTGTATATCACCCCTGTAACCGCAACATTAATACATTTGTTGCACTTTCTGTGTTGCTACATAATGTATCTATTATGTGTCAAAACTAACTACAAGTGTTACATGCGCCTTCTGCCAGGCAAAACTCAAACTGCTCACACTGCAGCGCTTAGTAATAGTCAGTCAGTCAACAGGTTTATTCGCATTTAAATAATCCATCAAACGCATACAAAATACAATAGCACAATACACAATGACATACAATTACTGCTCACCTTTGCATATAATTTTATTTTCCTCCAAAAATGGAATAACCAATCAAAACACATCTCTATAAAAAGGTAGATAAAATCACTTGAGATACAAAAAGGACATAGATGCCAATACAGATTCGGTCTGATAGGGTACATACTTAACAATTCATCGCATTTAACATCAGGGAATAATTGGTAAAAAGGAAGAAATAGACCCACACAATACCCCCAATGCATTTGGGGCAATACTCCTTTAAATTATTCAAGGGTGGCCAGTTTTTCAGTGCAGTTGCATGAGCAGCCCCTTTCTTTGGAACATAACTCTTTTCAGAAATACTAGCAGTGCCCACGCTGTCAGGACAGAATCTGCTGTCAGAAGATAAATAGCAGCCGGCCTATAGGTACAGATGTTGGTTGACCTGAGCACCGGCAGTATAAAGTAGGACAGAACAATAAAAGGTTGATCATTTCCTCTCTAGCAACGCCACATGCTGGGCAGTCCACCTCATCAGGATGCCCGCTCCATTTAGCTGTGGTTCCCCATAGCTGCAAACAAATCTCGCTCAAGTGAGCATCCAGCGGTCTCTCATAGTAGAGCCCCAAATTAAATAGGGCTGTATCTCTCCCACCCGGCTGATCTCTGCATGCACTCTATCCACATTGGTTGCAAACTCCAAGAAATCTCTTTTCCTCTTAAACACTTCTAGCATAAAGCTTTTAGAGGATCCCATTTGGCTTTTGAACAACAAATTTGCTGGGGTTGAGAGTGCCTGAGTGTTTCCACTGGACAATGCTCCATCAATATAGGAGAACCACAGGATTTTCCTCCAGTTGTCCCTAGCAATTATGGACTTAATAATAAAGTGGCATACGGATGCATACTCATTTGCTCAAATCTTAATCCAAAATGTTATAGGAGCTAAGGCCCACTGGTCCTCCCAACATTTCATTCCCACTTCCCTATGAATAGAGATGCAGGGAGACAATCCTGGAAGTTCCAATAGCCTTCTGAAAAATGTGTGCTCTTTCACCTTGATCTCAGGAGCTTTCTGGAAGCCCCAAAGAGGTGCTCCATACAAAATCACTGCTTTCATCTGGGCGCAGTACATTTTTAGGACAACATCCAAGGATTGTCCCTGGCAGCAAGACAGAAATAGAGATATCCCTCCCACTTGTTGACTAAACTTGGTAGATTGTCTCTAAATATGCGCCATTCCCGTGATTGTCTCTTACAATATGACCCCCAAATAGTCAAATTCCTTCACTCTGCGAATAATTTCCCAGTTACAGAGCATTGGATGCATCTTCACTGACCTCCTTCGCCCAGTGCATACCATTACTGCAGATTTCTTAGGGTTGATTTTGAGCCCCAGATTTTCCATAAAGGCTGCATAAGCCTAGATCAGCAAATGGAGGGCACTTAGGGTTCTGGCAATTAGCAGAGTGTCATCTGCGTATGCCAGGACCGGAAATGCCCTGCTGTCATGACCCTTGACCCTAGCACTCACTGGCAAGTCAGCCTTCCAGTTAGGGCCAGGTCAAAGGCCATAAAACCTCATCGAAGACTCTCTTGGAGTCAGTCCTGGCGTCTTTGGCGCCAGACTCATAAACACCACGAAGACCAACATTAGAATGGGACTATTTACTTGGGATTATTTAACTTGGGGGGGTTCAGACAACATGGAGGCACACACATAGCTCAGTTACAAGGAACTGAGCTATGCGGTTTAGTCTTTTGGGTGTGGCAGGCCTGGGACTACTTTACTTGGACTACTTTGGGTGTGGCAGGCCTGGGACTCTTTTACCTGGATTACTTTACCTGAGACTATTTAAACCACACTCAAACAGCAGAACATGTTTTGTGTTATTCTGCTGTGGGCAGCATAACGCTCACTGTGTACAGTTCTTTGATGCCAGTTTACCTGAAACCAAGGACCTGCAGAGAGAGAAAGAATACTACGAAACTTACCTGCAACAGTATCCTGTCCTCAATCCATCGCCGACTTCGGTTCCACTCACCTGAAGGTAGAAACGCCATCATCCGGCACCCCATGCATCCTGGAATATCATAACCTGGAAAGAGGAGAAAGAAAGACAGCATTAGTAAGCGTTTACTCATGTTTCCTTCTGAATGAAGAAAGCCACACAATTCTTACCTGGGTAGTCATGTCCTGGTCAGTATCATTGCTGGAACATTACGGCGCTCGGCGAGGAACATCGCAACCTGCAAGGAGATAAAAGACACAGGTTAGCAATATAAAAGGTGAAACAGCGCCGCACATCGCGCATTACTCACCGGACAGCATCGCGCACACCGCGCTTTCGCCTACCGGCCCATGCTCATCTTCAAACTGCATGACAACTCCAAAATACCTTTCCATACCTAAAAGGAAAGAAGCAAGACATTATTATTCGAACTAAGAGGAACATAAGAACTGCATATAAAGACTGTAAAGCAGCAAACCTATGGCGTCGCAGCAGGCCTGAATTCCGCTGGAAACCGAGGACCCACGCACAGGGTTATACAAGACCCGAACGGTGCAAAAGAAGACTTCATCGAAGAACTAGAACAAAAAACACAGACAGGTGAGAAAGGGGGAAACCTGTGACAGATTCAGACGCCAACAAACTGATACAGTTACGGACATGGAGGCTGCAGTTCAAGACCTCATGCGCGGCATGCAGGAGTTAACAACAGAAGTTCAGAATCGTAAGGCCGAGAATGCTGCATTGAAACAACTAGTCCTGTCACGTGATTCCAAGACCAAGGAAAGTGTGTTGCTGGGCGGAGCGGTGGATAAATTTGATGGCTCATCAAAAAACCTTTGTGGTTTCCTCGATTTGTGTTTAGTGCACTTTACCTTTAAGCCCTACTACTTCTCCACCCCGAGGGCAAAGGTGGGCTTTATGATTTCACATCTTTCCGGGAATGCATTAACTTGGGCAAGGCCCTTAGTTCATTCGGGTGATGCCCTCCTGGATAACTATGATGGTTTTGTACAGGCGCTAAAGACCATGTTTGACCGCCCAGAACAGGTTTACAGTGCCCAAGAACGCTTATTGGACTTCCAACAAGGATCCCAGGATATGCTTACCACGCTTTAAGCAACTGGCCAAGGAAGCAGACTGGTCCTCTTAGGCCTGTTTTACCCTCTTTCGAAGAGGGCTGAATGAAGAGATAAAATACGAGCTAGCCAGGGTAGCTCCCCCTGGTTCCTTCCAGGCTCTCATGGACCTCTCTTTACAAATAGACTTTCGTATCCAGTAAAGGAAGGCGGAAAAGAAGAAGACTAAAATGCCCTACCAAAAGACCTCTTCAGAACCTTCCTCTAGACCTGAGCCTGCTCCTTCCCCGACCACAGACCCAGAACCCATGCAACTAGGAGCCTTCCGTGGACCCATAACTCCGCAAGAAAGGATGCGATGGAGTCACACCGGGATGTGCATGTACTATGCCTCTGATAAACATCTTGTGAGAGAATGTCCTTTAGCCCCTCCACGGCATTCGGGAAATGTCTGCTCCCGATCCTAGATGGAGCAGAGCTTCGGGAGAGAGATGTTTGCTCCACATCTATTCCATCCTTGAACTCTCCTGGACAAAACAATCTTGTGATTCTGCAGGCCTTTCTATCGCCTTCCAAGAAAGAAGCTTATCCCATTCTGGCATTAGTGGATTGTGGGGCCATGGGGATATTCATAGATCATGATTGGGTCACTACCCACCACATCCCTTATGAAACACGAGACATCATGCAACCTGTAGAGGCTATCGATGGAAGACCTCTTTCTTCAGGACCCATAACCCTGCAAACCAAAGAGATCCTGCTTTCTATAAACCACCATCACGAGAGGATCAAATTTGACATCCTAAGATCTGCCCATTATCCAATGGTACTGGGTATGCCCTGGTTACAGAAGCACAGCCCCTACATCAACTGGGTGGCAGGATCCTTGTTTCTTGGTTCAGAACACTGTATGTCCCACTGTCTATCCCTGGATTCCTCGTCAAGATCCTCTGAAGATACGCAAACAGACCAGCAAGGTCCATTCACGGTCTCAAATATCATCCAGGTTCCCAGGGCCTATCAGGATTACACTGATGTGTTCTCGGCTGCCATAGTTCAGGCCCTACCCCCTCACAGACCTGAAGACTGCACTATTGATACTGAACCCTCAGCAGTGATTCCCTTTGGAAGGATGTTCATTCCATCAGAACCAGAGGAAAGAGCCCTCCAAGAATACTTGGATACCAACCTGGAAAATGGCACTATATGACCATCCAAATCCCCGGTGGGAGCTTCGTTGTTTTTTCTTCCCAAGAAAGATACCAAGGAGCTTAGGCCTTGCCTTGATTATCGTGGAAGTGGTGAGAGGGGCTGTAGTGTCCACGAAATTAGATCTCAGAGGTGCCTACCATCTGATCCATATAAAGGAGGGTGACAAATGGAAAACAGCCTTTAGAACACCCTTTGGTCATTTTGAATACTTGGTTATGCCCTTCGGACTCGCCAATGCCCCAGCGGTCTTCCAACGTTTTATGGACCAGGTGTTCTCCGATATGCTGTTCCTCTTCATCATAGTTTACCTGGACGATATACTGATATACTCCAAGGACCATCTGAAGCATGAAGAACATGTTAAAGCAGTCTTACAGCGTCTACGTGAACATAACCTCCTGGCTAAACCTGAGAAATGCCTTTTCCATGTGTCTACAGTTCACTATCTCGGATTTGTCCTTAGCCCAGAAGGAATTGGAAAGGTTCGCTCAAAAGTAGACTCCATTCTATCCTGGCCTGTTCCAACTACTGTGAAATAGATTCAATCCTTCCTGGGGCTTGCCAACTTCTACCGAAAATTCATACCTTCCTTTTCAGAGATAGTACAACCGATCATTACATTGTTGAAGAAGGATACTCCCTTTCACTGGACAGCAGTCCAAGATGAGGCATTTCAATGATTGAAGTCAGAGTTTACACAAGCCCCCATCTTGGCTCAACCTGACATTGATCGACCCTTCCTAGTGGGAACGGATGCCTCTAACTACGCCTTCAGGGGAGTCCTAAAACAGGAATTTGATGACAAATTAGAACACCCCATTGCCTATATTTCGCGCACCCTGACTCCTAGCGAAACCCATTATTCCGTTCTGCAAAAGGAACTATTAGCCATCCGTCAAGCCTTCACAGATTGGCGTCATCTACTCCTGGGAGCGAAACATCCTGTTCAGGTCCGCACGGACCATCGGAATCTTCAAGTTCTGCAATCCCTGGAATGTAGGAACAGTCGTCAAGCCTGTAGGGCCTTCTTCTTTGCACAGTACCAGTTTCAAATCCATCATGTTCCTGGAACACACAATATAATTGCTGACGTCTTATCCCGACGTCCCGACTACGAAATTCTTGAAGACCAATCCTTCCCAAAGATGTTTCCCCACACAATATTTGTTGCCCAAGCAATCAGTCTTCTGGAAGACATTCGGATTCAAACCCAGTCCTCTGGGATCTGGAAGGAGTTTACTGGGAAGAATCGATGGAATCTCAAAACAAAGGATGGATATTTGTTCAAGGACAATGGTCTGGTCATCCCCACGCAGAGACTGCGACAAAGGATCACAAGCCTATGTCATGACACCCTTCATTCAGGACACCGTGGCATCACCAACACTCTCTGTTTAATACAAAGACAGTTTTGGTGGCCGAAAATGAAAGATGACGTCCAGCATTACATTCAAACCTGTGGAGTCTGCACTCAAAATAAGCATGATAACAAGAAACCAGCGGGTCTCCTGCTCCAACCAGCGCTGCCAACAAGACCATGGGAATTCATCGCTACTGACTTTATTGTGGAACTACCACCTTCCAAGGGATACACAACTATCATGGTTACCATTGATTTATTCACTCACATGGCTCATTTCACACCCTTATATAAACTACCATTCTCCTCTGAACTCGCTGGAATCTTCCTGGAACACATATTCCGACTTCATGGACTACCCTCCAAGATCATATCTGACAGAGGACCTCAGTACATATCTCAGTTCTGGAAACACTTATGTCGTATACTAGGAATCCAACTTGCCCTCTACTCAGGTTATCATCCACAGACCAATGGAGCTACTGAACACGTGAACCAAACCCTGGAGCAATATCTTCGCTGTTTTGCCACCAAGGTCCAGGACGATTGGTCACTTCTAATACCCGTGGCTGAATTTGCATACAATAATTCAGACCACTCAGCTGTCAAAACCAGCCCCTTTTTCTGTAGCCAAGGATTCCACCCTTTGGTTCTACCATCCGTACTCCCACATCCTACCCCAGTTCCTACAGTTGAGTCCTAGATTGAAACCCTCATCAACGTACACAGAGAAGCCAAAGAACACCTCAAAAAGGCCTGAAAAAACACCAAGCATTATGCAGATTCCAAAAGAAGACCAGGACCTTCATACGCAGTGGGTGATAAGGTCTGGCTATCCTCGAAACGACTGCCTCGACACTTACGACCAAATAAGTTGGCTCCCCGGTACTATGGCCCTTTTTCCATAAAGGAAATCGTTAACCCAGTGGCCTTCCGACTCAAACTACCAGAATCCTGGAAGAGGATCCACCCAGTTTTTCACACTTCTCTGTTGAAACTATACGTCCAGTCCTCCCGGACTGCTCCAAGATCTACCCCTGTGGTTGTCAATGATCAATTAGAATACGAAGTGTCCAGAATATGTGACTCCAGGTACAGACGTGGTCAGCTACAGTATCTGGTCGAGTGGAAAGGGTACCCTCCCAGTGAACGCACCTGGGAACCAGTCTCAAACATAAATGCCCCCAGACTACTCCGAAGGTACCACCTTACACACCCGGGTAAACCCGGAGGAACTGGGTTTCGGAGGAGGCATGCTGTCATGAACCACCGGACGCGTCCCTTCTGGACTTCATGGTCCCTGACCCATAGGGGACTGAACTCAGCAGTACTCCCAACATGGCCGCTGAACGTGAAACGTTGTTTGTCAGTCTCCGCGTTGTATGCTCTGCGTTCTACAAAGCAGACATGCCCCCGCGGCCCTGTGCATCTCAACGCTACTGCTTCCAGTAGTAAGACGTGTGCTGCCGTAGTTCGTACAGCAATTTCCACTGATTCCTGGTTCCCGGTCCCCTAATTTTCCTCCTCCTTCATCCTCCCCTTTTTTGTCCTCACCTTGCATTCCTGGATTTCCTTCGCACTTGCCTTTCGAGTGCGCTCCGCGCCATTTCCTGGACTTTTTTCCCAGATATCTGAACGCTCCCTGGAGACGGGACACAAACCGCACACTGAGAACTCGAACAAACAACACAGACAGGTGAGAAGGGGGGAAACCTGTGAAAGAAGAAACTGCATGGCAATGTTTTTGAGTGAACCTTTGTAGTTCTGTTCCAGGACCTATGTTTTTGGATAACCCCTTTTTGATTTTGCCATTGCCATTCCTCTAACTCCTTCTGGCACATTCTCTTTGTTGGCTTCTCACTTCTCAGCTTCTGTTGCATCTGTCGCATCTTCCTGTGCCTTCTCCATCTCCTCTTACCTGCAGGCTTTCCCCATCGCACCACCTTCATCAGTAGTCATAGCTTTTCCGCTCTCTCTCCCTGGCCACTCGAACCTCAGCTCCAGTGGTCCCAACCTGACCAGCACACTCGGCATGTTTCATGACTCCAAATCTGCAGGACATCGGGGTCACATCAACACCTGTGAACTGATTTCCTGGTATTTTTGGTGACCATCAGTGAGGAGTAACGTTCGTAGGTACGTGGAATCATGTCCAGTCCATTTACAGAACAAAAATTCAAAAGACTCACCTTTTGGGGCATTGGTCAAGATGCCTTTACCCTCACGCCCTTGGCAAATCATTTCCACTGATTTTATAGTGGATCTCCCACCTTCGGGAAGATGTTCAACTAATATGGTACTCATCGACTTGTTTACAAAACTGGCTCATTTATACCACTCGCAAGTCTTCCCTCTATGGCCCAGATGGCTCGGACATTCATATCTCGAATCTTCTCTCTACACGGCCTACACGAGACTATAATCTCAGATAGAGGCTCTCAGTACACCTCAAGATACTGGAAACATGTTTGTCAGATTTTGGAAATCACTCGGGCTTTGAGCTACGGTTATCATCCTCAGACTAATGGTCAGACCGAGAGGTTAAATCAAACGCTGGAAGGTTATCTAAGGAGTTACATCTCCTCTGCACAAGACAACTGGTTAAGTTTGCTACCAATCGCCGAATACGCCTTTAACAATGCTTATCATTCGGCTATCAAGGCCTCTCCTTTCTACTGCTCATATGGATTTCATCCGGTATCATTCCCAGACAAGAGACTTTCAGATGATAAATTCCTAGATGTGAAAACTCTCCTGGAACAAATACACTGGGGCCAACACTCCGCGACAAGGGCTCTGAAAGAAAAATAGGATAGAACAAAGAAAACAGCCGACCGTCACCGAACCCCCGCTCCTATTATACAGCCAGGGGATTGGGTTTGGTTTTCCTCCCGATTTTTACTCAGACATCTCAAACCTTCCAAATTATCACCAAGATACATGGGTCCGTTCCGGGTGGTCGCAAATGTTGGAGCAGCAGCATTTAAACTTAAGTTACCCAGATCATGGGCACGGATACATCCTGTAATCCATGTTTCCCAATTGAAGCCTAATGTACGAAGTATTTATCATCCTGTTATCTCCCCACGTCCTGCACCAGTCTCGCTCCATTCCGGTGCAGAATATGAAGTCTCTGGTTTATGTGACTCACGCATTCATCGTGGGAAGTTACAGTACCTTGTAGACTGGAAGGGCTGCACTCCTGCCGACCGGACTTGGGAATCTGATTCCACCATTCATGCTCCACGATTGATAAAGCAAATCCATAGGAAACATCCAGGAAAGCCAGGGGGTAATGACCCTAAGAGGGGGCATACTGTTACATCTCTCTTTGCGATTCCACCAATGCCGTCAATCAACGCTATTTGGCTAACTCAGAACTCCCCTAGTATGGAAGAAACCAGAACTAACTGCAGCGGTCTAGAGTTTCTGAAGTTCCCTTCTCATTCCTGAATTCTTCTTTCAATCACACTGTTATTCTATTACTATTAGAGCTCTTCACAAGAGGAATTCTGCATTTCAAAAAGGTACCAATCAACATCATAGAATCACCATCGCTGCCCTCAGGAGTCCACGCACCCTAGCAGCACACCGCAGGGTTTTTCCGCTTCAGGGGTTTTCCCTGGAGACTCAACCGCGTTCTAGCCCCTTTTGGCTGGATCGTGCAGGGGTTTCTAGGTGGAGCCTCACTACCTTCCGAACTACAATCAAATTGGATCCTTGAGGACCAAGAGTGGAGGTGGGTGCCATTTTTGAATGCTGAATCCTGTGTTATTATAGTTTGCCTCTAAAAATCATAGCACAACGCTTTTTGGTGAACCTTTGTCATTCTGTTCCAGGACCTATGTTTTTGGATAACCTCTTTTTGATTTTGCCCTTGCCATTCCTCTAACTCCTTCTGGCACATTCTCTTTGTTGGCTTCTCACTTCTCAGCTTCTGTTGCATCTGTCGCATCTTCCTGTGCCTTCTCCATCTCCTCTTACCTGAAGGCTTACCCGTCGCTCCACCTTCATCGGTAGTCATAGCTTTTCCGCTCTCCCTGGCTACTCGAACCTCAGCTCCAGTGGTCCCAACCTGACCAGCAGCCTCTGGTTTCTCCCTGCCTTGCAGAAACCTTTTCTGTACGGTTACTCTCCTCTGGTCTCTACCTCTCTCTTTGTCATGATGCCTACCCCCGGGGAACCAGACCAGGTCCAGCAACCCCGGAAGCAGGCATCAAGTTATTTCGAACAAGCCCAAAAACCCCTGCTAGTGGCTGTTTGGATGCGGTCCTGGTGCCTATGGCGCCAGGCTCATATGGAGAGTCAGTCCTGCGCCATAGGCGCCAGGCTCATAGAGTAGAACTTACCTGATGCTGACCATGCTGCAGAGCTCCAAGCCAAATGAGGCTTGGAAGGGACTATTTTACATAGGGACTATTTTTTACTCGGGTGGGGCTGGGGAGGAATACTTACCTGGGACTACTTTGGAGGCTATTTAAACCACACCCAAAGAGCAGCACACGCTTCGCGTTATTCTGCATCCAGCAGCGTAATGCTCACCGTGTCTGCAAGCCTGCATCCAGTCTTCTGCCACACCCGCCTCGAGTCTGCAGCTCCTAGAAAAAGGGAGGAACAGAAGGAGAAGAAGTTAGAATAAGAGCAAAACCTTCGATCCTTACCTGAATTCCGGATCCACCGCACCTTCGAGATGGAAGAAAGAAGCATTTTACGAGCGCCGCCTCGCCCGCTGCAGCGCTGCGCTGAACTCAACGGCCTTCGCAGCATCCTCACGATCCACCACATCCTTCTGCACATTCCCGCTGCACTCTGGCTCCTAAGGGGAACACAAGAACAGCAAAGGTGAGCCAAGGGAATAAACAGAGGCAATAGTAACTACCCCCATAGACTTACCTGATTACCGCCGGGGGCACTATTCCTCTTCACGGGACGGCACAGTCTCCATTGCATCCTCGCCGTACCCCGGCCCCTAAGGGGAACAAAAGGACAACAAGGTGAGACGAAGGGACAAACAAGGGGAACTCTTCTCACCACAATAGACTTACCTAATTTTACAGCCGGAGGCATTATTCCCCGAACTTCATATTTTCTCTCCACACCTGAATAAGGGAGCAAGCCACAGGCTACAGTCTGGCCTTATTTTATTAAACTGTGTAGGATACGCCAAATCCTTACCTGAACTTTGTCAGCTACCACGAGGAACTCTTCGCTGGGGTCAAGCTGCAAACTTCAAGGAATCGGACAAGAGTGAAAGTCAGACATGTGAACTCTTACGAACTACTTACTTTTCGGAGTCAATATTGTTCTGGAACTCACCAATTCCTTCGAGCCAGTGAAGCAACTGGTTATCAACGCGCCCCTGCGCTCAATGCAGGATGGAGAGCTTATCTTTTCAAACCATCAGGTGAGATTATAAGAGGGACATCAAAGGTGATCTGTGGAGAGAACAGCGGGGGTGGGGGGATTTACGGTCAACCCCACGGGTGGTTAATTCCCTTTCTCCATTTACGGAAGAATATTCCTACGGGCCAAGCAAACGAAGCTAGGTGGGCCAGTCCAGTCCGTCATCTCGGCCCTACGCGTCACACTGGTGGAGACCGCAGCTGTCCAGTTCATATTGACGCCTCTGTGGGAGCCAGGTGAGCGTAACAGAATGTGAAGCCTACCCACAAATTCCCACCCGGGCGTTATGGATACCTCAGAGACTGACCAATTGGCCCAATTACTAGGGGAACTGAGGGCTGAAGTGCATTCCACCAGTCAAGAAACCAATGCTCTTAGGAGAGAACTGATTTTGTCAAAGGAGCGAACTGATGACCTTGCTAGGCAACTATTGCAAAGCCAGGCTGGACAAGCACCCCTACCTGGTTCCGGGGGAAATCCAGCTCCTGTGTTATCGAGTAACCCTGTGCAAATAAACCTACCAGGACATATTCCATTAGCCCCACCCGAACGCTTTGCCGGAGATCCCAAAAGGTTCGCCGTGTTTATGAACCAATGCCGCTTGCACTTTTTATGCAGACCTGGAGCCTTCCCAAACGATCAAGCCAAGGTAGCCTTTGTATTGTCATATCTCAGCGGCAGTGCAGCTGATTGGTCAATTCCACTAGTTACTCAGGATGACCCAATTCTTTGGGATTTTCAGTGCTTTCAAACTAGCATGGAAAGACTATTTGCCCGGCACTCCCAAGGACAGGCCCTGGATAACAAACTTTTGTCCCTACGACAGGGTAACCAGGACCTTCTATCCTACATCGCAACCTTTAATAGGTTAATAGTGGAAACTGGATGGCCTGAGGTAAAACGAATCACGTTATTTTATCGAGGGCTTCGAGGAGAACTCAAGGATGTCTTGGCTCAAGTCGTGAACCCACCTCAAGACTGCGCTGAATATATATACTTAGTGGTCCAGTTAGATCACAGACTTCAGAACAGAAAGGCTGATCGAGCCAAGTTTGAGAATCGGGTGTTGGTCAAAACCCACGCTAACCCCAAAGGAGCAGATGCTTCAGAACCCATGCAAATCGGACGGGTTAAAGGACCCTTATCCCAGAAGGAAAGGGAAAGGAGACGGCAAATGCAATTGCGTCTATATTGTGGATCTTCTGGACATTTTCTACGGGAATGCCCTGTAAATCCACGCAAGAAGGTGGCAGGAGCTGCTGATAAAAGCCATATGGAGTCAGACTCGGGAAACGACCACGCCCGACAAGCGTAGAGGTCCGCTTGTCGAGCTTGAAGAAGGATACTCAGACCTCGCATTTCATCATACCAATGGTCCTCATAGATCCAGGGCAACCATCGCGTATGCACGCAGTATGGGCATACATTGATAGCGGGGCCATAGGAAACTATGTGGACTATGAATTGGCTTCCAGGATGAATCCACCTCTCTGCCGAAAAACCACCTCAGATGTCATCACCACAGTCGATGGAACTGAAATTGCCTCTGGCCCTGTAACTCATTCCACCGCAGAGATGACATTATTGGGTCAGGATGGGCATCGAGAGACTATTGTGTTTGATTTAATCAAAGCCCCACATTTCCAAATAATACTGGGGATACCTTGGTTGGAAACACATAATCCTTGTATTGATTGGCGAGAGAAGAGAATAACCTTCCCGGATTGTGCACAAACCTGTTACCCAAAGAAAAATCAGAACGCAGGCCTGGCCACCGTAACCACAGCAGCCATGCAACTACCTCCAGAATACCAAGAATTCCAGAATGTCTTCCAAAAGGAACAGGCAAACACCTTACCTCCTCACAGATCGTCCGATTGTCAAATCGATCTCATACCCGGTGCATAACCCCCTTGTAGCAGGATCTATGCCCTTACGGAACCTGAGAACCTTCACCTACGACAATACTTAGACCAGTACCTTACCAATGGCTTTATTTGCCCATACAAGTCCCCTGCATCTTCAGCTTTGTTCTTCGTACCCAAAAAGGAAGGTGACCTCAGAACGTGCATAGACTACCGTGCATTGAACCAGATAACTGTTAAGAACTGATACCCGTTGCCTCTGATCCCTGAACTACTAGACCAAGTCAAGGACGCTTGTATATACACTAAATTAGATCTCCGGGGGGCATACCATCTGGTACATGTAAAAGAGGGCGGCAAATCAAAGACTGCTTTCCGCACTAAGTATGGGTTATTCGAATACCAGGTGAAGCCTTTCGGGTTGTGCAATGCACCATCAGCCTTCCAATACTTCATGAACGATGTCCTTTGTGAACTCATTGACGTTTGTGTTGTCGTGTATATCGATGATATTCTAGTATACTCATCTTCAGAATCTGACCATGTGAAGCACGTCCGAGCAGTCCTTGAGAAATTGCGCCAGCACAAACTATATGCAAAACTAGAAAAATTCGTTTTTCATGCCACAGAAGTTGAATTCCTTGGGTTTATCCTGACCCCAAAGGGAGTCCGAATGGACTCACGAAAGGTGGACGCAATCCTTAAGTGGCCATCACCAAGTTCAGTTAAAGGAGTACAAAGCATGCTCGGCTTTGCCAATTTCTACTGCAGATTCATCCCAGATTTTTCACATGTTGTACATCCCATCACAGCACTCTTGCGAAAAAATAAATGCTTTATGTGGACTGAAGAAGCTGAAAATGCCTTCCAAGAGCTGAAAGCGAAATTCACGCCTGCACCTGTGCCCTGAACTTCCATACATAGCGGAAACTGAAGCATACAGTCTAGCCATGGGAGCTGTCCTGTCTCAAAAGACTGGCCAGTTTCAGGGTCCTGTCTCAAAAGGACCCTGAAACTGGCCAGCTTCACCCAGTAGCATTTTGGTCAAGAAAGTTCTCGGCACCCAAGTTAAACTATGCGGTTACCGACAAGGAGTTATTAGCCATTAAATCCGCCTTCAAGGCTTGGCGGCATTATCTTCTCGGTGCCAGGCATACCATTACTGTGATCACCGATCACCGGAACTTACAGTATTTAAAAACAGCCAAGGCCCAATCGTCACTTCAACTCCGATGGGCATTGTTCTTTGCCGAGTTCGATTTCGTGATAACCTATCGACCAGGTTATAAAAATGGTAAAGCAGACGCCTTATCCTGAATAGGGATGGGAGAGGCAGAAATTAACCCAGAAACAGTACCTATAATTTCTGAACAAAGGATTCTTGGCATGACTACTCTACAGACACTAGAGGACATTCAGGTAAAGATCCAGCAACTCTTTGATCCTACAGCCCTGCAGGACTGGGTAAAGAAAGTCCCAGACTACTCTATCTCCAATGATCTGCCTTATTACCAAGGGCGGCTACTTCTGCCACACAAGGAACTACAAGAGCTAGTCATTTCCCGTTATCATGATACCCTAATGGAGGGGCACCCAGGTATTGCAAAAACTGAAGCTAGAATTAAAAGACAATTCTGGTGGCCCACCTGGCGAAAGGATATTAAATCATTTGTGATGTCTTGTGGCATTTGCGCCCAAAACAAAAGTAAAAAAAAAACAAGTTGGACTCTTACAACCTTTAGACATTCTGCCTACACCATGGCACACCTTATCGTTAGACTTTATTACCGATCTACCTCCTTGTAATGGGTTTAACACAATTCTAGTTATTGTGGATCTTTTTTCCAAGATGGCCCACTTTATTCCTTTAAAAGGACTACCTTCAGCCTCAATCCTGGCCAAAGAATTCCTCGAAAACATTGTTCGCATACATGGATTTCCGTCCGTGTTGGTCGCTGACCGGGACAGTCAATTCATTACACATTTCTGGAAGAAATCTTATCAATTGGCGCAAATCGACGTGAGATTATCAACCAGTCACCACCCCCAGACCGATGGTCAAACGGAGAGGACCAACCAGACTCTTGAACAATACCTGTGTTGTATGTTACATCAGACTGAGAGTAATTGGAAGGGCATTCTTTGGATCGCTGAATATGCATACAATAATTCAGTACATTCTGGAACTGGACAAAGCCCCTTTTATACCCTATATGGGCACCACCCTCGAACCTCAGACCTTGACTCACCCCAACACTTAGAAATGCCCGCAGTGGACCATCTACACGCTACGATTACACAAGCCTTTAAGGAGGCAACTGCACATTTAAAACAGGCGAAGGACAAATATAAGAAAGATGCTGATCGGCACAGAAGTGATACTCCACAGTACCAGATAGGGGATCAAGTATGGTTGGCCACAAAACACATACCTCTCAAGGGAACGCGGACCTTTAACCCTAGATATTTGGGACCTTACTCTATTAAGGCCATTATCAACCCGGTGGCCGTCAAGTTGGACTTACCTGCTAATATGCGAATTCACCCCGTCTTTCATGTGTCACTTTTGAAGCCAGTGCAACCAGGGACAAGACTAACCAAGCCACCAGACCCCATCCTTATAGACGGGGAACCCGAATTTGAAGTTAAGAACATCCTGGACTCCAAGATGGTGAAGTCATAACTTTTTTTATTTAATCGACTGGAAGGGTTACGGACCACAGGAAAGGTCTTGAGAACCTAGTGACCACGTGCATACACCTCGATTGATGAAAAGATTCCACCGAAATTTCCCAGACAAACCAAAACCACGGGGAAGAACGACTTTAGGAAGGCCTTGGGGGGGAGTGCTGTCATGATGCCTACCCCCGGGGAACCAGACCAAGTCCAGCAACCCCGGAAGCAGGCATCAAGTTATTTTGAGCAAGCCCAAAAACCCCTGCTAGGGGCTGTTTGGGTGCAGTCCTGGCGCCTATGGTGCCAGGCTCATGTGGAGAGTCAGTCCTGGCGCCTATGGCGCCAGGCTCATAGAGTAGAACTTACCTGATGCAGACCATGCTGCAAGCTTACCTGATGCAGACCATGCTGCAGAGCTCCAAGCCAAATGAGGCTTGGAAGGGACTATTTTACCTAGGGACTACTTTTTACTCGGGTGGGGCTGGGGAGGAATACTTACCTGGGACTTCTTTGGAGGCTATTTAAACCACATCCGAAGAGCATCACACGCTTCGCGTTATTCTGCATCCAGCAGCGTAACGCTCACCGTGTCTGCAAGCCTGCATCCAGTCTTCTGCCACACCCGCCTCGAGTCTGCAGCTCCTAGAAAAAGGAAGGAACAGAAGGAGAAGAGGTTAGAATAAGAGCAAAACCTTTGAGCTTTACCTGAATTCCGGATCCACCGCACCTTCGAGCTGGAAGAAAGAAGCATTTTACGAGCGCCGCCTCGCCTGCTGCAGCACCGCGCCAAACTCACCGGCCTTCACAGCATCCTCATGATCCACCGCATCCTTCTGCACATTCCCGCTGCACTCTGGCACCTAAGGGGAACACAAGAACAGCAAAGGTAAGCCAAGGGAATAAAAAGAGGCAATAGTAACTACCCCCATAGACTTACCTGATTACCGCCGGGGGGTACTATTCCTCTTCACGGGTCAGCGCAGTCTCCATTGCATCCTCGCCGTACCCCGGCCCCTAAGGGGAACAAAAGGACAACAAGGTGAGACGAAGGCACAAACAAGGGGAACTCTTCTCACCACAATAGACTTACCTAATTTTACCGCCGGAGGCATTATTCCCCGAACTTCATATTTTCTCTCCACACCTGAATAAGGGAGCAAGCCACAGGTTACATTCTGGCCTTATTTTATTGAACTGTGTAGGATAAGCCAAATCCTTACCTGAACTTCGTCAGCTACCACGAGGAACTCTTCGCTCGGTCAAGCTGCAAACTACAAGGAATCGGACAAGAGTGAAAGTCAGACATGTTAACTCTTACGAACTACTTATTTTTCGGAGTCAATATTGTTCTGGAACCCACCAATTCCTTCGAGCCAGTGAAGCAACTGGTTATCATCGCGCCCCTGCGCTCAATGCAGGATGGAGAGCTCATATTTTCAAACCATCAGGTGAGACTATAAGAGGGGACATCAAAGGTGATCTGTGGGGAGAACAGCGGGGGTGGGGGGATTTACGCTCAACCCCACGGGTGGTTAATTCCCTTTCTCCATTTACAGAAGAATATTCCTACGGGCCAAGCAAACGAAGCTAGATGGGCCAGTCCAGTCCGTCATCTCGGCCCTACGCGTCACACTGGTGGACACCGCAGCTGTCCAGTTCAGATCGACGCCTCTGTGGGAGCCAGGTGAGCGTAACACTCTTCCCACATTACGCTTGCTGATTTGGAGTTGGTTCCTGTGGCCTGCTGGCTACCTTATGACTGTCTCAGATTCCTTGGAGATATTTCTACAGCAGTTCTTGTCTGAGGCTTCAGAGTTGTTTTCTGCCTGGATTGCTGGAGATAGGGAAGGGGCAGGTTGGTGTCGGCGGGCACCATCTTCAATGCCCTCTCCTGGGTGATTCCTTCAAATCTAGTTTCCACATTGGATTTAGACATTTGCATCATGCTAGTAGCTGATGAATTATCTAGCCTCCACCAGGTATCCTATGAAAAACCTGCTTCAGACCTTCCCTTGTTTTGCTGTCTCCTCTCCTGCATATTAGGACCCATTAGTGTAGCATTTCCTCGGGGTACACTTGGGTTCATTAGGAAGGGAAGTGTTGGAACCCAAGATATTCCTCACAGATTGTGACACTGGATGCATGCAGGTGTAACAGCAAACGAGCAAAGCAATACACAATCTAACATATGAGAATTTCCTTATTAAGGGTAAAAAATAAACACACTCTTTGGCTAGCAACAAACCAAAAATCAAATAAAGTACTTAAATGGACATAATGGTATCTGGCGCTTAACGAGACACTTCATCCTCCTCCTTCTCATCCACATATTCCCTCTCCTTCACATCGTGCTTCTCTTCTCACTCATTACCCTTGCACCTCTCCTATTCTACCATCTCCCCCTCATCTACACCTTCCTGCACTTTCCACTCAACCACATATTACCACGAGAGACGTATCCCTTGCCTCAAACCCAGTGACTGCATCTCTCCGGCACTGAAATCCCTCCACTGGCTCCCAGTGGCTGCAAGGTTCAAGTTCAAGACCCCCTGCATAATCCACAAGGCTGTCTGAGGCCCGCACTATCTACAACGCTCTGCTGGTGAGCCGCTTTCACAAGAAGATATTTGGGGGTAGATCTTTATCCTCTGCAGGTGTCTCCCTCTGGTACAGCCTCCCTGCCTCTCTCCATCTTGAGCCGGAGCACCTTAATTTCAAGAATTTCAAGAAAATCCTCAAGACCATCCTCTTCTATTCCCCCTTCCCTCTCCCTCTACCCTGCTAACCTCCATTCTTTCCCCCACTCTCCTTCCTCAGCATTCTCCCTAACTCTGTTCAGTTTTTGTGACTGGTTGCCTGGTTCATCTCCAGAGCCTTGCAGGTCCCAGGCCCCCTGCTAGTCTTTACACTTGCCTCAGGGCCACTGCGCTATGTTCAGCATTACTGTACTTTCAGCTTACGCTTCATGAGCGAGGCAACCTCTCTGCACTTAACCCAGGGCCCTGTTGGACTGGACGCGCTTGATAAACCCAACCCCTGCTTCCTCGTACCTCCATCTGTAGGCATGCTTTACCTAAATGTACTAGGACTACTAAGTTTGTCTGTCCTGACCCCCCCCCCACACCTTTTTCTGTCCCCCTCCCTAGCTGGGTCAAAACTGTAACACTTCATGCACTTGCACTACGAGAAATGCTGTCAGCCCTATGCTTGTTTTTTCTATTTAGATCATTCAGAAATTTCAAGGCCTAAGAATCATTACTGTATTCTCTTCTTCCTGTCCCGCTTTGAAGCACTTTGAAGCACTCCACCTCTGTATGAGTGCTGTATAAATAAACAATTACAATTACTACACCACCTCCTCCTTCAACGCAACTGCTAGAATGATTATGTGAATGTTCTGCTCACCCACAGCAAGCACAACTCCTCCTCCTGTGAGGCATGTTGACCATAGAATAGGGGTCCATTTGTATAAAGCAAAAGACATATGGGCCTCATTCCGAGTATGTCGGTAAGGGATAGCGGCCACCGGTAACGAGACCGGTGGCGGTAATCCCTTACCGCCATACTCCGAGTTCCCTCTGCGCCCTCGCCCTTAACGCCTGCTTTGAGCAGGTGTTAAAGTCGAGGGCGCAAAGGGGCCTCCAAGCCAATAACGGTGACCGTAATGAACGGTCACCGTTATTTGCATCTTCCCCATTCCCATTGAGCCCTATGGGGACTCATTTGGGAATGGGGAAGAGCCTTGGTGAATGGGGAATTACCGCCCCGCCAACCTTGGAATGGGGCGGTGATTCCGCCATCCACCAAGGCGCTGCCGGTCCGGGTACGGCGTCAACCAAGGCGTTAATAGCGCCATTGGTTAGCGCCGTACTCGGAATGAGGCCCATACTCCTCTTAAGGAAGGTTTGGGGCACAGTGTTTGGGTTAACCCAAAAAAAGGCTGCCACAACAGAAGCCCTCACCTTTGTGACTGTAACTTATTTATCTCAAGCAGGCAATCTATGTTGAAGAGCTGATGACTGATGGCCTGTTCAATAACATAACACATAGTTGGGACATATTGGGTGTCACCTATACATGGAACCACTCTTGACTCCTGAATCACTGTAAACGTGGGGCCTCTGGCATCTCTGTAGACTCAGTCCTTTAGACGTTGAAGGAACAATAAGCCAAGGTGCCTCGGGTAATTTACATGTTGATACCAGGCACAGCCAGATGCACACACACTACATGTATGGCTCCATATCCAGTGCCCAACAAGGAACATGTGTTTGTGTGCCTCTATCTCTGTCTCCACCACCCCACACCTCAATCACCCACTAAAGTAAAAGTCTTGTAGAATAGCTCAAGTCACTCAGTTGTGTGTGTTCCAGGCAAGAACATGTTCTGCAGTCACTACCAAATGAACACAATCCCTTTGAAGTGAGGATATCTGAAGAATGATTCAGCATCTGTTCAGTGTCAGTGTCTGGTTTGTCACTGGCTTGAGCAGGTGACAAACCAGACGATTTCATCATGGTTAGATGATGAAAATACAATTTGGAAGGATTATTCAAGTGTCAACACATAGCAAAATCATACAATTCAGTCATAAACTGTATCTCAGTCAATTGGTGAAATTACATTTCCCATGTGATCGATTAATAGACACACGTGGCTGAGGGGTGCAAGGTGGCCAATAATTAAGTAATGAATGGATGAGTGACTGTATGACACAATGTCATGTGCTGCCCCACTGAGCTCTTGACTCCCACATCCATCTCTCAAATCAACATTTCCCAGTGATCAACAACAATCACATGATGAGTACTTTTGATGGACATGTAACCACACAGTCCACAGAGTGCTCACTTGAAATGCATGTAGATCTTCAATTGTGTTGCACCTGTCCAAAGGTGTAATGCAGCGCACATGTATTAACCACCATCTGTGACCTAGATGCAGCATCACACCCACCACATGATGTAACTCACGTCCACATGTGCAGAATGTGGTATTGTGTGTGGGTATATGTGTTAAAGCACCATAACAGGTATAGAGTTTACAAAAAAGACCAACACTCTGTGACATGCAGGGTTTCCAGCAAGTTAGAACAACTTGTTGGCTGATAACTTGAGAAAGTAATAAGGCTAGGACTAAGGGTTGGTGGAGACTTGGGTAAAGCATCCACCATGCTCTTGAAGGTCAAGATGTATCTTTCAAACAAACCATTATTCTCTGTAATGTATGCAGTGGAGAGATTGAAAGTTACTTTAAATACATTCTGCATAGCCTTCATATAGTTGGAATGTAAGTTGGTCTCCCTGGTAGACACATCACTCTTGGGATATCTAACACATGTAAAAGTAACAAGGAGGGCTTTGGCAACTTACCCGGCAGGTACAGTCCTCAAATGACTTGCTTCAGGACAACTACTTGCATGGTCAACAAGCACTAGTATACATCTGCTTCCTGAGGTACGAGGAGGGTCAAGGAGACTAACAAGGTCAACCCCTATTACTACAGGGAGGGGCACTAAAACTGGCTACATTTTTCCAAAACATTTGCCCGACATCTAGCAAGTAACACCGCTCCTACATTGGCTGTCAGTCGGAATGGATAGACAATGGGCCTCATTACAGGTTGGGCGGTCCGGAAATAACAGTGCCGGTAAACCCGCCGCCACTGTTAATTCCGGACCGCCCGATCCCGACACCTGCAGGCGGGAGGTGATGTTCCCGCCAGGTCTGACCTGGCGGGTTTAACACCGACCGCCTGCAGGCGGACATGGAAACACCAGCACCATCACAAGATGGTGCCAGAGTTTCCACTTCCCCATTCCCATTGAGTCCTGTGGAACTCAATGGGAATGGGGATTTACCGAATTCCGCCTCTGGAATTCCCGGGACACCAGCGTCGTAATGCCCTGGTATTTCCGGGAGTCATGGAGGCAGAATGGTAATACGAGTCTGGCAGTAACCAGGCGGTTTTACTGCCTCTGTTACCGCCAGACTCGTAATGAGGCCCAATGTTTCTTTTGCCTTTTTTACTATAAGTTTACCAGTTAGAGGTATGTTAGTATTCAGCTGTTGTATGAAGGTTTTTACTCTTTGGTGCACCGCTATACTTCTGTGGTCTCCAACAGCCTACTCTATGGGCTTACTATGCAGTCAACCACCGTTCGACCCCCAATTAGGAACTGGCTTGTCTTCTCAAGCTTTCTGGGGACTAACATTCCCTCTTACCCTTTCAAATGGCTTCTCTAAAGAGTCAACCTTCTATATACAAACTTTGCAATTCAGGATGGACTCTAGTATTCATAGCTATAAGGTTGACTAGAGCTTCCACTTCCTATCAGCTAAGCTAAGGAGGAGTCTTAATAAGATGTGGGATCTCATGCAAACTTTGATGAGGTAAACTCAGGTAAACTCAGGTAAACCTTGAGCTCCTGAAGAGGGGGAACATGTCTTCCCCTTCTTGGCCTTGGGTTTGCCCTTTGCTGTAGACTTGTCCTAAATGATTTATGACGTTGTACTGGGTTATGCAGCAGTTTGGGAAGCTAGTCCCAATGCTTCATGGTCATTTCACAGAAACACCTTGCAAAAGACATCTTTCTCTATACTGGCAGGTAGGGTAACTTTCATGTCATTCACTATTAAGGTTACAGATAAAACCAGGAACATTATGAGGGAGCCATCTGCAAGTTAAATAGGCCACACATTAGCCTTAGCATACTCCTCTGGATGACAAAGTATTTCTACTCTACTGCCATGCTGGTCCTATTGCTTGTATATCAGTATTTCATGGCCATGAGTACATACAGTAACCTTTAAAAACACTTAACTGCAGGAAATGGGTGGAGCTTACAATGAGTCCTTGTGGGATATCAGGATGAACATACTCGCCCTTAGCACTAAAGGGGTTAAGTATTTTTCAGTGTTTTCTGGAGTGGGGTATAGGTTTCGACACACTGTTGCTCAATGGTCCCAAGGGTCACTCAAATAACTTCAGCTTCAACACTTATGGGCGCTTCAATGGAAGAGAAGGGTGTATGTGTCATTACACTCCAACATCTTGACATAAAGCAAAGGTTACAGATGTGTGCTCCAAATTCCTAATCTTACTTGTGGGGCTCACATTCGTGCATGATTATTAGTCACACTAATAATGAAAATGCCAAATTATCTGTTAAAAGGGGGCATGCAAGGACCAGGCTCCTGTTTTGCACAAGGTACCCCTATGCCATTACTAAGACCCCCTTGAAACCTAGACCTCTCATTTTTGTGAGCCCCTGTAGGAGGTTGTTTAAGCGATAACCCTACTTTGTGCTTGCTCTCATCATGCCTAATCTGAAGAGCGCTTTAGTGTTTATGGATATGTCCTTTTCTGCTAACTCTGCTTCTAATTCAAAGCTAATTCCTATGTCTTTGTATTAGCAATGATTAGGCCGTCTGCAAGTCCAGTTCCATCTTTCATTGCCTTTGGTTCTCCCACTCTGTGTTTTTGCTGACTGGTTGACAGGTTCACCTCCAGAGCCTACAGGTCCCAGGCCCCGCCACCAGTCTTTTTGCACTTGCCTCCGGGCCGCTGCACTTTTTTCAGCATTACTGCACTTTTAGCTTACGCGGCAAAAGCGGGGCAACCTCTCTGCACTGAACCCAGGGCCCTGCTGGACCATACTCGTTTTGTCCCCCATAATCCCCCTCCCGTTCCCTGCACCTCCGTCTGTATGTATGCATTACCTAAATGTACTAGGATCAGTTAAATGTATATCCTGTCCCTCCCATTGTGTCTCGTACCGCCCAACCGAGCTTGGTCGCAACTTAACACTTCATACAATTCATGCACTTGCACTAGTAAAAATGTCATGAGGCCTAGTATTCTAGTCGCTCTGTGTTGATCATTCGGAATCTTCAAGGCCTAAGAATGATTACTGTATTCCCTTGTTTCCTTCCCGCCTTGAAGCGCTTTGAAGTACTTCACCTTTGTATAAGCTTGTGTAAATAAACAATAAATAAAATAAATTAAAGGAGGGCCACATCCGAATAGGTGATTGCAGATACATCAGTAAGGGAATGAAGGAAAATACTGTACCTCCACCCAAATTCGTTCCCGGATAGCTTTGGCAGTAGAGAGAGACTTTAAAAAATCACTAGTATTTTAGGATAACGCAGCCTTTCTGTCTGTTGCATTCAGACCCCTAAGAACACATGGGGCCTGAATCATGGAATCTTTAGCGCGATGCGAAGCGAGTTTGTACTGCTGCAAATTGAACTTTGCACTGCCAACAAACACCTTGATTCATGGAGCAGTGCAAAGTGCATTTTTCAAATGCAAAGTGTCTTTGCATTGCAAAAATACACTTTGCACTGCCCCATGAATCAGGGTGTTTGTTGGCAGTGCAAAGTCACTTTGCACCACACTAGAAATTCCATGAATCAGGTCCATAGTTCTTTAATTACCTCAACCTTAACTTGCCAAAGGCCTCTGGTGTGAAGGTTGCTATATTTACAGTTACTATACTCACTCCAAAGCAGGGGCGTGATTGGGCCGTTGCTCCCTGGCCAAAAACTGCAGTATTTAAGTAATTGAAAAACTGAAAATCCTTCAGAATCCAGCCTGCCCCAGAGAAGTTAAGTGCTGAAAGGCCTGCTCGGATTGCGTGTAGATGTGCTGAAACAGCGATCTTCATTTCCGCAACGTTACGGGGCTGGAGGATAGCTCAGGGGCAGCATGCTTTTATTGGGAGCAAGAGAAAGCTGAGCAGCCTTGGTTCAAACCCAAGACATGCATTTACAGGATGGACCCCAGCATGAAGCCTGATGTAAGAACCCAATTAAATGGATGTGCCTGGGTGGCCCACACACGTGGGACTCCACATTGTGTAAGGGGACAAAAAGCCCAAGCCACAGTTAGATGTTCATTCCAACCAGCAGAAATTATGCACTTAAGTGACAGATTCTGTAATCCTGGAATGTTGACACCTCTGTGGCCCATACACCATTGGTCTGTTGCAACCCTCAGCAGCCTCTCATGACTCCTACTTGCCAAGGACGTAAGGGTCCACATCTTATTGTAGTAGTCCTCGGTTTCAAGCGGTAAGAATGCCTGCCCGATCTTCCGGTGAATTTCTTGATCACTGGTGAGTTCATTACAGAATCAGTTTAACAGCAGCTGTGGGTATTGCTATAAAGTGATTAAAGAAATGGCTGTTGGATGTGTTTGTGGTGCAGTTGAAGAACATGGACAGAAGATGTAACATTCTGGTATAAGTAGTAGTCTACAAAGGGGGCCATTCGGAGTTGGGCAGACTTTTTAATGAAATATAACCTGTGAAAGTTACCAACTCCACCGCGGTATTTCTAAAAATGTACCCAATTTAGCATTTACCACTGGCACAGGTACCTCTGGGAATTTTCCTGAAATACCCCCTCCACCGAAGGTAACAAAAATGTGTTTTTAAACATTTTTAACAGCCATTTACATCTTCACAGTGAAGAAATAAATGTAATGTGTATACTAGTGGCTCTTATCACTACTGTGCAGATTTGTATGCACAAATGTGTACATTCTAACTCTTTTATATAATGCATGAGTAAGGTAGCGTGTGAGGGGGACAACAGAGAGACCCACCTTTTTATCCCCTTAGCCTTTCCCTTTATACAAACATTTTTCACTATATTGAAGGGAATCAGAGCAAGTTGAACTTGCACCTCTATCTCTAAGGTGAAGGAGGAAATATGTGCATTTTTGGCAGAAAGTCCACCTAAAATACTGCCACCAGCATTCCTATGAAATTCTGCTATTATATTTGAACACATTGTGAGTTGGGTGGGCAGTAACATGAGCAGTGTTTGGCAAATACAGCTGATTTTACCACAGCTCATCGAGAAATATACAAAGATTACAAGTCGTCCCAAACAATGCCTTGAGAGCGGCCCTCCACATCCCAAAAACAGAACACATCTCCAAAGCTAGAAGAGAAGCGCACTGACTCCCCATCCAGGAACGCATTACATTTAAAACTTTCTCCATTACACACAAATGCTTATCAAACACAGCTCCCCCTTAACGCACAGACACAGAATCACCAAGGCACACTCTTCCATCCCACCAGGTGCCCCTACACCAGGGGTGCACATCTGATTTTGACAGAGGGCTGAAAGTACCTTACATGATGGCTATAGTGGGCCGAAAAGTAAATGTGGGCGGGGCGGTAGGCGCAGCAGGCGTGACGTGGTGGGAGGCTTTTTCAGCCCCCAATTTTTATTAAACATATGGAAAAAGAATACGTTTTTGAGGTGTAACGATTTTTATTTGTATTTCAAACTTACATTTTGTACTACACATTTTCCATTGTTATCATTTATTTCTATTTAGCTATTGAATATTGTCTGTTTAATTAAATTATATATATTTTATTGACCCTTGATTGACATTCCGTAATTTTGGTCAGCTATACTTTGCTGTTTGGGATGCCCAAGAGGAGTATGGCCTTTGTTGAGTCAGGTTTCCACCAAATGTTTGCCCGTTTTAGCTTTATTATTGGGTTCCCTCTTGGAGTACGAAACTATGCCCCATGGCCCCCACCCCCCCACCCAGACACTATGCGCCATGGCCCCACCCCTCAACCAAACACTATGCCCCATGGCCCATTACACCCATCCCCCAACCAAAAATTATGCCCCATGGCTCCCACCCCTCAAACACTATGCCCCATGGCCCCCACACCTCAACCAAACACTATGCCGCATGGTGCTCAACCCTCAACCAAACACTATGCTCCATGGCTCCCACCACTCAACCAAACCCTATGCCCCATGGCCCCCAACCAAACACTATGACCTATGGCCCCCACCCCTCAACCAAACACTATGCCCCATGGCACCCACCCCTCAACCAAACGCTATGCCCCATGGCCCCCACTCCCCAACCAAACACTATGCCCCATGGCACCCTCACCCCCAAACACTATGCCCCATTTGCGACACCCCCAACCAAACACTATGCCCTATTTCCATCACCCCCAACAAAACACTATGCCCAATGACCCCCTCACCCCCAAACACTGTGCCCCATGGCCCCCTCACCCCCAACCAGACACTATGCCCCATTTCCCTCACCCCCAAGCAAACACTATGACCCATGCCCCCCTCACTCCCAACCAAACACCATGCCCCATGGCCCCCTCATCCCCAACCAAACACTATGCCCCATGGCTCCCACCCCAACCAAACACTATGCCCCATGGCCCCCTCACCCCCAACCAAACACTATGACCAATGCCCCTCTCACCCCAAACCAAACACTATGCCCCATGCCCCCCTGACCCCCAACCAAACACTATGCCCCATGGTGCCCACTCCCCAACCAAACACTATGCCCCATGACCCCCACCCCAACCAAACACTATGCCCCATGGCACCCACCCCTCAACCAAACAATATGCCCCATGGCCCCCCAACCCCAATCAAATGCTATGCCCCATGGCACCCACCCCTCAACCAAACAATATGCCCCATGCCCACACCCCTCAATCAAACACTATGCCCCATGGTGCACACCCTTCAACCAAACACTATGCCTCATGGCTCCCACCCCTCAACCAAACACTATGCCCCATGGCTCCCACCCCTCAACCAAACCCTATGCGCCATGGCCCCCAACCCCCAACCAAACACTATGCCTCATGGCTCCCACCCCTCAACCAAACATTATGCCCCATGGCTCCCACCCCTCAACCAAACCCTATGCCCCATGGCCCCTAACCCCCAACCAAACACTATGCCTCATGGCTACCACCCCTCAACCAAACACTATGCCCCATGACACCCACCCTCATGCAATTACTATGCCACAAGACACCCACCCCTCATGCAAACATTATGCCCCAAGACACCCTCCCCTCATGCAAACACTATGCACCAAGACACCCACCCCTCAAGCAAACACTATGCCCCAAGGCCCCCACTCCCCAACCAAACACTATGCCCCATGGCTCCCACCCCCAGCCAAACACTATGCCCCAAGACACCCTCCCCTCATGCAAACACTATGCACCAAGACACCCAACCCACAAGCAAACACTATGCCCCAAGGCCCCCACTCCCCAACCAAACGCTATGCCCCATGGCACCCACCCCCTCAACCAAACAATATGCCCCAAGACCCACACCCCCAACCAAACACTATGCCCCATGGCCCACACCCCTCAACCAAACACTATGCCTGTTGATGCACACCCCTCAACCAAATACTATGCCTCATGGCTCCCACCCCTCAACCAAACCATATGCCCATGGCCCCCAACCAAACACTATGCCCCATGACACCCACTGCTCATGCAAACACTATGCCCCAAGACACCCACCCCTCATGCAAACACTATGCCCCAAGACACCCACCCCTCATGCAAACACTATGCCCCAAGACACCCACCCCTCAAGCAAACACTATGCCCCAAGGCCCCGACTCCCCAACCAAACACTATGCCCCATGGCTCCCACCCCCAGCCAAACACTATGCCCCATGGCTCCCACCCCCAGCCAAACACTATGCCCCATGACTTCCACCCCACAACCAAACAATATGCCCCATGACCCCCACACAACCAAACACTATGCCCCATGGCACCCACCCCTCAACCAAACACTATGCCCCATGGCCCCCAACCCCCAACCAAACACTATGCCTCATGGCTCCCACCCCTCAGCCAAACATTATGCCCCATGGCTCCCACCCCTCAACCAAACCCTATGCCCCATGGCCCCTAACCCCCAACCAAACACTATGCCTCATGGCTACCACCCCTCAACCAAACACTATGCCCCATGACACCCACCCTCATGCAAACACTATGCCACAAGACACCCACCCCTCATGCAAACATTATGCCCCAAGACACCCTCCCCTCATGCAAACACTATGCACCAAGACACGCACCCCTCAAGCAAACACTATGCCCTAAGGCCCCCACTCCCCAACCAAACACTATGCCCCATGGCTCCCACCCCCAGCCAAACACTATGCCCCAAGACAGTCTCCCCTCATGCAAACACTATGCACCAAGACACCCAACCCACAAGCAAACACTATGCCCCAAGGCCCCCACTCCCCAACCAAATGCTATGCCCCATGGCACCCACCCCCTCAACCAAACAATATGCCCCAAGACCCACACCCCCAACCAAACACTATGCCCCATGGCCCACACCCCTCAACCAAACACTATGCCTGTTGGTGCACACCCCTCAACCAAATACTATGCCTCATGGCTCCCACCCCTCAACCAAACCATATGCCCATGGCCCCCAACCAAACACTATGCCCCATGACACCCACCGCTCATGCAAACACTATGCCCCAAGACACCCACCCCTCATGCAAACACTATGCCCCAAGACACCCACCCCTCATGCAAACACTATGCCCCAAGACACCCACCCCTCAAGCAAACACTATGCCCCAAGGCCCCGACTCCCCAACCAAACACTATGCCCCATGGCTCCCACCCCCAGCCAAACACTATGCCCCATGGCTTCCACCCCACAACCAAACAATATGCCCCATGACCCCCACACAACCAAACACTATGCCCCATGGCACCCACCCCTCCACCAAACAATATGCCCCATGACCCACACCCCCAACCAAATACTATGCCCCATGGTGCTCCCCCCTCAACCAAACACTATGCCTCATTGCTCCCACCCCTCAACCAAACACTATGCCCCATGGCTCCCACCTCTCAACCAAACCCTATGCCCTATGGCCCCTAACCAAACACTATGCCTCATGGCTTCCACCCCTCAAGCAAGCACTATGCCCCATGGGTCCCTCCCCTCAACCAAACACTATGCCCCATGGCCCCCAAACAAACACTATGCCCCAGGACTCCCACCCCTCATGCAAACATTATGCCCCAAGACACCCCCTCATGCAAACACTATGACCCAAGACACCCACCCCTCATGCAAACGCTATGCCCCAAGACACCCACCCTTCAAGCAAACACTATGCCTCAAGGCCCCCACCCCTCAACCAAACACCATGGACACCAGAACTCCCACCCCCCAACTCAGCACACAAACTCACAAGCATACACCATGCACCAATACAGACCCCCACCCCCAACTCACCATACAAACTCACAAGCATACACCATGCAGCCATACAGACCTGAACCCCTCACCCCCCAACTCACCAAACAAACTCACAAGCATGCACCCATACAGACCCGGACCCCCCACCCCCACATCTCAACATACACTGAACGTGCACACAATAACAACAAACATTTAGGCATTTAGGCAATAACCTCCCCATCCCCCCTGCATTTCAACACACACTGCACTTGCACACAAACACATACAGGCAGACCTGACACACACCTCACCCCCGCATCTCAACACACACTGCACTTGCACACAGACACATCCAGGCAGACCCGACACACACACCCCCTCCGCATCTCAACACACACTGCACTTGCACACAAACACATTCAGGCAGACCCGACACACACCCCACCCCCGCATCTCAACACACACTGCACTTGCACACAAAAACACACATTCAGGCAGACCCGACACACACCCCACCCCTGCATCTCAACACACACTGCACTTGCACACAAGCACATTCAGGCAGACCCGACACACACCCCACCCCCGCATCTCAACACACACTGCACTTGCACACAAAAACAAACATTCAGGCAGACCCGTCACACACCCCACCCCTGCATCTCAACACACACTGCACTTGCACACAAACACATTCAGGCAGACCCGACACACACCCCACCCCCGCATCTCAACACACACTGCACTTGCACACAAACACATTCAGGCAGACCCGACACACAACCCCCCTCTGCATCTCAACACACACTGCACTTGCACACAAACACATTAAGGCAGACCCGAGACACACCCCACACCCGCATCTCAACACAACACACACTGCACTTGCACACAAACACAAACATTCAGGCAGACACGACACACACCCCACACCGCATCTCAACATAAAAGCAGCACAAAGATCAGAGAGAGAGACACACACACACATCCCCCTCCCAAAAAAAATCTGTACTTACCGGATGACGTGCTGGAAGGCAGGCTAGCTGGAACGCTGGCAAAGGTCCGGTACTACAGCTGGCGTGGGCGGGGCAAGGCTGAAATGCCTTCCGGCATCAATCCTTACTGGCCACGCCAGCCGTAGTGCTGGCCCTCTATTGGTGCAGCACAATCGCACTACGTGGCTCGTAGGAACTTTGTGGTGCTTGTGCCCTGAGCCAATGAGGGCCAGTGTTTTGTCCAGCCCGGAAGACAACAAAGACTTTTCCTAATGAAGGGCGGCCGATGCTGCTTGCGGGCAGCCCTCCATCAGGAAAGCCTTTGTTGCTGGCGGGCCGGACAAAACGCCATAGCGGGCCACAACTGGCCCACTGGTCGTATGTTGTGCACCCAGGCCCTACACTGACCGCCTAGTCATGCCCAAAGTCAAGAGATTCACAGCAGGAGGTTCAAGCTTCCCTTATCTTGCTGCAAAACTTTGGCGCGACCTCCCCTCTCCTTCAGGGTAGAGAAATCATGCTTGATTTTTCGCAAAACTCTAAGAACCCAGCTTTTCTCCCAACCTCCCACTCATCCCTTAGTCTCGTAAATATTATCAGCACTCTGCTAACTAACATGCATGATACCATTTTTTATTTTATGTAACTACTCAATTGTTCAAATGACTGATGTTATCTGCTAACTGTATGACAAAGTACGTTTCATTGACTTGTACCTTCAACAGTGACTCAATGCCTTAGGGTTGTTTGTGCGCTTTATAAATGAAATAAATAACTAAATAAATAAAATTAGCAACCAGCGCTGAATGACCCCCTAAGTTTGTGATTGATTTTCATTGTTTTGTCCAGGACACATTTATGTGACCAACAAAGGACACACACATCAACAACATACTCAAATTTGCAAGAACACAGATACATCGTTCCACATTTACATTACAGTTACAAACACATCATCACACTCACACAAACTGAAACACAAACACACAGAAACACCACCTTCGTTAAAAACAAAAATATACACAAATACATGATAATAGCAGACCCAGGAGCACCTCTCACAGTTCCCTGCAACATCTTTCTCTCTGTGTTGTCCAAGTGCAGATCTCATAGGTAAATTTACCAGCAATCCCCGATTACAGTTTCTTGTCCTGTCTGGCTGCAGCCAGTAAAATGGATGTTCATATATAGAAATACTAGAAATACTAAATGAAACAGGTAGTCATTTTAAAGTGGGTACAGTTCAGCATGGTCATGGGATTAACCTGAAGGTAGGAAAGAGATGGGAAATTACATGAAGCAGGTAAAATGCCACATTCGAATTTACAGTTAAAAAAAACAGAAAAAAAGACAGGGTTTCAATATGCATATTTACAAATCAGGTATTTCTATCTGTGACCAACTGCATTGTGGAAATAACCTATATATAACAGAATATACTAACCAAAAGCCCTGTAACCAACTAATTGTCCCAAGTTAACATTGTAATGCAGTTGGTAAACACAGATGAAAACTCATTCAGTTTTAGTACTCTTCTATGAAGAAGGGACCACATGCACAGGAAAGAAAAAAAACTATATGAATAGCTGACTTTTGTACAATGAAAGCTTCCATTGTTCTGGCAGGAAATAAGTTGTTGCTTAAAGGCTCTTGTAATGTGATTGGTAGAGGTCTGGGGGTATTAGAACCACGTCAGGGAAGGCTGAGTTAATTTATGTAAGCAGCTGAGCTGGGGGTAGTCAGAGCTTCCTGAGATTCGATTCCTACCAGTGCCTCCATGGGACATTGGGTTCCGGGGGCTGCAGCTTGAAGAGAGCTTGAAGACAGGGCAGAGGGAGTGTCGTCCTGGCTCCTGGGTGACTGGAATTCCAAAGGCTGTGTCCGTGGGCTGTGTGAGGTTGTGCAGATAAGCTCCAGCAGCAAGAGACACAGGCGGAACGTAGAAGCAGACCTCAAAATAATTGTAAGTCAAGTTAATTGAGGAGTACGTGGGATCGGTGACATGTGATCAATTTGCTTAGATTTCTAGGTTATAAAACAAAATGCTTTATTTTTTTTTAGATGTAACATTTTACCCTGGAGTATGTACAATTAGAACAAATATCATAACAAAAGCAAAGCTGGTGCATTTTCTGGCTTCATTTCATGCCTCTAACGGCTACTATTTCAAGGGGAAGGGGTGGTTGGGAGGTTTTGATGTTTACCCCATGGTGGTAAAACATGTACCACTTTTGTTACTGCCAAAAGTAAATTTAGGAAACAAGGAAGAATATACACATGCAAGATAGAAGGTTGTGTGTGTGTGTGAATGGGTTTTCTCTGCATGCTGAAGAGAAAGCGATGCCCTCCAAGGCACATAGGTTACTGATGTAAATAAATCAGTAACATGAGCTACATGCAATAAGTAGCATTCTGTATAATCTTGCTGGGTTCCCTGAAAGTGTGTCAGGTCCAAAGAAGGTTCTTTATCGTTAGCCAAACGTGGGTAATAATTGTAAAGAGGGAAGGTTTGTTTTTATCATAGGGCTGTATGATGGAAGGTATGATCACTACCAAAATTACCACTATACCACAAAAAATAAGATACCACAAAAAATTACCACCAAAGTAAACTAACACTAAATTTCCACCAGAATAAGATAGTTCTGAACTATTACCAAAATTGGGTAATACTGAACTACCACCAATGGTAAGGCCAATTTACTGCCCAAACACCACAATACTAAAATACCGCCAAATCAGGAATTAGCCCCAAAGACAAAATCTCCAACATATATGGTGCATTGGGCGAAAACAGACGGTAGAGCAATTACTGGGTGTGGCAAGTGTGTCCCACACCGCCATACGTGCATTAAAGGGAACTCATTTTGTGAGATTAGTGTAACGCTGGAAATTGAATTCCATGATATCTCAAATTGAAGCCACATTCCCAGAATGGGTGAAGTACTTAGAGGCAAAATTATATGCACATGGAATATGCTCGTCAGATAAGATCATACAGTGGCACGACCGCCTGCGTGGGGGAGTTCAAGAAGAACCACTGGACAGCATTTTTGAAGAGGGCAGCATAATTCAGGTCTGTTTTCTGAGATTATTTAATGCTGCTGAAAACAATTCCGAGAGAGACTGTTTGATCTGACTCTGTGCCAAAATGTGGTTCATATTGTATAGATATTTATGAATGCAGAAAAATGATGCTGAATTGATTAGGAGATTAAAAATTGAACTGGATTAAGCTAATGAACAGGAGAAAAAGTTGAAAGCAGAACTAGCATTATGTCAAAAAGAAATGTAGTCAAAATTTCATGAATTCGACACCCAATTGTCTCAGAGAAGAAAACAATTTGAAGACAGTGAGCACGAATTGAAACACCTAAAAGGGATGGTAAGCCACATTAGACAAGACAAAGAGGGGGTTATCTTAGAGATGCACACCCTCCAGAGAAATAATATAGACAAAGAAGGTGAACTCCAAGCTATTGAACAAGAAATGGCTAAAATGTTTCAAGAAAAGGACAAGCGGGACAAAGAGTTTAAACAATGCCAAATACAGATGAGTGAGATACAGAATGTGAATACTAAAATGGGTCGATGAAAATGCTTACCTGTGTCAGGAGGCAGACCGGCTCCTTAAAAAGTGCAAAGATTTAGAACAGCAAATATGTCATTTTAAATCTCAGGACAAGCGACAAGGCACCACATTCAATGGAATTGAGGTTCATTTCTACATGGGGGAATAATGTTCCGGTGGCTATGACGGGTGCTGGGGCTGGTTTCAACGCCTTTGGGGGATTTCACTCACCCATTTGGGGTTGCCACTAGTCCCACATACCTGAGAAAAGGGTTCAACCACAGAATAATACAACTCCAAACATAGCATCAAGTATTCCTATCAAGATAATGAAATCAATCAAGGCCCTAATTAAACCGTTCAAGAAAGGATGGGACTGCTGTATAGAAAATCATCTAGAAGCAGTGCATGATATGTTTAAAGCCTTAGATATAACCAAGGAACAATACAGACAATACTTTCATTAAACTCTTGATGCTGCCACCGCAAGTGTTATCAGATGTTTGAATGAACAGGACAACATGCCCTGGGCAGAGTTTGAAAAGGAAGTTAGGCACCATTTGTTTCCATATCAATCATTGCAGGATGCAAATAAAGCTGCACACACAATGACAGCTGGGCCAAATGTGTCACCTCGACAATTTCTCCAAGAGTTGAAGAGAGCATTCTCTCGTTTTGATGTATCCTTTAGGCCCAACTCTATGAGTTTGAGACTTTTTACTTATATGGCTTACAAAAAGATATTATATCACAGTTAATTTGCGAGTTTGATCGTGAGAAGTCCCTTGAATGGATTGTAGAACAAGGTACTAAACTATATGAGGTACTCTATTTCCAGATTGGAGAGGGAGATAAGGTAAAAGAAACAAGATCAAAACACTCCTCAGCAACAGTAATGGAGATAAGGTCTGCCAAAATGTCACTTGAATCAGCCCAGACTCCCACCAGGAATAACATCCGATCAGAGGGGTGCACCACAAAGGCTGCCGCATCTGGCGCCAATGTTTAAATCACATAATCCAAGCAATAGAGAGAGTTACATTAGTCATAGGTACATGGGAGATAGACCCATAGTGGCATACCAGCCCGATATGTCAGAGACAAAATCAGGATCAAAGAAATAATAGTCCCTACAAGACATTGGGGGCACAGAGCAGATTTGACCCTAATAACATGGGGTATGGCAACCAGGACAGACAACGATATGTCGATAGATTCATTGAAAATGGAAACCAGCATAGGAGACAGTACCCACAAAACAAAAGACAAAATGTGAACTATGCCCCACGCCACTATAATCAATCACCACCACCAATGGATTGTAACCAAAGAATGAGTTCACCACGTTCCCCACCTTCCATGAATAAAGAGTTCAGAAACAAACAATCCAAATATAAATCAGTCTCCTGAGAGATATCAGAACAGTTTTAACCAGGGTGAAAATAACCAATACCGGTCTAGGCCACAAAGAGAAGATTCTAGAGAAATTGATAGATCTCAATGTCTTGAGGCCAAAGTAAAAATGATGTCTGAACAGATAGGGAAACTCTGTGCAGTTCAAAAACAGTCATCAAATGAAGGGGCGGAAGGTTGCTGAAGCGATCTGGTGCCTTCTGATAACAAGTGACTAAAAGCTAATGACAAAAGCAATGATGAATATCTAGAATCCCATAAACCAGTTTTGTGTAATGGTAATTAATTGCTTACTGTTTTAAACATGAAGATGCCCGCAAATGAGAATGAGGCAGTGATTACAACCACACCTAAAAAAAAGAGGTTTGTTTTAACCTAGCATTGAATCAGACTATGAAAGTCTGTGCAAATAGAAAAGAGAAAGGAGAAAATAAACATGAAGTTCCAAAAGAGCAGAGAAACAGATTCAGAAAAGACATCATATGCACTGATAAAATAACTAATGGAGAAGTAATTGTAATGGCTAAAACATCCTTCCTGGACGATCAAAATGCCTATAAAATGTAAACAGGAAAAATAAGTACTAAAAGGGGGGTACAGCCCAGTCACCTGAAGAGTTCTTTGAGACACATATTTTTGAAGAAATCAAAAAGTAGGTGCTCAGAATTAGAAAGTGACAATTTACCATGTGATATTTATGAGTATGTTCAGCTGAAGAACTGCCGTGTGAATGCTGATGGTTCCCGGGCAGAGGGGCAAACAGTGGCTACACTCCAGATGAATTCTGAGCATGATAAGACAAACCAAGATTCCTGAGATGAGATGGGCAAAAAGGAGGGAAAGATATCTTTTCATTTACCCGTGTGCATGGCAAAAAGTGAGAAGGACCTGAGAAAAGTGAGTCCTGAAATCAGCAGAATTTCACACTTTTTGTGTGTATTAGAAGAAGTTGAGGACAGGTTTTATACTCCCATTACTGTGAAAGAAAAGTATAATACATTTGCAATGATTGTCACAGGTGCACAGGCCATGATTATGTCCAAAGAATTGATAAAAGTATCAATCAAGGGAGATCACCACAAAATCAGATTAGAGTGAGACAAAATGAAGGTCCAGTACATAATTTTAACGGTGAGGAAGTACCTATCGAAGGTGTCATTGAGGTTGACGTAAAGATAGGGAAACACAGAATTAGACAGGAAGTATTGATTACATCTATCAGTGAAATTCCATGCCATTCCTGATGGGAACAGATTGCCTGAAAAGGTTGTCATGCTTCATTGATGGAGTGAATGGTATCCTGTGGTCTTTGACAAAGAAACCATTAAGGCCTAAGAAAATAAAGTCACAAAACAGCAGTGTAAACGAATGCCATACTGTTGCCAAATCAAATGATGCTGTGGAGGTGTATCTTCAAAATGGCTGTGTACTTAGTGTCACCGTCATCCTGATGTGTCAGGGCGAAAAGCAAAGTGAAAAGGAAAAACAATCCATGCAGATTTATTTGGATCCTAAGAAAGAATGGGAAACTGAAATAGATGAAAATACATTGCAATTTTATCTAAAGGAGGAGAAGTGCAAGCAGAATATT
Organism: Ambystoma mexicanum; assembly: GCF_040938575.1. Classification (NCBI taxonomy): domain Eukaryota; kingdom Metazoa; phylum Chordata; class Amphibia; order Caudata; family Ambystomatidae; genus Ambystoma; species Ambystoma mexicanum. The sequence continues at coordinate 1,431,539,073 of NC_090921.1, read as the reverse complement.
ATTCCTGAGGCAACCACAGAAAAACATATCACAACCCTTTCTGAAATACACATGGAAGATGAGCAGCCATGGATTCATGGTAGTATAAATGGCCATTCTGAAAACAGAAAAGCCATTTTAGCACTTGAACAAGAAAAGAGTTTTAATACTTCAGAAAATAATGAAAAGGGAGAATTGCAGGAAGGTGCATGCTAAAAATTACTGTTGGTCAGAACACCATATACCACAGTGTATGGATAGTGAGTGGAACACAAAGTGATTTTTATTTGGGAAATTACATTATGCACGGAATGTGTATGGTGTTGGATTTTTTCAACCAAAAAGTATGTATGGTCCCAGCTAGGCGGGCCTGCGCCCGATTTTGAAGACAAAAGAAAAGTGTATAATTGTGCACAGCTGGTGCCATATGCAATTGAGCTACAGGTGCAGAAGGATATTACCATTCCTGCTTTCAATAGACACGTTGCTATAACAATAAAGCATAGAAGTGGGCAGCAAATGAAGGATTCTGATGCATTTGTGTGTTTAAATGAATCCACGAAGCAACAAGGGCTGGAATGTGAATATACACCATTGGTAGAGATTGGGGGTGTACCCATCAAAATCATGGTGGATATAAAGGGTGTCAAGACATTTATTTAGAGGAGAATTCTACATTAGGAATGGCAATACAAAAATCACATTACACTGCAGATTTCAATAATACAGTGATTGGGAACATCCCTCAGAGGTATGTAGATGCACAGGGCATGTTACCAGAGTCTCTGGATTCTCAGCCCAAAGGGATGTTCAGGATTTCAATTGGTGTATCCTTATGATTCCAATGAGACAGTATGCCGCCACCAAAAGAATTGCATATTATTTGATTCAAGTGAAAATGAAACAGAACAGCTGCCTATTGAAGTGGAGGCTGATATTCCAAAATATTTAAAAGTGGCAACTCTGCAAAGAAATACAGCCACACAATTAGAAGAAAAGCACAGAGGTTCCTCCATTGGAGGATTTCCCAGAATTTACAAAAATGGTAGAAGGGCAGAATATATTAGCAGATGCCTGTGATAGTGAAGAGGACAGGAATTAATTGAGGAAGATATTTATGGAATTTAAAGAGGTGTTTGCCAAGGATGCATATGATTGTGGCCTAACTGATCTACATGTTGCCACATTACCAGAGGGATGCGGTAGAAATCCGGTATTTGTGGGCCAATATCAGTTGCCACTGGCATGCTTGAAATCATTAGCAGAGATAATTAAGAATTTAGAATCCAGAGGAATTATCAGGCCCATTCACAGTACCTCGAACACTCCCATTTTGGGTGTGTTGAAGCCAAATGGTCAGTGGTGTCTGTGTGCAGACTTGAAAGAACTAAATAAAAGAGTGCCAGTGTCTAGATGGCCACTTCCATTCATTGAACAAGGCCTCGCTCAGGTGCATGGGTCAAAGATGTTTACCACTTTAGATCTTATATCTGGGTACTGGTGTGTGCCATTGGCGGTAGACAGTTAGAATTTGTTCGCATTTTCATTTGATAAAACGCAATACACTTGGGCCAGAACACCATTTGGGTATGTTAACAGTGGGAGCGAGTTTGGCATATTTTTGAGAAAAGCCCTACCAGCTGCAGCAGAAAGAGGGACCATAGTTTATGTAGATGGTTTACTGATTAAAAATGAAAGCCTAAAAAGCATCTTGACGAGATTAGACATGTGCCTGGCCAATTGCAAAAGGCAGGTGCCGAAGTATCCTTGCAGAAGGCCCAATGGTGCAAAAAGAGAGTGAATTTCTTAGGCCATGAAGTAACTGAACATGGGTTAAATCCACAAAAGAAGAAGGTGGAGGCGATACAAAAAATAAGAGATCCTAAAAATATGAAAGGATTGAAAAGTCTATTAGGGATGACAGGGTATAATAGGAAATTTATTGAAAATTACGCTGAAATCACTCAACCTTTGACTAATTTGTTGAAACAGAATGTACTCTGGAAATGTGAAAAAGAGCAGTCTGAGGCAGTTGCCAAATTGAAGGAATGTCTCATGAGGGCACCATGCTTGGCCTATCCCATAAAGAATAAAGATTTCTTTGTAGAAATAGGATTCACTGAGCAGTGTATATCAGCAGTGTTATCTCAAAAACATGCTTTGAATCATAAAACTATCGCCGATGCAAGCAAGGCATTATCTCAGGTTGAAACTAAATTCAGTGAATGTGAAAAGGCCCTTCTATGTGCGAGTTACAACATTTCCGTCCCATTATTCAAGGAGAAAAGGTAATTATTGAAACAAATCATCAACCGTTGCAATTCTTACAGAGTAAAAGAATTAGATCAGGCAACCTAGCACAGTCCAGGATTGCTTCCTGGACGTTGGTGTTGCAGGGATTCCCTGTAGAAGTAAGATATGGACAGAACAAAAAGAGCCCGATAGCTCAAGGGATAGCAGATCTACATGACTGTGCAGCTGAGTGTGTCTCAGATGAGATAGAAATGGAGCCCAGTTTAAATGAATTTGAACAATCACCACACAAAGCTTTTAATGAAAATGTATGCAAAGATTTGCCAACCGTGTATGTAGATGGGTGTGCTTATCACATTGAAAATGACAGTGATAAACCGCTGGGGGCAGGGATAGGAAATGGCTGGAGAAAGTGTGAAGGCATTCCTGACATGGGGTTGAGAATTGGCACCAGGAGTAGCCAAGTAGCAGCGTTAACTGGTATTTACAAAGCAAAATACACGATGGTCTGATGATTAGTGAGTCTGTAACAGGGCAGAAAAGGGTCAGACTTGCCTAAATGACTCATCAACATATCATAGTAGTCATGTCTGTTTCTTCAACAAATATTTTATATTCAAAGAAAGACCTATTGGTCTATTGGCACACATAAAACACAGATCACATTATTTCTGGCTGGTCATGGACAAAGTACATGTTGCTTGTGGGAAATACATATTCGAGAAAAGTAATTCGAATTTGTTAATACACATTGACATTGAATGCATAACCACCTACTGCTGCGAAGAACAGAGGTCAAAACAATTCATACAATTTCTAAACAAGATAATAGAACAACAAATAAAACAGTGTGAATACATGGCACACAAAGGGTAAAGTGGTCTACACAGGTGTGTTTCGGCCCTAATGGGCTACTGAATGAGCCTTTCTTGTATGGGCCTTCATCAGGACGACAAGAGAGTTGTGGAGAAAGCCTGTTAGGTAAATGTTCTACCTAAGAAGTAGGAGACAAGGGATAGTTTAGTTATTTCGAATTTGTCAAAGAGGCAAGACAGTGTTTATTATTTCTTGATTGAGATCTGATTTATAAGTTTTCTTACCGTGCTGTGGTGAAGAGCTCTGCACGGTTCAAGTTCTTAATTGTGGGTGGAGGTCTAAGACTTGTTAGAGGTTCGCTTGGATGGACTTCATGTTATCAATGCTTGAAGTTCAATCTATGGATTAGAGACTGGTGTCATTACATGTCTTGTGACAAATTTAATCGCATCAACGGGGTGCCAAGTACTGAGGACCGCCCACTCAAAGGGAGGGCTTATCTGTGCACATCACAGTCTGATATTCACTCTGTGGTGGTGGAGTGTGAGTCCACGTAGAGTTGCTTTGAATACCTAGCCAGGTCGAAATGCCTGTCAATGTGAAGAACAAAATCGGAGAGGAATATTTCTGTCTGACTTGCTAATTTTCATGTAATGTAATTTGATGTCTGCATACATTGTTATTTAAATGATTCAAAGCAGTTGTAAGCAGCAAACCTAAAATGACGTTGTATGTGAATACAGCAATATCAGATGATATTCTAATCTCTGATCGTTTCAATATCAAGAATTCAATCGTATATATTAAAAAAAGGCGTAATTACCCAACAGCATTATTCATGGCTGGAGAGCAGCATTTCGCATTTGCTCGGCGCGAAATCAGGAGACTGATGCATCCAAGAGGTGATCTGTCCAGAGGGTGTCTGCAAAAGACAATACCCAGTCAGAAAATGATATAGGGTGGTCGTTTGGTGACCCCGTTTGGTGCCAGCTAGGCAATTGCTTACCTGGTTGCTTTTGGAATCGTGCAGCAGCCATGCGGCGGGCTGAGTTCTGCAGAGAAAGATTGGTTGTCATGGCGACTACTTGTTTATATACTGGTCGGCCATTTTGAGGCACATACTGCTTGTTAAGCATGTATATCTGATTTATTTGCTAAAGTTGGGCACTGAACAAGTTGCGGTCTAATTTAGAGAAATGTGTACAGAAAATAGCACCATAATTTGGTGAAAACACATTATGGGTGAGCGAGCGGTTGCCATGGTAACCGTGTGTGTAACCTAATAATGAGAGGTGCTTGCATGTTAGCTAAGCGTCAGCCCAAATGGGCAAGTAGATGGATAATGGACGCTGTTCTATTGCACCTCAGCCGCGTATGATCACCGCGTGCCTATATCAGTGTATCTCTTGATTGCTGAATGGGAGGCAATCATCATATGGTTGCACAGTTTTGTGCAACCGATCAGCGGCATGGATGCTCATTATGTTGGCAATGGGGTGTCCAACATATCAGTGATCTTGGGGTATGTTGTTTTAGATTAATGCAACGTTGTGCAAATAAGAAGTGATCACACTGGGAAATGACAAGTGATGTTTTTGTATACAGTGTGCATATTGAAAATGGATAGTTATGGTTCACACAGAATTATATATAATCCTGAACTGCTTATGTTGAACAGTGTCATGTTGACTAGACACATGGGGGGTCATTACGATCCAGGCGGTAAGTATGCCAACTTTACCACCATGGTGTAAACTACGTTTACACCATGGTGGATGGCGGATTTACCGCCCCATTCCAAGGTGAGTGGGGCGGTAAATCCCCATTTCCCATTTTACCCTTCCCCATTCCCATTTTTGCCCCATAGGGAATAATGGGAGTGGGAAAGGCGCTAATTATGCCACCGTAAATTACGGTGGCGTAATTAGCACCAAGGCGGTTTAGTGCCATGGATTTTAACGGCTGCTAAAAGCAGCCATTAATATCGGAATCAGGCGTTAAGGGTTAACAACGGCGTTAACCCTTAACGCCTGAGTTGTAATGAGGCCCATGGAAGTGTAATGCTAAATGTGCACAAGCACATGAGTCCCAATTTCATACGTATATAAGACGTAAAACACAAGCATTGGCCACCGATCGGTGCGTGTAGAGACTAAAGACAGAGGTTGCTAGCTCAATGGTTTGTATTGTTCAAAAAAAGGACTTCCATTCAACACTAATGTTTAAGCGCTCATCGACAGTATTGAGTTTATGGACCCATCTTTGTTCAAGTTGCGTCATGGCTTTGTTGATGTCTCCCCCTCTAAGGGTTGGTTTTAACTTTTGCAGGATGAACCATTGTATGTCTTTATCAGTATGTTTCTTCTCGGTGTAATGGTCAACAAATGGTTTATCAGGGACCTTGTTGCGTATACAGGAACGATGTTCTGAGATCCTGGTTTTCACTGCTCTGATGGTTTTGCCTACTTATAGTAGCCTGCATGGGCATTTAATGACATAGATGACCATTTTGGTATTGCAATTTGTGTGGTCAAGTAGCATCCACTTGATGTTGTTCTGGTCAAAGGTCTGTATCTGTACTGTGAAATCACACGCTACACAGTGGCCTCACTTGAAGTGGCCCTGAACTGAAGGTAAACCCCAAAGGGTGTTTGTTGGAGCCTCAGGTTCGATGAACCTATGTACCAATGACTCTTTCAAATTTTTGTTCTTTTTGAAGGCAAAACATGGTATTTTGTCTAGGGTGCCTGGGTGTTTGACTAGGTGCCAGTGTTGTTTCACTGTCTTCTGAATTAGGGTACTGAGAAGGCTAAATGTGGTGACACATACAATGTGACTCATGTTGGACTTGGTTTTGGTTTCTAAGCAAATATCTTGGGAGGTGTTTGCCGCTCTCTTCTTGGTGACTTTAATTGCTTTTCTTGGGTAATATCTCTGTGTCAGTCTGTTCTTTAGATCCTGCACATGTGTCTGGAATGTTTCCAGTTCTGTGCAGTTACATCTCAGACACAAGAACTGCCCGAATGGCAGATTGTATTTCAATCCATCTGGATGGTAGCTTCCAAAGTGCAGTAATGTGTTTCTGTCCATGCTATTTCTATATAGTTCCGTTGCAAGTCTGTCGCCTGATTTATTGATATGCAGATCCAGAAAATTGACATTGTGACGATTCCATTCTAGGGTCAACTTGATGTGTCTATTCTGTTCATTTAGCCACGGGTGGAATTGTAGAAGTCTGGTTGGTGTGCCTTTTCATATAAGAAGGATGTCGTCAATGTATCTCTTCCATGAGATGATGTTGTTTAGAAACGGGTTATCAGCAGAGTAGAAGTTATCAATCTCGTATTTGGCCATGTATAAATTGGCAACATCTGGGGCGAATGTTGCCCCCATACTGACCCCTTTGGTCTGCTTATATATCTAGGATCTGTACAGAAAAAAGTTCTTGGACATGGCTAGTCGAACACATTCCAAAATCAAATGTGTTGGTGTTGATCGGATATCATCTCTCTTGTCTAGGAAAGTTCTTAGTGCTTCTAGTCCTTCTTGTTGAGGGATGGAGGTGTAAAGTGCCTCAACATCCATGGTCGTTAAGATTAGATCGTCGTGCATCCTGATGTCTTCGAGGAGTAGAATGGTGCTCATCATGTCCTTGAGGAAAGACGGCATCTTGTTTACAAAAGGTCTTAAAAACGTGTCAGTATGAAGCGAAAGAGGTTCTAGAAGGGAGTCGCAGGCCGACACTATGGGCCTCCCCGGTGGTTTGGTGGGATGTTTATGCATTTTGGGCAATATGTAGAAAGCCGGGATCCGAGGATGTGTCTTGTTCAAGAATTGATGTTCATCATTACATATACAACCGCATTTGAGTGCATGTTCTGTGAGACTCTTAATCTCTTCTTGAAGATTTTTAGTTGGGTCATAGTTCAGTTCCTTATATGCCTCATGATCTTCCAATAGATGCAGACATTCTGTGTCATAGTCGACAATAATCATTAAGACTATGATGCCGCACTTATCAGCCGGCTTTATGATGATGGAATGGTCCATCTGTAGTGTTTTATGCGCTTCTCTTTCGTCTCTGTCAAGGTTGTCTGGGAAGTAGTTACATGTTCTGAAGCCAGCCATCACCTTCTTGGTGACAAGTCGTTCGAAGGCCTCTATTGCACACAGTTTGGTTTGTTGTGGCGGACAGAATGTAGATTTTAATTTAAGACCAGTGGCATCATCGTCTTCTTTTTGTAAGTCCTCTTGTGTTCCCATTAGGTTGGTTTTCCGGTGTTCCGGTAAGTATATTTCAAAGAAGTATTTGGGTCAAGTATTTCTGAAGAATCTTCGCAGTTCTAATTCCATCTCATATAGTCTTGCCTTTGTGACTGGAACAAAAGACAAACCCTTTTCTAGTAGTCTTTGTTCGGGTATGGTAATTAGGTGTTAGGATAGGTTGAAGACTGGTATACACTCGTTTGGCCCTGGTTTTGGTGTTGGTGCCACTGACGGGTTCTCATCTGTAAGCCTGGGGGTGCGGGTCTCTTCCTCAGTCATCACAGTTGTCAACCGCACTGAAAAAAGGATGTTTTTGGTGAGATCCTGATGTACTGGGTAGAGTGGGATCACTCACACTTCCACTACTTGTCGAGGAGCCTGAGAACGTTACACCCCTGTTCTTCCTGTTTGTACCTTGTCCTAGTTGTTGGTCTGTGTAGAAAGTGGGACGAAGGTATGGGTAGGTTCTTTCTTCAGTGTAGTTCTGGAGGTCCTTCCTGAACATTTGCACTTTTCTATCTATTGTGATGTTTTTAAATTTTCCAATCTCTATCTCTAGTTTCTCAAGTTTATCCTTGGATTCCTGGACTGATTTATCTTCTAGGAATTCTTTTTTGAGATCTTGTAGTTCAGTGCCTTGTTTTAGGCATGCCTCCTTGGCAGTGTTGATCACCAAAATGAGCCAAACTCGGGTGCATTTATTTCCAACTCCACTGTGCACAATTCAAACCTGCTTCACCAATGCATAGGGCTCCGTTAATGAAAAGAGGTTTGACTCTTCCATGGTCAGATTTTCAAATCGACTATGTTGGGCCTGTAAAAAGATCAGCGAGGGGAAAAAGATATTTATTGTCAATGGTATGTTTAATGTCGAAATGGGTGGAGTGCATTCCTGCACCAGACTGTAGTGCACAAACAGCAGCCACATTGTTGGTAAATCATATATTTACAAGATTTGGGTTACCCCAAAGGATAGAATCAGACAGAGGAAGTCATTTTACGAGCACTTTGATGAGCAAGGTGTGGCAGGTATTGGGGTAAAAAGGAAATTACATATTTCCCAACGGCCGGCTTCTTCTGGAAATGTTGAACGAAGCAATAGATCTATTGTGGAGATACTTAGAAGTTTGTAGCAGAGGCAGGTTCTAGTTGGGATCTATAGCTACCTTTAGTGTTAATGGCCATTAGATCGACTCCTGCTAAAGCAACAGGTATCAGTCCTCATGAAGTATTGACAGGAAGAAAAATTGTGCTACCACAATATTTATTGTACAGGACATATGAGCAAACACTTGTGAGTGCATCCACAGTTTACGAATATGTGGAAGAATTGAGGAAGCACTTACAACATGCATTTGCCTTTGCACAGCAGAATCTGGAACGAGCTGCTGAAAGTTCAAATACCTATTATGATAAAAAGACATGTGGGAAAGAGTACAAAATAGGTGATCAGGTGTATAAATATAATTTTGGAAAGAGTAGACATAAAAATTCAAAATTTCTCACAGCATGGCAAGGGCCATTTGAGATTGTAGATAAAGTATCCCCTGTAGTATATAAGATACTGAAGAAGGAGTGTAAAATGGTGACAGAGCAATTTGTTCATAACAACCAAATTAAGCCCTGCCACCCAAAACATGAGATCAAGAGACTTGAGCAGATGGAGACCAGCTAAATGTACTGATTGCAATGAAAACAAGCCAGGTAGTTGAGAATAATGATGAATACATTTAATTGTGGGTGGATGCATTGAAGAGTGATGGTTTATATTATGCATGGGACTTAATGACATGGGAGTAGGCACAAGGTGGTGTATGGTTCACTTTGTGAATGAGCATAAATATGGTCGGGTGAGTCAACAGAAGCAATCAAAAAATGCCATATCTAGTATTTGACAAGAGAAATGTGATGCCATTTTTATAAAAGACACTGAATCAGACTAAGATATTCTGATGCTGTGTGGTAGGGTTATTTTGCATGAAGAATTAATGTAATGTGTAATAATGCAAGGTATAAAATGTTGTGTGTTTCTCAGTTATATATGTTGAATTGCAGGTGTCCAAAAGTGACAAGTTCTGGAAGCTACGATATTTGGACTGCATTTTAACCAAGTAGTAAGAAAGGGATAGACACTTGTTCTATGCTATGTACTTAACCTGTTACTTTTCTATTGAATTTAGATCCGATTAACATATTATCCTGGCAGGGCCAGTTCCCGGGGGTTCCTGGAGATGATGGAGTCCACGGGATCGGAGGCCACTGGATCGGAGGCCGCAGGATTGGAGTCCACGGGAGAGACCCCAGAAAAGCCTCCAGACCGAAGTATAAAGGGATGACTTATATGGAGAAAAGTCTATGAACGCCAGGCCGGAGAGATTCTGCTGGGAAGGATGCTGTGATGGAAGTCTGGTGATCAGGACATCTCAGAGGTGTAGTCTTGCGGATTGTGAATGCCAAAAATGGAACAGTATTCAGTTGACTTCAGTTTCACAGTTATTGCTGGTGGAACATAATGCTGTGATGTGCTTGAACTGGGAACAGTGGAAATTGTTTATTTCATTTTAACTATTTTATTATTTTGTTTTATTATTTTATATTATTGTCTCACTTAGTACACTCTGATAAGAAATGTTCACTTCATAAAATACATGAACAGAGACTATAATTTACACATTATAACAATGTTATGGAATTTTGACAATTCATAGACATATGGACTATTAGAGATGTGCGCTTCAGTCGGAAGTGTGCACGTATGTTTTTCCATCACACATGCAGATGCATGTGAAAAGTCATATGCCCTATGTGGCTTCTGCTTCATTTCTGTTTTACCGTTAAACAGTTCTTTGTTGTGAAATGCCTATATGTTGATTTTGTTAAGATGTTATTGTTTCAACCATTATTCATCTGGTGACGATGGAGAAGGAAAGATATCCTGTAACACATACATTCTAAATATTGATATGTATTTCCTCCAATTATGACTTTGCTAGCAGTCCTATTTTTCCGAAAAAGGGCGGTATATGTAGGGATATTTGGGTTCTAATTCATGCAAATAACAGCATATGTATACAGATTCCAAGGGAAGCAAAATGGGTGTTTTATTAGCAGTGTTTAAAAGCAGCCATTTTGAAATGGGTGCAAATGGCAGCTTTTCTCAGATGCAGCCAGTAAAATGGATGTTCATTTTTAGAAATACTAAATGAAACAGGTAGTCATTTTAAAGTGGGTGCAATTTAGGGGTACAGTTCAGCATGGTAATGGGATTAACCAGAAGATAGGAAAGAGATGGGAAGTTACATGAAGCAGGTAAAATGCCACATTAGGTTTTACATAAAAAAACAGAATGCAGAAAATGACAGGGTTTCAATGTGCATATTTAAAAATTAGGTATTCTATCTGTGACAAACTGCATTGTGGAAATAACCTATATATAACAGAATATACTAACCAAAAGCCCCGTAGCCAACTAATTGTCTCGAATTAACATTGTAATGCAGTTGTTAAACACAGATGAAAACTCATTAGGTTTTAGTACTCTTCTATGGAGAAGAGAAAACATGCACATGAAAGAAAAAAAAAATAGATGAATAGTTGACTTTTGTACAACGAAAGCTTCCATTGTTCTGGCAGGAAATAAATTGTTACATGAAGGCTCTTGTAATGTGATTGGTAGAAGTCCGGGGGTGTTAGAAACACGTCAGGGAAGGCTGAGTTAATTTATGTAAGCAGCTGAGCTGGGGGTAGTCAGAGCTTCCTGAGATTCGATTCCTACCAGTTCCTCCCTGGGACAGAGGTAGTGTCATCCTGGCTTCCGGTGACTGGAATTCCGTGGGCTGTGTGAGGTTGTGCAGATAAGCTCCGGCAGCAAGAGAGGCAGGCGGAACATAGAAGCAGACTTCAACAGACTTCAACATAATTGTAAGTCAAGTTAATTGAGGAGTACGTGGGATCGGTGACATGTGATCAATTTGCTTAGGTTTCTAGGTTATAAAACAAAATGCTTTATTTTTTTTGAGTTGTAACATTTTCCTCTGGATTATGTAAAACATTTACCACTTTTGTTGCCGCCAAAAGTAAATTTAGAAAACAAGGAAAAATATACATATGCAAGATAGAAGATTGTGTGTGTGTGTGTGTGTGTGTGTGTGTGTGTGTGAATGGGTTTTCTCTGCATGCTGAAGAGAAACGATGCCCTCCAAGGCACATAGTTTACTGATATAAATAAATCAGTATCATGAACTACGTGCAATAAGTTCCATTCTGTATAATCTTGCTGGGTTCCCTGAAAGTGTGTCACGTCCAAAGGTTCTTTATCGTCAGCCAAAGGTGGGTCATAATTATAAAGAGGGAAGGTTTGTTTTATCATAGGGCTGTATGATGGAAGGTATGATCACCACTAAATTTACCACTATACCACATGAAACAAGATACCACTAAACATTACCACCAAAGTACACTAACACTAAATTATCAACAGAATAAGATAGTTCTGAACTATTACCAAAATTGGGTAATACTGAACTACCACCAATGGTAAGGCCAATTTACCACCCAAATACCACCAAAATACCACAATACTAAAATACTGCCAAATCAGGAATTAGCCCCAAAGACAAAACCTTCAACAGGAACAAACACATACTTGTAATAGCAGAATATGCCGCTTTCAACATCCGGAAACCTTCCCCCTTACACCTAACAACACCCACCAAGCCTGAAACACCTACTCCCCTTCTTTTCGAAAGTGGGTTTTCCCAAAGCAATCTTAATAGATCAGGGTTTTGCATTTATGAGCAAACTCATGGGGCAAGTGAAACAACTTTTACATATTGATTGATTTGTTAATCATTATGCGCCTATACACAATGTTTCAAGATGCATCACGGCAAGTGAGGGAGAACAAAGGCAACAAAGGGAGGACAAGACAAACAATCTTACTAGGCCTCGTGTCATTTAGATTTGGAAATTGTGCAACAAGAAGTGCAGGGGAGATGGTGCAGGGGGAAGTGCACCTAGAGCAGCAAGGCTCTGAGTTAAGTGCAATGAAGGTTGGGACTACAGGGGGCAATCGCAGCCCAGTAGTGCAAGGTAAACTAGGCTGCAGTGCAAGGTGGGCCAGGCAGCAAGTTCAGGGGGACTGGTCAGGGGGGTCTGGTATCCTGTAAGACTCATAGGACACTGAGCCGCCAGTCAGCAAAGGAGCAAGAGCACGGTAGGTTAGCAGGGGAGAGGGAGCAAGAAAGAAGAGCAGAAAAGGAAGGTCTTGAGGAGCTTTCAGAAATTAAGTGATCCGGCCCAAAGAGGAGAGAGACAATGAGGCCATTCCTGGAGAGGAGAGATATCTACCCCCCATTCTCTGCTTGGAGAAGTGACTCACCCACAGAGAATTACAAGTAGATGAGCAGAGGGCTCTAGGAGGAAGGTACTTAGGAAGAGAGAGTAGAAGGTAGTGAGGGCCATGGCCCCAGAAAGCCTTGTGGACGATGCAGAGGGTCTTAAACGTGATCCTTGAAGCTAATTGAAGCCAGTGGATGGATTTCAGGGCCAGAGAGATGCAGTCAGTGGGCTTGAGGCCAAGGATGAGTCTCAAAGTCCTCTTCTGGGTGAGTTGAGGAGGGTGAAGATTAGAGTTAAGCAGATTGAGAAAGAGGCTGTTGTAGTAGTCCAGCCTAGAGAGAGCCAGGGCTATGGAGACAGTAAGATTCTGGGGGGAGGTGAGAAAAGGGAGAATACCTCTGAGGATATGTAGCTGGAAATGGGCCTTCTTGGAAAGGTCTGTGATGTGTGGAGAGAAGGAGAGAGTGGAGTCAAAGATGTCCCCAAGGTTTTTTTCCATGAAAAGAGGGTGTTGGCAGAGGGTCCAAGGAGGCTAGCCAGAGTGAGAGAGCGGAACAGCGGGATCAAGGGTCTGAATGAGAAGGATCTCAGTCTTACTGGCATTAAGGCAAATATCATTTGAGGTACACCATGCCTGAATAGCGATAGACAGTCATGGATGAGCTAGGAGGGAGAGAAGGTCGAGAGTAGCCTGAAGGAGAGCTGTGTGTCATCCACATAACACTGGAAGTTAAAGGAAAAGTTAGAGATCAGGAGGGTCAACGGGGCCAGATAGACATTGAAGAGTCTTCTGTCAGTCCAGGAGGAAGGAGGTCAGCCACGCCAGAGCCTGATCAATGATTCCCAGGGTCTCACATAGACGAGTAATCAGGATGTTGCAGTTGACCATGTCAAATGCAGAGTAAAGGTTGAGTAGAATGAGGACAGAGGGAGAGCTAGAATTAAGATTACAGGGCAGATCTTCATGGGTGTTCAGGAGTGCAGTGTCCATGCCTCTGGCTGCTCTGAAGCCAGACTGATGGTCATGGAGACAACCAACAGATTCAGTGTAGAGGGCTAGCTGGTATATAGCCTATTTCTCCAAACGTTTGTCCAGGAAAGGAGTGATAGAGAACGGGCAATAGTTCTCCAGAATGGAGGGGTCGGCAGAAGGCTTGAGAAGAGAGGGGAAAGATCCAATGGCAAAGGAGTGATTACAGAAATCGACCAAGTCCGGAGCGAGAGAAGCAATTTTGTCCTTAATGATTCTGGATGAGCAGGGGGTCACCTGTTTGGTTGAAACTTTCATAGACCGGACTTGTCTGGAAACTTCATCAGGTGTAACAGGAGAGAAGGAGGAGAGAAGGAGAGGAGGGAGGGCAACAAAAGAGGGCCTGAGAGAGGTAGAGAAAGAGAGAAGAGAAGAGGAGGAGAGTGCAGACAGGATGTTCTGGGTTTTAGTTGTGAAATGAGAAGCTAGAGCTGTGCAAAGGGCCTGGGTAGGTCTAGAAGAGTAGATACTGCTGTAGGATTGGCCCGCTTCTTGCACATTTTGAAAATGTTTACCGTGTTGTTAGAGGCCGCAAAAGATGCAGGTTTGAATACTGGCCCTGTTCTGAGAGAAGATGGAGAGTCTGTATGGCTTTTGGAGCAGAAGGCAGGCCAGTTGGTCAGATGGTGCACCAAAAGCTCCCCACTTCCGTTCAGCTAATCTGCACTTACGTTTCAGAGCGGCAAGATCAGAATCATGGCAAGAGTTGCACTTGGTGGCAGGCTTCAGGCGGATCCTCATTACAGGGGAAAGGATATCCAGAGTGCTAGAGATGGAAAGGTGAAACTCGGAAAGGGCTGTGTCAGGATGGGAGTCAGGGCCAGGAGTAGGGCGGAGTGAAAGTGGAGGTAAAGGCAGCCAATGACTCTCACTCCATAGGTTGAATGACCATGAAGGAAGGTGGCAGTGTGGGGTAGGCCTTAGCCAAGGGGACAGGAAACTTTGAGTGAGAAGAACGAAGAAAGTGGTCAGTCCGGGAGAGAGGAGTTGTGAGAGGATTACAGAGGGGGATGTCTGAAGAAATTAGTACATCCAAGGTGTGTCCGGCAAAGTGAGTCGGACCAGAGGGTAGAATGGAGAAGGAAAGAGAGTTGCACAGATTCCAGAAAAGCCCAGAGGAGTCTGGGGAGTCCAGGTGGATGTTGAGATCCCCAAGAAGGAGAAGCTGGCAGGTTGAGGAAAGGAGAGAGGCAGTAAGGTCGGCCCATTCAGAGAGGAAGAGGGTGACTTGGCCACGTGACTTGTAGATGGTTGCCAAGGTTAGGGAGAGACCAGGAGAGATAGATAACCTGCAGATCAGGCATTCATTCAAAGGAGGAATAGGTCTGAGTAGGGATGATGGAAGCAGGGATACACTTAGGAAAGATCAGGGCCACTCCTCCTCCGGGCCTTTTTGGCCTGGGCTCAGAGAGGATTTTGTAGCCCTCGGGGGGGAGGGGAGTGTGTAGAGGAGGTGCCAAGTGCATCCACCGGAATTCCTGCCCCCATTTTGCTTATATGTTGGAAGCCGGAAATTGTGACATGTACAACACCGATAATGGTCCCTATGCAGGGAAGAATCCTCGAAACAAGGTGTCCATTGAGAGAGCCCTATCTAATGTACCCGCGGAGAAATGAAAGTCTTTTAAAGGATGTTCCAGAAGAAGTGTCAAGATGAATGAAAGGGAAGACTGGTGATGTCACATGAAGCAGAAATGACACACCCAAAAGAGATGCCAATGAACAGAGTAAATAGACCCTATAGAATCTGATGAAGAAGTGAATAATTGAGCAACATTTAGTGTGGAGAATGAAGATTGCACGTGCAGAGAGCACTAAAGAAAATGCAAGCTGTTTCCTAATTGTACAGATGCTGATATGCAAGTAGACTAAGTAATCATGAAGGCTGTCTATACGTAGTGTATAGACTGCAGGCAGTGCCGCCAATGTATATAATTATATAGAATCTGGATGTTCCACGTTGTGTTTTAGCAAATTAGGACCCCATGAACAGAAGGGCTAAAAGAGTGGCGCAGTAGAAGAAAACAGCTGATGATGATTAAAGATTCGAGAAAGGTTGTCTGGCCCAGTGTCAAGGGTTGGGGCAGCCAAGAAACTGGTTATCTATTCAAGAAGATACAATGAATGTGAGAAGCAAGGCAAGCTCCTGTTGAGGTGTAATGGACAAACACTAGAAGTGCCAGGTTTTTTTTTTTTTTTTTTATTTGTTTTGGTTATATAGTAACCTTTACAAAATAATATAAAACCAATAAGAGCAAATCTTAAAAAGAAACACATGCGTAAAATTTTGGTTACATGGATCCGATTACATTCCTTATAATACATCCTAATACAACCAAAAAGTATAAATGCATTATACATATAAATGATCCATATTAAAACAAAATGAAAAAAGACACGCAAGATGCATAAGCCTACAAAAATGTTGTAGCTGAACTACCTCCCTATAGTTCGCATTTAGCTTTTAGAAAACGCAGTATGGCCAGTTGAAGTTTGACCCTAGATCCATACAACATGTCTTTCCATAGGGCAACCAGATCCACATTCTCTGCGTTGGGCACATATTTAATAAAGTAATCAATGCGTGCCGATCTTAGACCCAAACATTGTGTCAACAGGTGTTGTAAAGTTACTGCTCCAATGTCTGAATCACAAAATAGACATTTAACCATTTGCGGAGGCAAGATTTGCCTTATAGTCATAATCTCACCTGTGTTAAGGACATTAAAACGAAAGTGCATGAATTCCTGTCGAAGCCCTTTGTTTGGACATTTTATGAGGTAAGGTTCTGTTGTTGCAATTTTTTTGTGACTACCTGCCAAATACGCATATCATTTTTTACTTTGTATTAGGCCAACAGTGTGATTCCAGTCTGCATGCTGGAGAAGTATCTTCACCTTGGTAGGGTTGTTGATAAGCTGTTCTTTAGAAACCCCCACTAATGCTAGTACTTCATGTTCCTCTTTTTCCAGATCACACACTACTGCAGAAGATTCCTTTCCCACCACTAGACACCGTCCGAGAATTCCATATAGAGTGGATTCTTTATTTACAAGCAATTTCCTAAACAAAGAGACTCTACGCCAGAGAATTACGCTTGAAAGGGAGTATAGCCCAAGTTCAAAAAGTATTGCTGCTAATGGAACACATTTCGGAAGATACCAAACCAATGATCTTAACATACGTGCTTCATATTTAACAAATTTGCTCTTAAAAGATGACGGTACCAGTTCCATTCCGTAGCTGAACTGAGCAATCGTTTTACTACGGTACATTTTTATACATGGTAACATTGAACATTTCCCATATTTACAATCGATTTTGAGTAATTGAGAAATCAGTGGCGTCACTTTTTTATCCAAATAGTTACGTAAATTCACCCTGGTGACCGTCTCAAAAATGGGATAGCCTAGGTACCCGAAGGCATGACATATGGTGATGTGATCCAAAAACCATGTACATTTTGCTGGCCTTTTCCTATAACTGAGTTGCATGATAAAGGTTTTGTCTGATTTATAGCCAGAGCATTGTCCGCCGTATACTTCTTGAATGCAGACAGAACACGTTGCAAGCCCATGGGTGTTAAGTCAAACAACAACACGTCATCTGCATATGCAGTCCATGCAATCCTAGTACCTTCAACTTTTGGTGCCACGAACGATGCCTCATCTATGTGCGGACCAACATCAGACAAGTACAGATTAAAAACAGTAGGGACAAAAATACACCCTTGTCTGAGACCGTTTCCTGTATTTATTTCCTCAGACAGGGATCCCTCAGTGTTTAATCAGACTCTTATCTTAGATTTTGAGTGAAGATAATATAAGATCGCTAGGAGCTGTGGCGGCATATCTATGGCAAGCAGTTTTCTCCACAGTGTGTCTCTATCCACTAAATCAAAGGCTGAACATAGGTCAATAGAAGCCAAGTAGATAGGTTGGCTACCTCTCTGTCTGGTCTGTTGCTGCATGATAGTTAGGAGAAGTCCACCTGCATCAGTTCCAACCCCTTTTCTAAAACTAAACTGTTGTGCTGACAATACATCCTTTTCCAGGATTATATGAGCATATGCCCACATCTGTGTTAAAATCACCCAAGACCATAATGTTCAGAATTTGATATGTTGTTTGACACTCTTGTATAATTGCATCCACCATACTAGTGGATTCCTTTAGATCTAACTCCAATATATGTTAACCTCCAATAGGTAACCAAGGATCATGGGCGGTGTAAAATGTAATAGCATGGCGATACATCCTTTATGAGGAGAGAAAACTTTCAGGCACTTAAAAATCATAGTGTTTTGTATCGCCATCAAAAGACCCCCAGAAGGCCTTCCCCTGGACTTCTTCTCTGCTGTTGTCTGGTGTAGACTATACACATCCAGCACCAATGGAGAAAGAGCCCAGGTTTCCTGAATACAGCAGATGCTAGCATCCGTAAGGAGGCGTAAACTTTCAGACTCTGCTCTCAAAGATTTGTTACCACGAGAATTCCAGGATCCTGAGAATGTTGGCTCATATTATGATTTCACCTTCGGTTCCTGTATCTTTGCTAAGGTTTCAGTTAGTGTTTGAGTAAGCCATTTTAGATCCGTCTCAGAAGATTGTTTCTGTATGATGGGGCCCTTCCCTCCCTCATACTGCATGTTAGAATCAACATTCGCATGTTGAAAGGACTCGACCTCCACTCCTCTGCTCATCAATTCATTATTGAATGGTTCTAAATCAAGTCCAAAGGGGTGGAAGGCGTCTATTTCTGATATGACTAGATCCATGACAGCCTGGGAAGAAAAAACCAGTCGTACACAGTCCAGTCTGAATGGATGTATGTAATCAACGAGTTTAATATCACCTGAGAAGATCATAGAGAGCCTTGGTATTTCACTGAACAGGGTAAGAATTTGATGGCGATTCAGGGAGGAAGAACCCCCCTGCGAAAACATGGAATACAGCATAATACTAGGGTAATGAGTGAAAACTGGCGATCTCCAATCCATTCTACTAGACCATTTATTATGTGCCATTTGTTTAGGGGATTTAACTTCCCTCTCTGCCCCAGGTACAGACCCGGTAGTATTCACCACCTCTTTATTCAACTCTTTGCTGGGAACCCGTGCCTCCGTCAGAAGCGCCTTAGACTTACCCTCCTCTCTGTAATGTGCAGTTTGTACCAGATTCATCCATGCTTTGGGGACCAAATTAGTGGCTTCCTGTCCTAATTGGGTTCCATGAGCCGTATGCAAGGATTAGGCGTTCAACTCCCCACCCTGTCCAACTAAGTCTTCCCTGTTCCGTGACAAAATATTTTTATCTCTGCCCAGTCCATTCTCAGCTATTCGCTAGGATGGTTGTAAACCTTTTATTTCTCTATCCTGTATATGTCGGTTTCCTATACCATCCCCAAGCACTCCTTCTAGATTGACCTTATTGCCACTGCTCAGACTCCTTCCCTCAGTCCAATTTTGGATGTCTGCCACTGTAGTGCCTACCCTCCTTGTGTCTTCAATCAAATTCTGTAATGCCTGTTTTACTAGGATTTTGTTATCCTCACTCGGAACCAAAGTGGCTGTCGAGGATGACAAGATTTCCCCCTTCACACTCCTTTCCAGTGTTGCTTCCATTATCAGTGCTTCCCCTCTCTGATTTTTCCCCCCCGTATTTGGCAAGAGCCCCTCCCCCCTTGGCATTTCGATGGTTACATTATCTCCTTTCTTCTTCTCTTGCTCCTCGGGTTGGGGATTATTTATTGCTTGTTGTGGTGGAGTATAAGTATGAGTAGGCGAAGAGCACTTAATCTCTTCGCTGCTCAGAGAGGCTTTTTTAGATTTGGAGTTAAAAAAGAGCTTAATGTCAATTTTTTTCATTTGCAACCCTAGCATTTTTGTTGCAGTTGGTTCTCTTTACGACAATTTTAGACTCTTGGGCTCGTTTCCCCCCAATTATTTTCTTGACAAGAGATTTTTCTTTTTTATTTGTTTCATCTTTTTTTGTTAGTTGTTTACATACCTGTACATTCACTTATGAGTCATAGCATCAATAAAGGTGTTGGATGCTTCCCAATAATCACCATCTACAGTTACTGAGTGGGTGGTAAAACTTAAAGTATGATGGTCCAGCTCTCTTTTACTAAAGTTATTTGGTGCCTCCAATTCTTTCAATTCCAATGCTTTTTTGCTTTCATCGTCCAGGTCAATGAAACCTTCAACCGAAAGACTACATATATCTTTAAGATTTGCATTGGAATTGTCAATTTTGAATGCTGGTAAATTCTTAGTTTTTTTTCTCACAGTTTTTTACTGTGCCAATTATTCTAGCCAACCTATGTCTAATGGCCCTAGCCCTCATTTTCTTCTCTCTTCTAGACAGCGGTGGGTTGTGGTTAATAGAACTATCTAGGGTAGGGTCCCCATCCAAGGCACACATTTCCTCATTGCCTGTCTCTACCCCCTCCTCTAGGGCCTTTATTAATACAGATGGACTATACGTATCAAGAAAATTAGTTGAGGCCTCTCGGTTGCCTATACTGGATACTACTTTCTCATCCAGACTTGCAACATTTGTACAAACCAATTCAATTTTTTCGCCTAGGCCTGTGATCTGTGTGCCAATAGTAGAAACCATTCCTTTGAGCTCGTCCAGTACAGGCAACCAAGCAGCCTGCAAATCCTTATTGCCTTGACCAAGGACTTCTGCGTAGGATTTAGGACAGACCACAGGCTCACAATCAGTCTGTATCATCTGGTCGTGGGTGATCATGTTCAAATTACCATGCCCTCAAACAGGTCCACATCTTCCTATTGCCATAAGGAAACCCTCCATTTTGCAAATCTTTTCCGTGTTAACCAATGTATATCCAGATGGGTACGATCATGACCCTTATCTAGAAGATTCAGGATCCTGGTTAGCACAGTAAAGCTAGCAAATGACACAGCCGAGTCCTCTTGATTGATGCCCTCAAAGAATGGTCCTGTGTGGGGATTGATAGTTCCAAAAGATTGATTTAGCATGGGGAACACATGAGAGACTGGACTGGAGGATTGTGTACGGTTGGGCACAAAAGCATCCTGTCTCCCGTCACCCCCCAATAATGGTTCTGTCTCCTTATTCCCGTAACTGATATCGTAATTTCTTTTATCCCTCCTAGGAGGATGCTCGGGAGAAAGTGGAGCCTCCTCAGTAGGTTCA
This sequence comes from Ambystoma mexicanum, assembly GCF_040938575.1. Classification (NCBI taxonomy): domain Eukaryota; kingdom Metazoa; phylum Chordata; class Amphibia; order Caudata; family Ambystomatidae; genus Ambystoma; species Ambystoma mexicanum. Next base: position 1,431,518,202 of record NC_090921.1, on the reverse strand, counting down.
TGTAAATGCACATTGTCAAAACCCCCAGCTCTGGATCTAATAGGTGTGGATGGCTCATTTGACAGCCGGACCCTTCTATCCAACTCGGCCCTAACAACCGGTGCCAAGAGAGAATTGTCGGCTCCTTTTTTGGGGTTTTCTCCTTCCTCTATTTGTCCCAATGAATATCTACGGGACTTCTCTTGTGTACCTGACATACTCTTCTGTGTCTTGATAGGTGCTAGGCCAGTATAAGGAGACGTTTTTCCCCAGTTAACATCCTCCGAGTTCGAGGAGTGACACCATTGCCATTAATCAAGCGATGTGGGTGGAATTCTTCATCTGGTACGTTATCATTACCAGGGCCTTTAGTTGAAATGGGATCTAACAATGGGCATTCTGCCAACAAATTATCCATTTTATTCACAAAAACTGGTTTGGTCAAAGGATAGAATTTTTTGGCTGCTTGTATGGGTCTCACCAATTTACCATTTCGGAGTGTGCCCACCATACTCCACCATCAAAACAAATAGTACTGGGTTTGCTCAATATGGCATTTATGTAACACAAATCCCAATAAAAAGTAGGCTTTAACTGCCTTCAGATAATTATTAATGTCATCCACAAAGCAGATGTAGCATTCCCACCCTGTTGTCGCGGATATTCAAAAAACATTCTGAGGATCACAGCACACTATGCTGCGCCATGCACACCATACATTTTCAGAGCCACACTCACCGGGTCAGTGTCTTTTTTTCTTGAAGCAGGACTTGCCCTAGGACAATGTAATCCTATTTGAATCCCCCAAAACAAATGAAAAACCTCAGTCGCCCGTGCCCCGCACCGCGCACAGTGAACAGTAAACAGTACTTGATGTACTTGCCGTGTGCGCACGCGGGTGCGCTGATGTGGGTGATTTTATTTTGGCAGCGTGCGCGCCCGGGGGGCTGAGTCGGCATGTTAGGTCCTTTAAACAAAACAGAAGAAAGGTATTACACACCCTCACAACCGTAACTACCCGTTGTAGGCAACGTGCACAACACACACAAGACTCGAGTTCACAACGTGCGCAGACAGTCACCTTTTTCAGTTTCTGTCTTCCAGGCAATCTGGTTTGCTGAATAAGACGTCCTCCCTGTGGACAGACAGCAACACTGTAACACTAAGGAAGAAACATAATGCTCCCAAGTCCCAGCTCCAAAGGAAATTTTCGAGGCAGACAGCAGCACAATCCATACGAGGTCCTTCGGCACAGTAAACAGTACTTGAAGTACTTGCCGAGTGCGCGCGCGGGTGCGCTTATGCGGGTGATTTTATTTTGGCAGCGTGCGCGCCCAAGGGGGGAGTTGGCGTGTTAGGTCCTTTTTCAGTTTCTCTCCTCCAGGCAATCCGGTGTTGCTGAATAAGACATCCTCCCTGTGGACAGACAGTAACACTGTAACACGAAGGAAGAAACAAAACGCTCCCAAGTCCCAGCTCCAAAGGAAATGTTCGAGGCAGACAGCAGCACAATCCTTACGAGGTCCTTCGGCACAGTAAACAGTACTTGGTGTACTTGCTGGGTTTTATTAATTTAATAGTGTTAAATATGAAAGAAAGAGCTCAAACACGGTCTCCTGTCACATGGTCGAGATGAAAATAGACTTTGGGCAAGCTACACAGAGACGTGAAGATAAGACCATGCTCACAGTCCCTTCTATTCTCAGGTCCAATACTTTGCAAGGCCGAGTTAAAAGACAATTTGAATGGCAGACAGCATGAGTGATGATGGATGTTGGGCTAATTGGGTGGGGAGACATGGTCAAGTCCAACCCACCAGCACCTGGGGTGCCAGTTTACATGCTGCTATCGAGTGGAATATTCTAGAAGGGTGCAAGCATGCCAACCAATCATAGAGGGCCACATAGCAAAGAGCCCTATAGTGTGAAAGCCAATGAAACATTATGTATTTTATGACACTGAAGATGACTTGCACTAGGGGTGGGCATAGCTGTCCACCTGACCTTAGAAACCCAATCACAATCCTATCCCCCATAGAAAGTATAGCTAGATGTTCCTCTTAAGCCTATCCCAACTTCAAATAGGTTTTCTTATTTTGCCACGTGGTATGACATCAATGATGACAGGTTTTGACTCTATAACTGGGTTTTTCATGTAAATCGTTGAGAGACTTTACCAAACGTTCATTGATGTCCGTTGTATTCCCTGTTTTAGACAATTGCAATTAAAACAGCTATGATTTGACAACTTCCTGAGTCAGTCTTATTATTGGTGTAAGAGTAAAATCTGCATCCCCATCCATCCCATATAGCACTACCGTGCTTAAAGGGCCTATGTGTTCACGTGGTAGCAGAGGGAGGATGGTTAGAGTACCCATCGACTAGTGCTTTGGATGATCGGACACCCTCCGCCATCTATCTGGAAGATCACAAGGTTTCCTGTGGAGAGCAGCCAATATAGAAAACTTGCAATAAGATCGATACAGGTGGGACGGGTCCGTCCCCCTTTGACAAAATCCTTCCTGGTTTCCACAGGCGCTGAGCGGACTGAAGGTGACAGTGGTCGATTGGAGGAGGAGAGACGATACCGAAGGCCTTGAGCTGACGAGCGAATGGTGAGTAGATTGAGGGGACTGGCAAAATAAGGGGATGGGATTGTGGTAACAGAGAAAAGTAATGGGCTTGTCTAGTATAAAGGAAGAATGTTTAAACGAGGAGTGTTTTATAGAACCCAGTTTCCTACCTCAAGGCAGGCCTAGAAGGAATCATTTCAAAACCCCAAGGGGGTAAATAGATGGCACATAAACAGGTTTATGATAGGAAATGACTCAACCTCCAATTAGGGTATTTTAGGGCCTAAGAGAAAAGGAGTATCATGGTGTATATGTGAAAAGTGAACTAGTCTGTCTGTATGTGTATTTTGTAATTGAAAAGAGGTGTTGAACAGTGATCATAATAAACTGTGTGGTTAAAGAAGAGATAAAAAGTTGTTATCTACTTTAAGTCATTGTCGGCGCTGACTGAAAAGATAGATTGAGATAAATGAGAAGTAGAGGCTTTGAGCAGCAATGGTTGGAGCGCACTCATATTTGTTGTTTTTCTGAAACGTATCTGTGTAACTAACGATAAGTATCGACAGTCAACTGAGTCTTGTCACAATGGGGGATGTTACTCCACTGATGCATTATTGTAAAATGTTGCCAAAACACACGCCTTAGCTCAAACAGTATAGTGCAGAGTGGGTAAAGGGCACAGCAGACGAAATGTTCATGCCATGGCCACAAGGGGGATTGCTGTAAAAAGTGATTTTGCAATACATGACCACATACTTGCATGCTTCGTACACAGGAAAGAAAATGGAAAAGAACTTAGCTATTTTAGAACACTGGAAGATGTACCATCCTCCTTCTGAGGATTGGATACTTAATCAGTGTAGGGGGGAAGGTGTTGAGCCTTCTGCTCCCCTTACCTCGCCCGAAGTTATCAGCGATAGTACAGAAGATGTAGGATTGTATCCGTTAAAGGAACTAAAAGCGGCAACAGTATATAGTAATCCGATACATGAACTGCCTGCCTACAGCAGTGATGATAGCCCAGAAGAGACTAAAAGAAAGGAGCAGATATTTAAGATCTTACAGGACAAGGAGGAGAAAAGCGAATGACCGAATGTGACCACAGACATAGAACAAGAGATTAAGAGATGGAAAGGGGAAAAGGATAAAGCTGACGAGGTGACGCTCATGCAGAACGAATGGATGGGTGGACAGATATTGCTCAAGCTCAATGGGAAAAGTATCGAGGAAGTTAGGCAAAGGGAAGATCAAGACGAACAGGATAGAAAAGACAGGGAATGAGATAAAATATTGAAAGAAGATGAGTAGAAGAGAAAGAATAGGAAGAGATGAGAACAGATGTATCAGGAAGAACAGCAAAAGAAAGAGGAAAGGGCAGACGAGCAAGGGAAGTATGATAACAGGCAGAGAGCAGTCAAAGAACAAGATAGGCAATTAAAGAAGAGAGAAGAGGAGGAATCACATAAATTAAGGATTAAAAGAATACAAAGACATAGAGAACTGAAGAGCGTAGAGCAAATGAAAGATGGGAAGAGAAAAGACAAAAAGAAGAAAGAGTTAGGTAGGAAGCGAGAAAGCAAAGAGAATTAGAATTAGAGAAACTGAGCAAAAAAGAAGACAAAGGGACCGCGATATTGATCGCATTCAGAAAGAATCAATGGAACCACGTCCAGCAATATCATGGGGCAATATAGAGAAGTTCCTCCCATCACAAGGAGCAATGTCGGACCATCTAGGGTAACCATAGAGGAAAATGTTGACATAGGGAGCATCGGGGAGAGGATCGATAAAGCCTGTCAAGACTTAAGAGAAAGTAGCAAATGGGGATACCGAGGGAAGGGAGAACAGTCCTTGGCCATCCAATCATGAAGCGAAGAAAGAGATCCATTCAGTCTTGAACATAGAACCTTGCCCTTAGACAGGCTGACTTTAAATAAGGGTGAAGGAGACGAAAGCCATACTAGTTGGGGACTAAGTATGTCAGACAAAGGGAGAGAAATGTTCCATGGGGAAGAGGGAGGAAGTGCATGAGGTTCTGAGGGATGTCTGCAGATAGAAAAGGACGTGTGATGGGCTGATCTAGAAGAACCTAAGAATAGGACGCCAGATCCTATAGCATATCCAGAGCGACCTAAAGGACGATCACATAGTGAGAAGGGAGAGTCACCACCATATGTGAGCAGGCTGAGGTAATTGCCAGGCAGAAGTGATCAGGAACCATTGTCCCCACTATGGATAGCCAAACAATGGGAGCTGATTGTGGATTAGGGTTAACGCAGTTCGTTTTATTGGAGAAAGAAGGGGCCAGACCGCAATATATTCCCTAACCACAAATGGTTAAGGATAATTTAAGATGCAAACTTCACAATTTAATGGCTGGTGCGGGAAAATGGATGTATGAGCTAGAGAAAATGACAGGGGGAAATACATTAGCAATAGTGGACATAAAATGTCTCTTAGCAGCCATTCTTGGGGAAAGGGCTGATGACAATCGGACGAGAGCAGGCTATTCAAGTGTCAAAGCACAGAAAACAGCACATGATGGAGGGCCATTTAACACTTGTAGAGCAGATGTCTGGAGGGTGATTAGGATGCAGTATCCTAACACATCAGACATGGGTGCAATTAGGCACGTAAAATGAAAGATGACGGAGATCTGCTTGCTTACATTCAAAGTATTCAGGAACGGTGGACTCTTGAAACGCGGCAACTGTGGGAAAACACAGTAGCGGGATTCTTCCACATTTTGTGTCAAGGATTGCCAGAACAGGTACAGAGACAGCTCAAGAAACTGGTGGGAATAGATGAGAAGCCATGGCAAGGAATACAGTTGACCATAGTGCATCACTGACAGCTGTTACAAGAGAAACATAAGAAGAAGGAAGATACTAGAAAGCTTGAGCAAGCCAAGTTAGTTCAGAAGAATTTGTCAAAATATGCCATAGAAGGAGCAGTATTGACAAACGGAGAAGGATTGGGAGTGCAACAAGCAGAGGGTGTATCGCAGGCAAATAATCAATGCCAAATGGATCAAGGAGGGAATGGGTTTATGCTGAGAGGCAGAGGAATGGGCTACAGAGGAAGGGGTGGTTTTCAGTATAATCAAGGCAGTTTTCAGAGTATGCAGAATGATAATCAGAATGTGCAAGGAAGATTCAACCAAGGGAGGCTAGTCAGAAGAGCTCCTCCTGTATGTTGGACATGTGGAATGACAGGGCACATTGGGCGCACATGTGGAAGCCAAGGGTATGTACAGAATGGGCAATTCCCAAGAGAGGGGACAGCTTATCCTCCAGCATATAGCTGACAAGCTAGGGATGGGTGTTCCCAAGATCAGACAGTGTATGAAGCACAAGCGCAGCAAATACAACAGGCATTGCATCCACAGCAAGTACCATTGAATACTCTGCAAGGGAAGTCACAGCACGCGCCCATGCAGATACAGCAGAATACAAGCACGGGACAGTTATTGACACCTAGAGTAGGGGATGTGACTATGTGGGAGTACAGGTACAGGGATATGCATGCACCCACAATAGGACAGCTCACAGGGTTCCTTGATGTGTTTAGTACTATCAGTGACACCAGACCCTCAAGGGGTCTTTTTTTAGTAGACAATGGGGCTACTAGTTCATGTATATATGAAGGAAAATATCCAATGTCGGGAAATGCCATGAATGCACAAGGTTTTTCTCGAGCTACGAGTCGAGTTCCTTTTACTGATGAATTGCCAGTCTCCGTAGGAAAGTGTGACATGTCTGTTCCATTATTTATTCAAGGCAGGCACCAGTTAACATTTTAGGATGAGATTTAATAGCGAAGCTTAATATGCCGATTCCTTTTACCGATGAAGGCATAGTGTGTTCTACTCCAGGGATACATTATATGAATGTGGGTGAATTCAGATTGGCATTTACAGGGCAAATGGCTCTGCAAGGATTGCCATTAGAGCCAGAAGTCTTTCTTTATGGGGTATGCATTGTGTTGACATGGCTACCCGTCTTAGTGGGAAAGATTATGAGAATACCTGATGTTTTTTTGTTCAGGCCACAGATACCTATGGTCGAAGAGGGGGAACAAACTATTCCGCTAGAGTTAAATCCATGCCTTAGTGCAAGGGGACTTGGCCATGCTCTAAGGAACAGATGACGAGGGCAGGCCATGGAGAACAGTGATTGCCATTGGAGAAGGGTATAGATTGCATGACATCACTGATGGGGATATGTTTAGAGATGATCCATCAGATGCTGACGTAATATTGAGATGAATATTACATATTGGATCAGAAAATAGAAAAGAGAAATCCCACAGCGAATGGTGATAGTGCGGCTTGCCCAGCATTTTTTGATGAAAACTTGGAAAAGGTACCAAATGCTTTGTGGACTACAGGCCCCTATGATGTAGACCTATTGGAGGAAATAGGAAAGGTTAAGATTAAGTTGAAGCCAGGAGCTATTCCACCTTGAACAAGATAGTACCCAATGTCTCCAGAGGCGGATGAGGGTATTTTTAAGACTATATCAGCCCTGATGGAACAAGCTATTTTAGTGACGTCAGAGTCACTGTGTAATATCGTGGTGTACCCTTATCGTGGTGTACCCTGTGAAAAAATTGAAGCGAGGGTCATGGAGATTCATACAAGATATGAGAATGATTAACCATATTGTAGAGGCATAATTTCCTTTAGTTCTGAATCCAGCAACGATACTATGTAATAACCCAGAAGAAGCAGCGTTTTTAATGATGATTGACTTTAAAAAAAATATTTTCTCAATCCTGTTGCATAAGGATTCCCAAGACCTTAGGTCATAAACTAAACTGAAGAGCACTTGTTTGCCCCAAGGGTACTGTGAATCTCCATTGATCTTTAATAGGGTCCTGAAAATGGACTTAGCTAGTATTGATTTGAAAACTGTTGTGCTGCAGTACGTCGATGATATTTTGGTTTGTAGCATGACAGAAGATGAGTGCAGATAAGATTTGATTCAGTTGATGACTATTCTAGCAGACAAGGGATATAAAGTGGATAAGGAGAAGCTGCAATATTGTCAAGAAGAGGTGTTGTACATAGGTCAGTTAATCTCACATGTGGGGAAGAGAGTCACACATGAAAGAGCTGAGGCGATTATGAAAACAGCAAAACCGCACATGATAAAACAAATGCAGCAGTTTTTGGTATTATGCAATTATGTTAGCGCGTGGGTATTGATCATAGTTCATACACAAGACCACTTTTGCAAGCTCTAAAGAAAGCACAAGTGAATAACGAAAGAATAGAATGGACTGAGGAAATGGAGGATGGGTTTGAAGAATTGAAGAAAGCAATTTGTACAGCTCCAGTTTTAGGAATTTGCAACTATAATGAGGAATTCTTTTTGTTTTCACATACGAATTGGACAGTCATGACAGTGGTGCTTACACAGAGGACTACATTGGGGTACAAACCCCTGGCATATTACAGTGGGATTTTAGATCCAGTTATGTGAAGGCACTTTCCTTGTGAACAGTCACTGACAGCAGCTACATTCGTAATAGAGAAGTCTACTAGTATTGTGAAGGGGTGTTCTATGACATTATTTGTTGAACATGCTTTGTTTTCCATTTTGGAGAAATCTAAGGGTATATTGACATCTTAGAGGGCTTCCACATATGAGGTAGTTATATCAAATCCAGCAATTAAAATAGTCAGGTGTAAAATAGTGAACCCTGCCACATTTGTAGCTGTGAGCATGTGCATGATTGCGCTAAATACAAGGAATGATATGATGAAATCCCACGCATAAACGAAAATGCGCTATCGGGGGGTAGATTCTCTTTATTGACAGGTCTTCCAAAATTTATCAAACTTATGGGGAAAGGCATTCAGGTGCTGCCATGTTGAGGCATAGAGCAAACGGGGAATTTGAGGTTTTAGTATGTGCAAGACTAGGTCTCCCTTCTCAGCGCAAGCAGCAGAATTAGTGGCTCTTATTGTCATGCTAGAGAAACATGTTAGGCAGGAAGTAACAGTGTACAGTGACTCCGCCTATGTGACATCAACAGGGCTAGCACGTTGGGAAAGGAGGGGCTATCTCTGAGCAGACGGCACTCCAGTGCAACACACAGCATTATTGGACAGACATATCTAGGCACTACAACTCCCAGGTGCCATTGCAAAAGGTAAATGCGCAGCACATACTAAGCGAACTGACTTTATCTCTTGCTCTGACGAAGCAGCAGACGAAAAAGCCAAAAGGGTTGAATATTCACCAGATATTTCCATATTTGATACTCCAGTTGTAAAGGAGAAAGTAGTCACAATTATGATTGTAAATAGAGGGTTTAATCATTTATCAGGAACACAGTTGATGGAGGTTCAAGGCGGTGCAGCACAGGAAGAGCAAGCATTGTGGAAACAGAGGGGGTGTTCTTTATCCCCTCTGTAGCATTGTGGCAACAGGACAGCACTGGAAATCCGGTGATGCCTATAGCCTTGTTAAGGGTAGTGCTTGAACAGCTGCACTATCCTGCACATGTAACTAGGGAAAGCCTTGCAGCAGCTATTGCGGAGGACTGGTTTGTACTGAACCTGTTAGAACACATTGCATTTCATGTAGTAAACTGCATCGTATGTCAAAGGTTTACCGGTGGGCATACACTGAAAATGATCAGTGGAGTGATTCCTCAACCGAACAGTCCTTTTCAGCATTTACATATTGACTTTGTTGATATGCTGCAAGTATGTTGTGGATACAGTTATGATAGTGGCGGTGTGTCCCTTTTCAAGGTGGATCGAAGCAGGTCCTTGTACACACCTAATGCCACTGCACAGTGAAGTTCTTTGTCCAAGAAGTCTTTCCCAGATGGGGAGTATGTGAGGTTCTGAGATACGACAATGGGCCCCATTTTGTTAATGAAGTATTTGAACAGATTAGCCTATTGCTTAGTATAAAACAAAATGTTTCTTCTGCATATCACCTGAAAGCAAACGGAATATGCGAGAGACTCAACTGTCTTCTCAAAGAGAGAATTTAAAAATTGAAATTGACATTGAAGAAGGGATGGCTGTATTACCGGCGCCTTGCATTATATGTATTAAGGAATTAGCCTGGGTCGGACCACTTCCTCACACACCACGAGTTAGTGACAGGGAGGCAGATGAGAACACGTTTGCCTCCTCCATCAAGGAGCAGAAGTGATACCCAGAAGATTGCAGAAATGATAGGAAATGAGTTACATGCTTATTTGACATGTATGACTGCTAGTATCTCTGTCATTTCAGATCAACTCAAGCATAAGTGGGGTTGGTCTCAGGACACAGAAGACCATTTGGCAACAAGAGTTTAAGAACTAGTTCCTGAACCTAGACTATTTGTGGGAGATTCAGTCATTGTGCGTAACTTCACAAGGAAGTGGCACAAGCCCCATTTTAGTGGTCCCTATATTGTAGAGAATATTACTCCATCAGCAGTAAAAGTCAGAGAGAGACGTAACTGGATACCTTTTAATGACGTAAAGCCTTATGCTGGTGATACCGATGCACCCCTAACCATCAATTCGGAAGCAATACAAGAAGAAGAAATTCAGCACGTGCAGACTCGATCGATGACGAGGAAGAAGGACTTTAAGGTTGCTGACTAAATGAATGCAAGTGTGCATTTGGACTGTGCCTCACCGCGGACACTCCTTATAGATATTATAGCAGGAGTGCAGAACTAAGTTCTTGAGACACAGGAATCTTTGAATTGGACTTTAGAAAGTGTTGATGTACTAAATATGCCAAATCTGGAGTTCAAATTTGACAATTGGAAAGTGAGCAGTTTCCAGATTCATTCCTCACTGAGTTTCTCTTTGGTTAATTCAGATGGTCCTAACAGATGCAGATGCCCATAGACTACTTCTCGCTGTTTTTGTTTATATATTTCAAGCTTATCCGGCTCTTGATGGGTGTAGTACTAATATACATGTTTCTCTGCAAGATCCTAAATATGGCCCTGCAATTAGGAGGATTCTTATGGCGATAGTTGAACAGATCTTGCAGTTACCTAATCATTTAACAAGGTTCCCTGACTAACAAGGTTTTTTCCATTTTTAAAGCAGTACACAGGCACAATGAGGTAAGTTGGGAGTGGTGCAGTTTCGGAAAGTGAGCAAACTCAACAACGTTTGGAGAATCGTAAATGGTGGGGGTTAACGTATTGATGCATAATATATGCATGCTCAGCATTTATTATTGTTTTTCTGATTTTGCTAATCCATACTGTCTACTTCATTGGTCCAAGTATGCTAGAAGTCACTTTGATTCTTCCCACACCAGTGACTTTTGCAGAATTATCTGTTACAGAAAGACCAAGGCCATTTGTGATTATCCCTACACCAGTGGCACGTGTAAGGTCACCCATTTCTCTGGCAAGTGTCCCTATGATTCCTCTTGTACGACGGACCCTTATTGGTGTACTTCATGAGCATTATGCATGCACCCTCCTTGCAAGAGGGAGACACAGGAGAAGCAGAAGGGAAGACGATTATGAGTTAAATAATTATCTAGACAGCACCGCACATTTGAGGAATAACATGTGGTATCAGCACATGAAAAAGGAGGGAGAAAGGACATCCATTTAGAGTTGCTATGTTTGTGCTCTCATACCTTATGCTATTGGGAATTCCAAGATATTTAGAGCTATATATGTAGCAGTCCAGAAAGCTCACTGCCTGATGTACCTTTCACTCTGCCATACGAGAGGTCAGTTCCAGGGTCGAACAACATCCTTGGTATGGGTGACCGAGAAGACCGCTCCAGAAGATGATTATGTGCAAGATTTGAAGACAAGAGAGAGATCCCACACCAAAGATCACGTGATAAGATATGAACAGCCTGGAATGAAACGAGCAAGAATCAGATGGGAAATAAACAAAAAGCTCAATTGTCAAGCAAAGGACCCTGAAGAAATGCGAAGATGCAAGGAGAAAGGTCGGCTGTAAATCAAGGGAACAGTGCTTTAACCAGATGGTTAGGAGTAAGGCCTGGTTGTTTTTAAAGCACCAGCACTAACCGGACGACCTGAAGCAATTGTGTAGATTGTAGAAAATGAATGCAAGCATCACTGGGCAAGCATTGCAAAGTTATTGACATGGGTTGATGATAAAGGAGGACCTTTGCAAATAGTACCTCTAGCGAAAGCATCCTTGTCTTTCAGAAACAATGGCACAAGAGAGGTTGGAATGAATGAGCAGTGCAGTTGAATTTTCGATGTACCAGGCATGAAGGATGGAACAATAGTGATAATGGACCACTAATGGGCCTGTGGATCCAGAGCTTATTTGAAATTGTACAAAGACTGGGGAGGGCTGTGTTCTGTAGTGATCGTTCATGTTCCAGCATTTGTGATTCAGAAGAGTGACTTGAATATTGGAGAGTTTCCAAAAGCAGATGCTCATCTAAGGAAGAGGAGATCACTTGAATTTCTCAATTTAACAAAAAGGAAGAACTACTTTTCAGCTAAATTGATAGAAGCCTTTGATTCTATTCCATATTAACACAGGTTGTTCAGTCAAATTGCTGTAGTATTCACAACTATCTTCATGTCAGGGATCCAGACGATGGTGAATGCCAAATGGTTACTGATTACCAGATGGGAGCTCCTGCAAACAATCTACACTACCATAAAGGGATTCAACGCTATCAAAGAAGAATTGAGAGCCATAAGACTAATGACTCTGCAGAACAGATATGTCCTGGACATGATTACAGCTATGGATGGAGGTGTTTGTGCCAAAATCTGAGAATCATGTTGCACGTTCATACCTTCTCACGATGACAAGAATGGGACCTTGACAGAGGCCATAACAATGCTGACAACCTTGCACATCAAGATGGAAGACGAAGTAGAAGATATTGCAGATGACAGCTGGTTTGCATCAATCTTCTCAGGGGTTCCTCAATGGGTGGCGAATATCTTAAAGTTCCTTGAAGCAATGTTGGTGATGATCATGTTTGGATTCTGTGTGATAAAAATAATAATCGCACAGTGTGAGAGGATGGCGAAGAAAGCAGTAGGAATGAATATCATGATCGATGTCGAGTCAGGGTTTAGACCCAAAAAGCTGACAGATGAAGAAATCAGATAGTATATAGAATGAAGTATTCTAGCACCTGAGGAAACAAAGTTCCTGTATCCAAAAAACCACAAGAGGTATGTGGGAAGATGGATCTACTGCAGCCCGAATGGACAATGTAGTCACATGACCTGGAGTGTTGATGACCATGCAAAATCAGCATGATCTCTGAAAGTGGTAATGAAGATATGGACTCCGAAGAAGAACTTTTTCAAACTAGGATATCTAGATTTGAAGACTGATGGGAGAGTGGTCGATGAATCAACCAGAGGGGGGAGTGTAGACTAGGAGCCAAGTGCCTCTACCGGAGGTCCTGCCCCCATTTTCCTATATGATGGAAGATGGAAATTGCAACATGCACAATGCCAATAATTGTCCCTATTCCACAAAGAATCCTCGAAACAAGGTATCCATTGAGAAAGCCGGATATGATGTACCCACAGAAAAATTACAGTCTTTTAAAGGAGGTTCTGGAAGAAGTGTGTAGATGAAAGGGAAAACTGGTGATGTCACATAAAGCAGAAATGATGCACCCAGAAGAGATGCCAATGAAGAGAGTACATAGACCTTATAGAATCTGATGGCGAAGTGAAGAATTGAGCAACATTTCATGTGCGGAATGAAGATTGCATGTGCAGAGAGCACTAAAGAAAATGCAGGACATTTTATAATTCTACGGATGCTGAAACGCAAGTAGGCTAAGTGATCATGAAGGCTGGCTATACATAGTAAATAGACTGCAGGCGGTGCCGCCAATACATATATATATATTTATATAGAATCTGGATGTCCACATTGTGTTTTAACAAACTAGGACCCCATGAACAGAAGGGCTGAAGTGGTGCAGTAGAAGAAAACACAATGAGGGAAGTTTCGAGAAAGGTTGTCTGGCCCGGTGTCAATTGTTGGGGCAGCCAAGAAATGGGTTACCTATTCGAGTAGATACAATGAACGTGATATGCGAGGCGAGCTCATGTTTAGGTGTATTGGAAAAACACTAGAAGTGCCAGGTCTTATTCATTTAATAGTATTAAATACGAAAGAAAGAGCTCAAAAACAGTCTCCTGTCACATGGTCTAGATGAAAATAGACTTTGGCCAAGCTACACAGAGACTTGAAGATAAGACCATGCACACACTCCCTTCTATTCTCAGGCAGAGTGATACTTTGCAAGGCCGAGGTCAAAGACAATTCGAATGGCAGACAGCAGGAGTGATGATAGATGTTGGGCTAATTGGGTAGGAATGCAGGTTCCAGTCCAACCATCCAGTACCCGTGGACCAGCTTGCGTGCTGCTAGCGAGTGGAATATTTCAGAAGGGTGCAAGCATGCCAACCAAACATAGAGAGCCACATAGCAAAGAGCCCTATAGTTTGAAAGCCAATGAAACATTGTGTATTTTATGACAGTGAAGATGACTTGCACTAAGGGTGGGCATAGCTATCCACCTGACCTTAGAGACCCAATCACAATACTATCCCCCTTAGAAAGTATAGATAGATGTTCCCCTTAAGCCTATCCCAACCTCAAGTCGGTTTTCTCATTTTGCCACGTAGCATGATGTCAATGATGATGATTTTTGACTATATAACTGTTTTTTCATGTAAATCGTTGAGAGACTTGAGTGAACGTCCATTGATGTCTGTTGTACTCCCTGTTTTAGACAATTGCAATTAAAACAGCTGTGATTTGCCAACTTCCTGAGTAGGTTTTATTATTGGTGTACGGATAAAATCTTCATCCCTATCCATCCCATATAGCACTACCTCGATTAAAGGGCCTACGGGTTCATGTGTGTCAAAACTCATGACAGAGCTGGCCTTGAACCATGTCAAGGTAAGAGCGAGAACATCTAGGTCCAGGAGTACAAGGGGGCGGCAGATGTCAGGGAAGTGTTTGACAGCAGAGTGAGAGTTGATAGTAGCCATGTTTAGCAGGTTGCCATTTTTGAAAGACTTCCAGACAGGGATACAGGGGTGACGAGTACCCATCGGAAGTGGTAGAGGAGCCAGAGAGTTGGAGGACAGATGTGGCAGAGGAGCTAGAGAGGTGGTAAACAGCAAGGAAGCCACGGGGGTGGAGGCTGAAGGTGGCAAAGGAGCCAGGGGAGAGGTAGATGCAAAGAAGCCAGAGAGGTGTAGGACAGAGGTGGCTAAGGAGCCAGGGAGGTAGTAGATGGCATAGGAGCCAGAGCAGTAGAGGAAGGGCGTGGCAGGGGAGCCCAAGAAGTGGTAGAAGTTAAAGCGGGAGAACAAAGGAAGTTGATGAGGCAAAAGAGGTGCCTATCAAATAGTAGGAGATTGGGCTGAGGGCCCTGGACCATGATGGTGCCGTTTAGATAGATATTAATGATGACTTTGGAGAACTGGAAGGAGGCCAAGAGGTCCTCCCACCGGGAGCCACCATTTTTGGGAGAAAAGGAGAAAGAAATGCGACCATATGAAGGGTCTCTAGGTTGGGAGAAAGAACGGCTAAGAGGATGTCAGTGAGAGTCTGTCTGGAGGAAGCACTGACATAGGTGACAGTGATGGGAAGGCTTGGGTTAGAGACCAGGGTGTCCTTCTCGAGCGTCTTCCTTTGAGTCTTAGTGAGAAGAGTAGGATAGGAGATATAAAAGCAGTTAGAGAAGATGGGGAAACTGAGAGCACCATAGTGAGTGTGATAGAGGAAAGAGAAAGGGCAGGCGAGAGGAGGACAAGAGAAGGAAACACTGCACAGAGCTATGCCACACAGGGTGCACAAATGGGGAAATGGGAAAAAAGGGTGAGTAAACAGAGGGATCAACGGGTGCCAACAGAGCAGAGATGGAGCCAAGTAAACAAAGGCAGCAACATGCAATGAGTGGAACAGCAGTGGGAGCCTGCCAGGCTCAGCTCAACCTAGAGAGGAAAAAAGGCCTGGAGGACAGCAGTTATGATCGCAAAGTAGGAGGGAACCTAGAGAAGAGGAGAAGAGGAGAAAGACCAGTGGACACATCAAGCCATGTGCAAGCACACCCAGGAACACTGGCCTAGAGGAGAAATGAAGACAAATTAAGAGAATGCAGGAGAATGCAAAGAAGAGTGATAGAGGGCAATACATTCACCTAGCAGGAAAAAATGCAGAAACTACTTGCGGGGGAATGCATAGAAAAACATTCACCTAGAAGGGAAAGCATAGGAAAGACGCAGGAGAAATGCAGAGAAACAGTTGCAGAGACACAGAAGACAAAGTATGGCTACCCGGGAGAGGGACAGCCTAATGGATGCATAGAGACAGTGCAGGGTGAGATTTGCATTGAAATGGAAGTATGCACGAGGTAGGGCAGTTTAGGAGGAAGCAGTAATGGCCTGCACCTGTCTTAACTGCACAATGCATTCCCACCCCTTTGTCGCCAAACACCTGTGTCACACAACACTGCAGCATTGTCCTGCGAGGGGTTTGCTGCAGAGGGTTCAATTCTTAGTCCTTAAAGTTTCAGAAGCATGGACTTAGTGCAATGTGCTATGTATCGATGGACAGCGTCTCCTGGGGTCCTACGTTCTTACCGCATTAAGAACTTCAGTATACCATCCACAGACAGATGGCCTTGTAGAAAGATTTAACAAAACCATGAAATCCTTTTTTAATGAAGCTAGTGGAACAAGATGGAAGGAATTGGGACCAGATGATACCTTGGCCTTTATTTGCTGTTCAGAAGACCCCTCAGGCTTCTACAGGAATCTCTACATTTGAGTTACTATGCGGACGTGAACCCCTATACATCCTGGATATGTTGAGAGAAACCTTGGAAGAAAGGGAGGAAGCTCTAATTCCACTCTGCCAAGCTTCCCACCGTCTCAAAGAGCACATGACCATAGTATGATCTCTAGTCCAAACCCATAAGGCCAAAGCTCAAGAACAGCAGAAAACCTCATATAATCGAAATGCCATCTTAAGATCTGTCTCTGTGGGACAAAAGGTGTTAGTGTTATTATCAACCTTTGAGAAAAAATGAATCTCCAAATGGTGTGGGCCTTTTGAGGTGCTATAACAGAGAGGACCCTTTAACTACATCATTTCCCAAACTCACCGCTGATTAAAAATTCCACATATACCATATCAATCTTTTAAAAGAATTGAAAGACAACCCTACAAAGTCCACTACTACTATTCGTTCATGTTTAATACCTGATGACTCTGATAGAAAGGTGTTATCTCTCCCAGAATTTGCTAACAACCAAAAGCAAGACCTGAATGACTTATTCTTACAATTTACTGATGTATTCGGAGAGGAGCCAGGGAGAGTGAAAGGAATATACAACCACATGTGCCCCCGTGAGTAGTAATGCACTATCTAATAGTCCCTGGTCTTCCTTGTTATGTTAGTGGCCAAACCTGTTGGGAGTTGGAGATTTTCAGGAAAGTCAATGCCATATCTGCGTTTGATGCCTAACCGATGCTCTGTATTGATGATCTCATTGATCGGCTTGACAATGTTGTCTATCTCTGTAGCATAGAGATACATAAAAAACTGCTTATATATAAAAACATAATCAACATATCTGTTAAAGAACTTGCTTCCATACAAGAAGTATTGCCAATAGGTTTATCAGTTTCACCCAACAATAGGCTTCACTTTATCCAGGCTTGAATAGATGTTTAAATGCATTAGAAAGACTAACCTCAAGAAATATCATGCGACCAAATGTAGAAGGATGACAAAAAGGCATCCTGACCCATTAACTATCCAAGAGATACCAGGTTTACTAACTTAGGAAGAACTGCATCTAGCCTCTGAAATAACCATAACATTTACAGACATGATTTGTACAACTGATGAGATACAGCAACACTTAAACATATTTACAGGACTTATTGCAGAACAGCTATTCAAAATGAACATGCAATTCTGTCCCCTAATAACTAGAAGCTTAATTGTCACTTTTCAAGCATTTGTGTTTTAAGATCTTTAAGATCTTAACAAACTTGAAAAGAACTCTGACATTGTCTCAAAATTAACTTTAATTCACTGAAAATGACTTTGAATACGTTACACTATGTTACCATTAAAACGGCTCACAAAGACGGTGTGGTGATGATTATGAATACCACTGATTACCTTTAAGAAGCATATGGACAATTTAGGGATGAACATTTCTATGAAAAATAGCTGCTCTATCCCCATAATTGTGATTATTTATTTCTGCCCAATGTCCACAAGATCCTAAACCAAGCATTGGCAAGACCAATACAATCATGCACATTTTCTATGTTGTTCAATTTGTCAATCTATATTGACACTCATCTACAGCCTTATGCTGTACAGCTAAACCCATATGTTCATAATCCTAAACATGTATTACTTTAAAAGGTATTCAGTTCCATCCAGGATACCTAATTGCTACCTTGGATGCTACTGCCCCACACAGTATCATTCATGACAGAGGTTTGGAAGCGCGTGCCTTTTCCTTATGCAATAAATCAATGAGCAGAATACATCATGTTGAAATTCCTTTAAGCAGGATTCCATTTAGTCTAAACAACTAAACCATAATGTTTACTTGTGAATATTTCAGCCAAAACATGATGCAGTCAATGATACAGCCATGGTCTCATTGTTTATGCTGATCTATGCTGATTAATACTTGAGTTGGTGGGATGAGCTGCTGCAAGGACTGGGAAAATATGTAAAGCATTTTAAAAAGTTGTGTTTTGTGAACAATTACTCAAATTGTTATTAATCATGTGTAGCGGAATAGAATTGGAACTTCCCTATTACATTTTGTCTTTGATTAACAGCAACTTATATCTAAGGTTTAGATGTACATATA
This sequence comes from Ambystoma mexicanum, assembly GCF_040938575.1. NCBI lineage: Eukaryota > Metazoa > Chordata > Amphibia > Caudata > Ambystomatidae > Ambystoma > Ambystoma mexicanum. Next base: position 1,431,499,764 of record NC_090921.1, on the reverse strand, counting down.
ATTATGAGGTCCTTAACTTTATGGACCTTAGAATCTGAGTAGAACAAAATAAACTGGTTTGCTGTTTGTGCCATATGCTCAGAAATGATCCATCTGCATTACACATTAGATGCAATAACCCTACATCATTGAAAGGGAGCATTCCTCTCTGTGAAAACTTAAATGTGATATAGAATTTCACCAAAAAGGAAAAATAAACATCCTGAAGCTATACTGATCATCAATTAATTCAAATCCTGTGACTATAATAAATCTATGATTGATCAACCCTCCCATTGAGTATAAAGAATAGACAGGAGATCAAGTAGAGGAAATCTGGGGAAAAGTCAAACATTTCTGTTCCTATTCACTCTATTATATCATTTAGTGTGAATCCTGACTAAGCATAAGGATGTTCTGAAAATGGATCAGACAATTGTTGTGAGAATAGGTTTTAAAACCAGTATTTAGTCCTAAGGACTCCAAACTTTCTAATATCATGTCAGGTAGATGTTGAAAAGTAGTGTGATACACTTCACAACAATGCAGATGAAAACTCAGAGAGTGCGCTCATCAGGCTGGACATCTCAACCACTTTTGACACCTTCAGTCACAAGATCCTCTTAGAAAGACTGAAAGATATTGGTACTAAATAAACAGCGCTAAACTTGATCACCTCCTTCCTCACAAGTAGAACAGAAACCACTGGATTGGGCCCCTACAATTCCTGGTTGTGCCCACTTCCCTGCTGAGTACCCCATGGATCCACACTCTCGCCTTTTTAACATCTGCATGACACCCATACTAGACCTCATCAATAGATCTGTTATCTCCTGCTACAACTATGTGGAGGGCTCACACATAATCTACCCATGTGTAAACCACTGATCACCTACTTCTCCAGCACTTAAAAACTGGCCTGCAGATGTGGACACGTGGATGACAGCAAACAACTAATACTCAATTGTGACAAGACCAAACTGATGCTCTGCAATCCTACAGGTTTTTACTCCACCACAATCCCCTGCCCTGACAAGATGGGCCATTGTCCAATCCCATCAGCCAGAGTAAGAACTCTTGAAACCACAATAGACAATACCCTCACTCTTGATCTGCAAATAAGAGCCATCTTTAGAAGATGTTTCCCCCAGTTGTGCATGCTACATCACATCTTACCTTACTTAACATTAACCTACAGTGACATTGCCAAAATGTGTCTACTAACATTCGAACTAGGCTAAGCAAACAGCCTCTATTTTAGATTCCCAGATTTCCTACTGAGGAAAATTTCCAAGAGTTCAAAATGCAACAGCATGGCTACTTCTCAGAATGAAGGAATTAGAACAGTTCATGTCTGCATTACATGTTCTCCACTGGTAACCAAACAAAAAATGTTCATTTTAAAACCTTGTATATCGCCCATTGTCAGTGGTTGAAGTGGGCGGGAGTGGTTGGGAACAGTGCTCCTCTACTTTTTTAAATTAAGTTTTGCTGTTTCCATACTTTTATTTTAAATAGAAACCATTCTGGAATGGTTTTGTTTTAAAAATAAAAGTGTGGGAATCATTTGAAATTTGCACTTCAGTGCACTACATCTAATAGTCCCTTAAACAGCAGGCGCTTTTGTTTGTGTGTTTGAATTGTGCGTGGGAGGTGGCGTGGCGATTGGGTTTGTGGGGAGCGGGGCAGGCCAGCAGGGAACATAATTCCACTACTTCTTTTCATACACTTCGACCACAGCCCATTCTTCATACCATGGAGGTTGCCTTTCCTCCTTCAGAAGAAAGTTTCAACACTACCCAATGATGCACTAGTACTGGTTCCAAACTTCATCAAGAAATGGCCAAGAAGAACCTCCTTCTCAGACCTGCCCATGAAATCCTGATCTTTAGATTACACATGGTACTTTCAAATGCCATTTACAAAATGCACATCAAAATGCGTATATAAGTTATTTGATGTTTGATCTTTATTTTTCCATTGGTCTTTGGGTTTACTTGGTCATACATGCATACATTCATGCATGAAGCTTAAATCAAGCATAGAGAGAGTTTAAAGGCATATGAAGAAGAAATTAAGCTGAGAAAGCAGCGCACATTTTTGCGACATAAGGAAGACTATGAGAACGGTCGCGTCTATACATTTGCACGCAGATTTGATCAAATGAGACAAAAAATTAAAAATGTACCTACAACATCAGCAAGCCATACTGAAAGTAGTGTTGACACAGTAGCCCCAACCTTAGAATCAGATATTACAGGCGGTGAAAGCGAAGAGCCATCAGTAGGCTTACATTTTTTAGGAGAGATGCAGCTATTATGCCAGGACGAAAGAGCAAACAATAAAACACAAGCGAACACTTCCAACATAAGAGGACTTGGCATAGGAGGAATAAAACCATGAGGAGGGGGCAGAGGGGCAATAAATACAAGCACCAATCCCTCAGAGAGATTACTGCGCTCTGGCAAATGAATGAACAAATGATGTAAGAAATCAAAGAACAACAAATTATAAACTTGTCGGATCATATACTTACATTTGATCAAACCAAAGTGCTAAAATTGGGAGTTTTATTTTGCCCTTTAGCAAGCCATGGCCATGTACAAACTAGGATGATCTTGATAGCTTTGTATGGAAGTTATGCCTCAAAAAATTCTTCAGGAATAATTCTTACAAAAAGAAACCCAAACCTAAGTTAACTGGATATAACTATTGAGGAATTGGGTACCCTCACTACCCTCTTTAAATTGGAACATGACGAGTGCATTGAACAGGGTGAAGATCCAGTCGATTTGGCAAACATGGGAATACGCACTGAATGGCCATCATCCAGCAAATTAAAGTCAAAATCAAATTGTAACCCTTGTGGCATCCTGAATAGTCATATTGAGTCATTTCATGATGTAGTCATTGGCGATCTAAAATGCATTAGATGAACTGTAAGGTTCCAACAGCGAAGCAATATGTCTAAAAAAACACAGGAAAGTGCTTGGAGAATTGAGTCAGTTGCCGAATTGCACAATACAATCAGCCGATAAAGGCTGCAATATCGTCATACAAAACAAACAGGAGTACATAAGAGAGGCTCACAGGCAACTGGATGATGGTAAATGTTATGAACGATTAGACATGAATCCTTTTAAAGATCTGGAAATTAAAGTGCAGGCCTTTTTAACGGAATGGCAAAAAGTGGGAATTCTTAACGAAGACATGGTCAGGTTTTTATTTGTTAAACATTTGATAATACCCACAATTTATTTCCTTCCAAAGGTCCATAAACATCTTAAGAAACCCCCAGGGAGACCCATTGTGACACTTACCGGATCACTTTTAGAGAATATGTCCACATTTGTGGATGAAGTCCTGTTCACTTTTGTTCCATCTCTACCTTCATAGATCAGAGACATTTTCTATCTAAAACTGACAACATTCCATGGGAACCTACATATTTATTAGTGACGATGGATGTCGTATCATTGTACACGTCAATACAGCATACATCTGGAATACAGGCATGTGAGTTTTTCTGAACACTAGATCTCTGATTTTCCTCTAGCATACTAAAATGATTATGGGCATGATAGATCTATGTCTTAAGAATAACATTTGTTTGTTCAACAATTTCTTTTTTCGGCAAATACAGGGCACTGACATGGGCAGTACATTTGCAGCCCTTATGCCAACTTATCTATGGGCTATTGGAAGAAATTCATTGTGTGGACAGAGGAAAATGAGATCTATACTGAAATGATTGTTTTATGGCTGCATTACATAGATGATTTGTTTATCATCTGGAATGGAAGTACACGCAGTTGGCTGGAATTTGTGAAACATCTTAATAGCAACAATTGCAATCTAAAATTCACAGAACAACACAGTGCTCAGTGTCAAAATAACAGTGCAAAAAGTGGTATGTGAATTACACAGAAAAACTACGGGCGTGAATGTCCCATTACATGCCACCAGCGGACATCAAAAAACCTCATCTGGAGTATCCCTTATGGGGAATTCATCAGGATATGAAGAATTTGTACCAAAATAATTGACTATAATTCAGCCAGCAAAATTACAGCAACAACCTTTCATCAACAACAATATCCAAAACAAATTATTGAGAGAGCCTATTTAAAAGTGTGGGCTCTTAATAGACAAAAGCTGCTAAATAAACCAGTGATAGCAGCTAATGTGGACACAGATGAGAGTGCCATTAGACTCATTTTGACGTTTGGAAGCAATGCACCGATAATAAAACGCATTGTAAACAGATGTTGGAAATTGTTGAAAACCAACAAAGATCTGCAGAAGATTCTGAAGCGGCAAGCAGATATAACCTTCCGGAAAAGTACCTCCATCAAAGACACCTTGGTCAACAGTTTTATGACAATATATAACAGGACTCAATAGCCAGTGGCTGACCAAAAGTGGTGAAGGCTTTTTTCAGTGTAGGCGCTGCAAAATATGCAAACATGCATGCAACTGTAATACCTATTCCCACCCAATTGTGGGCAATTTGGTCAACATAAAATGCAAATTCATTTGTGAATCTGAATATGTTGTTTACGTGTTGGAATGCCCGTGTTTGAAGTGCTACATTGGAAGCACAAAGTGCAAATTGAAAATATGCATTATACAACATCTGAGAGCTATAAACAATCAAGATAGCTCATATCCAATGGCCAAACATTTTGCAGAAGCACATGCAGACAATCCTAAAGATTTTATCTTCTTTTGCATATTCAAAGTAGAAGAAGGACCAAGAGGTGGAGACATGGAGTGTTTACTACGACAAGCAGCAACCAGGTTTATCATAGACTATGAAAGTAAACAGCCTGGTGGTTGCAATATTGATGAAGAGCTTTATACGTTCTTGGGGGTAATTAATAATTGTTAATCAGCAGTATGTTGAATTTAAGTGTTTTGTTCAATGATCATAGATTACAATTTTTTGAAGTGGTCTTTCTCTACTCTCCCTATTTAGGGACAAGGACTCTATATGGGTTTTTTCTTTCTCAATTTTGTTCTTCTTTTTCTTCTTTTCTGCTGCCTCTTCTGCTCGGCTGTTTCCCTGACATTGGGTTGCTTTCTTGCCCATTATTGGTTAGAGGATGGTGCATCACCTTTTATATCATACTTATGTAACAATGTTTTTCCATTGAATTTTATAGGTTTTTGCTAGTGCAACTTAACCATAACGTGCCTTTAATGTTTTTTGTTAGTGAATTTCATAGGTTTTCAGTAGGGCACTGTAACCAGGCTGTTGCTTTAGCATAGTGTTTTCAGTAAAGGCAATTTTTTTTAGTAGCGTAACTTAACCACAACGTCCCTGTAACAATGTGTTTTCAGAGAGTACGGACTGGAAAGTACCAAGGCCAGAACATCACTGCAATGTAGTAAGCACACTGAAGTTTGTCTACCAACTGCATAGGTGCTGCAGTAAGCAATAGTAGAAAAGCATAATGTCTCATTTATTATGGAGCAATGGCAAGCACCTTAGAGTGGTTGTAAGAAAATTCCCCTCATGACGCAATGACTTACACTACTAACCCCATTGGTATGCACAGTACTGTGAAGCATACATTATGTAGTATATATTGCTATATGTACAGCAAAAACATTTTCTTTTCTGTGAGAGAACATATTGGAAAGGAAAGCAAGGCAGCACAAGCAGCAACCCTTCCACAACAGCATATGGACATAGCAAAGGAAAGAAACTCTGTGCATAGCAAAAAGGACAGGTTGGAAGCCAAAGTGGAAAAATGCACTATCGTTGTTCTCAAATTCTTCGCTGTTTCTATTTTCATCCTTGGTTCACATGACAGGAGACCACGATCTGGTCCATTTTACAGCATTTAATTATCTTAAATTAAAAAAACTTGACACTCATGGTGTTCTTTCTTTGCACCTTAACAAGGGATGATTCAGTATCTAACGTTCATCTAACGTTCACTGCCTTCAAAAATTAATAACCAGTCTTGGCTGCTTCTGCCTTGACACTGGGCCAGACAGCCCTTCTAGACTCATCCATGATCTCGGTTAATTCTTTGCTGTAACACCGCTCCCGGATCTTCTCTCTATGGGTTTAAGCTGACTAAAGTTGTGACACTGATGTCCAGTTTCTATATAATGGCAGCTTCGCCTGCAGTCTATGTACTACTCATAACAAGCTTGCTAAGATTATTTAATCTACTTGCATTACAGCATCTCTACAGTTATAAAAACGACTTGCATTTTCTGTAGTGCTCTTCACACGTGCAATCTTTGTCTTGCATATGAATGTTTACTTAATTCTTTATTTTGTCATCAGTTTCTATTTGGGTCATACATCTTCTTCGACCATCTTCTCTGTGCATCGCCCTCGCTTCTTGTGACATCACCAGCTCCTTTTCTTACTCTCTTTCATATTCCTTTGAGGATTTCCTCCGTTAGATTGTCATCTCTTCGGGAGTACATCTGATAGGGTTTTCTTAGTGATACCTTTTCTCGAGATTCGCCACGGAATGGTCACAACAGCTGGTGTCAAGCACGGCACGATCTCAGGCCTCGAACATATAGTTGGGCGGGGGTAGGACTTCCTGTGGAGGCATTCGGTCGCTCCTGTACACGGTCCTTCTCCTGATATGCCCTGGAATACTGGAACACCATCCTGGTGGCAATCAAGACTGCTCCAATGTTTCTGAAGTACAGGAAAGAACTGAAAACTCTGCTCTTAAGGGAATTCCTAGGTGCGACTTAAGTAAATATTTCCCTAGTTCTCGTATCACTGCAGTGCAAACCAATTGAAAATGACCCTCCTGTTCCTTGAACTCTTGTACAGCAGTCTGTTGCTCTTTAGCTAGGTACACTTGATATAAAACAGACGCCAAATGCAACATACAATACAAACTATAAGCAAAGCTGAAGGAAGTTCAACAAAAGCTGAAAAAGCTTGTCAAACGGAAGACCTCAGCTGGTCATAATAAGATTATAAAAACATGAGTTGCCCATAACATTTTATTTTTTTTCAACTTTGTCCGTGTAGCTAAACCAAGAAATTCCTTTTCACAACTTAGAGCTATATTCTCTAAATACATATGGAAGAATAAAACTGTCTGAATCTTGGCTGACAGTCTAAGCAGTCCTGAGCTACATGGTTGCTGGGATCTCCAGGATCTGTATTCATGCCATTTATCTGCCATGATATCTATGATCACCCTCCCTAATGGAAATTAAAATGGAAATCAAAAGATTTGAGACGCGGCAAGCACATTACTTCTAGTAAGGTCCTTTAGAATGTTCTACATAATTACAGAAAGCACACATGTTTCTAAAAGGTGTGTTTCCAAATTATGAATGCATGGGAAAATCCTTTGGAAAGTGTGTGCCTGGCAGCAAATATACCCATATCAACAAACATACTCCTGGCCTCCATACGTTTCAATTCAAGTTTGTCTTTAGTTATTTAGCATATTGGGAATGCCAAATGAGTCGGAAATAAGAGCAATTGGTCAACTGAAAACCTGAAAAATATGTATACACTGGGATGATTTAGCTCAATATCGCATTACGTCTTTTCAACATATCCAGTTGCAGGATTTTCTTTTTCAAAATAAGCTTTTAACACGAGACAGCCAAGAATATGATTTAGAAGATAATTTGCATCAAATCAAGTTAAAAAATAACCGAATATCCCAACCGTATCATATGCAGCAGATCCAGATATGACAAGAAGAAAGAAATGAAGTGACGTGCCTTGCAAATATTTATTGAGGGAGACGTTCTCAATTCAGTAAGAATACTCAGATCTTGGTTTTAATCCTGCTGCCTAAATGCCAGCTGTCGCTAATGCTGGCATATAAAACATCTGCAGAATATTTCTCTCTGTTTCTCTCTTTCTGCTGTACAGTTCATCAGAACACTGGCCCACAAAAGGCCATCTGGATGCAGAGAAGGACTGTATGCTAAGGACGTGTTGTGTTCCAGATGCTTCCTTCACGAGCTCAGCAGGCCAGTGACAGTAACGGGGTCCCTGCAATGCTGGTGACCCTGCTACGCCATTTCCTGGGTGAAGTCCCAGAAGCTTCTAAAAGAAACAATCTTTCATAAGTCGGAGAGGGCCTTCAGAAAGAAATTATTTAGATCAGAAATAAATAAATGTTCCAGTTGTGCCTGGTAACCAGATCAATCCTTTCTGATGGAGGCGCTCTGGCTCCAGCTCCTCTGTGCATGTCAGGAATCAGGAAACAGGGGCTCTCCCTGCTTCTTGGCTCTTGAAGGCATTGCAGAGCTCAGGGAGCCAGATGCCTGTGTGAACACGAGTCCCTCGCTGTGAGGAAATGGCATGTAAGAAAAAAAACAGAAATTCAGTGTTTGTGCGTCCGAGCGAGGGTGCTGCATGTATTTGATGGATATTTGTATGCATGTATGTGATTGATTGAGTGTATGCTATATGGGGTCGGTGTGAGTGTGTGTATGCTGTATGGGGGCTGTGTGAACGTGTGTGGATGAACCAGTGTTTGGTGTATGGGTTCCAGTGTGAATGGAATCAATGAGATACTGAATGTTGTGTGAATTTGCTGTGACTGGTGTTGAGAAGCTGGTTTTGGCAGGTAAGTGATAGGGAGTGAGGGGCAGGATATGGTGGGGGTTAGTGGATTTTTGGGTATGCATCCATGATAAAGACATCTGCAAGCATAATACGTTATTTCATGGCTAGACTGGCATTTGGGTGCAGCCCTTCTAGTGATTTCTTACTGTGGCATGACATTTTTTACAGCGTGTGTATGATAAAGCAAGCATGATAAGTGTTATTACTTGGTTAGACAGGAAGCTGGTTAAAGTCAGTATAGTAATTTCTTACTGTGGCATGACATTTTCAATGAGAAGCCATCCATGATAAAGCACATGGCATGTTGTTGTGATAAGCTTGATTACGTGGGTAGACTGGCACTTTTATGCAGACAGTTTGGAAATGTTTTCTTATTGTGGTATGGCATCTTGACTAGCAAAGCCAGCAGGAGTATGTTCTTATGCAGAGATATTGCCATACATTGCCATAGTCAGCCTGAGCATATGTTCTTACAGTGTCATTACTGACATTATTTTCAAAGCAAATATGAGTATGTTCTTAGGTGGGAATGATAGCATATAACATAGGTGCTGCCAAAGTGGACATGTATCGGCACAGCCAGCATGACAATGTTTTAATACTGGCATATATTGTGGGAAAAGGCATCATGCTGCTGTTGCAAATTGTCTGTCTCTTTAACAAATTTTTCACAGAAAGTGTGTTATATAATGCACCATTTTATCCCATTATCGAAAAATATTTTGCTGGGAGGGAGGGAACTGTCCTTACCCTGAACATCTTTTGTTTGGTTCGGTCCCCCTCGCTATGCTCGCACATTTTGACATATTTGTGGGCAATGTTTACACCCCTCCATTTGAATTAATTACCAGCCGCCAATGGGTGAGTGGCTGGTGGGTGGGTGGGTATGAATGTGTGAATGCAATGCTGGGACCCAGGCAAGGGGCATTGGATCATGGATCTCTATCCGCTCCAGCCCCACCTACTCATCCTTAAGCTTCTCCCTGAAAGCCCTTCTTCTCCACTCCCCCCCTGACTCTCCTTCTCTACCTCTCTCCCCCCTCAAATCCCCTGTCCCGCTTAACCTCCCCTCCCTCCTTCCCCCTCCTCGCGCTGACCTCATTTTGGATACTGTAACCACCAGGGGGGGTAGGAGGTCACCTGGGGCCTCCCCCCCTCCACTTCCCCTCCCTTCTTCCCCCTTCCTCCCACTCCCGCTGACCTCAAATCAGACATTGATACCCCCTTCACCTACCTCCTCTCCCCTCCCCCTCTCTTCCCCTCCTTTTGAGTAAATTGTTCTACATACCGTATCACTGGTTTATTTCATGTTTGTAAATATGCTTCTTTCATTATTGTACCTTATTGTTATTCTGTAAAGCGCTTTGGAGTAAAGCGCTATATAATCTCAATAAGCATAAACATACACATATTTTCTTACATGTTTTACCGATATTTTAAAGGCAAGCCAACTTGATGAATGTTATTACATGGAGGAGGGGTCGGGTTTTATAGAGATACTGGACATTTTCTTTCTTTGGCATGGCATTTTTTTCTCACATAAGGGGCAAGGCCAACATGATGTGTGTTCTTACGTGGGGACGGTGGGGCACTTAAGCAGTCAGCAAGTACATGTTTCTTACTGTGGCATTGCATGTTTTACCGATGTTAAAGGGAAGTCAACATGATTTGTGCTCTTACATATTGGGTGGAGACATACGTTCAACCAAACGAGGAAATGGTTCCTTACGACAGCATTGCGTGTTTTACAGGCATTGAGGACAAATTCAATGTGATTATGCTTGCATGGTGGTGCGAAACTAGGGTTAGCAATTTGTGCAGCAGCAATAACATGTTTTCCACTTGTGACAGGAGAGTTTTACTGGCATTAAAATCAAATTCAAAAAGTGAATGTTCATACATGGGGATGCTGCCACATACTGGAAGAGAAAGCATGAACATGTTTTCTTGTGGTATCTTTAATGTACATAATATAACTGGCCATGCACAGAGTTGGCTGGTACATTTGTGTGTCAAGACTCAGGTGCAGCCCCCTTGTTTCTATGGTAGGTGAAAGATTTAAGGTTTAATTAAAATAAATACTTCCATCTTTCGCCTAGTGCAGTGTGTGGCGTTTCCCTGCAGCACCATGATCACCACGCAGATTGCACACTTATGGTGGTACAGGCATGCCTGGAGTGTGGCGCTGCCCTAGCTTTTTTGCCAAGCTTGGTGTGGGGGGGGGGGCTCAGCATGGGTCAGAGGGATCCCCCACATTTTGTGTTATGCCACTGACCACAGCACTGCTTCTTTTTCTCCTGCCCTACATGCTGCTCTTTGGGATCCCCCTACTTGTATTTGCTCATTCCCCCCACACCCAGACACCACCTCCTTTCTGGCTGACTCGCCCAATTGCTGCCCTGTTCTTTGCCCTTGCCAGCTTTCTGCCAGCATATCATGCATATAAATACTGCATGCTGCCTCCCTCCCTGTGGCATTCTTCAATGCAGTGTTTGACAGACAGCGTGCAGACCTAATATGAAAAGCTCTCTCAGTCCATGCTTGTCCTCCTGCACCTAAACAGCGGGGCAATAGTCAATATAGTGGATCAGCCATTTTCCAAAAGGGGCTATGAGGGACCATGTCTCTTTTCTCTTCGCCCCTTGCAGAAAATGGGTGCAATGTTCTTTGTCTATCAACAGTGCTCTGTAGAACAGATGTTTTAGAAGTTCTGTCCATGCTTACTTCCATTCTAGCATCCGCATTTGCAATCTGTGTACAAAACCGATACTATTGTTGTGCAATGTATGCATGCCCCTTTCCTTTATCCTGGTCGCAAATCATTTGTTTTTCTTTTGTGCATGTGACATTGGGTAGTTTGATCCAAGAGTGTGAAGGGCAACTCTCTCATCTACCCTCATGAGCCACTATCCCCATTTAAAGAAAAATCAAATCCTAAAATTGACTGAAATATGTTGGCCTTGACCAATTTAAACATCTCATCGCTCCTTACTGTGACACCATCCCCTTCATTCTGAGCTCAACTTAAAATCAGCTTTCATTATTTGCTATTTTGACATTATTGCTTTGTTTTCCATTCCTGCTTTTGCTAATATCCTTTATTTTACTGTTTTCATTTTATATTTTTATGTACAGCACTTTGGCTTTGAAGGAGCTGGATAAATTAATATACATAAAACATATACATGCAGTAAACCAGCTCCCAACCTAGCTTTCAAGAAAATGCCTTGCTGCCGCATATTAGTAAACCTTTCCATTGTGCAGCGGCCGGGTAATATGCTGTATAAATTACACAGCTGCATTTTCTACCCATGTCTGACAATAAACTTTCATAACTTCTCCAGCCAAGTGAAATACAAAATGATTTATTTGCTATATCATCCCTATTTTTATATACTTAGCGACATAAATGTTTTGCTTGAAAAGTCTCAGAGACAAATTAATATCATATATTTATACATCATGGTGGGGCAATTTACAATTTGAATATGTTTCTCAGAAACATAATAACTTTGGGGGAGTGAACGATTGGAATCAGTGATCAAACAAATGAGCATAACATGGGGACAGAGAGAAATAAACAATTATCTCCCTGTTCTCCATCATGACTGCACGGTGCCAAAGGGGAAACACGACTGAGGTCCGTTTTTTTATAGCTACAATTTTAAAGAACTGATATCAGTGCCGATTAGCGAACAAAAAGCATAGGTCGAAAAATGGTGTGTTGCATTTGTGAACTATATACATACATTTGTTTTCTTCTGGAGCATTAAGAATAGTAATTGTGTTAAAATCTTTACCTCCATATCACTGGAACACAATAATGTACAATCACGTTTCAGGTCTGCTTTTTCTGGGTGATCTCCCAGGAGTGCTGTGCCTGCAGCGTGTAGCCGAGTGTCATATCACAGTGCTGTATTAGCATTGCATGTAGGCGTGGTGTCTGATTGTCCAACAACTGTTGTGTCGTCTGAGGTTTGCCACAATGTACCAATGTGCCAAAGTGTTCTGTGTCAGTGTTGGTTGGGTTTAGTGTTTTAGTGCTGCATTTGAACTCTGGAGTCCTGCGGCGTGCTGTGTAAGAGCTGTGTTAGTCAGTGTGATAGCCTGATGCTTGGATGTTGTTTGTGAGTTCGAATAGTTGTCTCATTCATTAGTGCTTTTGGATTCTTGTTGTTCAGTGCTGGCTCTGAATGTTTGGATTCTTGTTGTTCAGTGCTGGCTCTGAATGTTTGGATTCTTGTTGTTCAGTGCTGGCTCTGAATGTTTGGATTCTTGTTTGGATTCTTGTTGTTCAGTGCTGGCTCTGAATGTTTGGATTCTTGTTGTTCAGTGCTGGCTCTGAATGTTTGGATTCTTGTTTGGATTCTTGTTGTTCAGTACTGGCTCTGAATGTTTGGATTCTTGTTGTTCAGTGCTGGCTCTGAATGTTTGGATTCTTGTTGTTCAGTGCTGGCTCTGAATGTTTGGATTCTTGTTTGGATTCTTGTTGTTCAGTGCTGGCTCTGAATGTTTGGATTCTTGTTGTTCAGTGCTCACTCTGAATGTTTGGATTCTTGTTTGGATTCTTGTTGTTCAGTGCTGGCTCTGAATGTTTGGATTCTTGTTGTTCAGTGCTGGCTCTAAATGTTTGGATTCTTGTTGTTCAGTGCTGGCTCTGAATGTTTGGATTCTTGTTGTTCAGTGCTGGCTCTGAATGTTTGGATTCTTGTTGTTCAGTGCTGGCTCTGAATGTTTGGATTCTTGTTGTTCAGTGCTGGCTCTGAATGTTTGGATTCTTGTTTGGATTCTTGTTGTTCAGTGCTGGCTCTGAATGTTTGGATTCTTGTTGTTCAGTGCTGGCTCTGAATGTTTGGATTCTTGTTGTTCAGTGCTGGCTCTGAATGTTTGGATTCTTGTTTGGATTCTTGTTGTTCAGTGCTGGCTCTGAATGTTTGGATTCTTGTTGTTCAGTGCTGGCTCTAAATGTTTGGATTCTTGTTGTTCAGTGCTGGCTCTGAATGTTTGGATTCTTGTTGTTCAGTGCTGGCTCTGAATGTTTGGATTCTTGTTGTTCAGTGCTGGCTCTGAATGTTTGGATTCTTGTTGTTCAGTGCTGGCTCTGAATGTTTGGATTCTTGTTGTTCAGTGCTGGCTCTGAATGTTTGGATTCTTGTTGTTCAGTGCTGGCTCTGAATGTTTGGATTCTTGTTTGGATTCTTGTTGTTCAGTGCTGGCTCTGAATGTTTGGATTCTTGTTGTTCAGTGGTGGCTCTGAATGTTTGGATTCTTGTTTGGATTCTTGTTGTTCAGTGCTGGCTCTGAATGTTTGGATTCTTGTTGTTCAGTGCTGGCTCTGAATGTGTGGATTCTTGTTTAGATTCTTGTTGTTCAGTGCTGGCTCTGAATGTTTGGATTCTTGTTGTTCAGTGCTGGCTCTGAATGTTTGGATTCTTGTTGTTCAGTGCTGGCTCTGAATGTTTGGATTCTTGTTGTTCAGTGCTGGCTCTGTATGTTTGGATTCTTGTTGTTCAGTGCTGGCTCTGAATGTTTGGATTCTTGTTTGGATTCTTGTTGTTCAGTGCTGACTCTGAATGTGTGGATTCTTGTTTAGATTCTTGTTGTTCAGTGCTGGCTCTGAATGTTTGGATTCTTGTTGTTCAGTGCTGGCTCTGAATGTTTGGATTCTTGTTGTTCAGTGCTGGCTCTGAATGTTTGAATTCTTGTTGTTCAGTGCTGGCTCTGTATGTTTGGATTCTTGTTGTTCAGTGCTGGCTCTGAATGTTTGGATTCTTGTTTGGATTCTTGTTGTTCAGTGCTGACTCTGAATGTTTGGATTCTTGTTGTTCAGTGCTGGCTCTGAAAGTTGAGTTTCCGTGTCGTGTATGAGTGATTCATCTGAGTGTAGCATCTGTGTTTCATGGGGGCACAGTGAGTGCATGCTGTGCTGGAGTGATGTGCCACAGTGCAAACAGATTTGTGTCTGAGTAGTGTGGGTAAGCCTCTTGTTTGCCTGTTATATATGAGTGATGTGTATGTGTGTCTGTGTTTGTGAAAGCTGCTTGAATTCCATCTATATGTTGCACCTTTGCGATATGTCTTTGCATTGTGTCTGGTTGCTATGTGATTTAAAGTGTCTCTCTCTGAGTGTGTAACATCTGAGTGAGATGTATGAGCACTGTAGGAGTGCTGTTGTGTCTGATATTGTCACTAAGTGTTATGTCTGCATATTTTGACCGAGTTCTTTCTGGTCGTCTTGCAGTCTGAAATGGAAAGGTCGCTGGTTCCCCTTGAAGGGTTCTGGTACTCGAAAACCACTGTATGGCGAAGTGTTGTGAAGGGGCCAGAGCGGACCAGCGCGACAAGTTAAACTTTGCATATGGGTAAAGAAATACCTTTTCATTTCAACTGTGAAATATATGTTGGAGTCGTGTCAACTAGTGCTTTGTGATTGAAGCACCCGCCTTTCACTGTAAATGTAGCCCCCAAACCAGCCAGTAGCGGCACTTATATTCGGTGGAAACATAGCGCCGGATTTTTAAAAAACGATGCAAATGGGAAAGTCCCATTGAAAAACTTTTTGTAATCAGGCTCATAGTCTCTTTCACAAAGTCTCTGTATGAGTAAGTACGACAGTCATCATTTGGTCCAACTGTAATATTTTATTGAGAGTATGAATGTATGAATGACAGCAGGCTAGCGTAGAATTATTTAAAATGAATCGGTCTTACCTGGGAATGCAATGAATGACATCATCAAATACACGCCATGCATGAAAGAGTGGAAATATGGAAATTAGCAACCGGGCAGGGGGAGCAGCCAATCAGATTCTATGAAATGCGGGTTGAAACAGCTAATCTCAGGCCACATTCCATGGAACCCAAAGGCTGCCTCCCCTGCTGCCGGATGGCATCTTGTCCTCCTCCTCCACCCTCCATTTTTTTAAAAACTTTTCCCAACCCACCTCCCCAGTCCCACTTATTTCCGATGTAGGTGTGGGAGACATTTTTAAGAAAAACATCTTGGCCCTCATTCCGAGATTGCTAGTAACCTGCCAGTGCTACCAGTGGGTTGCCGGCAACCTTTCATTACCATTTCTGCCACCGGGATATCACAGGCAGCAGCAGTACAGTAAGTTCCCATTCCCATGGAGTCCTATAGGGTTACTCTTTTGGGTTACTCTAAAAAATTATTTGGGATCTTTTATTGCTATTGTCATGTAGTAGTATAGGATTTTTGGGAGAACGACCATTTTAATTACATTCACCCTCCCCATCCATGAAATCCTGATTGGGCCCCAATCTTGTAGTAATTGCCTTATATCAGCTAGTAGGGAAGGGTAGTTGTTTGCATATAATGACTCCATATACTTGGTGATGTTAATCCCTAGGTAATTTATCCCTGTTTTCGCCCAGCTGTATTGGAACATATCTTTAAGCTCCCGTTCCTCTTCCTTTGGAATTGTTAAGTTCAGAGCCTGCGACTAAATACGCAACTAAGACTTGTGGCTTTTGATTTTTAACCCAGCTATTTCTTTAAACTTCCCCAGCTCCCTTTCAAGGGCCCTAATGGACTCTTCTGGATCCGTAATAGTTAACAACATATCATCTGCAGAGGCTTACACTTTATGGGGGTGCCTGCGATGTCCGCGGAGGCCCGTATTGTAGCTAGCAGTGGCTCTAGGTGTATTGCGTACAGCAGAGGGGAACGGGGGCAGCCGTGTTACTTTGACCTGTTCCGATAGCTGTCCATTTATTAACAGCCTGAGGCTTGGGTTGGATTAGTTTGCCTTTATCATTGCTATCATTTTATCTCGAACCCCATTTTCCTCATGGTGGTGAACATGAACTGCCGTTGGATGCTTTCTCCGCATATAGGGCAAGGAAAAGCACCAGGACCTTTTTATGTTCACCTTTTTCTACTAAGTGTAGCACCCTTCTAGTGTTGTCCACAGTCTGCCTTCCACGTATAAATCCTGATTGGTCTTTGTCAATATGTTTCGGAAGATGGGCTTCTATCCTTGTTGCCAACATTTTTGTGTGCATTTACACATCTATATTTATTAGCGCTATCGGCCTATAGGATTTACAGCTTGCTGGGTTTTTGCCTGGTTTTGGAAGAAGGACTACCTTGGTTTCTTTCATTGATGGAGTAATTTTCCCTCCTTTCCCAAATTCATAAACTAGCAGTACTAGATGGGGGCCAGTTCTTCCCTGAAAATTTTGTAGAAAGTCGGCCATATATCTGTCTGGCCCTGGTGCTTTGTTCTATCCTGTTCTAGGTCTAGTCTTTCTTGGCTTGATAAAGTTGGGAGATGCAATTTCTAAATATAGTCTAGTTGTGCCTGTTCTAGAGGGTTGTCTGACTTATGCAGCTCTGAGTTAAACTCTGTAAATTCTCTTATTATCTCTGCTTGCTCGGTACTCCCCACCCCTTTACTTAGTTTAATCCTTATTATGGTTCTGTCTTTTTATTCCTTCACAGCCTGCCTAGCAATCTATCAGCCTTGTTGGCTTTTATAATAATATTTTTGTCTAAGGTGTAGCAAGGCCCGTTCTGCTTCCCTCGTTTGCAGTATCTTCAATTGTCCCCTTACGAACCTATAATCTCTTAGAGTTTGCCCGCTGGCCCCTATCCCCATTTTAGATATCACTTGTTTTAGTTTGCATTCTAGCTCTCTTTCCAACTGCTTCCTTTCCCTGTCACTCCTGGTTTTCGCTGCTATGATCTTTCCTCTGATCGTAGCCTTGAATGCGTCCCACTTCGAATTTTGGCTTGTGCCTCCCAGCTTATTTATTAGAAAAAAATCTTCAATAGCCTTTCTTATCTCTTCCGTGATTAGGCCCTCTTTAAATATAAATGAATGGAATTTCCACCTCCACAGCCCCTGTGAGTTAGCCCCTCTCTTTATTGTAATTGTGATTGTTGCATGGTCTGATAGCGCTATTGCTCCTACCGTTATGTCTGCTACAGGTCTAATAAGCCTCTGGAAATCCACATGTAATCAATGCTAGAAGAGGACCTATGGACCTGGGAGATGAATGTGTAACCTTTTGCGTCCCTCTTCTCTTCCCTCCAGGCATCCACAAATGCCAGTTTATCAATTTTTCCTTTTAATTCTTTCAAGGGTCTATGCTGGGTCCCCGCTCTACCTGTGCTCCTATCTGCTCCCCGCTTGCAGGCCATATTGAAATCTCCTGTTATGATAACCTGCCCTTTAGCAAAGCCCTCTAGCTTGTCTAGTTTCTGTTGAATACATTTGTCATGCCTGTATTGGGTGGGTATGTAGTGGATATAGTGTACCTCTCTCCACCTGATTGTAGTCTTACCGCCAGATATCTACCATTTTTATCCTTCTCCCATTCTGTTGCCATAATACTGAGGGAGGATCATATGTCCAGCATTACACCACCTTTCTTCTTACCCTTGTTTGATTGATATATTTTCTTATAGCCCTGGAGTCTAATCTTATACGCGTCCCTCGCTTGTATATGTTTTTCCTGTAGAGTCAGGATGTCTGGCTTTTCCCTCTGCAAATCTCTCTAATTAGTTCCTTTTCATGGGGGAATTAAGCCCTCTAACATTCAGCGAAATGAAGGTCATATTGCTAACCCTCGCGATCACCAGTACATATCTTAATTTTGATTATACGCACATTTATGGCTCGAATGGTTCCCCTCCCCTTTCCCTCCCTTCTTCTCCACCCTCCTGGCCCCCCCTCCTTCCATCCATCAAACCCTCACTGGGTGGGCTCAATCGGCCTCTAGACCCTCCCGATGCGCGATCTTGGCTATTGAGCCCTTTCCGTCTCCCGGCCTTGCAAACTGCGGGCTCTCCCAAGCCCAGATTTAGATCCAAATACATACCTTCCCCTACCCCCAAACTTTTCTTAATCAGTAGCGTTTTCCCTCCCCGGGCTGTTATGACCGGTTTGATTCTGGAGCCATCCTGGTCTTCTATTTGGCGATGCCGGGCCCTTCGGGCTGCTCTTAATGTTGTCTCTATTCCTAGGATGCCCGCTCCTTCGTTACAGGTTGTGATGCAGTGTTGTTTGCCTTCCCACTCGAACAACATGCCGAATGGAAAGGTCCAGCGATACCTAATGCCCTTTTAGTTGAGGAATCTTACTACCGGGCCAATTCTCCTCCTCTTGAGTGTTATGTGGTAATAGGAACTGGAATAGGAACTG
Source organism: Ambystoma mexicanum (assembly GCF_040938575.1). NCBI lineage: Eukaryota > Metazoa > Chordata > Amphibia > Caudata > Ambystomatidae > Ambystoma > Ambystoma mexicanum. Next base: position 1,431,481,033 of record NC_090921.1, on the reverse strand, counting down.
GAAGAGCTGGATGACAATTCTGTTATATTTTAATTGTTTCGTTCTCCTCACTGCTCTGAGAATCTTCTCCTTCTCTCCATATTTGTGGAGGGCTGTCAGGGTATCTCTGGGCTTCACCCCCGGTTCTTTCCTCAACTGACCCACCCTGTGCACCCTGTCCATTATTAGTTCAGTGTCCTCTTCCAACTCTATTAAGTCTGGAAATATTTGGCGGACCGCCACCTTTAGGTCTTTAGCTTCAACTTCTTCCGACAGGCCTTTTATTTGCACGTTTGACCTTCCTGACCTGTTTTCCAGGTCCTTGTCTGCAGGTCCAAGTTGTGGGTGGCTGCTGCCAGCTTCTTTCATGAGGTCTTCAGTTTTCCTTACGCCGTCCGCCAGTTCCTGCAGTGCCGTCCATTCATGTCTACCCTTCCTTCGAGTTTGCTTATATCCCCTTTTACCATGTGGAGAGCCAAAGCCCAGTCTTCCCTGATCTTATCCAGCTGTGTCTCCACCATTCCTGTGATTTTATCTCCAAAATCATGGAATTATCTTCTGAGGATATCTTTCGTTATTACCTGGTCAGGTATTTCCTCTCCTTGTGTGGTCCTGATTTCCTGACCTTCCATGGTCCCTTCCACAGCGGGCTGGGATTCCGTTTCATTTTTTCACATGTTTTGAATGGGACCCTCCTGCACCATTTTTGTCTCTTTTACGGCTGTTTGAGGTCTTTCCCTTTGCTCTTTGACATTCTCCTCTTCAGTTTTCCCTTTTTCTTTGTTACAGTGCTCTACAATTCGGGGCAGTTTCCTTTCCCTTTGTTGTCCATGGGAACTTGTTTATACCCACTCAACCCCTGTGCCCCACATATCTTGAGGGCCTATGTGGGCTCTTTTCCACCCCCCCGCTTCTCTAAGGTCCTTCCTTAAGGAGGGGTTTTGCCTCATTCTTAGATGGGTGGAGGTCCTCATTCATTTTGCCCTCCTGCCTGCTTCCTCTATGGTTCACCTGTTCTTCCCCCTCTCCCCCTTTTCTCCGTCGTTGTGGGCTCTTGTTCCTTGGGCTCTGGGTGGGCCCACAGCTTTGATTTGTCTAAGTCCGGGTGCTCTCCTCCCTGGGACCCGAGCTGTGCTTCCTGGATTCCTGTTTGTGCTCCGGGGGGCAGCTGGGGGTGGCAGGGTCTGGCTCTCACCTCGCATTTGCAGACCGGTCTCCTCCTCCCACCTCTGGCACTTCTTGTTGTCCAGGCCCTGATCCACTCCCGTCGCCCTAGGCCTTCTGCTTCACCTACTCAGCTGGGCTTCGGGATGGCTCCTCCTCCATTCTGTGACACGACTGGGCTTCACACACTGCTCCGCACACTCAATCACTGGTGACTCTCTCATCACTGGGAGCTCACCTCCAGTGTCCCTGTCTCACCCTCACTCGTCTCCTCGGCAGGATACAACGCTGGCCCCTTGCAGGGAGACCCAGTCGGGGCACCATGTGGACCAGGTCGGGACACACTGTGGCTCCTCTCCTTCGGGGTCGAACATATAAATTCAATAGTCCTCTGCTGAGGGCTCCCTTCCACATCCACTTTGCAGGACCTGCCAGTATCTGCTTTCTGGGGTTTTGGGCTGGAGCAACTTCACCTACGTTCTCGGCATAGCCATCCCTCAGTCCTTCGCTTCGCTTTCTGCTCACCATCGGCTTTTGGCACGTTAGTTTTCTTTTATCTTTCCTTGAAGTGGCTTTCCTCCACCACGTTAGGGGTTACTGCACCCGTGCCCGGGGAGGGAATCACACAGATAGCTTTTCTGCTTGTGGGGGTCGGGAGAGCGTCTTTCACAGTACTCTTCCTTTGGTGGCCATCTTCGAATCTCCCAGAGAAGGTTTTTTAAGCAGACGAATGACAGTAGATTGTTTCAGCACTCTAGGAATATGGTCGGATAGTCTGAGTGATCCAAGACTTTAGGCATGGAGAAATGTCCCTCAGGAAAGACCGTGGGATGGGGTCCGAAGGAGCTGCATATTTAAGCTTATCAACATAATAATGTCCCCCACTGGTAATAGAGGGAATGAGGACCACTTAGAGGGATATTCATCCATGGCCTGATCCTGCTGGAGTGGCGGCATGGGTGGCTAAAAGAATGTTAGACCGAAAAGTCTTGATCTTAGTCACAAAATAATCAGACAGGGAATCACAGATTTCCTGTGTTAGAGTGAAAAATGCTGTCAGTTTATTGAGATTTTTTACTACTGAAAACAAAAAAGGCCCTTTTAGCTTGCAGAATTGCATGAATTGTATCACATACTTATGCATTCAATTTGTACACTTGAGATCTTATGCCATTGTCAATATATCGAGACATGGGGCCTCATTACAACCCTGGCGTTAAGGGGTTAATGGCGCCGTAAAAGGCTGCGGCGCCGTTAAACCCTTAACGCCAGATTCACACTTTAACGCCTGCTTTTTGCAGGCGTTAAAGTCCATCCCGCTAAGGGACCTTGGTGCTAATTACGGCACCGTAATTTACGGTGCCGTAATTAGCACCTTCCCCATTCCCATTGAGCCCTATGGGCCAAAAATGGGAATGGGGAAGGGGCCATGGTGAATGGGGATTTACCGCCCCACCAACCTTGGAATGGGGCGGTAAATCGGCCATCCACCATGGCGGAATCTGGCATGGACCATGGTGCTCATAGCACCATGGTCCAACGCCAGGGTTGTAATGAGGCCCATGCTCTCAGTTGCCCACCCAATTCCACTTTCTATTGGCATCACTACTGGTAATTCACATATCCATGTAAAGCCCTATGGTGAGTCAAAATAATTAAACAGATGAACATAAATGATGTACTTTTATAATATAAAGAACTATTAGAATTCCTATATGCGCCTTACTCTTTTCATTTTTTGTCTCCCTGTGGAACATGCTATAACCAAACAATGTTAGAACATAACAATGAGCGTATAAGTTATTAGGTCTCAAATGAGGAATGGAACACTAAGGACTATCAACAGAACTGGATAAACAAAAGACATGTTAAAAGTTGATACAATTAATGAGATTTAACTTGAATAGCCAGAGTGAGATTGGTTCTTGGGCTAAGACTGAAAGCAGCACGTACATTACGATTATGTGTGATTATTCAAAATTATGAACTGGAACTCTATGTGAATTACATTGAGATTGAAATTGAATTGACATTTGGAAAAAGTCAGAAAACATTGAAAGTGTTTTTGTACCTGGTACAAGAAGTGGTTTGTGCCTTGAGAAGGCCATAGATGAAGAACTGTGAAAATATAAAAAGTGTTTTTGTGCCTTGATAAGGCCGTAGATGGGCGAAACATTTGCATGCGCCTGATTTTGGTAAATGTTGCCATAAGAATAAAGGCATAACTAACGACATGTAACTAAATAACCTAGTTCTATGTATTATTAAGAAATTAAATCAAGTCTAAGCGAAACAGTACCCTCCTATTATACAACCCATTTCCCAATGCTCACACCACGTCAGAATCATACACCTATATATTCCGGGGTGGATACCACCTACAGGCACAGTCCGCCCTTGTCATATTCAGTTGCAGTGTGACAGCCAAGAAGTGTCGTGAATCTCCTCCCGTCTCACCTGAGATCACTTCTTGCAGGGATCCGCGGGAAGATTCTTCTTGCGGGCGGATCGGGTTTTGTACAGGCTGGCACGAGTCTCTTCCGACTCCAGCGTGCGTTCAGCGTTCCAGGATACTCGCGGGTTCAGGACGTCCAGGAAGGAAGAAGCCGTCGCAAGGATATGTGGATTCCAGGAACAGGGTGAAAAGGAGAGGGTGGAAGGAGTGGGAATAAGGGTCCAGGAACTTGGATAACAGAAGGGTTCGCCAAGCTGCGAAGTACACGTCTAGTCACTACCTGTCGATAGCGTTGTGACGCGCAGGGCCGTGGGGACGTGGCATATTTATGGGACGTACTACGTCCGCCGTGAAGGCTGATGTGAGGCGTGTCACGTGATACGCCATGTTGGGAGAAACAATGAATGCAAGCCCCGCCGCGATAAGGACCAGGAAGTCCAGAAGGGGGCGCGTTCTGTGGGTCATGACAGCATGCCTCCTCGGAAAACCTGTTTCCCCAGGTTTGCCTGGGTGTATGAGATGATATCTTCGGAGCAATTGGGGGGTGTTCAGATTAGAAAGTGGTTTCCAGGTTCTTTCACTAGGAGGATATGCTTTCCACTCAACCAGGTATTGAAGTTGACCCTGTTTACACCTGGAATCGCATATTCTGGATACTTCATATTCCAATTGGTCGTCCACAACCACGGGACTGGGTCTGCAGGATTTCAGGGAGGATCGGATGTAGGGTTTCAATAAAGAAGTGTGAAAACTGGGTGAATTTTCTTCCAGGAGTCTGGTGCTTGAGCCGGAATGAGACTGGGTTGATGACTTCTTTTATGGAAAATGGCCCATAGTACCGGGGTGCCAATTTGTTTGGTCGTAAATGTCGTGGTAGTAGTTTCGAGGATAACCACACTTGATCATCGACTGAATAAGAAGGCCCTGGTCTTCTCTTGGAATCCGCATAACGCTTAGTGTGTGTTTGGGCCTTTTCTAAATGTTCTTTGGCTTCCTTGTGTATGTTGATGAGAGTTTCGATCCAGGAGTCGACGGTAGGTACTGGTGTAGGAGGTGGAAGAACAGAAGGTAAAACTGACGGGTGGAATCCTTGACTACAATAGAAGGGGCTGGTCTTGAATGCTGAGTGATTGGAATTGTAGGCAAATTCAGCCACAGGTATAAGTAGCGACCAATCATCCTGTACCTTGGTGGCGAAACAACGGGTCTGATTTACACGTTCCGTAGCTCCGTTAGTTTGTGGGTGATAACCAGATGAAAGAGCACGTTGGATTACTAGAATGCGACAGAGATGTTTCCAGAATTGTGAGACGTATTGAGGTCCTCAGTCTGATATGATCTTGGAAGGAAGTCCATGAAGGCGGAAAATGTGTTCCAGGAAGATTCCAGCGAGTTCTGATGAGGATGGTAGTTTGTACAGGGGTGTAAAATGAGCCATATGAGTGAACAAGTCAATGATGACCATGATAGTCGTGTATCCCCTGGAAGGTGGTAATTCCACAATGAAGTCTGTAGCGATGAATTCCCATGGCCTTATCGGTCGTGTAGGTTGCAGTAAGAGACCCGCCAGTCTCGTGTTATCGTGTTTGTTTTGACTGCAGATAGAGCAGGCTTGGATGTACAGTTGTACGTCAGTCTTCATTCTAGGCCACCAAAATTGTCTTTGTATAAGATGGAGAGTGTTGGTGATGCCACGATGTCTGGAGTGGAGGGTATCGTGGCAGAGGTTTATTATCCTTTTTGTAGTTTCTGTGTGGGAATGACTAGAGCGTTATCTTTGAACAAATATCCGTCTTTGGTTCTCAGATTCCATGGATTCTTCCTTGAAATATCCTTCCAGAGCTCAGAGGATTGGGTTTGCATCCGGACTTCTTCCAAAAGACTGACTGCTTGAGCTACAAAAATCGTGTGGGGAAACATCTTGGGATAGACCCGATCTTCAATAGTTTCGTAATCAGGACATCGAGATAAGGCGTCAGCAATTATGTTTTGTGATCCAGGAACATGACTGATGTGGAACTGGTACTGGGCAAAGAAGAAGGCCCAACGGGCCTGACGACTGTTCCTACACTCCAAGGATTGTAGAACTTGAAGGTTTCGATGGTCCGTGCGAACCTGGACTGGATGTCTAGCTCCCAGGAGTAGATGTCACGATTCTGTGAAGGCTTGGCGGATGGCTAACATTTTCTTTTCCAAGACGGAATAATGTGTCTCACTGGGAGTCAGGGTTCGTGAAAAGTAAGCAATGGGGTGTTTCAACTTGTCCTCAAATTCTTGCTTCAAGACTGCTCCTATGGCGTAGTTAGAGGCATCCGTCTCCACTAGGAATGGCCGATAAATGTCGGGTTGGGCTAGGATGGGGGCTTGAGTAAACTCTGTCTTTAGATGTTGGAATGCCTTGTCTTGAGGTGCAGACTAGAGAGTGTCTTTCTTCAAGAGAGCGATGATCAGTTGAACAAGCTCAAAAAAGGTGGGTATGAACTTTCAATAAAAATTGGCAAGTCCCAGGAAGGATTGAACTTGTTTCACGGAAGTGGGAGCCGGCCAAGATAGTATGGCCTTTACCTTCGAATGATCCATACCAATTCCTTCTGGACTAAGGACAAATCCTAGATAATGAACAGAAGTAACGTGAAACAGGCATTTCTCAGGTTTGGCTAGGAGTCTGTGTTCACATAGTCGTTGTAAGACTGCCTTTACATACTCTTCATGCTTTAGAAGGTCCTTGGAGTAAATCAAGATATCGTCCAGGTAGACGATGACAAAGAGAAACAGTATGTCAGAGAACACCCTATCCATGAATCGTTGAAAGACTGCAGGGGCATAAGCAAGTCCAAAGGGCATGACCAGATATTCGAAGTGTCCAAAAGGTGTTCTAAAGGCTGTTTTCCATTCGTCTCCTTCCTTGATACGAATCAGATGATAGGCACCCCTGAGATCCAGTTTAGTGAAGATTACAGCACCTCTCACCGCTTCCAGGATATCCGAGATCAAGGGTAAGGGGTGGCGGTCCTTGAGGGTGCATTGATTTAATCCACGATAATCGAGGCAAGGTCTAAGTTCCTTGGTGTCCTTCTTGGGAACAAAGAACAGCAAGGCTCCATCTAGGGATTTCGATAGTCTTATGGTGCCATTTTCAAGGTTGGTATCCAAGTATTCTCGGAGGACCTTTTTTTCAGGTTCGGATAGGATAAACATCCTCCCAAAGGGAATCACTGCTGAAGGCTCTGTGTCTATGGCACAGTCTTCAGGTCTGTGAGAGGGTAAAGCCTGAACTATGGCAGTTGAAAACACATCAGCATAACTTTGATAGGCCTTTGGGACCTGAATGATATTGGAAACCATGAGTGCCTCTTGTTGATCTGCTGGATTACTTTCAGACGATATCGAGGAGGGATCCGGGGATAAACAATGAGACAGACAACACTCTGAACCAAGAAACAAGGATCCTGCTGTCCAATTGATGTATGGATTGTGTTTCTGCAACCAGGGCATGCCTAGTACCACGGGGTAGTGGGCTGATTTGATAATATCAAACTTGATCAATTCCTGGTGATGGTTTATTGAAAGTTGTGTTTCCTTGGTCTGCAAGGATATGGGTCCTGAACTGAGGAGTCTTCCATCAATTGGCTCCACAGGTTGCATTACACCCCGGGCTTCATATGGAATGTGGTGCTTAAAGACCCAATCTTGATCAATGAATACTCCCATAGCCCCACAATCCACCAAGGCCAGGATGGGGTACGTCTCCTTCTTTGATAATGATAAGAAGGCTTGTAGAACCACTAGGTTGTTCTGTCCAGGAGAGTTCAAGGATGGAATAGATGTGGAGCAAACATCTCTCTCCCGACACCTCGCTCCATCTAGGATCGGGAGCTGGCGTTTCCCGAATGCCGTGGAGGGGCTAGAGGACATTCTCTAACCAGGTGTTTATCTGATGCACAATACATGCACAAGCCTGTGTGGATCCTTCTCATCCTTTCTTGTGGGGAAACGGGTCCACGGAAGGCTCCTATTTGCATGGGTTCCGGGTCAGTGTCAGGGGTTTTTATCCTCGTTTAGGCCCCTATGGAAGAGAGTGAAACTTGCTTCTGAGGACCAATCTGCTTCCTTGGCCAATTGTTTGAATCTTGTGACATACGTTAGCATGTCCTGGGATCCTTGCCGAAAGTCAAGTAGGCGTTCCTGGGCACTATAAACCTGTTCTGGGGGTCGAACATGGTTTTGAGAGCCTGTATGAATCCGTCATAATCATCTAGGAGGGCATCTCCAGAAGCCCAAGTCAATGCATTTCCTGCGAGGTGCGAGATTATAAAGCCCACCTTTGCCCTGGAAGTTGAAAAATAATAGGGCTTAAAGGTAAAATGCACCAAACAGGAGTCCAGGAATCCACAAAGGGATTTTGCAGACCCATCATACTTGTCTACGACACCACCCAGTAACACACTCTCTTTTGTAGCGGAATCGAGAGAAAAAACAAGTTGCTTTAATGCAGCATTCTCCGCTTTTAAGTTCTGCACCTCGGTTGTTAGTTCTTGCATGCCACGCACGAGATCCTGGACGGCCTTTTCCATATCGGTTTCAATATTGGTCATTCGGCATCTCGAACAGTTGTGAATCTCCCCCCGTCTCACCTGAGATCGCTTCTTGCAGGGATCCACGGGAAGATTCTTCTTGCGGGCGGATCGGGTTTTGTACAGGCCAGCTGGAGTCTCTTCCGACTCCAGCGTGCGTTCAGCGTTCCAGGATACTTGCAGGTTCAGGACGTCCAGGAAGGAAGAAGCGGTCGCAAGGATACGTGTATTCCAGGAACAGGGTGAAAAGGAGAGGGTGGAAGGAGTGGGAATAAGGGTCCAGGAACTTGGATAACAGAAGGGTTCGCCAAGCTGCGAAGTACACGTCTAGTCACTACCTGTTGATAGCGTTGAGACGCCGGGGGCTGCAGGGGCATGGCATATTTATGGGATGTACTACGTCCGCCGTGAAGGCTGGTGCGAGGTGTGTCACATGATACGGCCATGTTGGGAGAAACAATGAATGCAAGCCCCGCCGCGATAAGGACCAGGAAGTCCAGAAGGGGTGCGTTCTGTGGGTCATGACAAGAAGGGCACAATGTCATCCATGGAAGGGGAAGGACCAACCTTCCACCTGCCTTGTGTCATGGCCACATGCCCCAGAACACAAAAACCACACCATCTAGTGATGGGGGCAATGGGTCACTTGACTCACTTATGTCCCTTTGGGACCTATAAACACAGTAGCGCTGGCTGGACTCAGTCCTGGCACCTTTGGCGCCAGGCTCAGATAGAGCTGTGAGCAGGAACACTTTATTTCAGTGCAGGAGTGCTTCATCAGGTGTGGCAGGGTGTGGAAGGCAGACTGAACCTGGTGGGGAAGGCTTCAGAAGCTCAGCCATATAAGCTGCTCCATCCTTAAGGCCGGTGTTTCGTGTTACTGTGCACTCGCGTGCAACGTGACGCTCACTGACGCTTGGACCAGTTTACTTACCTTTGAAACCAGGCGTTCTCCTGCATACTCACCTCCAGGAAACGGGTCCTTCATCGCTTCATCTGCAGACTCATCTCCTGACATCTAGTGATCTTGATCCCAACGCAGCAGCACCGCACTCCGCATCCACGAACTCGGACTCTGTGAAGAAGAAGAAAGACAAGGTTAGAACATGCGTCCTAGGGCTGCGCCGCATTTGAACCCTGCGCGCCCCCTAGTTAACAATTTACCAGCTACTGTACCACTGCAGCTTCGTTCCTTATTCCCTCCAGCTGTCGCCTCGAGCTCCGCAGCTTCTGCCGGGCCGGCAACATCACCTGCAAGGGAAGAAAGCAAAAGAGCAAACATCAAAAGTGGAACGGACAGCAATACAAGACAACAAACTTTACAATACAACAAAAACAGACGAGGAAAGACAAAGGCAAACAGGAACACTTACCTGAAGTATAGTGGCTTAGTCACAGCAGGACTGGACTACCATGTGCAAGGGACCAGTGAAGGAACTCGGTCCAGATCATACAAGCACCCCTACCAGAAGCAGCAGGACAGGGTGCTTGCCAGAACTAATCAACGGTGAGCTTTCCAGGGACAGCCCATCCCATGGGTACCACGGTTTGGGAGAAAGGGTCTGGAAGGGGATCAGGCGCACAAGCTGGCACATTCACGCCCCCTATTCTCCACGCAGGAGCAGTCCCGAGCAGCATCACCTATTACCACCAGTCACCACATAAGCGCAGAGGGTGAAGTCGGACCCGAGCGACCTCACCCCCGGGAGGGCTGCAACCGTACCCCAACGCCTCCGCTGAGACCAGGTGAGCGTAACAGAACGCGAAGCCTCTTCGAATCTCTGCCTGGGCGTTGTGGAAACTTCTGAAACGGACCAGTTGGCCCAATTACTGGGAGAGTTACGGGCTGAAGTTCATGCCTCAAGACAGGAAACCAATGCCCTAAGGAGGGATCTAATTGTGAACCAGGAGCGGACAGATGAACTAGCAAGGCAAATGCTCCAGGCACAGGCAGGACAGGTCCCACTGCCGGGGTATGCCCCTCCTGCTGCGCCTCCACAGCCCATGCCTGTACAGGTGGTTCTTCCAGGGGGGGTTCCCCTGGCCCCACCAGAACACTTCACAGGCGATCTGAATAAGTACGCCACCTTTATGAGTCAATCTCGCCTACATTTCTTGCGCAGACCTGGGGCATTCCCCAACGATCAAGCAAGAGTGGCATTTGTACTCTCATATTTGGGAGGTAGTACAGCAGACTGGTCAATACCCTTGGTAAACCAGGATGATCCTTTGCTTCGAGACTTCAGAGGTTTCCAGTGTGTAATGAAGAAACTGTTTGCACGGCATTCTCAAGGGCGGGTTCTGTACAATTAACTGTTATCACTACGGCAGGGTAATCAAGACCTACTAACATATATCACTTCCTTCAATCATCTGATAGCTGGCTAGAGGAGAAAAGAACTACGTTGTTTCACCGATGCTTGCAAGGGGAACTTAAGGACGTATTAGCCCAAGTAGTAAATCCCCCAGAAAGATGTGCTGAATACATCGACCTGACAGTGCAGCTCGATCACAGATTGCAGGATTGGAAGATGGATCGGTCCAAGGCTGAGGGGCGGTCAGTCTACGTGCGACCCCATGAGAATCAAACCAAATCACACGATCAGTCCGAGTCAATGTAAATCGGAGGCTTGCGGAGCCCACTCACCAAGGCAGAAAGGGAGAAAAGGATACAGCAGCAGCTTTTTTTTACTGTCGTAAGGCAGATCACCATCTCTGAGAATGCCTGGTGAAACCACCCAGGAAAGCAGTTGGAGCAACTGACAATGGTGAAGAAGACGAACAGGACTCGGGAAACTCCAAAGCCTGGCAAGCGTAGGGGTCCACTTGTCGAGCGGTGAAAAGGAACCTATACATCCCTCACATCTAGTCATCCCTGTGCTCCTGGTAAACCACAAGCAACCGTGGAAAATACATGCCTTGGAGGCATACATTGAGAGTGGGGCTGTAGGAAATTACATGGACCAAGATCTGACTACCCGGATAGGCCTTCCTCTCCGACAGAAGCAGGTTTCGGAAAACGTCACAGCAGTTGATGGATCTCAGCTATCATCTGGCCCAGTGACGCATTACACTGAGGTCATGCTTCTGTGTCAGGACGGTCACCAAGAGGACATCACCTTCGATCTCATCAGCACTCCTCAGTTCCAGATGATATTGGGAATGCCCTGGCTGGAGACCCACAATCCCAGGATTGACTGGCGTAAACGAGTTCTGACCTTTCCCCAAGACTGTGCAGACACCTTTTGTGCGAGGGATTCTCATTAAAAGGTCTTACCAACCCAGGTTCGTCGAAGAAAGAAACCATACTGGGCCTCACCAGTTCACTACTACCTGAATACCTGGATTACCAAGATGTATTTCAAAAGGAGCAAGCAAACACCCTACCTCCGCACAGACCATATGACTGCCAAATTGATCTGGTACCTGGAGCTCAATTTCCCTGCAGCCGGATTTACGCCCTAACAAAACAGGAACACCAGCATTTAAAAACCTACCTCGATCAGTATCTGGCAAATGGCTTCATTCGTCCGTCCAAGTCCCCTGCATCCTCGCCCCTCTTTTTTGTGCCTAAAAAGGAGGGAGACCTGAGAACTTGCATTGACTACAGAGCACTTAACCTGATCATGGTAAAAAAACAGTACCCGTTACCGCTTATCCCCGAGCTCTTGGATCAAGTAAAAAATGCTCAGATATATACAAACCTAGACTTACGAGGGGCCTCCATCTAGTAAGAGTAAAAAAAAGAGACGAGTGGAAGATGGCTTTTCGCACAAAATATGGCCTTTATGAATATCAGGTTGTGCCCTTTGGATTATGTAGTGCCCCGGCAGCATTCCAATTTTTCATGAATGACATGCTCTGCGAACTGTTGGACGTCTGCACTCCTGTTTATATTGATGACATTATTATCTATTCAACCACCAAGGAGGACCACGTCAACCATTTCCGGGCAGTTTTGGAAAAACTGAGGCAACACCGGCTATATGCCAAATTGGAGAAATGCTTCTTTCATGTGACAGAGGTAGAATTCCTTGTCTTTATTCTCACACCACGGAGTGTACGCATGGACACGCGCAAGGTAGACGCTATCCTTAAATGGGCCTCACCGACATCCATAAAGGGAGTACAGAGTGTACTCGGGTTTGCCAACTTTTATCGCCGGTTCATTCTCGGGTTCTCCCAGATGATCCACCCAATCACCTCTTTATTACGGAAAAATAAACAATTTAATTGGTCCAAAGAGGCAGAGAAAGCCTTCCAGGAGCTAAAACAAGCATTTACTAGAGCACCAATTCTACGGCATCCTCGACTAGAACTACCATACGTGTTCGAAACTGATGCTTCCAACATAGCAATGGGAGCAGTCCTGTCACAACGAGACCCCGAAACAGGTCAGTTGCATCCAGTGGCATTCTGATCTCACAAGTTTTCAGCCCCTGAATTGAATTATGCAATCACTGATAAAGAACTGCTAGCAATTAAGGCAGCGTTCAAAGCCTGGAGACATTATCTTTTCGGAGCTAAACATACAGCCACCGTCATCACAGATCATCGCAATCTACAATATCTGAAGACTGCTAAAGCGCAATCATCATGCCAACTCTGCTGGGTTCTCTTCTTTGCGGAATACTACTTCGACATCACCTTTAGACCCGGAGTACGCAATGGAAAAGCAGACGCCCTGTCTCGCATGAGTGAGGGAGAAGAGGCATTCACTACATCAGACCCCGTGGCCATCATCCCTGAAGGACGAATCCAAGGCATGATTGCCGCAACCACCACTCTAGACAACTTAAAATCTGACCTGCAACACTTGATGAGTCCACCAGCGCAACAGGAATGGCTTGGGAAGGGAGACCGGTATACGATCGTGGACAACCTACCATACTACCAAGAACGGTTGTACAACCCGGATAAGAAATTACAGAATCAAATAATCGCAAACTATCACGCTTCATTAGTAGAAGGGCATCCTGGAATAGCCAAAACCCAAGCTAAAATAAAGAAAAATTACTGATGGACAAATTTGGCTAAAGGACATTGTCCAGTTAATTGCAACCTCTGGCACCTGTGCACAACACAAGTCCCAAAAACAAAGTCCTTCAGGTCTGCTATGTCCTTTAGAAGTACGGCAAGCACCTTGGCATACGCTATCAATGACCGGATACAATACCATCTTAGTCATCGTAGATCTGTTTTCCAAAATGGCCCACTTTATTCCCCTGAAAGGTCTCCCAACTGCTTCTACTCTGGCTACCGTGTTTTTGGAACAGATTGTCCGGCTACACGGGTTCCCATCAATATTGATGTCAGACCAAGGAACTCAGTTTGTCTCTACATTCTGGAAAAGGTGTTGTAAAATTGCCAAAAACAACCTCCGGTTATTTACAGGCCATCACCCCCAAACCGACGGCCAGACCTAACGGACTAACCAGACCCTCGAGCAATACATAAGGTGTATGCTGCAACAAACCGAGGATACCTGGAAGGACATACTTTGGTTAGCAGAATACGCATATAACAACTCCATTCACACCAGTACAGGACAAAGCCCATTCTACATAGTGTACGGTCGACATCCACGGACATCCGTTTTTGACCCACTCGAATCATTAGAAATGCCTGGTGTAACAACCTTACACAAAACCATCACCCAGGTTTTTAAGGAAGCAGCAGAGCATCTTGCCAGAGCCAAAGAGAAACAAGCAGATTGCAGATCGACACCGAAGGGAAGCTCCCAACTACCAAGTTGGAGACAAGGTTTGGTTAGCATCGAAAAACATCCCCCTGAAAGGACCACGGGCGTTCTGTCCCAGATATCTGGGAACCTACACTATCAAGGCTGTGATCAACCCTGCGGCCATGAAATAAGAATTATCGGCCCACATGCGGATCCACCCGGTGTTTCATGTCTCCCTCCTAAAACCATTGAGACCAGGTACGCGGATCAATACTCCACTCGATCCCGAATTTTTTGAAGGAGAACCAAAATACGAAGTTAAAAGGATCCTAGACTCTAAGATGGTCTGGTCCAAGTTATACTACCTTATAGACTGGAAAGGTTATGGACCCCAAGATCGGACCTTTGAACCCATTGAGCATGTCCACGCTCCACGATTAATCAGGCAGTTCCGCCACAATAACCCCACTAAACCAGGGCCATGGTGGAAACCACCCATGAGAGGGGCCTTGAGGGGGAGTGCTGTCATGGCCACAGGCCCCAGAACACAAAAACCACACCATGTACTGATGGGGGCAATGGGTTACTTGACTCACTTATTTCCTTTTGGGATCTATAAACACAGGGGCCCTTTGCGACTCAATCCTGGCACCTTTGGGCGCCAGGCTCATATAGAGATGTGAGCAGGAACACTTTATTTCAGTACAGGAGTGCTTTTACTTTATTCCAGTGCAGGAGTGCTTTTATTTTACAAGAACTTTCCAACAGCTGAAAGCCTTTATTCCAGAGAACATCCTCATGTTCTGACTCATCGGTTGTGACTCCCTAGGCCTGGTCTTCATGTGCTGACTCATCGGGTGTGGCAGGGTGTGGCAGGCAGGCTGAACCTGGTGGGCGTGGCTTCAGAAGCTCAGCTATATAAGCTGCTCGATCTTAAGGCCGATGCTTTGCGTTACTGTGCACTCACGTGCAATGTAACGCTCACCTCCGCTTGGACCAGTTTACTTACATTTGAAACCAGGCGTTCTCCTGCATACTCACCTCCAGGAAACCGGTCCTTCATCACTTCATCTGCAGACTCATCTCCTGAGATTCAGTGATCTTGATCCCGATGCCGCAGCACCGCACTCTGCACCCACGAAATCGGACCCTGTGAAGAAGAAGAGAGACAAGGTTAGAACATCCGTCCTCGGGCTGAGTCGCATTTGAACCCAGCGCACCCCCTAGTTAACAACTTACCAGCTACTGTACCGCTTCAGCTTCGTTCCTCATTCCCTCCGGCTGTCGCCTCGAGCTCTGCAGCTTCTGCCGGGCCGACAACATCACCTGCAAGGGAAGAAAGAAAAAGAGCAAACATCAAAAGTGGAATGGACAGCAATACAAGACAATGAACTTTACAATACAACAAAAACAGATGAGGAAAGACAAAGGCAAACAGGAACACTTAGCTGAAGTATATTGGCTTAGTCGCAGCAGGACTGGACTACCACGTGCAAGGGACCAGTGAAGGAACTCGGTCCAGATCATACAAGCACCCCTACCAGAAGCAGCAGGACGGGGTGCTCGCCAAAACTAATCAACAGGTGAGCTTTCCAGGGACAGCGCATCCCACAGGTACCACGGTTTGGGAGATGGGGTCTGGAAGGGGATCAGGCGCACAAGCTGGCACACTCACACCCCCTATTCTCCATGCAGGAGCAGTACCGAGCAGCATCATCTATTACCACCAGTCACCACATAAGCGCAGAGGGCGAAGTCGGACCCGAGCGGCCTCACCCCCGGGAGGGCTGCAAACATGCCCAACGCCGCTGCAGAGACCAGGTGAGCATAACCCCTTGGTCAGCTTGATTAACTGACAAAGGTTCCATGCAAATGCCCTGCTCTTTTGTTCGGCCCTGAAGCTGGTGGAAGCGATCATCATACCAACAGGTGGGATTTCAAACAAACTCACATGGGGCTGGCTGCAGAGGAAAACAAAGGAGACCTGAAACTCAACAACCTTTCAAATGAAACTATGTCAACCTGAAGCCACCTCCCGCCTCTCAGTATCAATGACAGTGAACTGTCATGTCTGGGTCTATTGTTCCAGTTTGTCACCCCGCTAGGGGGACTCCTTTCATAAGGTATGAGAATGGGGGTTGCAGGAGCAGGAGAGTCTGGTATCTCAGCAGATTCAAGGGAGACCTGCTGCTTTAACAGGAACAACGCAGGGAGGACCATTAACAAGAGAAACTCTTTGAACACAACAGACAGGAAAATGGGTGGGACTTAGTAGAACAAGGGAGTGGTCGCAGAGCTCTTTCTCCTGAGAGAAGGGTTCTGCCATATTAGTTCCGAGGCACACCCTGTTCCTGTTTTCACCCCTTTACCTTTCCTGTTACAAAGCACTCTGGTTATGACCTCACTCATACAGAAGATTGTTGACAGGGACCCCAGGATTGATTCACTAATGTAGGCTTAGCCTACATCAATCACGGTGGCCCACTTGGCTTTAAAAGATGGCTGAGCACCTCTTTTGGAAGATGATCTGAAAGCCTCAGAAGACGTAAGAAAGACAAACTTATCCTTGGACCCTGGCTGAAGGTACAGTCTGCATTACAGCTTCCGTCACCGAAGGAAGGACAGGATATCAAAAGAGGGAAGCAAAATCTCTCCCTTGACTTCTCCCATGGAACAGAGGAAGGAAAGAACTCAGAAGGACCCTCCAGCCACTTCAGAACTGGTACCCAGTCAGCACACACTGTGCCATGCTAGGCTCTACAGCAAGCTTCCTGGAAACAAAGGACAAGGAGCTGCTTACAACACTCTCCCGATCTCTAGGCCATCCACTTTAAAAGGACGACACAAACACTTGAAGAAGCTGGGAGAAGTGCAACAACAAGCATCTACTGCCTTCCACCTTAAAGGACATTTTCGAGCTAATTGAGTTTCTCGATCCACAACCGACTGCAATGCTAACCGCAGTCAAGCATTGAGGTACTACCGTCAAGCCACAATTACTGAAAGAAAAACGAGACATCTCGACCATTGCTTCAGAACTGCTGATTAGACTGAGACAACAATTCTTCTGACCCTGAGTCACCATTTAGGCCAGCCTGCAGCCGTTGGTCAAACTTCGCTCTCTGAACCATCTTATCACCTGATACCTGCAGCTGACTCCCATCTCGAACTCTGTCAAAGAATCTTGCAAAGCACTCTGAAACAAGCTCAACCCTGTCGAGCACCAAGAACAACTACAGCAAAAGGTACATTGTGGTTCTGTCCCCCTGGTCCATCCCAGAAGGCCCCCAGAGTCATTTTATGACCCCTGTGTGTCCTTTCTGCTGAAGCCCAGAAGCATTAACAAACTGTTGTACCACACCAACCACCCTCCTGTCAGTATCCAGAGTGCATCCCTTTTTCCTTCATAGAAACTGGCTGTTCTCTGAATTCCTATATGGGGTGGGTTCTAGTAGTAGTGTTATTATTGTATTGTATGTCTCTTTAATACAAGCTGTTTGGATCTATTCTGGTGTATTAGAAGTGTGGGGCTGATTGATGGTTTATAAACCAATATTCACCCCTGGACCACTGGTGGCCAGGATTTAATTCATAACAGTCCTCATTCAAATTCGATTCTGGACAAAACACAATAGGATTAAGTTGATTCATATATATATATATAAATGAGGGCGCTAATTCCCACTAGGAAAACAGATGATGTCCACTTTACTCATAATAAGTTCAAATCCAATATGTAAATCACAGCCATAAAAAATGGTATCACAAATTATGGAGAGCACAGCCTCAAAGACTTATTAACTCTGTATAATTAGAGCCGTGTTCCTAGTATTCTCAATGGATCGGAACCTTATGTCACCTTCAAATCAAAATGGCTCAATAGATTGGAATCAAACATATAGCAGAGCATTTTGGGTCAAATTAAACTGTGTACCAGTACATACCATGCATCTTGAATAAAGACTAACTAGATTAAGTATATTTGTTTCAATAATAAGAAATGTATTCTACCTGAAAAACTGTTAGCATACTACAATCCCTATAAACACATGTATTCTCAATGCTTTGATAGGACCTGGTAGCTGAATGTTATAAAAATGTGTGATTAAATAGTTATTTAAGTTAATTGATATTTTGTCCAGGGAGGATAGCTCAGGGCCAACATGCTCGCCTTGGAAGCAAGATGACATGGAGAAACACAGGTTCAATCCCCGGGTCTGTGCTTAGAAACCTCAGGGTATTAATCGTGTTATAAATAACCTATCATATATGATATGATAGGTTATTTATAACGCGCCTGTACACAAGTGTTTCTAGGCGCAACTAGACAAGGGAGGAAAGACAGAGGGAGGACAAGATAAATGATTTTACAAGGCCATGTGTCATTCAGATTGTGCAAGTTTGACAATGCAAAATGCAGGGGAGGGGAGAGGGGGAGTGTCTGGGAGAGGGAAGGGGGAGTGCAATCAGGGCAGGAATGCTCTAATTAAGTGCAGCCAGGGCAGCACGGCTCTGGGTAAGTGCAAGTAGGCAGGCAGGGGACTGTTGAGGTCACAGTTACAACCCCTAATTGTGCGGTGGCCCCAGAGGCAGTGCAGGGGAGACTGATCATGGAGGAGTCTGGTACCTAGTGAGACTGTGAGGGTAGCCAAGCAACCAATCAGCGCAGCAGACAGGTAGGTCAGCAGGGGAGGGAAAGAAAGAAAGCAGAGTAGAAAAGGAAGGTCTTGAGCTGCTTCTGGAAAATCAGGTGGTCCAGCTCATGATAGAGAGGGGCAGGGAGGCCATTCCAGAGGTAGGCACCTGCAGAGAAGAGAGATGATGCAAAGGATCTTGAACTTGATCCTTGCAGCCACCGGGAGCCAGTGGAGAGATTTCAGGGCTGGAGAGCTATGGTCCCTGGGTTTGAGGCCAAGGATGAGTCTTGCAGTCTTTTCTGGATTAGTTGCAGAGGGCAGAGAGGAGTGGAAGGCAGACTGAGAAAGATGCTGTGGCAATATTCCAGCCTAGAGTGAACCAAGTGTCTGAAGACAGTGAGCTTCTGGGGGAAAGTGAGAAAAGGAAGACTACCTGTGAGGAGGTGCAGCTGGTAGTGGGACTTACTGGAATTTACTGGAAAGTTGATTGGAGTTTAGAGATTACGTTATTAAAAATCAACTCATGAGGAAAGCCAAAGACTGGGATATCTGCAATATTTTACTGAGCTAACGAGAAGAAAAGTATGCAGTATAGCCTTACCTATAGAAACTGTTGCTGCCAGCCATATTAGCTCACATGTCACTTCCAGCAGATACACCATCTTGTCATGCTATTCTGCCTAAACATTTTGGCATTTGTTAAACAACCTTTTCTGTCATTTTGGTAAGGACAAGCACAATACCAGAAACTACCAGGCATTTATTCGCACAATGCCAGACTCTGTCTTCTGATCATTTATGTTACTTAGTCGAACTTGTTTACAGGACTGAGGAACTTTACTCTGATTTGTTTTGGTTATACTGCTTAGAGGAGAAACAGTACTCCTTGATAATAGCATTAATGATTTTTTTCTTTCATCTATGCACATATTCATCTATTGTAATTTGAATGATTAATTCTTTTTTTATTGTTATGATGCTGTTTGTGGATTTCGGGCAGAAAGTGTAGGTGCTGCGATGAATGACATTGCAATGTGTGGAATTGATTTATTTATTTAATGGTTAATTGACACAACTGTAACACACATTAATAATAAAATAGAAAATTCAGCAATACATCACAAGAAATCCAGATAAAACGACATTGAAGTATAGTATTTTTCTTTCCCACATAACCCTTTTTTTCTAAAAAATGGCTCTTAACTAAGGAGGCACACATATGACTGTTCAGTCTTTCTTCAGGTAGAACAGCCTCATGATATATTATTTAGCCATCCTCAAACCTGTTTTGGGCAGTAAAAGACAGTCAAGATCACCCACAATAAATATTTTGAATTAAATTATATATTTTTTTAAAACCTCCATTTATGATTCTATTCTCTTGTGCTCTCTTTCAGCATGTCCAAATAGTAGCTCTAAAGAAACCGAACAACCAGACAGGAAAAACCTAGAGACAAATGTATTAGACGTGAGAGATTATCTATCAAGGAGATAAACACATAATGGGAATGGGGTACAATGAGGAAATATCTCCAACAGAACCAGATGCCTAGCGTACTTAGAATCTGTATTTTACCTGATTTTAGTAACATTGATGATTTAGATTTAGTGGAAACATGGGAGAAGAATATGACTACAATCTCCAAAAACATGATAGAACTACTAATTGATCATGCTGATATAGAGCACAAGAGAGTCACGAATGGAGGTTTTAAAAAAGACATTTTGCACGAGTGGGAAGTGTGCCAGGAGGTTCTCGAGGAATTGTTTGCTTACTGGGGTACCCTGATGGTGGATCTGTTTGCAACTTATCCAACAGGAAGTGCAGACAGTTTTGCTTGAAGGAATTCCCAGCCTGGGGCGCACTGGGGGATTGATTCCTGGTGGAGTGGGACTTCGACCTCCACTACGCCTCCACCGAACCTCCTCATACTGTGGGCTTCTCGGGAGGATGAGGAGGTTCCAAGCGACCGTGATCCTGATTGCCATATTTTGGGCGAAGAGAACATGTTACTCAAAGGTCCTGGAATTGACCGTCTGCCCACCCCTCCAACTGTCTCGACGTCCGGACCTCCTATCCCATTTGGAAGGTTGGGTGCTGCACCCAAACCCAGAGTCACTCTATCTACGATGCATGGCTCTTGAAAGGATGAGGTATGACGACTGGGACCACTCACAAGAGGTACTTGAGGTGCTACTGGTTGCACACAGACCATCTAAAAGATCATTGTGCAGGCGGAGGTTTGAGGGGTCGTGCAGGCAACATAAAACCAATCCTATCTCTTGCCCCACTACTTCAGTGATGGAGTTCCTTCTGTCACTGGCCTCATCAGGCCTGCAGGTTACAACAGTCAAAGCTTACTTGGCGGCTATGTCTGTTTCAAGAGGTTTCCAATTCAAGGGTCTTTTTTTACGATCCCGGTGCTGGCCTAATTCCTGAAAGGCCTTGTAACTGTAGTTTCCACCTGTTCCTTTTCTGGTTCTGTACTGGAACCTTAATCTGTTCCTTTTTTATGGTGGCTCTTTTTGAGCCCATGTGCTCTTGTCCCATTAGGTTGCTCACATCGAAGACTGCCTTTGTAGAGGTGATTTCCTGCAAGCCATCTTTAATCTGTTTTTTCAAGGTGCCACTTAAAGTGCTAGCAGGTTTCTTGACCAAGGTCGTCTCAGAGTTGCTTGTGTCCCAGTGCATATACCTACCTGTGTTCTATCCGCCTCATCAGCTAACTATAAGGAAGAGGAGGGGTTGAACCCTAAGTGGGTGCTAGGACTGATTTTCTATACTGTGGTCTGGTGGAGAGATGTATAGTAGGCCAACCTAATATTGTGACAGGGACAGCTCTGGGAGCTGAAACCAACCAATTCTGATAGCAAGGCAAGTGGATTAGGCTAAGTATCAAGAGGTGGTGAGCTTGTAATGGGTCCTCAATGTGTGTCCACTTTGCAAAGTCATGGATTACACTTAGACAAACAGTTGTAAAAATACTTATTTATGGCCATATACCACTGAAAACAAATAACTACTAACAGATAATATTATTACGCAACACAAATAATAGATAAATATATACAATCACTGGAGTAGGGTAAAATACATATAAAATCCCCTGTAAAGGAAGGTATTAGTATAAGCACTACAGGTCCACAGAGATACAATACTAGCTTCCATACAGTTTTGTGAGGCTGGAGGGTCTCTGGGATGAACAGTTCGAAGTGGTAGAGGACAAGTTGTTTTAACTAACAAATGTGTCCCCCATGTTTGGAGCACTTGCGCGAACGAGTATTGGCAAATCCAAACTATCTCAAAAGTATATAAAAGTAATCAACACTTTTAAGAGGGAGTTAGGGGTTCAGGTAACTATTGCTACAACTCACCCCCCCATACTCCTGTTCTGCGTAGGACTTGGCAGGTCTGATGTAGAGGGTATGAGGTTACTTTTCCTGCTGTCAGCTTCAGCCCTTGATCCCTAAGGTTTCCAGGTTCGAGCACTTCAAGGTATATGCCCCCACCACCCTTGCCCAACACCCTATTATCTCTCTGCTCCAACCTCCACGTAGATCTCTCTCCACACAAGCCTGAGCAGCACGTTGAAGAGCGAGAGTTGAAAACATTGACCCCCTGAACATCCTGCATTGCCTATCTACACAGACGAGCCAACCCTCCTCCTCCATCCCCCTCGCAACTTCCTCACCTGCACCCACGTGTCTCTCCTCTCATGAACAACAAGGCCCCCTGCCTCCAACTCCCACTTCCCTTCTATTAGTGCAGCAAGGGCAGCCCTCTCAACCCACTGCCGCCACCCCCTCCTCCACTCCCTCTCCTTCATCAATCCCCACCTCGAGCCATCCAGCACTTCCAACCAAATCCCATTAAACTCTTGCATTCTCATCAACTTCAGGTCAATCTCTAAAAACAAATGTTACATATTTAACCTTATCTCGGACGAAAACCCAAACATCTTTTTCATCACAGAGACCTGGTTTGCTGATGACTACGAACCCATTGTACATGAGGCCTACACCCCACCCCTGGCTACAACCTGATTGCTCCTAACAGATCAAGAAGAAGTTGGGGACTAGCAATCCTACACAAACACCAATTTGCTTTGCTTATCAAGGACACCTTAGCCAGCACCACAGATAATGAATCCCTTCTTGTAAAACGCTATCTCCCACCCTCAAATTCCCACAGCTTCATACTCATTTACAATCCCCTGGCTAAAACATACACTTCGCAGACACACTCAGCGACGCTCTGACAGCCACTTTCAACCTACATCCAGCACTCACCATCCCAGGTGATTTCAACATCTGATTTTACTCCTCTTCAATCCTGTGACCAACCCTCTCACAGACAACCTAGAAGCCTTCAACCTGCCACAACGCATTTATATACCCACCCACACTGGAGGCCACACCCTTGATGCAGTCTTCAGTGCCACAAACATCATATCCACACTGTCTCCACGGCAACTAACATGGACAGATTACTCAGCAATCTTGTTCTCCATGCGATCTCTACCACGGCCCACGTCCAAGGCCACTCCTGGCCACCACCAAACTCCACACTCCTCACTCCACTATGGACAAAGTCGTTATCACCCCAGATCTAGCCAACTCCCTCCTCAACTCACTCCCAGCACTCTCCTGTCAGCAAGCCCCCCCAATCAAGTCTTCAATCACTGGCTTTCCAATGCCCTCACACCCCACACCCCAACAAAACGGCCCTCTCAGAGATCAGGCTCCACACCCAGGTGGTACACCACCAACCTCAAATTACTAAAAACCCTCAAGCTCCGTCTAGAGCAGACCTGGAGAACTAACCCAACCGCCAAAACAAAACCACCCTAACAAGACTAACAAGGGCCTACAGAGAAAAAATTATAAAAACCAAGAAAGCATTCTATGGTAACAGAATCTTGAACTCTGGCAACCCAAGAAAGGAACTACATAGAATTATCTCTGAATTAAATTTTCCTGGTTGCTCTACCACCCTCCACCCAACTCCCAATACGTATGTGATGCCTTATCAAAACACTTCCACAACATTGCTATCGACAGACACTCTGCCATTATCTCTAAAATAGAAATAATGCCACAGCCCATTACAAGCCCACCACCCGTTCCTCGTCCAAAGTCCCTTCCCAATGCAAACCTTTGCCTCTTCCTCTTCAATCTCACACCAGGAATTCCACTCACTCCTAGGACAAAGCCACCTGTCAGGTTCCCCTGAAGACCCATGCCCGCCCACCCTCCTCAAAAACATCCTATTCTCAACCTGTTCAGGCAGTATCGCACACTCAATCCTTAACCACTCCCTAAAATCGAGAATCTTCCTAGAAGCCTTAAAAACCTCCTACATAAACCCCCCCTCAAAAAACCTAAACTTGACCCTCTCTTTCCGCAGAACTACAGGCTCATTTGCAACACCGGCCTCATGTCCAA
Organism: Ambystoma mexicanum; assembly: GCF_040938575.1. Lineage (NCBI taxonomy): Eukaryota > Metazoa > Chordata > Amphibia > Caudata > Ambystomatidae > Ambystoma > Ambystoma mexicanum. The sequence continues at coordinate 1,431,457,096 of NC_090921.1, read as the reverse complement.
ACCCATGGACCCCACAGCATGCAAGCAACTCAGACATTACACTGAAGCCAACAACCTAATTGATCCTGCCAAATCTGGCTTCAGACCACTGTGAGGAACAAAGTCCCCCCTATCGTCTGTTTGGGACGACCCAAAAAGACCAGCGGACATGGAAGGATGCAATGCATTCATTCTCCTTGACCTCTCTGCCGCCTTTGATACAAATGACCATACCGTTCTCCTAGAAAGGCTACACTCTTTAGGAATCATGGACACTGCCCTCACTTGGATCTCCTCTTTCCTCTTTCATCTGTAATCGCTCACAAATCATGCTCTCCACCTTTTCTGCTCTACATCCCGATCAGTACCAAAAGGGGTCCCATAGGGTGCCTCTCTATCTCCCCTCCTCTTCAACATCTATCAGAACCCACTCTCCACACTCATCCGCTCCCACAATCTCATCTGCTAAAACTATGCAGTTTATCCTTAAAATCACTGAGCTCCACTCTCTCAGATCTGTCATCATGCCTCTCGGGATATTGACTACTGGATGGCGACCAACCACCTCATCCTCAACCCTGGGAAAGCAGAAATCCTAGTCTGTAGGAAAACAGCACTCCTTCCCTAACCTATTCCCTGGGCTCACTCTCCAGGACCCCCACTGGAAACCTCCACCTCAGTGAAAAACATTGGATGCCACTGGACATGGATTTATCCCTCTCCCAGCACATCAACTCTGTAACAAGACCCTGTTTCTTCCACCTACGCATCCTCAGGCATTTGTACCCTGACCTCACCTATCCTCACAGTTTCTCTGTCATCATCTCCATCGTCCCCTCTCATGCTTAGAATATACTTAAACTTCCTTTATCTAGGTGCACCAGCGTTCCAGCTAAGGAAATTGCAAAAAATCCAAAATGCTGCGACCCACCTGCTCATTGGCCTCCCTCCCAGACAACAAAGCCCTACAATAAGAGTCCTGCACTGGCTACCTTTTGGTCAGCGTACTACCTTTAAAGCCATGTGCATCAATCACTGTGCCATCTTGAACACCTGTCTGGAATTCCTCCAAGACAAACTCAGTCGCTACCACCTCTCCAGGACACTCAGATTCGGCACAGCATCTCTGCCTAAATCCTCCCTTCTCCCCCTTCAACTAATCCAAAATAGGACTGTGAGACTTATCCTTGGCTTCAAGCCCAGTGTCCGCATTGGTCCAGCCCTAAAACCTCTCCTCTGGCTCCCGGTTACTGCGAGGATCAATTTCAAGACCCTCTGTATCATCCACAAGGCTTTCCAGGGCCTGGGACCCCTCGACATCCAACTCTCTCTGCCTAAACACCAAACCTGCAAGAGCCCTTCGGTCATCTAGCTCTAACTCTATGCAGATCAAATGGTTTTCCAAGCAGAGAATGTGGGTAGATATCTCTCCTCTGCAGGTACCTCCCTCATGAATGGCCTCCCTGACCCTCTCAGACTTGAGCCAGATCTCCTTAAATTCTGGAAGCTTCTCAAGACCTTCCTTTTCTCTTCTTCCTTCCATCTCTCCATCCCCTACTAATGACCATGTCTGCCTCTTGACTGGCTTCCTGGTTCCTTCATAGTCTTACAGGGCACCAGACCCCTCTAATCCAGTCTACCCCTGCACTTGTTCTCCCCTGACCGGCCACCCAACCTGCACTTGTCCTTCTGGGTCCCTCCCCCGCACTAGCCTGGCTGGGCCTGCTCCCTTGTAGCCCGTCCAGACCCTTACCTCGCACTTACTCGAAGAACTTCCTCCCCCTGCACCCTCAGCTTTCCAATGGCTTTGTCCGCCTGGCCTCCACTGATACTCACCTTTATCACAGGCCTTTCGGCCCTGATGGGCACTTCCCTCCCTCCCCTCTCCCCTGCACTTCTCTTACTGCACTTGCCCGATCCGAATGTCACAAGGCCTACTAGGATCGTTTTTGTTTTTGTCCTCCCTGTTCCCCCCTCTTGTCTTGTTGTGCCTCAAAACACACTGTGTGTAGGCGCATTATAAATACTCAATAAATAAAAATAAAATCTCTCCTACCTGTCCCACATTACAACTCCACCAGACTGGGCGGATCCTCCTTCTCCTTCCAAGCTCCAATGATCTGGAACTCACTGTCCTCTGCACCCACCTCCACATCTGCCAAATTGACAATCACCTGGCATTTAGGAAAGGCCTCATTACCTGCTTTTTTCCTTCCTCCTCTTAAAATAAAATCTTCTGCCGCTCCATGCTGTGATACACACACAGAGGCACTGGCCCAAACCCGACAACACACCTATCCACCTAAACCTAAACGAATGCCGGCAGCTTACGTAGCGGCACACTGTGATAAACTCAGCCTGCCCCTCTCATCCCCAGATGATCGTACATCACTCCCCCATCCCTCCAGGCCGCCCCCCTTCTCAGGCTCTCAATCTAGGAAGACCTCAGCTAGCGAGACCAGCCAACTGCATTGGACCTAGAAAACGACATCGAAGATGAACTCTATCCTAGTTTAAGCTATCTATAACTTGCACCACGTCTGTGGACACAGGTCGCAGGCATGGCCACCATAGAATGCAGCTATGGCTATGCATATCTCGTCTAGCAGCTCGTGTAGCTGTCCGAACTGAAACCCCTGGTGTGCCTCAACACCTCTGCCATTAGTATACAGCGACAACCTATAAAGAAATGCTGGTCTAGCTGGGCACACATTGACTCTCCGGCACTAGAGCTGTATCCTAAACCACAAACAGCACCCGCACATGTGCCTGAACTCTGGGCTGCTTACTGGAGAATAGCCAGCCTACCTAAGTTCTAACCTGGCAAAATGCACACACGCATCTTAAATTAAACAGTTAGAATCTCTCACACATGGACTTCAGTTCCTGAGGGTTTTCCAACAATAAAGCACATTCAAGCCATACAAATTGGGAAATGGTGCAATATAAATGAAGAATACAATAGAATACAAGAGAATACAATACATGTCTGCACCAGATGCAACTAAAACCAAAAACTATGAAACATTAAACAAAATATTACGCAGACACCAAGATGAAGTGAAACTTAGAAAATCAAAAGAAATGTACAGGGATGAAAGAGACTATAGGTATGACAGAGTATCTACTTTCCAACCTAAATATGCTGACAACGTGAGAACAGTCTACTCACAGGAAGGCACACCAAATACATCTCCAGCAAGCTCTGATACTGACAATGAGAGTGAAAGATCCATTCTCGCCTTAGAGCCAAGCAATAGGAGAGGAATGACAATCAAAAGAAAACCTTTTTTAGACCAGATAAGAAAGTTCAAGCATGGCAAGCAGCAGGACACAACCCAACATGTTCACTTTGCAGAGCCATTCCCCAAAGATATCAGAAAAACCAATACAGATATAGTGGAAGGAAAGGGAGAGGCAGAGGAAGAAGAGGGAGAAGGGACATGCCAAAGATGGCTGAGAACACAAGCAGATTACAGGAAACAGCAGACACGCCCGAGGTAGACACATTTGACGTTAATATGGTCACTCATTTTTCACACAAAGTTTTGGAGCCCCTGAAAATAAGAGTCCTAAATAAGTGCCTCTCATTTGCACCTACAGTCAGTGGTTTGGGTTGCCTTCATGTCAATCACTGAAACTAGTCTGCAACTCTTCTTTCAAAAATCGGTTTCCTGTGTGGTCCTCTGTCATGTTTGGCTTTGGTGCTTCTCCTCCTCATCGCCAATATGAAGTAAGGTCCACACTTTATATGGTTGTCAAAATACAGTTTATTAAGTAGATCATTTAAATCCCTCAGGTTTCAACTTCCTCCTCCGACGCCTCAAATCATTCTGCCTTTTCATTCCATTCCACCTTAGGCAGTGATTCCTAGTTCACTGTTCCAACACTCATTCTACTAGGTGCAGATGCTATGATACCAGGGTCATTGCTAGGGTGGGGGGGGGTAAGGGGGCTATAGCCCCTGATCTTTTGGTTGCAGCCCCAGATAGAATCTCAGGAGTTACAACCAAAAGGCTAGCTAGCCCCCAGTCCCAACAGTTCCGACATCAGCTTAGCCCCGGGTCTTTTCCAGACCTAGCAACTCCCCTGTATGATACAACAAACTACATGGAGAATTAAAAGGCTTAGAATTACAAATGCCAACTACGCAAAATATATTTATTTAAACCATTATTAATTGAACAATTATGTAAACTGATTCCTAGATCATTGACTTCCAAAACATGAATGCATCAATACCTTCAGCTAGTCTTGATCTGGAATCATGTACATATTATTTCATATGCCTGATGAAAATTCCCTATCAGGTCATCATCAAAATAGGAAGTTGTTGTTGTATCTTGAATGCTTGCATCTATGAGTGAAAGAGAAGGAGTGACATCTTGAATGGGGTGATGCGTGGAACCCTGGGCACGTCATAGCTATATTCGTTCCACAAGTGTCAGTGGATCCTGGAAAGTTGTGTGAATGGATGCCTGATGGGTGCTCCTGCTACTGTAACTTGATACTGGTGATGAGATCTGATTGCAACTGCCACTGAGGGTTCTATGAATAAACCCAAAGTCAGATCTTCACTGCAACTGTCTACAGCTGCATTACTGTAGTGTGCAACATTACTTAATAACCATATCATTGCTGAAACCTAAGGAGACTGAAGCATTGGCAGAGGGAAAGTGGACTTAGAAAGAAGAAAAAGTAGGGGGATATGAAAGAGAGCAACAATTAGAAATGGGTGCCCCACTTGGACTTCATCCATGCATTTTTGATGGGTGCTTCCTGACATTCTCGACATTTACGTATACATATCGCAAGAGGAGTTGTATTGTTTCATCCATCTCAGCTGCAACCACCTTCCCAGACACCTTTTCTTTAGTCTTAGTTGACAACCACAATCTGATCAAGAGTGTAATATTTAGGGGTGGTGTTTCCTCTTATTTTCCTCAGAGGACTTTTTTTACGATGGAGGCACACATTCAAAGGATCGCTCTTGATTCTATTCGCTATCTTAACACCTTCATACCATTGCCTGCCTTCCTACACCAAGAAAGACAACATTCAATTGTTGTGGTAGCACTATTTGTATGGTAGCTAATCACACGTGTTTGAGGCCAATGAATCGCAAAAAACTCTTATTTTCCCATAACCTAATGACTAGATTTAGGGAGCACGGCACATTGACGGACCAGTCCTCTTATAGTTCGACGACAAATAAGTTGCACCATAGTACTTTTGTTGGTGCATTGTTTTTGTAGTGTCATGGCACTCACAATTAAAAGCAAAAATAGCGTTATCCATTTATTTTTGGTGACTTGTATAATACCAGCATGCCTAGTCTCTCTCTTCAGAACAACTCGAGAAGCTCTACAAATTCAGAACTGCACCAACAATAAAAGAGTTCAGAATTGAGAGAATAATGACAGGGTGTGTAAAATGTGCACCCGTGGGGTCGTCCACTGAGATAATGTCCTACATTAAGGCAGAAAAAGAGTCCTGGACTATCTAGCCTTACTTTATATATGTACACTTTAAATGGGGGTCCCACTGTGCTCCCTAAGAGTACATGATTTTTGAAAGTCCACAGCTCACATCACGTTATGAAGTTTAATTATAAATGGTTTTGTTACTTCTGTGCCCAAAATGGCTCCTCAACATGTATGTGTATATTAATTTATTGGCATGTTTCAACTGATGCATACACATGTGCAGTTGGCCAGCTGGTGCAAGTGGATCTAGATCATGTGGCCTCTGCCCACCCACCTCCATAGCCCTGCCCTTTCCTTACTTAACTGTTACATCACAGGACGTCTTTATCTGGGCACCTGAAGCAAAAGACAGACAAAGAAATTGCTAGTTCTGTTTAGATCTTTTAAGATCTGGATGACCCAGGACCAGAATCCTTCTCCTCCAACATCAGGTAAGCTCCATCAAAAATGTGCTTTACTCCTCTACCAAGAGCCCTTTCCCACCATCACCACCCATCAATAACCATGCTGCCCAACAGCAACATCCTGGACACCCCATCACCATTGACCCCCTCAGTAGTCCATCATCCACCAGTATGCAAACGCTGATGCTCAACAACATCCACTCAGAGATCATCCATGCAACAGACACCCACCAACTTCTTCACCACACACAACATGATGCCCTGTTCACCACCGAGACATGGACAACCTACACCTCCACCAACATCCTTAAAATCCCCATCCCTGATGGCTGCACCATTCTACAAAGAGGCCATCCAAACAAGTTGGACGGTTGGCTCAATATCATTCACAAGGCATCACAGCTATGCACTCAACATGATGCTGTCACCATTGGCTCTTTCAAAACCTCTCCTGCCATTTACTGCTCTCCCAAACAGACAGCATCATCGTTCTCCTCATCTAGATGCCACCCAAGTCCAAAACCTCCTTCATTTAAGAATTCCCGGACATAGTGAACATTATGGGCCTCATCACAACTTGGGCAGTAACCCTTAAAATCGGCGGTAACGCTCTTAGCGCCGATTTTTAGGGTCCTTCGGATCACGACTCCAAATACCGGCGGCGCAATAACAGCTGGCGCAAGGACAGCCAGCTGTACAAGCGCCGGCCATAACAGCGCCAGGAACCATTCGCGCTAAAACATCATCAATCACGAGTCCGGCGTAAGCGGATAATCCGCCGATAATCCGCCGAAAATACCTCCAGCAAAAAGCTGGTGGTAACAGAACACAGGCCACAGCAATAAGGGCCCAGGTGGAAGCAATGCAAATCAGAGGCCTACAAAGGACCCACCCATGCACAACACACCCTCTCCAACCCCACTACACCAGCAGGATCAGGGAGGAGACAGCAATGAGGGCCCAGGTGGAAGCAATGCAAATCAGAGGCCTACAAAGGACCCACCCATGCACAACACACCCTCCCCAACCCCATTACACCAGCAGGAGCAGGCAGGAGACAGCAATGAGGGCCCAGGTGGAAGCAATGCAAATCAGAGGCCTACAAAGGACCCACCGATGCACAACACACCCTCCCCAACCCCATTACACCAGCAGGAGCAGGGAGGAGACAGCAATGAGGGCCCAGGTCGAAGCAATGCAAATCAGAGGCCTACAAAGGACCCACCCATGCACAACACACCCTCCCCAACCCCATTACACCAGCAGGAGCAGGGAGGAGACAGCAATGAGGGCCCACCCATGCACAACACACCCTCCCCAACACCATTTGGAGCCGGGAGCCTTGATGTCGACTTCTACCAGCTGCGTCTGGAGCTACAGAGGCCTGTCAACCAGGCCAGGTCCCTGGGAGTGCAGGGGGCAGTGGGGATGAGGAGAAGGAGGAGGAGAGCAGCACCAGCAAGGCGGCGAGCCATCCCCAGGGTCCGGCCAACACCCTGGGCCCTAACTGATGGTCAGTTGGTGACAGAATATCGGCTGGACAGGGCAACCATCACCCAGTTGCTGGACACAATCCAGGGTGACATATGCAGCCGCATAGCTACCAGCATGGCAGTACCTCCCCTAGTGAAGCTCGTGTCTGTGCTTCAATTACTTGGGACTGGCAGCTACCAACATACCGATGCATGGAATGGCCCAGTCCACATTCAGTGCCATGCTGGGACAGGTGCCTGATGCACTGTTGAATCATGTGAACAAACACATTGCATTGCTAGCCACACAGGCACAGGTTTACCAGCTTAAGGGTCAATTCTATGCCATTGCCCAAGTCCCGAATGTAATAGCAGCCCTGGACTGCACACATGAGGCACTTGTACCACCCCAGGCACATGAGGCTGCCTACAGAAACCGTAAACAGTACCATTCCCTCAACGTGCAGATGACTTGTGGCCCTGACCTCACCTTCAGCCACTGTGCCCGCTACCCGCTACCCAGGATCCACCCATGACTCCATGGTCCTACGCAACAGTACCGTGCCAGCGTACATGGAAAGGCACCGAGGCCAAATCACATGGCCACTGGGTGAGTACAAATGTATCCCACAAAGCATGTCAATCCACAACTGATGGTGCCTGTCACAGAATCCATCATTCCCAATAGTCAGCAGCATCACAGCAGCATACACATTCAAGCACCTTGCACGATGTCCTACACAGCAGAACACACCCATGCAGGATGCAAGACATGTGGCGGCACAGTGACATATGGAATCCCCACCACAACAAAGCCTCCTGTGTGAGTAGCACCATGGCTCACAACACTGACACAGTCCAGATATCCCACCCTGGCCATCCGACAGTAATGTAATTCCAAACTATGAGCTGGCACATCCACGAATGCTCCACACATAAGTAGGCCGAGTAATGACAATTCACATCCCACAGACACTGTCCCCAAAATGGCCATGGAAATGCATGGAGAACAGTACAGAATAGTGAAGAGCAGCAAATGCAACTGCAGCCAAATGGATTTGCAATGACACATGAGGCAGCCACCTCTGTCAAGCAGAAGTAGATGGAAGGGCCCCCTCATCCTGCGGCAAGTGAATGAGTACTGTTACATACAGAAACATAGGCGTACCAAGTGGAGCGTACCGCATTGATTCAATCGTGCCCGTAGGACAGCACAATCCACAATGTTATAGGCCAAATGCCAAATATGTCAAAATCACACTGATGACAGGGCTCTGTACACCCACTGGACTTACCTTGTCCCCATACCGGCTTCTTCTCCCCTGCAGGTGATTCTGGATATCCCCAGTACACGTGGCTCATGACCCTTGTGCGTCACCCACACATGGCGGCGGAGTGGGAATACAACCTTGGCCATGCCCATACACGGATCTGCGTGGAGAGGGCATTTGGACTGCTGAAGGCACACTTCCGGTGCCTCGACCGCACGGGAGGGGCAATGATGTATGCACCAGAAAAAGCTGGAAAAATTGTACTTACATGTGCCATGCTGCACAACAGCTGTTGTTGCAGAAATGTGCCACTGCCCCCTGATGCACATGTGCAGCCACCTGATGATGGTAGTGAGGGCGATGAAGTGCCAGAAGGTGTTGCACATGCACAAAGGGTTGGGCAGAGGGAAGGGAGGTTGGCCAGACAGGGATTGATTGATGGATTCCATTAGAAATGGGTAATAGGTAAATTGTGAACATGTCAATTCAACATCAAATTGCATTTGGTCCAATCACTACTGTCCATGCATTGTGTTTTTTGTAACGTGATTTATTTTCCCTCCAACAATCCCCCCTCCCCCCAGTGAACACCCAACAATCCCCCCTACCCCCAGTGAACACCCAACAATCCCCCCTGCCCCCAGTGTACAACCCCCAACTGTGCAGTTGCCTCATCAGGCCAACAACAATGTTGCCATGCACCACTAGGATGGGCGCGGGCGCTTCCCTCTCCCAGGACCCTTCGGTGTGCATGCCCTCAGGTGGCGCATGGACCGGCGCCTCAGAGATGGGTCTAGTGAACCCTCTGTGGGTGTTGTGGAAGTAGAGGGTATGGAAGCGCTGGCCATCATGTGCTGGCGCATGAGGTTATTGGCCTTGCGTTGCTGTTCTGCCAGTGCTGACACTGCCTCCGTGAATTTGCGGACTCTTTGCCCAAAGCCTGTCAGGGCAGCGGTGCATTGTTGCACAACTTGCCGTGTGCGCGCATTGTCCCGCGCAATGTACCTGCACCCATGCCGGATGGATTTACTCACGGCCTTTATGTGCCGGCTCTGGACCCTTGTCATTCCTTCCACCCGGGCCTGTTTTGCCTCAATGATATCCAGTCGGCCCATGACTGCTGCCCCAGTGACAAAGTCCTCTCCTGGTGCGTCAGGTGGTGGACCGCGAATTGGGCGCTGTGGGGGGGGGGCTGCATGGTGACATGCCACCAGACTGGACTGGGCTGCCTGGCTCAGATCGCTGGCCCTCTGGACTCCCATAGGACGGAGTGTCCACATCGGGCTGTGGTGTGCTGCAGCGACGCACAGGCACATGCCGACTCCCTGCCTGGTGTCTGCTGCCTGGGCTTGGGCTTCCATGGGGTGTTGACACCCCTTCTCCATCACTACTGCTTTGCGAGTGTTGTGCAGCGGCATGATGCCCACGTGGAGGTGTTGCTCCCATGTCGGGCTTCAGTTCAGGCCTCTCTCCCTCGGCATCGGGGCTGTGGATGGTGGCTTCTGGTGAGCTCCCGGTTGCCTCCCTGCAGCCATGTGGCTGCCGCTGCTGCCTGGCGGGGCTGCGTTGGGGTGAGGTGGGTGTTCCCCTGTGTTGTCTCCCATGGGTGCGGCGTCTTTGGGGGGTGCTGGTGCTGGTGGAGGCACGGTGTTGTGGGCGCATTGTCGGTGTGGCCTCATCGCCATCATCACCAGGCTGTTGGGATCGACGTGTGCCTGTGGAGTACATAGGGGGTGGTTTGAGTACAATGCTACATACATTTGTGTGATGCAGGTCATGCAAACAAGTGTGAATGAAGACAGTGACAATGACGCAGTCAACTTACATTCCATTCAATCACCATGTGGTGCTTGTTGTGGATGTGCATGGAGGTACACTGCATGGGAACGTGTGGTTGGGGTGGACTGCGCTCAGGCTTTTGTGGTTGTGTTGATGCACAGTACCACTCTACGTAGCAGTCCTATGGGTATTGGAGTCTATCACCTGCCCCTGTCATTCATGCACTGCACGTACAGGGTCGTCTAGGCAGCACTACTGTTCTAGGGATGTGGCCCTCACTTACGGGTGTATGCAGTGCCTCAGACACATGTCTTCACTCTCATTCAGATGCATGTATTTGGGGATGGGAGTCACCTGCCGTTGGATTTATGCCAGTCCCTGCCTCCGCTCCACCAATGCCCTCAATGTTTCCGATGTCGATGAGGCCCATCAATTTCTCCTCCCATGGTGTGAGGTCGGGTGGGGGGGTGGTGGCCCTCCTCCTGTGCCCCTGCTTGCACTCCTGTGCTGGGACAGGATGCCTAGCACTCGCACGCGCAGGTCATTCAGCCGCTTGCGGCAGTCCTCCCCATCCCGGGGCATGCGCCCCACTGCACTGACCCTTTGTGCGACGGATCTCCATATTTGGCCTCTGCGCTGGGCGCTAGTTTTACGCTGCTGCAGCTCATTATGGTACGTCAGTGCCTCCTCCACAAGTACCTCAAGCTCCTGGTCACTGAACTTGGGTTTTCTGACCCTGTCCAGTGCAGACTTGCCCCTAGTGCGCTCTTGACTCATTTTCAGGGGTCAGATCGTGTGGATGGCTTCCAGTGGCTGTGATATCCGACGGATTGCGATTCCCAAGATGGCCGCCGCTTTATTTCCCGTTCCGGCGGTGACGCGTTTCCCGCGCGCTATAAGCGCCAGGTGGCGGTAGAGCACGGTGCGCTGGATTTAAGGGTTTGCGCTAATCGCGCTAACGCCTTGGACCGGGGCGCGTGCACGATGACTCGTGATCTGGCGGATTATCCGCCGGGTGCCTTGGCGTTAGCGCTATTTAGGTCCGGCGGATAATCCGCCACATTTACCGCCCAAGTCGTGATGAGGCCCATTGTCTCTAAAGCACACAAACAACATCTTCCTTAATGATTTCAACATCCCTGGAAACCTAGCAACTCATCCATGAAGAAGACACTCTGAACCTCACACAACACATGAAAGACCAAACACAAGGGAAAGGTAATATTATAAACATCATCATCACTAGCCTGCCCAGCCTTCATCAAAGCTCTCTTATCAAACTCGACTGGCCAGACCAGCTGGTAGTCACCTTTCACATGAATCACTTCACCCCAATCAGGCACCCCTCCCTATCTTGAAATCATCAATGGCTCCCATAGTCAAGGCAGGTTATCCTCAACCCTCCAGACTAGAGAAAAATCCTCACACTTCTCAAGAAAACAAGACTGGACCATAAAAACCTCAACAGCTACCATTGCATCAACAGTCTTCTCTTCCTAGGTAAGTTCCTTGAGAAAACAGTAGCCATGAAACTCCTCCAACATATTAACACCAATACCATTCATCAGTCATTCCAAACTGACTTCAAGCCCAGATGCAGCATGGAAAAAGCTACCATCAAGGTGACTGATTTTGCCCTTATCATCCTCAATAATATCCATCATTGGATCTCCTCAACCTCTCAGCCAAGACAGACACAGAAGACCACCAGCCACTTACTGATATTCTACTTCACCACATGGGATCAGAGAGAATGTCCTCATCTGGTTCACATTTCAAATCCTACATTGCTAACAGTCACTGGTTTGTCCAAATGGAATCCTTCAGATCACCATCTCTGCCAATCACTTGCCGGATCCCGCAAGAATCCATCCTATCACCCTTCATCTTCAACATTTACATGGAACCACTCAGAATGCTCCTTGCTGTGAACAACAGCCACATCCACCAATACGCAGATGACATGCAGCTCTACCTCAAGGCTTGCCTCCCATTGACCCAGTCCTGAATGTCTTGTGCTTTCCTGAAGCTCAACCACTGCAAGGCTGAATTTCTGCTGATGAGGAACACACTGATATCCAGACCTAGCTCTCCATTATGAACCTCAAGGGCTTCACATTCCAGCAGATCACGGCGCCTATTCCATTGGACTCTTCATTGGCAGTCACTTCTCCTTTAATGAGCATAGAGCAAGGAAGACACAACTGGCTTGGTACCAACTTTCCCTCCTGTGGAAAATCCAGATCTTCACCCCAGCAAATAACTTCAAATCTTGTGTCCAAGCCTTGGGCCCTCCCACCTACACGGGGCAATGCCTTGATGAATGGCTTTCCGCAATCACCCTGCAACCCTACCTGCTGCAGCACAACTCATCAAAGGACTCTCCAAATTTCACCATATTACCCAAAACCTCATCAAAAGCCTCTTGCTCGTCCTGTAAGCACTTGTTACTCTCAAATTCTGCTGCATCATCTACAAATCCCCAAGGTACCTTCCTGAGAAGCTTCGCATCTCCAGAGGACTACGAACCACCAAAAGTCAGGACTTGTGCAGACTTGAACTCTGTTGGTGCAAGAAGGAAAGAAGCAGAAGGCAGGCCTTCTGTGGCTGCATTCTCCAACTCGCTATCCCCCTCCCCATCAACACCAGACTCACCCTTTGTTTCTACACTTATGAAAGGAACTGAAGCCCCACCTCTTCTAGGAATGGCTCCTCCTTAACACCTAAGTAAACCCTTCCTCCCCTCCCCACTTACCTGTGGCTGGGCAATCTGCCTCACCTTGTGTCCACCCTGTAGACACTTTCCTGACAAATTGTTTGCTTCCCCTCCCTTTTATTGATCCCTTCTGATATGCTTTCTTCTCTGTGTACTTTCCTCTTTGACCGATGAAGGGCTCTATTGCTTCCTGAAGCAGTGCTCCACGCACATTAAACACCCTAAGAATAAAATAATAATAACAATAATAATAGTAATAATAGTATTAACAATCATTTCATATATTGTGTCCTTAGGTGCAGCATCCTTCTTCTGCATCCAGCCTATGGAATTTATCAGAAAGCCAATGCCTTACGTTTTATTGGGCTGAATCCATTCAATTAGGGAGTTGGAATGCTGACAGATACAAAACCATTTCAGGCAGAGGGGGATGTTCCACACTCTCATTGGGAGAAAAGCCTGGGGGTTACCATTTAGGGGCCAGATTGTCAAAGATTTGCAGTGGTGCTAAAAAGTGAGCAAATGCTTTGATAATGCAAAATGGAGAAAACAGAATTTGTCACAATCCATATTATCTAAAAACGTTTGCACTAGGGCAGAGATTAATCAGGCTGCTTTTTGCACTATATTTTCTGCATAACATATAACAAAAGGTGTCTACTACATTTCTTTTCATGTTATGCAGCAAACATAGCAAGCAAAACAGCCTGCTCCAATTTGCCCCAGTGAAAAGGTGAAAACATTTTCAGAAAATACTGATTGGGGCTAAACTTGTTTGCTCCATTCTCTATTATTAGACCAGCAATATTGGTGCTAAATTCATTTGCTCCACTTTTTTGCACCAGGGCAAATCTTTGATAATCTGGCCCCGGATGGATTCAGGCCAGCAGATGGTGAGGATGTTGGTGAAGTGAATGAGGCAAAACCTGAATCTACCGCTGCAGAACACCCCCCACACTGAAAAGCTTTGTAAAGATTTGTTAAGAAATAAAAGGTTATTAAGAAAAAAAAAAAAAACAACGTTGCAGCCTACTTCTCATCCATTTTCCCATAGACCTAAAAGGTCAATTTTGCTAAACCGCACAGTCCAAACAGCTGGATAGAACTGGACCAGGTCCGAAACAACTTGGGCACAAAGTGTTGACTTGAGGCTTTTTTGTTGTTTGGGTTTATTCCGTCTAGTAGTTTTAAAATATTTGATGGAGAAGGAGGAGCCTCCTTCTGCCCCAAAAATAGTAATATAGTTCTCATGGTGCATTGCAGGATCAATGTTTTCACATAAGAAAAAGCCACCATCTTGATTTTTCTTGATGCAAGAGATAGCCACGGCTATAGCCGAGGGTATCTGATAAAATGAAACACAGAAAAAAAGCGTTTGCCAGTAAAAAACATGTAGATTACATCAGTCTAGAGGTGGGGGAGGTAAGTGGACACCAAGTGAAATTTGAGAGTTGGAAGCAGTCTAGGGACTCAGTTTGCAACACAAAGTTTTTCTGTAACCTCAACTATGGACAGAATAGCTGCAAATAGCCAGCATTTCAAAGCAAAATGCGTTACCGAAACAGCATGTGTTGTGGGGGAAATTGGACAGGGGAGGTAAGGAGGCCATCATGGGTGTATGAGAACCATTTAGAGCAAAATGGCCTGAGTGGGCCTACCGCTTCCTGGCTTTGAAGCTAAGCAGGGTGGGTGCAGGTTGCTGCACAGATGGGAGACAGTCCATGGATCTGGATGCTGTGTGTTGTCTTAGTTTTAAATATCTCATAACACACTACGAAAACACATGGTACCACATTATTTGTTTTTAAACCCTGCTACTGTCTTTCCTTGAAATGGTTACACACTAAAGGTAAAGGAGTCACGAGGCACACATGATAAGAGCTTCTATCTCTGGCTAAGGAGCTGCGCATATATGTAGAATTGCAAATCTAGCATGCACGTGTGAGGCACACAAGAATAACCTTTAGTTTTATATAGAACAATATAGCCCACACACAATACCTGCAGGGACAAGCAATGGGCATGGGCCTGGATATGGAAGTGGGTGGCCAGGCACTGCAACTGGAGAAAAGCACATGGAGGTTAACAAATGTGATTCACTTAGAACATTATGCCTACAAGGTTCAGCTCGCCCATTACGCTCCAAGCTATTTGTTAAAAACCCCCATCACATTTACAACTGCTTATAGTTACATACAGGTATCCGTGATATCACGATTATTAGACTACTTTGTACAATAGCGCCTGGAGCGTTCCTAGTGCCAAATCGGATTGCCAAATAACTGATCTCAGGCACAAATAACAGAACAGACTCAAAGAATATATATATTTTTTTTTATTTATTTTTTTATTGGGTTATGTTGCAACCCTTTAAAAAAAAAAGAACAAACACAAGCCAAGCCTTAACATTCATCTCGAATCAGTGCCAGCCCTCATCTCACCATCTATTTCCCATAACATGGGCTCGGGTATGGATCTCAGAACGACCCAACGATCGAATCCACCGAGACATTGTGTAGATGATCTTTTATAATACGAAGAAAAGAGACCAGTGCATATAGCATCGCTCTGTTTGATCCATCAAACAGGGCTCTCCACCAATCATCTCGGGTGAGGAACTGAAAGTTCATTGTTATTGGGCTAAAGATGTTAACTCTTTTAGACTCAAACACAGGGCACATTAGGGTTAGATGTTTCAGAGTTTCTTTAGAGGAAGCGCAGAAACGACAGGTAAGGTCCAAGTCCGGGGGTTGTGACCAGTAGCAGAGGCGTTCTTTAGTTGTCATAACATTCAGTCTAAAGTGGAGATAAAAGGCCCGAGCCCACTGGTCCGGAAAAAACAAGCCAAATACAGAGGTACACATCCATATGCCCTTGCCTCGGCCGGCGCTTCGAGCATGGACCTCGATTTGGCTCGTTTATCACAGGTCTGAATCCAGTCATTTCTCCAGATCTTTAGTTTTGCCGCATCTGGATTTTCAAGCAGCAGTTGCATCGTGGTGTCGTACGTGTTAAGCACATCATGGCATAGCTTGTTCCATTGGAATACAATTGTAGGGGCCTTGGCAGACTGTAAGTTGTGTAAAATATCCATCTGGGGCAATGTGCCCATCATATTTAATTTCCTGAAAATGCTTAGAAGGTTCCAAGCAACTCTCGCTTGCATAGATATGTATCCAAGTTCATATCTAATGCACACTGTGGCGGTGCCTTTGGGAAGATGGAGAACCCTAGACCAAAAGATGTTTTCTAAGGAATTCCACACATCAGACCCACACCCAAAGGCATTTTCGCCAGCGTATATCAGAGACGGTACCACCTTCTGCTGGAAGAAAGTTAACGTTGGTCTTAAACTAAATTTTCCAAACTTTTTGTTGATTAAGACTGCTTGGCATGCCAATTGACGGCATTTTTTCTTGGCTGAATCAACCCAGGGTGCATCATTTATGCTAGCACTTAGCTGCATGCCTAGGTATCTGGTGTTAAGCACACGCCCAATGGGTTCTTTGTTCACATACCATTTAAATTTCTGCCGAATCATATTAGTTCCTTGGAGTCTTTCAAGGACCATAACTTCGCATTTCCCTCTGTTGATAACCAGCCCGTTCTCTGTTAGATATTTTTCCACGGCATTCAGTTTCCGCTGTAGACCTATAGGAGTTGAGTCTATCAGAATGATGTCATCTGCATAGACTAAGTAGTCCACATGGGAGCCATGGAGTTTTGGCAGGAAAGTGCGAAGACCACAGAATGCATTCTTGATGTCGGATATGAACAAGTTAAATAGGATTGCCGCAAGCGGGCATCCTTGCTTGACACCTCGAAAGGTGTCAATTGGTGAAGAAAGGTTGCCCTTTTGATCTAGTCGAACTCTGATGGTCGTGTCCGTGTGGAGATCATAAATAGCGGCTAACAGACTTGCAGGGCAATTCCATTTGATCAGTTTAGACCAAAGCAGTTCTCTATTAATGGTGTCAAATGCCTGGGACAAGTCCACGAGGGCGAGATAAATCTTGGAATTAGATCGTAAGGCTTCCATTTTCAATAGGTTTAGTATTAAGAGGTTGATACCACAGCCCAAACCTTTGACGAAACCAGTTTGTCTAGGGTCCATCTGGTTGCAATTTGTTAACCATTCCGTCAGTTTTTGTTGAAGGAGAGTAGCATAGACTTTGCCCAATACATCAAGTAGAGCAATTGGTCTATAATTCTTTGGATTGTGGCGGTCGCCTTTTTTGAAAATGGGTATAATCACTGCCGATTTCCAGGACATGGGAGTCTTACAGTTATTGACAATCCTTTTAAACAACAGCTCGCAGAAGGTGGTCCATATTTCAGGTTGGAGCTTGAGCGTAAAGTTCGTTAGGCCATCAGGGCCAGGGGCTCTTGAGTTGTGCAAGTTCTTAATGACTCTCAGTATATCCTCATGATCGAAAACCAAGTCCCAATGTGACAGTTTAGGTGGCCTCCAAGCAACATCCTCATTGTTATTGCAGTAGAGGTTTGCATGGAAGGATACCCACTCGGCCTCAGAGACCAAGTTAGCCTGGAGAGCATGTTGAGGAGCAAGATTGTCATTTATCAGTCTCCAATATTCAGCGGCATTTGAGCTCTTCATTTTTGATAACATTAGCTCTGCATCATTCTGCAACATGATACCTTTGTGGGACTTAAGCCAGTTCCTATAGCGTTGTTTAAATTTTTTGACAATTCCGTTGGCAATGCTGGGTGTTTGTTTGCGGGCCGATCTTATCTGCCAGCGTAGGAGGCGTTTCCGTTTTTGCACCTCAAGATCAAATTTGTGCTTCGATGAGAACAGACTGTTGCCCATGTGGGTCCTGTTTTCACGGTATTGAGTTAAAAGATAATCATATTCCGTGAAATCAGAGGTCTGGAAGCCCCTCAGGATGTTGCTTGTCTCAGTACAATCTAGATTTAAGCGAATCCTACCAGTTCCTGTTCTGATAGGAAAGGCCCACAGATCTCGAGGATTTTCAACTGTTTCCATGAATGTCAAGACCACCATGTCATGATCGCTGTGCTGCATTGTTTGGACAGACAGACTAGTCGTTCTCATATGGATCCTACTGGATACAAAGATGTAGTCCAAGGTTGAGTTGAGATCGCCTCGACGCCAAGTAGGAGCAGCTGGAATATCGCCCAACGTTTGACCATTCAGCATCATCAGGTCACGTGTCTTCATTTCCAGGCACCATTGGGTTACCGGAAGGAATTCTAAGTTATTTGCAGTCTTCTTGTAACCTGATTCATCCGAATGATCAAAGCAGTCAATATTAAGATCTCCACAGACTATCAACTCATATGGGGGGCCAGCTTCCATATACTCGTCCAAGGACTTCGTAACTTCATCTATGAAGTTTATGGTTCCGCTCACTGCATGATTCCAGTAAAGATTAAAAATACAGATGTTAGTTGTAGCTCCAGCGGGTGTACTTCCCACCCCGACCGTAGTCGCCTGTATATATGGAGAGATGTTAATTGAATTCAGAATCCGAAGACCTGAGTTGATCCTGGCAGCTACAAGGAGACCTGCCATCGGTCTCCCCCTAGTCTGTTTGAGCGCCGGTGTATGGGCAATTTCAAATCCCTCCAAAATGGGTTTTTCACAGAGCCATGTCTCCTGTAGGCACATAATATCCAAGTCATCGGCCCAGGTGGTGTTGAACAGGTGACTGAAGCCTCTTGTGTTCCAGGATCCCAAGGTGAGGGTTTTTTTGTTGTTATGGTTCTTGGGGGCCTGGCGTTAACAAGACATGGTATTGTTTAGGGTTTCAGCAACCCAGGCCCAGTCATTCCCTTGCGTCATAGATGATATGTCAGACACTGGCCGGTCTTCAGTTCGATGTGTTTGGCTGACTCCTTGGATTGTAATCTTGATGTTGTTTTGGCTAGGTAACTCATTCATAGGCTTCCAAGGCTTCTGTACCGGGGAGACGGGTCTTGAGTGGAAAGCCGCAGTAACCCGCTCACTTGAGCACTTTGGAGGAATTTTGTCATCTCTGCCAGCTTCCATCTTGTTCGCGGCTTCATTCAGGGTCTCTGTTGAGGCCCTTGTTGAAGCTAGTGAGATATCAAACCCTAGCGACATTAACACTGGTCCGGCTTGGAGCAAAGTGTCAGCTATGATTTTTGACTGAACATGTAAAATGACTGCATCATTTTTGGTTTCCTCGAGGAATTCTACAATTTTCAGGTCACCTGATTCAATTGCCCGAAGGCTTGGGATCAGGTGACATAGCCACAAAACATTGTGGCGATTCAGTATCAAATCATCATCCGAATCAATCCGTTCTAAGAGTACCTGATGGTAAGAAGACTCACTCTTCCAATGTTTACTCTTAGGATGTTCGTTTGTTATGTGCTTTTTCAATGTGGGATTTCCTTGCGGCACTCCCAAGTCCATAGAATACAATGGTTTAGTCTGAGTCAGGTCCTGTAATTTAGCACCTGAAGGATCAGTCTTAAAGGCTTTGGGTAGTTGCCGATTAGTACAGGGGATTAAAGAAGCTTGAGTTTCTGGATCTTTCGTTTTAGAAGGGCCCTTATTAAACTGGCTGCAGGTCTTACGGCGTTTCTCCTCAAGCGTCATGAAGGATTTAGAACAAAAGTTCATATCATCTATGGAAGTGATGATTGGCCCAGTTGCTTCACATATAGATATGATTCTAGATGTTTTCCGGGCCGGCACTTTTGACGGGGAAGAATTACTGTCAGCCAAATTTAATCCAATGTCGGGCCGGTTAATTATTGTAGGGCAGACTACATTCGAGAGAACAGCGGTGTTATCACTCTGCCTGGATACGTCCAGGGGGGTAACTGACAACAAATTGTGCTCCGCAGTCCCATCCACTATGTCGGCTACTTCGTCGTCATGTACCGACATGTTTAACAGCTCCTCCAATATGCTACATAAATCAATTATAGGTTCAGTGGCCGGATCTAACTCAGTGGCAATAGCATTTGGCTGAGGTGCACACACATCTTTTTTCTCTTTTGGAGTTGTTTTGTTGACAATTACATTCAGCGTTTTTAAATTACACAAGAATTTCCTGGAATCATTACCTCGGTTCTTTTTTTTCATTGGCATGTTTTTTGGTTTTTTGTGTTCGTTGCCTCTGTGATTTCCGTTTTTCAGACCAGTGATGGGCCCTCTTGTAGGGTGTTTAAATATGTCGAAGACTGCAACAGCAGCATCATTTCCAGATTTTAGTGTATCGACCGGCACCTCTTTAACAGGAACAGGACCAAGATTTAGGTTTGAAGAGGCAGCCACTTGAGTATCATGAAGAGCCAAGTTCTCTGCATCTTGAGTTTCCAGGCAGATAGCCTGAAGGTTGGTCAGCACAAGTGTAGTCAGATCAGTGGCGGCGGAGGCAGGCTTGAACGGCTGCGGGCCTGTAGCACATGGATTGAGTATCAACAGGGATTGTTCCTGACCATCTTCGGGTGTAACCTTTTCAGTACAAGCTACCTTGTCTGCACTTCTGTCGCACTCGAGAGCAGTGGCTTCTGCAATCTGGGCGCACGTGGCTATTGGTATCCGACGAGGTGAACATGCTACATGGTTATTTGGAGTTCGAGAGGTCTGTGCATTTCTGTCTTCAGGAGCCTCAATGTAGCCAGGATTGTCGGCTTTTTGTTGAAAGAGGTGTAATGCCTGTTTAGCCACTTCAGCCAGTAATTTTCTGTCTAAGAGTGCGTTTTTGTTACTGTCTATTAGAGCAACGAGTGCCATTTCCACCTGTTTGTTGGTATGTAAGGATGTATTCATTAGAGTCATTTGAGAGTTCTCCAGATTAGCAATCTTCGCATTTAAACCACTAATTGAAGCTGTTAAGTCTTTCATGGTGTCATTTATGTGTTCATACATTTTTAAAAAAGGAGCCAAAGCAATTGTGGTTGATGACATAATGAGAGTTTGAAGCTCTTGCATACTTGATGTATGGCATGCATTACCAATGCTGTCCATTGTATGGCCTTTAGGTCGCCTTTTGCCCACTGGAAGGCGTCTAATCTTGGGAAAGGGGCGCCACATTATAGATGAGTCCGATGAAGATGAATCTGACTTATCGTCAGATTGGGAACTCACGCTTGAGGGTCCATGCGTACGTTGATGGGAGTTAAACGATGCACCATTTTGCGATATGATGGGGTCAGCCCCTTTCGCAAAAGCAGATTTCTTTTGTGAGCATAGAATGCTCAGTGAGAGACTCAAGCGTCCACTTCTACTTTCGTTCAGATTGGTCATAGCAGATTTCTTCTGTGAGCATGAAATGCTAGGTGAAAGACTCGAGCGTCCGCTTCTACTTTCAATCAGGTTGGACATAGGAAGGCTCAGCGGGGGGCTTTTGGCCAACGACTCCGATAGGGGCACACCAGCCACAGAGTTAGTGGGCGCTCTCGTTGGGGCTATGTCACCCGGCGTGAAGTTTTTTGTGGCCGAGATATTTGATCTGCTTTTATTCAAATGCTTAAGGTCCATCAAGAGCTTGTTAACAACTTCTAAGGAATTTCTGCGGTTGATTGGGTCTTTTTCTTGCAGAGTCGGCATCATCTCTCCCTCAGCATTTGTAAGGGAGTCACGGGTAAAGGATTGTAAAACCGGGTTTTGAACCGGTTTAATCACTTCATTAAATGTGAACGCTGTGTCAGGAGAACTACCTTCGTGCAGCGTATTTAGTGGCGACGCCGGGGAAGGTAGCAACTTCTCATGTGCACTGTAGAATCGTGGGCGTGGAGAACCATTAGTTGGTTCTTTCTGTGTTAAGACACCTACTGCATCACAATCACCAGGGCTCATTTGGAGCACCTGGACATCGGACATCACACTATTGAGTTGACAAAGAGGCGTTTGCATGACAGCGAGATCATTTCGCATTGGGCTACTGTCATATGATGAAGTACTAGCTGGGAATTCAGAAGGGCCAAATGTTAGGGCCGAATTAGACATGTCCATCGGAATAGCTTGTGTTTCATGGGCACTAGCACACTTATCAGGTGGCCCGTCACGTTTACTTGGACACGGGGAGTGGGGTGAAAAAGTATGGGGAGTGGCCGTTTTGAATGGACTGGGCTGGGCAATAACGATGTCAATAGTAGGCTGTAAAGCAGTTGCCTCGGCCACTCTCTCAGCCCCCAACCCCTCTGCCGCTCCTCCCATTAGCCGGGAATGAGAAGGAGAGTCCGGGTCCGCACGTGAAGTGGCAGCCACACAAACACTTACTGTTTCTCCATCGTTGTCGTTGTGTGTATGTGTCGATGTTAGCTGCATCAGACGCTCACCTTCGTTCTTAAATTGCACACCATCGGGGTCAGCAGCGACAGCAAGGGTAGGTGTATAAAGTGCCACCGGAGACTCCGCCGAAGTCCATGAGTGTTCGGAGTCAAGGCACGCTGGCTCGCGCACACGCTTCCTTTGGGCTCGAGTCTTTATAGCGTCACTCGCAGTCTTCCCTTTCACCAGAGCCGTGTAAGCGTTGGTTTGCATTATAGCTGCGACTGAAGCAGAAGTGAACACAGTGTGCAGGAAGCCAGGGGAGTCCAGAGGAAAGTCCCGGTTTCCACGGACTTCCTCGGACTCCTCAGACTCTGCCAGACTCCGCGCCCGCTCCGCGGGGAGAGGCAGATTTTAAGCAAAAGTCACTCCCACAGCAATAGAAAGCAAAGAGTTACTGGTCACTCCTCAGACTCTGCCAGACTCCGCGCCCGCTCCGCGGGGAGAGGCAGATTTTAAGAAAAAGTCACTCCCACAGCAATAGAAAGCAAAGAGTTACTGGTCACTCCTCAGACTCTGCCAGACTCCGCGCCCACTCCGCGGGGAGAGGCAGATTTTAAGCAAAAGTCACTCCCACAGCAATAGAAAGCAAAGAGTTACTGGTCACTCCTCAGACTCTGCCAGACTCCGCGCCCGCTCCGCGGGGAGAGGCAGATTTTAAGCAAAAGTCACTCCCACAGCAATAGAAAGCAAAGAGTTACTGGTCACTCCTCAGACTCTGCCAGACTCCGCGCCCGCTCCGCGGGGAGAGGCAGATTTTAAGCAAAAGTCACTCCCACAGCAATAGAAAGCAAAGAGTTACTGGTCACTCCTCAGACTCTGCCAGACTCCGCGCCCGCTCCGCGGGGAGAGGCAGATTTTAAGCAAAAGTCACTCCCACAGCAATAGAAAGCAAAGAGTTACTGGTCACTCCTCAGACTCTGCCAGACTCCGCTAGAATATGCCAGAATATGGCAACATACTACTTTATTCTCAGTTTAATAAAGTAGGAAAACCTGGCGAACAAGAAATTGTAGCTCACACACGCTCCTTGCATTTTCATTAAACAAAAGCCTTCATACCTCGATGTATGTCAGTTTTGACATCCTTTGTGGCAAAAAGTAAAACCTATCGGGTGGAGGCATTGGTTAGGGGAACATATATGCCTATATTCTGTATGAGTGTTAATAACATCATTGGCTGCCCCTTATCTGTTAGGCATGCCTTTAACACCCTCTAACTATGTAAAATACAGATAATAGCATAATGCAAGCAGCAGATAGGCTTCTGCAACCTCAATTATTATAGAGCTGATCAAGATTACTGAAAAGGCCTATAGCAAGTCCATTTTTGAAGCTCAAGCCAATTTCTTTTAAAATAAGATTGGTCACGCGTCTAATAGGCCAAGAGAATTATATTCCGTTATTGCACACTTTGTTGAACCTAGTGTTGCTTCATCGGCTTTCGAGGCCTCCCAAACACAGGCTGATATGCATGTAACTCCTTCTTCATGGAAACAATTGAGTTGATTCAGGAAAAGATTGTACAATCATTTTCTAATGAACCAGAGCAGCAATTGCACAATAGCAGAGCTACTGAGGGTGGTGGTCCACCAGCTAGAGAACCGTTTGCTTTCTCTAAGGTCAAAGAAGAGACAGTACATGCTCTTCTTTGAAAATTGAAGCCTACTAATTACACCTGATTCCCAATGCCATCTTGTGGGGCAAAAAGGTTTGCATCAGACATTTCACCTTTTATAACGGATTTGGTAAATAAATCCTTATCAACAGGCTTTGTACCTGCAATTCTGAAAAAGTCAATGGTTACTGTGCTCTTGAAGAAACCAAAATTAGATCCTAAAAATCTGCAGAACTACCGGCCAGTAGCAGGACTACCCTGGGCAGGAAAGATCTGTGAGAACATTGTAACTTCTCAACTACAGGAGTATGTGGAGTGGGAGGCCTTGTTGAATTCTTTCCAATCAGGTGTTCGACCTGGTTTTGGTACCGAGACGGCGCTGCTAATGGTGTGGGAAGATCTCCTTGAGGTGGCAGAGAAGGAAGATATATTGTTCCTGATTATGTTAGATCTGTTGGCAGCGTTCTATACGGTTGACCATGACACTATGATACGATGCCTTAGTGAGATTGGTAATGTCTCTGCACAAGCCCTGAGGTGGTTTGAGTTGTGTTTGACAGATCGGGACCAACGGGTTAGATTTGGGGGATATCTTTTGGATTCCCCTCCACAGACGTGTGGTGTACCTCAGGTCTTTTCCCTCTCTCCTCTTATTTTCAATCTATATGTCAGACGTCTCATGGATATTCTGAGGAGACATCAAGTCGAATTAATAAGCAGACGATATCCAGGTGTTTGTGAGAGTTGAGAGGACTGAGGAGATGTTTGAGTTGGTGGAACATTGCCTAATGGAAGTGCAAGTAAGGATGTGCTCAAACCAGCTGTTGTTGAATGCAGGAAAAATGATGGTAGCATTATTTGGTCCCAAACTTTAGCTGTAAAATGGTTGGTGCCCCCCATTGCCTCGCCTTTTAGGGTCACACCTGGCCTTTGCACCCAAGATAAAAAATCTGGGCTGTAGTTGAGAAGAGGACATGGGGAGGTACAATCAGTGTTCTATACTTTACATCTGTTAAGACAGATCCTCCCATTCATTCCAGGTAAGGATCAAGCATCAGTTGTGGGGACCCTTACTAACTCAAGCCTGGATTATTTCAATTATTTACTGACAGGAATTCCAACCTCCCAAGTTCGGAGATTGCAAATAGCACAACATGCCTCAGTGAGACTTATTTTCGGGGTGGCAAAATCATCCCCAATTTCTAATTTGCGGCGCACACTACATTGGCTTGCATCGAAGGAACGGATAGATTTTAGAATTCTCTGTATCATCTTTAAATATGTAAAACAGTTGGCGCCCAGTTATCTGGTGGACAAAATTAAGATCTATACTCCAGTCGGCAAGTTACCCTCTTGTGACAAGTTCTTGCTGCAGGTCCCACCCTCCAGATATGTATCCAGCGGGGATCAAAGGTTTGGAGTATATGGCCCAAAGCTCTGGAATAGCCTTCCAATGGGAATCCAAGCACAAAAAACACTCACTGCCTTTCGGAAGGCCCTCTAGATGTATCTTTCCCGCTAAATTAGTGAATTTGGTGAAGTAGCTAGTTGCTTGGACATTGATGCTTGTGGACCTGACAATGTTTGTGTGGGTGGCTGATTTGGCCGACCATTGTTCCAGCTGCACCCAGATAGGATTGGTTTGGCATGGGATACAAATGAATTCAAATTCAAATCTTTGGTACACCACCACATAGGCCCTCATGATTGGTTGGCACTCTCTTCCAACCTTCGACATTCGGCTCGTTAGTAGCGCACAAGCAATGAAACCCTGGTGCAGGGGAACAACGACAGACAACTGTCTTTCTTAGCTAATTAGCCTATAATCTCTCATCAGTTAGGCCGTAAGCCAAAGCTTCTCATTTGTAGTTAACCTTGCTGGCCGTTCTCTTCTTCTGAATGTTTAAGGGATTGAAGGTACATTGCTATCTTTGTCTGGAGCTTTATGAATAGGCCTTGTTTTCCAGTCATACATCATGTGTTAGACCATGATTCTTTCCTTTCTGACCTTTTATTTAGTGTTATTTAATTCAATTATATTGGGTGCTATTACTCCTCTTAGCCTCTGGAGACTTGGTTGCTCTGCCTTGCATGCACTGTCTGCATCTTTGATTGTTCAATACTTGGCACTCATAATTATTCACTCCTTTACTTAAACTGAGAGAAGTATGTCTTACGTACATGGCTTAACCTCTTCGATTCCTTTTATTCCTTGCAGTTGCTTCATGCTATGGCATCCTTGATCTTGAGCCAAACAAGTATCCTTTGTTCTCGCACGAAGATGTATTGCAGTGCCTGTCAGCCCTGCAGCCTTAGTCTTTCTCCTCGTAATTTCTTGCTTGCTTTTATACAATGCCAGTGTCCATTTTCTTAACATGGCTGCTTTACTTGTGTTATATTTCCTACATTAGCAAGCTTCTACATTGTTGTAGCTGCCTTGCGTTTCTGTGTAAATACATCTACTGCATCTCTTGTCATTTATCTTCTATGGGTTTATATGGTTTTCTTCATGTTTGCAAATATGTGTATTTTGTTGCTTCAGATGCATCCTTTATTCTTTGGACGTCTATTCATCAGATTCAGTGTGTCTATATATCTCCTTTCTTCATTATGTCACTTCTCTTCTGTTCGACTTTACTTACAGCTCTTCTATGTCCAGTGGTGACTGCAGACTCATGTCAACCATTTCAGATCAAGGGTACATTTGATATTGTTGCCTGAATGTATACTGTCTCTCATACCTTCAATGCGGTATTGGGATGATACCAGGGGTAACACACAGTGCTCTCTTGCTGTTCTGCCAGTATGACCAACGGGAGGGGGCGGGCACTATAGATGATTTGTACAACTGCCTCTCTAAAACCTTGGTTAGCGTCTGTAGAACATGGAAGACATGTAGTAGCTATGCCTATTTAATGCATTGTCTATTGCGCTCAGAGAATCCCATTAGCTTGGCTTTTCCATGGTAACATGTTCTGTCCCACCTAGAAGATTCTCTAGGACAACTACTCTATTGCCCTGGCAGACTTAGTGGTAGCCTGCCCATAGTGCCAGTAAATCAGACACAGTAACAACAAAGATAAGCTCCATCCATGTTTATGGTTTGTATAAAAGCACCACTTCAGTGGACACCTGCTGCAGGCATGGCTTTCCACCCACGCATTCTAGAACGCAGCTAGGACATGACAAATTCGGTCTATCTCGCCACATAACCTTCACACTGAAACACCTGACTGGCTTTAACACCTGTGCCATTATATTACAGTGACAATATATGACAGATTTGGTCTAGCTGAGTACACAGAGAATCTCCTTCACTAGTTCTCTTTCGTGACCACCTTCAGCACCCACTCATGTGCCTGACCTCATGGGCTGCTTACTGGAGCCTTGCCAGCCCTCTTAAATCCTAATCTCGGCCAAATGCACACACACATCATAAGTCTTCTCATTGAAATTCTACCATACCTGGACAACGGTTCCCCAGGGCGTTCCTTCCACAAAGCGCACTGAAAACATACAAATGGAAAATGGCACTTTATAAATGACTAATACAATACAATACAATACAATACAATATATATATCCAAGGAAAAAAGTTTAGTTGCAGGGACGTTAAGGCGAGAACTTAATGCAGCAAAATCCCTGAAATTCAGCTGAAGCCAACTTAACTTTGCACCACCTGTTGCAGAGCACATGACCACAATGATGACATCACAAATGACAACACTGACAATATCACCGGTGATATCAGCTCTCCACTCACCAGCGGTCATAGTAGAACTCCTGCACATGGACAAAGTTTTCTTCCGGTTTATGGATGGTCCTTCAATTGCATACCCTGATCTTGAACAGCTGGTGCTGTCTCTATGCTTCTCATCATGACACCACTGTGTCCTGCTTCTGGCCCTGCTGTGGGACCCAGTTGGTCGATGTAATCTCACCCTCTGTATGTGATAAGACTCCTGGGGACAGTGGGTCTCCTTTGTACTCAATCCTTAATACTTATAATTCAGAAATCATCTTTGACAAAACTACAAATGAAAGCTTCACAAGTAGTGATATGATAAATGTGTAGCTGCTGACTATTTCACACAATGTACTCACTGTAATGAACTGTTCTAAAATGCTAAAATCACATATGTAAGAAATGTAACGGTGGTCTATATATGGGCAAGTAGCTATAGTGATCTTATGTCTGATACCATCAGTTAAATAATCATTGTTATCATATATGATATTGGTGATGACACAAGTGATGTCATCAGTTATGCCATCGGTGAAGTCATATATGATAGTATTAGTGATGTACTCACAATATGACCACAATGATGACATCACAGTTGACAATCCTGACGATATCACTAGTGACATTACTGATTACATCACTAATTCCATCATTTATGACTTAACTGATGGAATCACAGCATAAACTGGCCAGGAGCAGTGGCAGTGGCAATGACGTTTGGCCATGCCCACTGTATATTTGCACACAATATGGAGCCTCTGTAAACTGTGGTCATAGGCTGCACAAGATGGGGCGTGAAGTTATGGTGACTTTAGCTGAATTTCAAGGGTTTCATTGCGTTAAAATCTCACCTCAATGTTCCTGCAACTAAAGATTTCTCCTTGAATTTCAAAATGTTTGTTATGCTTTAGTTTTTTTTACACGCCACTGGCATGGTTACTGTATATTTTAGGACACTACCAAACCATTAACCATGGCCTTCAGTGAACACGGTCTTCAGCTGTGACCACTGTATATTTTCTAACACTATCAGATCACTAGCCATGGCGTTCGGACATTCCCACTCTTCATTTTAGAACACTACCAGACCATTAGGCATGGCCTTCAGTCATGGCCAGTGGGCAAGGCTTTTGGCCGTGCCCAATGCACATTTTAGAACACTACCAGACTACTACACATGGCCTTCGGCGCTGCCCACTGTCCTTTTTAAAACACTACCTGACCATTAGCCAAGGCCAGTGGGCACATCCTATGTTCATGCAAATTCCATATTTTGAAACATTTGCAACCCATTGCTCAAAGACGTTCATCAATCTCAGACTGATTTTGACCTGTTTTGACAGTGGTATTCTTATGTATAAAAGATGGCAGGATTTGTGACCTGTCCATTTTAAAACACTACCAGACCACAAACCGTGGCCTTGCCCCAGGCCCACTGTCCATTTTACAAGACTACGAAACCACACCAGTAAGCAAGGACTTTGGCCGTGCCCACTGTCCATTTTAAAGCACTACCAGACCACAAGCCATGGACTTTGGCCGTGCCAACTCAATATTTTAAAACACTTGCAATTCATCGCTCACAGACGTTCCTCAATCAAAGACTGATTTAATCTGCACAAGCCTTTTTTCTGCATTTTATTTTTTCCGAAACCCCAGGATATGGCCGCAGCTATCTCTTGCATCTACAAAAAAAAAGATGGGGGCTTTATCATTTCTGAAAACCATGATCCTACAATGCACCATTCGAAATAAATAACTAAGGCCAAAGACCATGGACACTAGCAATGGCTGAAGGCCATGGCTACTGCCCCTCAATGTGTTATACAGGGGGGATGACCGAGAGGGCATGGCCACTGGCCATGGATAAAGACCAGGGCTAGTGGCTCCTGAATGTGGTAAAATATACAGTGGGCTTGGCCAAAGGCCATGGCAAGTATCCTGTTACTGTTGTAAATATACAGTGGGCACAGCCAAAGGCTGTGGCCACTGGCCATATTGGTTAGTGTTGTAATCTAATCAGAGATTCCAAAAGCAATGTCATAGATGATGTAATTAGCGATGACAACAGTGATGTCATCGGGGATGTCTTCTGTGAAGTCATCATTGTGGTCATAGGCTGCACAACAGGGGAAGCAAAGCTAAGGTGGCTTTGGTTGAATTTCAGAGGGTTTGTTGCACTAAGTTGTCATCTAAACATCCCTGCAACGAAAGTTTTTTTCCTTGAAAATATATAAGGGTGTCTGTGTTCCAGATCCTCCCTCTTCGAATCGAAACTTCTCTGGAAAACAAGAAGCAACATTGGTATGTGTGCTAGAATATGCTGGGCTGTGAGACAGGGAGGTGAGAGACACTGTTTGTTGATGGCAAGGAAAGACTGATGGTGATAAGTGTTTTTAGAAAGTTTTCAATGACGAGCAAGTGGTCAGTGGTTGTGATGAGGACCCAGATGGTTTCACTCAGGAACAGTGCAGGTCCTCTGAATGGCCTTCTTAACCATCAGTCAGCGTGTGCGATGCATTGTCAGCTTGGAGGCAGCGGTCTACCAGGGCAGGCTACTTAAACTCATTCACTCCTGTAGGGATTGTATCCATCCTCCACAAAGTAGTAACGTGCCCTCAGTTATATAATGGTTGCACTTTTAAAAAATATGTGTGCCTTATCAAGCACATTCGAGGGCGTCTGGAGTTTAGCTCCTGATTTTCGGGATGAAGGCATTTTTACTGAATGCAAGCCAGAAGTGTTACCCTTTAAGTTGTTTACATATTCGTTTCAAAACGGAGAACCCTGGCTTACCTTTACCTCAGCAATGTTTTTTGGACCATTCATTTTGTTTTATATTAATGTAACTCCTATTCCTCACTGAAAGACAGCCAGGATGCAAAAACTAGCGAAAATCACAGGCCGTTAGAATGAGGGGGAGGACAGATAAAGAACATGCCAAGTAAACATTTTTTCTGTCAAAAATCCTAAATGCACACATTTTAGATTGGAGTGCATATGCTGCTCTTGACACAGATCCAAATTAGCTACTGCAAAAGCAAAAATAAACCCAGAATCGTATCATTTAACTGAGCAATACTTATCAGTAGACTTCCGTTCACAAATACATTTTTAGTTTTATAACTGAACACCTGTCTTCCTAGCAAATGTGATCCAGACATCGATATAAACAACTGCGCTCGGTTTGTGATCATTGAAATGTGCAAGTTGCAAAAAGGATTCCAGTATCCAGGAATACGTTGTCACAGCTGCCAGTTCAGGAAAACCGGGCCTTAAAAGATATATGTGTACAACGCACACAATGGGGTTGTACATGTTGTAATTTGGTATTAGGAAGTACTGTTGGACTAAACACCTTCCTATGTGATTTACCCCCAACCCTTCCCACATCATCGTTGTCATTTCCTTTACAATGACACAACTAAAGGGTAAACAATCCACTGGGCACATACCAATAAGGCCACCACTCACCACCCCCTCCATCCGCCACCCTTCCTTTATGGGGCTTTCACCATTAAAAAAAACACAATTAGTAGACAATATAGGCAGCCTTCAGCAGTTTGTGGCTTTCACGCCCTGCTGGATGGGCGGACATGGCTGTCAACAGCCATTTGCTCGTGCTTCAGCGAGGGCTGTGGACCGTCGTTCATCTGGGGTGTTGTGTCTCTGGTTCCGTCCAGAGTGCCTGTGAGCCCTCTGCCGCCTACAGAGCCACACGCACACCGATGTAGTCTGTTCGGGCTCCCGGTCGCTCTGTGGCAGCCGGGAACGCCCCCTTTATTTATACAGCACGCGGCAGAGTGAAACATCACTCCATCGCCTGCGTGTGCCCTTAAAGGGGCAGCACCACACTCTTCCTTTTTAATAACAAAAACTACAAACACCTACCAAACGGCTACCTACCAAACATAAGAACACACGGCACACAGAAATGACTGACCTCTTTAATTACAGCCACCCTCGTCCCACACAGAAGGTGTAGCCCACAGGGTGTCGCCACCAGTTTGTGGATCCAGCCCATAGTCACTGAGGTGGGCAGGCTTCCCTCTGCCAGTTCTCAGGGGATATTCCTGCCTTCCTCCATGATCGTGCCCCCCTCACCTGAGCTCTCCCGAGCCAGAGAGCCAGGCGGAGGAGCCAGGCACCCACCCTCATCTGGTATATCCACCATGTCCCTTCTCTGCGCTGCCTCCGGCTTGGATTCACCCAGCCTCTTGAAGAAACTGGCATTGCGAGTCACAGATGCAGTCCCATCAGATGCCGCCACCATTGACTCATGCACTGCCACCACGTCCAGAGGCCCTGGCTCATATGTCAGTGACAGCTTTCCTTGTGGATGAAGATTTCTGACCAGCACCTCATCGCCCGGGACAAAATGCTGAGGCCTGAGTCCTCTCCGGATGTTCTCCTGCTCATTCCTTTCCTTCCTCTCCCTTTCCACCTGCTCTTAATTGATGACTGCGGGCTCACGCTCGCCCACCTCCGGTAAGAGGCCCCTCGGACAGCGCTTGAACAGTACCTCAGCCGGTACCACCCCAGTGGATGTGTGGGGGGTGGCACAGTATTCACACAGAAATTTATGCAGGGCCCTCTGCAGACTCTGACCCTGTCCCTGAGCAATGCAGAAAATCTTGTTTAATGTCCTCATCAAGTGCTCCGCCTCGCCATTCGCCCTGGGCCACAGCAGCTTGTTCTTTCAGTGATGGACCCCATACTCCTCAATCAGGTGGGCAAAGCTCTCTCCTTGAAATGGCGTCCCGTTATCTGAACACAGCACCTTAGGCAGTCCATGAGTGGCAAAGATCTTCTCAACAGCAACCCCCATGTTCTCAAATGCCACTGATTCACAAACTCCACCTCCGGGTACCTGGACCACTCATCAACGATTACCAGAAAGTGGGTATCCCGGCTTGTCGAGCCAAAGTCAGCATGGACCCCTTCCCATGGCCTGATACCATGTGGCATAGTCTCTATTGCGGGTTCCTTCTGTGCTGGTGACGTCGCCTGGCACCACACACAGGCCGGTATAAAATTCTCGACTTGCCTCTCCAAATCCGGGAACCACACCTTTTGGCACAGACGGGCATTTGTCTTGGAATTGCCCTGGTGTCCCTGGTGTGCCAATTCGATGATCAGCTGTATCCTTTCTTGCGGGATCACAATTCGGCTACCCCTGAGCAGTAGGCCAGCTTCTGAGAATGTTAGTTTGTCCATAACCCTCCAGATTTGCTCCAACGTAGCCATGGCCTCCTGAGTTGTCAGTGCCAACGTGTCCAACACCGACCCCCAAAAGCCCTTCTGTAGGGCCGACCTTGAGGATGAGGAAGCACTCATCCTCTGCCGCAGCTAGTTCTAGTTCACTGACTGACACTGAGTTGGAAGAGGACGCTTCCACTACAATCTAGGCATGCTCATAAGCCTCCTCTGCACAGACGTTCAGCGGGCCTCCTGGTTCTCCTCTCGGGTGTCTAGAGAGGTAATCGGCCGCGTTGATGATGCCCGGCCGGTAGACCACAGAGACCCCATACTCCAGCAAAGCCTGCATCCACCGCTCGATCCTTGCCGCTGGCTTGGAGGATGACCCTGCCAGAATGGGCAGCAGGGGCTTGTGGTCAGTGACCACCGTCACAGGTCTCCCCAGCACATACAGCCTCGAGTGACGACAGCTCCACAGGACCGCCAGGGCCTTTCGCTCAATTTGAGAATATCTCTGCTCTGTCTCAGACAGGGCCTTACTGGAGTATGCAACTGGATGAAGCTCCAAATTGGCATCAACCTGGGTGGGCATGGCACCCGGACCAAACTGACTAGCATCCACCACAATCTCAGATAGGAAAGACGGATGGAAGAATGCCATGTTGTCCTCCGCCATCAGGGCCCCCTTTATGTCCTCAAAAGCAGCCTGCTCCAGTGGCCCCCACTGCCAGGTGACATCCTTCTTGGTGAGATCCCTAAGTGGCTCGGACCAGGACGCAAGGTTCTTGATGAACCAGACACAAAATGTGAGTATTCCCAGGAAACTACGAACTTCAGATACGTTTTCCGGGGGTCGGGCCTCTATTATGTCTTTTACCTTCCGAGGGTCAGGGGACACACCCCCTTCTTTAAAGACAAAGCCAAATAACTCAATCATAGTCTTTAGGAATTTGCACTTGTACCTGTGTAATGTTAAGCCGAGAGACTGGAGCCGCTCAAAAGTCTTTGCCAGTTTGTCCATGTGGTCAGCCTCCGATTTAGCAAACACCAAAATGTCATCTCTAATATTCAGCACACCGTCCAGATCAGCAAGGGCAACACGGATTAGGTTTTGGAACACCTCGGCCACCGATGACACTCCAAAGCTCAGCCACTTGTAGCGGTACAGACCACGATGAGTGGTAAACGTGGTAATATACCATGACTTAGGGTGCAGCACCACCTGATGATACCCAGCCCGCAAGTCCAACTTCGAAAAGAACTGGGCTCCTTGCAACTCTGTGATGATGCCGTCAATGTTGGAGTCAGATGTTGCTCCCTCTTGATTGCTTTGTTGGGGAGCCGCATGTCCACACATATTCTGACTGAGTCGAGCTGCTTTGGTTTCATGGCAATAACAATCGGAGAGACCCATGTGGTCAGGCCCTCCACCTTCTCAATAATGTCCAGTTTGACAAGATTGTCCAGCTCTTGATCGGCCAAGTCTCTCAGATGGAATGGGACACGCTGATGTTTCAAAGCAACCGGTTGGATTGACTCATCGATATGTAGTCTTACAGGGTCACCTGCCATATGCCCAATTCCTTAAAACAGGCAACTGTACTTTGCCAGCAGCATCTGAATGTCCTCGATGTACACTGAGTAGGCAAACTGACGATGCACAGCTCAGCAGAGTGTTACTGCTCACCGTGGTGACTTAGAAACGGGCTCTGATTGATGAACTCCCATGTCCCAAATCTGCCACAAAGGCTCCGTCTAGCGGGATTGGCTGCGCCCCACCAAACGTAAATATGCGTGCCTTGGGAGTAACTAACTTCGGGGGACACTCCATGGCGTCATAGTGCTCCCGCTCCATGCCATTCACTGAAGCCCCTGTGTCCACCAGCACGGGAACCGATGACCCATTCACCTTCATCAGGCACCTTGGTTGCCATCTGTTCTTGGGCAGCAGGACACCCACACTGGACACGAAGAATACATTCTCCTCCTCTTCTTCGTCCTCTTCTTCAGGTACAGCATCCTCATCCCCCGGATCCACTTAGGCAACGTTGGGCTGAAGTTGTTGACAAAAAAATCCTGCTCTCACTGGCCCCCTCGGGACTACCAGCAGCAGCCGTGCCCTGCACATGCGGGCATAGTTGTCCGCCGCTCCGCAGCGGCCACATGCCTTACCCAAAGCTGGGCATTCCGTAGGGTGTGGAAGGTCATACCCACACTTCAAACACGAGTCCACTGACCTGGTTCCTCTGTCCCGCTGGTTCCCACCTGGGTGCCTAGCACCTCTGCCACCCAGGCCATGGCCCACTGCACAGACATTTTCCATCTTTCTGGGGCACACCTCGCCTCCATCCGGGATACTGGCACCTCAGACACCTCCTGACACCGTCCAAGCTCCAAGATACGAGGCAATGAGATGCCGGGTTCCCGCAGATCCTGCCTGCGTAACATGCCTGACGCACACCCCTGGATCAGTTGATTCCAGATCATCGTGTCAAGGTTGTCCCACGCACACCCCACAACTAGCCGGCGCAACCTTACGTAGAAATTGTCCAAAGTCTCGTCATCCTTCTGGCGAGATGAGCTCATGACAAAACGTTCGTAGTCGGCGTTGGCAAGTGGCAGGAAGTGGTATGATATGATATGATATGGCATTTGTAACGCGCCTATACACAAGTGTTTCAAGGCGCGACGAGGCAGGGGGGGGAACAAGGGGAGACAGACAACGATCCTACTAGGCCAGGTGTCATTCGGATCGCGCAAGTGCAAGGGTAGAGGGGACTGGGAAAAGTGCAAGGGGAAGGGGAGAGGGGGAAAAGCGCTGTACATGGTTAGTAGAATCCAAGAAAAATAATAGGGCCAGCTGGTGGCAAGTGCAAGGAAAGTGCAGTACATGGTTAGTAGAATACAAGATAAATAATAGGGCCAGCTGGTGGCAAGTGCAAGGTAAGTGCCGGGAGAAGGGGCTGTAGGATACAGACACAGTCCCGTAGTGCAGGTAGGCAGTGCAGGGAAGAGTGGCTGGGCCAAGGACCGAGATCGGTGAGTGGCCCAGTAGAAGATTCAGTGCAGGTTCAGTGATTTTAGCAGGGGAGAGAGGGAGAGAAAGCGGAGGCAAAGAGGAAGGTTTTGAGGTGCTTCCGGAACCGGAGATGGTTCTTCTCAAGTTTCAGGGAGGCATGAAGGCTGTTCCAGAGGGAGGCCCCTGCTGCGGAGAGAGATCTACCCCCAACTTGTTGCTTGGAGAAGCGGCTGATCCTGAGGTAGTTGGAGGTGGATGAACGAAGAGCTTGAGAAGGAAGATATTTCGGAAGAGAGAGTTGAAGGTATTTTGGCCCAAGGCCCCAGAAGGCCTTGTGGACAATGCAGAGGGTTTTGAACTTAATCCTTGCAGCCACTGGGAGCCAGTGTAGTGATTTCAGTCGTGGAGAGATACGGTCCCTGGTCTTGAGGCCAAGGACAAGTCTCGCAGTCCTGTTCTGGATGAGTTGCAAAGGGCGGAGAGTAGAGGCAGGAAGATTTAGATAGAGGCTGTTACAGTAGTCCAGCTTCGAGAGAACCAGGACTCTGGAGACAGTGAGCTTCTGGGGGAAGGAGAGGAAAGGAAGGATACCTCTGAGGAGGTGTAGCTGGTAGTGTGACTTC
This sequence comes from Ambystoma mexicanum, assembly GCF_040938575.1. Classification (NCBI taxonomy): domain Eukaryota; kingdom Metazoa; phylum Chordata; class Amphibia; order Caudata; family Ambystomatidae; genus Ambystoma; species Ambystoma mexicanum. Next base: position 1,431,420,491 of record NC_090921.1, on the reverse strand, counting down.
TTAGAGACGTCAGATATGTGAGGATAGAAAGAGAGTGTGGAGTCGAAGATGACCCCAAGGTTTTTTGTCTTGCAGGTAGGCGCAGGAAGAGGGCCAAGGGAGGCCGGCCAGAGAGCTGCAGGGAAGGAGGGAGTGGGTGTGCCGATTAGTAAAATCTCAGTCTTACTGGCATTAAGGCAGAGGACGTTGGCGGCACACCATTCCTGGATAGCAGAGAGACAGTCAGAGATGAGGGAAGGGGAAGAGGAGGCCGAGGGTAGCCTGAAAATGAGGTGGGTATCATCCGCGTAGCACTGAAAGTTGGGGCAGAGAGTGGGGATGCAGTGAGCAAGAAGAGCCAGATACTGGTTGAACAGCCAAGGGGAGAGGTTAGATCCCTGGGGGACACCACAGGTAGAGAAAAAGATGTCAGAGAGGAAGAAACCCAGTTGGACCTGGCAGGGTCGATTGGAGAGGAAGGAGGTCAGCCACGCCAGAGCCTGACCAGTGATACCCAGGTTATCACGGAGACGGTTGAGCAGGATGGTGTGGTTGACAGTGTCAAAGGCAGAAGAGAGGTCATGTAGAGAGGCCTTTGCTGCATTTTAAGAGTTGTTAGGGGGTTGAAGAGACATAAAAATCTCATGCACCACCAGCCCAGCAGAGTACAGCAGCATTGCCAATTTGCTGTCGTCATTGGTCTCCATGGTGGCCCTAAAGTACATGTCTAGCCTGTCAATCCACATCTTCCAGCGGGGCCTCAGGCTGGATGGGGCACCTGAGATATCAAACTCAGGCATTGGTTATAAAGCACCAGGCGGTCTCATTCCAGGCAGTTGTTGAGGCACCGGAGACTGGGGCATCTGCCCAGGGAGCACAGGAGCTGCAGCTTAGTCAACGTTGCTCATGATGGCGAGGGCACAGGCACCCCACCCAACTTAGATGGGACTGCAACTCACCACCTACACCCAAGACGAGTGTGACAGCTTCTGTGAGACAAAAATGGGAGTCACCCACCAGATAGCACTGAACTCCAGCAATCACCTGATGACTCCGTCCACCATCAATCACCAGCAGGTCAGTGCAATGTACCATGCACCACAGAAAATGTCCAAAAATATCCAAATGAATAGCTTCAGGTGCTCACAGCTTGCACCACAGTCCACAAAGCGCAGGCTCGGCAGATGTTGCTGCCAAAGCGACCACCAAGCCAGTCAGTGGCTCCAAAAATTGAGCTGGGTGTGCCCAGGGGAACAAACAAAGGAAACTGCAGGCCTCGGCTAGCTCCCCACCTCATACTCGACGAAATATGGAAGAAAACAACTTCACAAGCACAGCATGTAAACAATTAGCTGTTCAGCTGAAAGGATTTCCAAAAATTAAACCCGGATAGCGCAATGGCGGTCTATAAATAGCGGCGAACATCCCGAGCCTATCACACAAAATGGCTGCCAAACCGCGTGGTTCTCCCCCTCTCTGCAGCATTCAGGACGGTGAAAATCAGATCAAAGAAGAAAAAAAATTCACTGTCGTCACCAGCTGGCCCGGGTGAACAATCGGATGCTCGTCACCACTGTTGTATGTCTAAGGTTCTGTCTGGAGTGCTGTGAGCCCCCTCCCGCCGACAGAGCCACACGCACACAGATGTAGTCGGTTTGGGCTCCCCGGTCTCTCTGAGGTGGCCAGCAATGCCCCCTTTACTAATACAGCACGCGGCATAGTGAAACGTCACTCCGCCGCGTGCGTGTGCCCTTAAAGAGGCAGCACCACACGGGGTGCGAATCGCTTGCCTTTTCTCCCCTCAGAGATTCGGGATGCTTTGGCAGCGAATCTCCAGAAGGTGGAAAAAAATTAAAAAAGAGGCCACCCCCATAGTTAAACAGAACTAAATCGATTTTTCATTATTATGGTGGTGGCCAAAGCTGGAGGCACGGCGGACCAAAGATCAAAGCTTTGGTCCCGCAGTCAAATGTGGAAGGAGGGAGGAGGTGGGCGAGGAGTTTTCTTTGGTTTGGGTGGGTTTGGGGATGAGGAGGGAACAGGAAGAGGCTCCTGTTGCCTCCCCTCATAAAAATACATTTCGAAAAGATTGTGCCACCCGGGGAAGGGATTTGGATGGCTGCAACAGCATGTGGGGAAAGTGTATTCTCGCCCACTGTTCCAGCCACCTAATTGGGCAATGGCCCTTCTCCGGGTGCGAACGAAGATTTCTAAATGTTTGAGCATGTACTTTGCAGGATTTGCAATTTAAAATTGATTTGCAGGAGCTAAAACAAGCTACTGGGTATCAGGCATCACTGGTATGAAGGAGTTACTGCAGGTGTACCAGCAGCTAGGACATAGCATGTTGCAAATCTAAGTTTCCCATGAGATGCATAAGTGAACATTTTGTCCTTTATGTATGGTCTGTTGTTATTTAAATGTGCTCTAGATGTGTCTTAATGCTTCCTTATAAACACACACCCTGCATGAATATGCCTATTAGCAGTGACATTGCTAGCAGTATGGGAAAAGCCAACATAAGTGTGTCCTTAAATGGCAATTCTAGGATACATAGGTACAGCCAACACAGATACGTTTTCTAACAGTGCTGTTACTAGGATTATAGGCAAATACAACATGAGAGGGTTTTAATAAGTCAGTAATAGCATACACGGCACGCCCTGCTTGGACATGTTTACTAACAGTGGTATTTCTGACTGGAATTATGGGTAAGCCAAAATGGGGGTATTATTACATGACACAACTGGCATGTACTGTCACAGCCAGCAGAAACATATTTTCTAGAAAGACTTTACTAAAATTATATGCAATGCCAACATGGGAGTGTTTTATGAGGTAATACTGCGGTACAATGAAACAGCCAGTACGGACTTTTCCACTAACAGCTGCATTGATGGAAAACCCGTGATGTGTAGGTTATGAGTGCACTGAAGACATCACAGCGTTCGTCACTGATGACATCTTAGACATTTTCAAATACCAAAACTGTAGTAGTCTATGTAGAGGAAGAGATAACATAAGAAAAATGAAATTCAGTGAAACAAAACTTTAGTTAAGAGACAGTTAAGTTGAAACTGCTCAGTGCTACAAAACCCTTACAGTTCAGTTAAAAATGTAGTTGGAGTGATGTTAAGGTTCTGGCTTAATGCAAGACACTGGAATATGGTAGTTGCTGGAAGCTACGCCACCTTTACTCCAAATCCCATGTTGTGCAGCCCATGAGCACACTAATGACATCTCAGATAATAGTTCTGATGACATTCCATATAACATCATTTATGACACTATTGGTGACATCATTGGAATCAACCTGTCAGAGGGAAACATTCTTGTGCTCTAATTCAAGACTTAGGAGAAACATATTCAATGCCCTCTAATTTAGCATATGTGAGCAGAGATGTAAAATACCCTCTTAGTATGTCATGAATACTTAATATTTAATTGAATACCGAAAAAGTATTTTTCCAGCATCCAAAGATATCTATAATTTCATATGCACTGGAAATATACAACTTGAAGCAATAGTGACATTCTTATGCCCCTTGACATGCAACCATATTTCCTCAATATTGACCTTTACATAGCATCTTACATAAGCATTCATACAGACAACCTTTTTAACATATCTTGAAGGCCAAATGCAGCACTCCAAGTGTCCAACATAGCATGCCTTCATGACAAAGGTGCCCATTTAAGGACAAAGAGTTTACAAATAAATGACTCAACTAAAATACCTTTTGTTTGTGAATACACATCCATTAAGGCCTGACTTAACAATAAAAATATGATGGTTGTAAGGTGATGTCATTATTGATGTTAGTTATGTCACAACTGATGCTTCATTGTGCTCTAGTTGCCAGTGATGTCATTGATGGGTTACATGTCATAAAAGCGAATCAATACATAACAAATGAAATGTATTCATGGTGTCATTTGTGATGTCAACAGTGGCACCATCAGGATTCTCATGGGGTGTTTTATGGGAGGTCCCAGTTAAGGAGGCTTGCATCAAACAACTGCCAATATATATAGTGACCTGTACCAGTAGTCCACGAACAGCCGGTTAAGAAAATATTCAAAAGCATACCACTACACTCTCCTTACATAGGAAACAATGTATCATCAAAAACACAACATTACCCTTGTCTTAAACATGAAACAACCTCTCGGGAGTTTAAGATGTGATGAGGATGGGGTTGAATATGTGTAGTAAAGGGCAAATAGCACATTGGTGTTTGTTTTCTGATGTTCATGGATCTGAAGGATTGCCATTTGATAAGAATGAGTTACCAGAAGCATGTTTGATTTTTAATAAGTAAAATGATGCAGTAATCCTTCAAAGAAAGGTTGGTCTTCTAATCAGACCGGACCTTCCCTAAGGTTCCATGCCAGAAACACAATACACAAGTGAGCCCTGCAGCATAAGTCTCCTGACAGCTGCAAAACCTGCTCTACAGTGGCACAGGACAGGTTCAGAGGTCACATGTGCCATTTTGGACAACTGCTGTGACCCAGACTTACTGCAGGGAGAGGCTGGATTTAAAGTCTTCAACTCTGCTCCAAAACATCATAACTGTAGCCCTAACCATCTGGTGACAGAGTAAACTCTAGGACTAAGCCACACTAGGTCTTGGTATGATAACTGTTAGTGCAGTCAATTATCAAAGCCCTCTGAAATTGGTATCATGCCAATGACAATTCTCTGAGCCAGACCAGCTTTTGAAAGGTTATGTGAATTCATGGCTACAGTGCCTGTCTCTACTTCAATAAGTGAGACAGTAGGCAGGATTCAGTCCTCTTTTGATCCTCTGTGAGAAAGGGTAACATCTTCCCTCAAGCCCGGGAGCTCTCACAACAGGAGACCTAATGGTAACCTCACTTCAAAGAGGCACATACATAACAAATCCCTCCCTCACACTGGGGTGTTGCATACCAGAGCCTTTAAGGCTGTAGACTTGGGAGGGGGGCTACTTTAGAATAGCCAGAGATGAAAGAAGAGAACTGCGGAAGGTTTTGCCACCTTGATTTCTTTTCTTCCTGTCCCCCACTTTCTGTGGAGCAAGTCTGGGTATGATCACTTATCACAGTGTCAGCAGGCTTGTACAATCCCCTGTGCCCTTTTAACTTTACAAGGCAGGAGTCGCCCACTGTTTCTATGATTCATATTGGACTGCCTACAAGGCAAGAGGAATTTGTTGTGCCATGTTGGGAGTGCAGTCAATTCCAAACATCTCTTCCAATGGTTGTAACACAGGTACATCCAAGACAAAGAAGAGCTCTGTCCCCTAACCAACCCCAGGGAACATTGGGAGAGAATGATTTTGGACCAGGGTCTGCCACTCTGCTAGCTGCACTGGAGCCAGGCGCCCCACTGGAGGTGAAGTAATCCCAATAGATGCCAGCCAAGCTCCTTGGAGTGGGAATGAAGAGTAAAACGGACTCACCTTGCCCTCGTGCCACTGGAGTGTGAGTCACTGCACCCTGAGAAGCTAATGCAGCTGTACTTGGTTGTCTGCTCCTTCAAAGTATCATCAAATGGTTTGGAACTTGTTTGAAGTCTTCAAATCACATTAGGCCTGTGGCGCTGGCTTTGGCACTCACAAAGAAACTCAAACAGCAGCTTGCATCTACCCAAACCAATTTGTGATCGCATCGCACCGGCCCCAGAGAATGCTGCTTTGGCTCGAACAAGAGCTCACTGCTATGGAAGCTTTCGACCGCCACACCCTAAAACAATGCATCCAATCATCAGGACCTTCGCTTTCGGCCTCGACTCAAAGCTGGAAGAATTGTGTCACTAGCAGACAAGACCCATCATTACCCATTGCCCAAACCAGCTCAACTATCGAACCAACCCTGGGTGGACATTTCAAACTGCACCGCTCCAACATTCATAAAGCCACACATAGCTTTGTTTTGTGAACCCAACTTGACACCAACTGCCCTCTGGATCATCACAACACACATGGTTCAACCCACACAAACAGTACTGAGAAACCCGGTTTGATGCTGTCGAACCACCCAAGAACAAAATAGGGTACTGTTGAGAAGCTAATGGTCCACTGTTGGGACCAGAGGGAGTGCTAAGCCACACATTTGCACTTTTTCATAAAGGCATAGCCTTTGTCAAGTAGCATTGTTGCAATTATTTGCTTATTAACCCCAGATCCAATACAAAGAGTGGTGTTAACTATAAATGTTCTGCACTTTCTGTGTTCTCGCCGCAGGGGTGGGGTTTTGTTGGTGTTTTTCCAGATTATTTTTTGCATATTGGTTTGTTTAATTAAAGAATACATATTTTTATAGAATCTTTATTTATCATTCTTTTGTTTTCTAGTCTTTTGGGTTGCTACGGTTATGACATTCACAGCCCTCAAAGTAGTATAGCCTGCCTTAGCCCATGTTACCACAAAAGGCAAAGGAGGTATATCTCTTAACTGTCCCTATTTAACCTTATTACTGTGATCAGTGTTGGTTTGTAGTAGTGTGAGAGTGAGTAAGCGGTTTAGCCACTACTCATCCCTGACTCTTCTGTGGGAATGATTGTGAACAGTCGGGTTTGTTTCTGTACATGGCAAGGCTGCAGGCACATTGTACCTGCCACTGATTGAGAGCACATGCATGAAGTTCTTGGGTGGAGGGCTTTTAAAAAAAATAAGATGACATACTGTAGACACAAATACATTCCCGGGCAGCTTCTTCACATTACACCTTCTTTTTCAATTGGATCGATGTGTTTTTTGAAAAAGAGGCTTTAGAGCTCAACATTTAAGGAAAAATACAAACATATTTTAGTAACATAACCTAAACTATTATTTCCACAATGAATAATCATTATCTGTCTGTGCTTGCAATTCTCCTTTGCACTGACACCTAATTCCACTTCATAGCACAATGTTCATACCACAGCAGCACAAGATTATTACAGCCGAGGTCATGTGAGGTACCAAGATGCTTTACAAATAAGTCAAAGTGATGCTGGAAAGTGCCACCTGGCAGCTGCAGCCTGACTGTGCAGTACTGCTTTGATGTTACTACTGGTTCCGGGAACGAGCTTTGTGAGCATTGAAGTGCTTGGAGACTGTGGCAGCGCTCTTCATATAGCTGTGTGCTCATGTTGTTTGAAAACAGGAACCGGCATAAGGAGAGCATAACTACGCCTTCTGGCATGTGATGCTGCGATGTGCTGGAAAGTGCAGTCTGGCAGGGGCAGCCTGACTGTGCAGTACTGCTTTGCTCCATTTCCTGGAGCGAGCATTGTGAGCACCGAAGCGCTTGGAGACTGTGACAGCACTATTCACATCATTCATGGAGGTGGAAAACAGGAACCCGGCGTGAGAAGAGCATAACTAAGCCTTCCGGTGCGCAGCACAGCGAAGTGCTGAAAAGTGCAGTCTGGCAGGCTGGTCAGAATGGGAAAGATGGCTGCATACTCATGGAAATTTCAAGAGATCAGAAGATCCACAAGTAGGTTGATTAATATGCCACGTAAATCTAGTAAGGAAGCACATAACTTGCGCGGTTAAAAGGAGGGCCACCGATTGGATTCTAGTAACCATGATGCCGTTAATACCTTTTCCACCGCAGCGGCCAATGACACTTCTCTAAATGGCGAGTTGGAGCCGGTGAGCCCCAATAAGAAGGGTGAAATGACTAACTATTTTAGAGGTGACCCTGGGCGGGAATGAAGTACTTGCTGCACAGGTTGATAATAAGTCAATGAGTAACACTCTGGTTTAAATACCAGTTGATAACAATTCTCTCCTAAGCCTATGTTACTCCCTCCAAGCCAAATCACATCTATCAAAAGTGTCTGGCGACACCGTGGTCTCCCCATGCCCCATTTCTAACATGAGTATCCAGCCGTCGGGCAACTTATCAGTTCTCCCCAACCTATTTGCGCAGGAGCGTGAAGATAATACCATTATATGTAACTAAAGTAGCAAATCTGCTGAAAGTTCATTGCACAGGGAAATCATGAACTGTGTGCTAAAGATCTTACTAAATCTATGGATTGGAATTGACTGTGAGGTGCGAAGACGCATGCGCATTTTGGAAAACCTAAAAAAAAGGCCAACGTGATCAAATAAGATCTAGGTGTGTGATACCAGAGAAGAATGGCAGTGGGGTACCCTCTGCACCCTTGACTGCCAGACAAACACCTGAGGAAGTGTTGAGCATGCAGAGGAAATACTGGAATCACCAATGTGGACTCTCCTCAGGCACCTGAAGAACCAGTATATGATTCTATCCTCACACGTAAAGAACGCTGTAGATTAAAAAGGGCAAAGAAACATTGAGATAGGGTAATGGTCCACAACAAGCTCGATTGGAGATATAAATGGGAAAACCTAAAGTCAATACACCACTGCTCCCTAACACCTTAAAAACAGCATGTAAGAGAGCAACAGATGGCGCAGAAGCGAGAGAAGTAAATTGGGGAGCTCAACAAGCTGGTTTATACGTTCAGAAGCCCATCCAACAAGTATGACAATTGCTTCCATTGCTCGCACCCGACATAGTGGAGGATGAAAGTAGTGAATTGTAGTGAAGAGTCGGAATCCACCATAGATAATATGCTGGCGGGGTTAATCGGGAGTGGCATCCCAGAGCAACCTGACATAGAATGGAATCAGTTTAGCAATCATGCTATCCTCACTTTAGTATTGACGGTGAATAGTGGAAATACCTGTCACCATGTCCCACTTTATGTCTCCTGTGGATTACGAGATGTAATGGTATATCCCTGTGTGTACCCCAGACACCATTGTGGCTTGGATCAAAGGGATAACAGAGCGGTTCTGACCTATAGGTAATTGTAAGGCTAGCAAGATTGGTGAAGGTGGCACAAAGAAGTTTCATGGAATTATTGGGATTAGGAAACACAGTTAAGGCAGTCAATCAGATGCATTAGACAATGTATGAAACATCTAGAGGAGAATAGAGTGCCCCTCAAGTGGCTGAAAAAGTCATATATAAACTGGCTGAAAAGATATAGCGCCTCTTCCCAGAACAAAGCTTGGCAGGATATGTATGCCATAATGAATGATGGGAACACAAAAAACTCTAGTATAGTCTTAGGAGTATGAATGGTGGACCATCAGCCCCTTTGGTTAATATAATTAGTGAAGTTACTTGATGTGACTTTATCTTCATGAAATTTAGGGCAGAGATGGGCCTTTCGGCGAGATTGAGATTGGCTATGATAGTTTTGTTATAATAATCAAGGGATTGAAACAATCCAGCACCCCCGGGACCAACAGGGTAGCCAAGGCACTTATGAAAGTCAACCCTGAGCAATGGGCAAATATTACCAATGATTTATTTAAAGCTGTAAATGCAACTTGTAATATACCTGCATCCTGAAGGATTTGCATATGATTCATGTACTCAAGAAAGGTAACCAACAGGATCCAGGTAACTGTAGGATGTTGTTGTTAATAGACGTAAGGAGTAAAATCCATGCCACCTTCATACTGAGGGGATTAAACCAATAGATACAGGAGAAAGAAAATACTGAGTATTTATCAAACTGGCTTTATGCCGGGGCATTCTACAAGTTACAACATCTTTGTTCTGCATTTGTTGATACAGCAGGCAAGAGCACCTGGTAATGTACCATTGTAGGCATAATTCATGGATTTTTCCGCAGCCTTTGATTCGATAAACCGGGGTGAGTTGTGGGTAAAACCTAGGGCGCTCAGGATAACCTATTAAACTATTTCACACTGTGAGGCTCCTGCACTATAACACAAAGGCATGGATAAGGTTGAACAACATGGGGGAGTTTTCAACTCTGGATGATATTAGTAAAGGGGTGAAGCAAGGCTGTGTGCTTGCCCCTGTACTGTTCAACATATTCCTGTCAGATATGGGCCAGGCATCGACAAGTGCAAATAACTATCCACCCAGATTAACTGGTGAACACATTGCGTGGCTGGTTTACCTGGATGACATGGTTGTTTTCCTTCATGGGTATTAAGCGCAGCACTGAGGCTGTATTGGAATATGCTAAGAATAATGGATTACTGGTGAATATGAACAAGACCAAATATGCGCTTTGGAAGAGCAAAAGTGGATAAGAAATCGATTCACGTATCTGAAGGGATCATTGAACAAGTCGATAAATATGTATACTTGGGCTATGATTTAGGTAATAAAGCTGGAGATATCAAATTAACTAGTAGAGTAAGGACAAAAACTACGGCAACAATTTGCACAGAGGACGGCTGGTACAGCCTGGTAGGTATCATCCAAGTATATAATCAAAAGTTGGTGTCTGCCTTACAGACTTCATATCACAACCTGGAAGGCTGGATAAATACATTGGAAGGGGCAATGTGGCAAAGAATACTGGGCTTGGCATATTCTATGAAAATAGAGGCGGTAAGATTGGAGTTGGGCCTAACCTCCTTGGACGTAATGCTGACAAGAAACACAGGAGATCTATTTATTAAAATAATGTTATCAGAGGAAATTTATATTCATGTGATCCTCAAGAAATCCATGGATACTGTTGCGGCGGTATGCAGGAATTTAAGTCTGTTAACAAGACTTTTTTTAATGTATAGCACGGGGGCCTAAATGGCACAAAGGTCTTGGACCCTGTTCTACACTCTTTTAAAAAGCAAGCAAGAAGATAGGACTGGGACATGAACCATGAGCATGTGGGGAAATCGAAATCCTTGGTAATGTTTACTAAGAAGCATTTTGAATATAGAAAACCACAAGATTATATATATATCAACTTCCTTCTCCTGTATTAAGAAGAATCTTTAAGCAGCTAGATTTTACAGGCTGAATGATTTAGTAGTGCTTGGTGCATGGTCCGGTACCCTTAAACGGAACATGTGTGTAGATTGTGCGGAATCCAGGAAAACCGAGAAACAGTGAGGCTTGTCCTCACGAGTTGGGGTACTATGAAAGGAACCTATGGCTGGTATTACGAAAAGCATTTTGATGACCTGTATAGCCTTTAAGAGTGAACATGTTTGATTGCAGTGTGTCTTAGGCTGCCAGCCATCGCTTAAGCTTACAGTCTCTAAAGTGTGGCAGGTGGTACAGGAGAAATTGGGAAGATACTATTTATTGGAATAAAAAGGGGACTGATGGCTCCATTAATAGATAATCATGATTTATTGGATGATGAGACTATGTACAAATTTAAACCGATTGATGAAATCGTTGTTTTGTAACTGGTTTTTTAAGTGTACATACCACATTTTATGTGAAAATGTATAAGTGTATTTGATATATTCTTTTTAATGGTTGTGTGGAATGTAGTACTAATTGAAACACTAATAGAAAATTGGTGTAACCAATGAACAAACACATTTCAAATTCTCTATATTGTATTCTTGTCCAGGTTCATAGTCTGAGCAATGCACAGAATGAAATGAAGAACTTATTTATTTTTTGTATTTTTACTTTCAAATTCAACTCTCCAAAAAAAGAACACCTGAGTGGCCCTCCTGATGTCCCCAGACTAATACACAAATCTGTGATCATGAACAGTCCTCTTTTACTAGAGGGTTTGATAAACACATGGCTGAGTGCCTGTATGACACATGTGATTTGTCTCTGAACAACCAACTGTGTCTGTGGGCCCAACAATCAGATCCACAAACCCTTAAATTAAATAACCTTCTCATGTTAGCTGAACCATTCAGAGGAATTGTTCAATTATTATTTGTGCTGTACATCCAACACTGCTCTATCACAAGCTCCCTTTCATGTATTTTACTGCTTTACTCTTCCAGGATCTACAGATATCAAATTTAAGAAGTCTGCAGGTATGTTTTCATAAACAATTTTGAAAAATGATCAAGTATAAGGACAAAATACAATAGACAACAATGCACAACATACTAGCACTGTATGCACGATTATTCTCTTCCGAATTATAAACTTCATTCCAATAGAACTCTCTCTTTAAAATTGAAAAAAGGTTTTTACACCACTCCATAACATAATGGTAAATTTTCTTCCAATTGTACGGCTGAGTGGAGGGGCAGAACTCAACTTGTGCTTCCACCGCCTCCCTTCCTCTCTGCCATAGAAGTGCAGCAGCTTTTGCACCAGCATGTGTTCTCAAGCCAGCACAAATTCTGGGGATCCCTGTGGACTCCATATGGATCCATTTTAAACATCCTTTACTCATTTTGCACAGCAGAGTACAAAAGTGCCGAGCAAAAGGCAGTGAAGACGCTCGCTCGTATTCTGCCTTTTCCCCTGCACAATACTCTGCCATGCAAATGACCACAATTTGGGAGCAGGGATCTCCTTCATGTAGGTCTACAAGAAATGGCTCCCTGCCACCAAATTACTGGGAACTCCAAAATGATCCCCTATGTTATTACTCATTTTAAAGCACAAAATGAAAATGCCTTAGATGCATTTTATTGAACTGCTTAAACTATTTTTCCAAAACACATTACAAGCAGCATAGAAGCTTTATTGATCCAAACAGATTTTACAACGATTTTATGCATCAACAAATATTAAAGGGGTTGAGAATGCATAACCATGTATAATAATAAGTAAAACATGTCTTACTGAGCATTTAAAGGGTCTGTTTGGTCACTGAAATCCTTGGTGACTTGCAATAGCCCATTAGCCATACCATAACATATCACAGGGGGTACCTATTCCTGCCTGCACCAGTAGATCACAGTTATTTGTGCAGGTGTTTAACTATTAAAACAATTTGCATGTAGCATAATTAAAACTATGCAGTGCAAAACATGAATGCAACTTTTACACAGATCTACTGCACTCTCCGATCAGTAAGAAAGATCCTTGAAACTAAGCTATGAAGTATTTTCATTTTTAAAACTTTATCAAATATCCATTCTAATAAAATGTTATGTATATCTAAAATATGCAACAATTAACCTTTTGTATATATTGTTATTAAACTGTAAACTCACAGTTTCAATATTTGCAAAGAATATAACAAAACAATTTGAACATACACAAAAACACAAATTGGCAAAGGAATGGTTACAAAGGAATTTCAAACTTGCTACTGCTAGACTTCAAAAACAAATGTGTGCAGTCAAACAAAGTCATTCTTAACCTATCCCACTGAATCTATTCTCCTTAGGAGGTCCAACTGTATGTTATGTCTGTACATTGCACAGTGTGTCTTATTTGTAGATTTAACATGTGCATTTTACAGAAATGCTCACTAAAAAAACAGAGTTATATTTTCACAAAATCAATAACATATTTAGTCTTGTAATTTCCACACAAGGTGTAAACAACTAGCCTTTATTCAAAAATAATATGCTCTGCATTGTTTCCTATGGCGGGGAAGAAATGCCACACCTATGACTCCGTACGGCTGATGTACACCTCAGGAACGTTTTCCTCATTCTTCTACTCCGTATCCTTCATATCCTGGAGCTGGTGGTGATGGTGGCCAGTGAGGTCGTGCTGGTGCCATTAAAGCTGCCATCCTGTGCCGAAGGCTTCTGGATAGGAATATAAACTTACAGGTGGAAAATCTCTCTGGAAATTAATAGAGTAAATGGGTGGCATTGTCTGCACAGCTGGAGGATGAAAAAAAGCAAATAAAAGTAGAGATATCAGTTATAATGGTTTTTTAGCACCTGAACATGGTAAAATGAATTATTTAAAGGTTGGTAGGTTGGTGGGGAATGAGGAGAATTGCTTTATATGTGTTCTTGGACAGCAGGTGTCGATCATGGACTATGTAGTCATTCCCAATGAGTATAGATGCATTTTGACAACTGCAATCACATCATGCCCTTTGATGTCGACCGACTGCATCAGTGTGGCCAATGTAAACATATGTTTTAAAATTATTTACAGCTAATTCGAGGAAGGACAATCAGAGTGAGGTACAACAAGATAGGATTGGGAAAGCATAGTAGGTGTATTACTTAGGGAAAGGAGAATGGACACTTCACGAAATCTTTGATCACTGATGACTTCTGTGAATCAATAGGGCCATTGCTGGTCTTTTGTTCACATTAGGTTTCACAATGTTATTCAATTTCTACTTTAAAATAATTGTTCATGTCCTGAGACACTTTGTTTAAATTGAATTTCATTTATCTTCATCCCCAAGGCATTTTTTGTAGTATGTCTTCGATTTTCTTGAGTCTTTGATTACAGTCTATTTCAGCTGATGATGTGGATTCTTCTTTCTGGTTTGGTTCTTGTTTTATGTTTTTGTTGTGTTGCTCTAAGGTGTGGAGAATGTTATATCTTCTTTTTGAGTAATGTCTTCATTGGCAATGTACATTTCAAATCAGTCCAACGCGTTGCTCATATCTAATAGAGAATGCATTGTCCAATAGTGAAGTGCTTTAGAATATGTAATATATTTCTGATGTATGCAACATTTATATATGTATGTAGCTGTAAATAGTAATACATGTTTATTTGATTCTAGTTTTGTAAATACTAGTGGTTATGAATATTGCATGTGACAGTTCTTTAAAAAAACATACTTGTTAAGATAGATGATTTTTGTGCATGCATCCCCTGAATAGAATGCATATACATTATTTAATTAAGATTTAAAAAAATGCAAGCGGAAATGGCACTCATATTTGGCTCAGAACTATCGGGCAATCAAATACAGACAAATTGAAAACTCAAGAGAATATTTTCCTGAGAAAGTTGCTTGACCTATCTAAAGGAACACCCAATACTCCTCTAAAATTGGAATTTCACTTATGAGATATTACAGATGAATTGAAATTGAAACTGGTACTGTATTGGCTGAGAATAATGTCCTCCCCCTTACACACTAAACATAAAGAGGCATTTCTAAACATATGTGGATAGGATGGTGGATCTAATTTGGTTAGGTGTAGCCTCACCAAAAGCACACAGAGACCTCTAGACCTTTTTGATTATTGGACAAATACAGTATGCATATTTAAGTAGTCCAAAAAGAAGGTAAAGGCAGCCTTCTATGTCAAAAATCAGGAATGTTTACTTCTTGAATGTCAAAAAAAGATCTTAGCATCTGATGAGAAAAATATCTATTGATTTTGAAGATTCCTTAAATAACTTCATCTACAGTTTGCTGGATCTGTATTTATAACATTTAGACATTTAGATTAGGATTAGATTAGAATAAATGATCTTTAATATTGTTGCTAGTTTATTGATCAAAGACACACTGGGCCTCATTACGATTTTGCCGGTAGACATGCCGCTATTGGGTCCGGGTTGCCAGAATGAGGAATTACCGGGCCATTCCGAGTTCGGAGGGCCGAGTAATTCCTCCCTCCAGGAACCCGAGCCCCCATAGGGCTGAATGGGAATGGGGGTGGGATCTAACAATGGGCCGATTACGACCGGCCCGTTGTTAGCTCCTGCGCCCCTCGCGGACCCGCTCTGCACGTGAAACCAGACGTGCAGAGCGGGTCCCGCGAGGGGACCTCGTAATGTGGCGGAATGGTGGCGGAATGGTGTTAACGGGTCCGCATCCTTTTGCGGCACCGGTTAACCCATTCCGTCACTCTTGTAATGAGGCCCACAATGTATAAATAAATGATTGCTCCTGGAAACAAATATTGCACACAAATATCAAGGAGGTGATAAAGTGAATGTTTGAAAATGGCCTCCAATTTACCTCAGTATGTGGTAAAATATTAAGAGGCCGATTCATGGAATAATTAGCGCGGCGCAAGTGGGCAAAAACGTGCGAATCGCAGTGGAATAGCGAAAATCGCAGTGCAAGTGCGAAAATCGCACGAAAAGCAGCGCACGTCGATTCATGGAAGTCCGTGCGCGAGAAAACCAGCGGATGTGCGATAAAAAAGTGCGCCGCGCACGTTGGCGCACAGGCCATCTAACAGCGTGCGCCAGGTCACAGCGAAAATCGCACAGGCCACAGCGAAATTCGCACATAGCGCGGCGCACGCAACAAAAGTAGGCGGAACACGGGCGTAACACTCGGAATGGGGAACAACTTGCAAAAACGTGGGCGTCACGGGGAAGTACAGGACACAAGTGCGCGGAACGCCCACACGCTCGCCTACAACACGTATTCATGGAACAGAATAGGGCAAAAAAGCGCACGCTCAAACCAGCGCACAGGCACAAACACGACCGCCACAAGAAAGCAGGCGGTAGCGTCTCTGCGGCTGTAAGAAATGTGCGCCAAAAGGTGCGCCAACAAATAGCACCTATATACTGCCATGATGAATGTCCTATACTGTGGCCCTCCAGGACAAATGACGTGCAAAGGGGTACCCACAAACAAGGACACCCGCTGACAAAAAATACATGTGCGTGTATACCGGGGTGCGCGGGAAGTCTCACACGCGATTTCAGCAGGGTACATGTATTTCAGGGCTACGTCTATTACAGGGGTTCGCGTGAAGTTTCTCACGCGATCGGGCCTGGGGGAGCGGGCTACGTCTATTGCAGGGGTTCGCGTGAAGTTTCTCACGCGATCGGGCCTGGGGGAGCGGGCTACGTGTATTACAGGGGTTCGCGTGAAGTTTCTCACGCGATCGGGCCTGGGGGAGCGGGCTACGTGTATTACAGGGGTTCGCGTGAAGTTTCTCACGCGATCGGGCCTGGGGGAGCGGGCTACGTGTATTACAGGGGTTCGCGTGAAGTTTTTCACGCGATCGGGCCTGGGGGAGCGGGCTACGTGTATTACAGGGGTTCGCGTGAAGTTTTTCACGCGATCGGGCCTGGGGGAGCGGGCTACGTGTATTTCAGGGGTGCGCGGGAAGTTCCACACGCGATCGGGCCTGGGGGAGCGCGGGAAGTTCCACACGTGAATAGCCTGGGCGCGTGTATTTCAGGGGTGCGTGGGAAGTTCCACACGCGAATAGCCTGGCCGCGTGTATTTCAGGGGTGCGCGGGAAGTTCCACACGCGAATAGCCTGGGCGCGTGTATTTCAGGGGTGCGAGGGAAGTTCCACACGCGAATAGCCTGGGCGCGTGTATTTCAGGGGTGCGCGGGAAGTTCCACACGCGAATAGCCTGGGCGCGTGTATTTCAGGGGTGCGCGGGAAGTTCCACACGCGATTAGGCTGGGTGGGTCACAGGTGTTCCCTGTACACCCTCGACGGCCCCTGCAGGCAGCCCACAAAACAGGGGACTACCCTGCACACCTGCTCATGTCCCCCTGAACCCCCACCCCCCAGCAGTGCAGGGGCAGCCTCCACCAGGCCCCCACTCATGTCTCCCACCACCCCCACCCCCCAGCATCCAGGGGCAGCCTCCACCAGGCCCCCACTCATGTCTCCCACCACCCCCACCCCCCAGCATCCAGGGGCACCCTCCACCAGGCCCCCACTCATGTCTCCCAGCACCCCCACCCCCCAGCAGTGCAGGGGCACCCTCCACCAGGCCCCCACCCATGTCTCCCACCACCCCCACCCCCCAGCCACCAGGGGCAGCCTCCACCAGGCCCCCACTCATGTCTCCCACCACCCCCACCCCCCAGCAGTGCAGGGGCACCCTCCACCAGGCCCCCACCCATGTCTCCCACCACCCCCACCCCCCAGCCACCAGGGGCAGCCTCCACCAGGCCCCCACTCATGTCTCCCACCACCCCCACCCCCCAGCAGTGCAGGGGCAGCCTCCACCAGGCCCCCACCCATGTCTCCCACCACCCCCACCCCCCAGCAGTGCAGGGGCACCCTCCACCAGGCCCCCACCCATGTCTCCCCCCACCCCCACCCCCCAGCCGCCAGGGGCAGCCTCCACCAGGCCCCCACTCATGTCTCCCACCACCCCCACCCCCCAGCAGTGCAGGGGCAGCCTCCACCAGGCCCCCACTCATGCCTCCCACCACCCCCACCCCCAGCATCCAGGGGCAGCCTCCACCAGGCCCGCACTCATGTCTCCCACCACCCCCACATCCCCAGCATCCAGGGGCACCCTCCACCAGGCCCCCACTCATGTCTCCCACCACCCCCACCCCCCAGCAGTGCAGGGGCACCCTCCACCAGGCCCCCACCCATGTCTCCCACCACCCCCACCCCCCAGCCACCAGGGGCAGCCTCCACCAGGCCCCCACCCATGTCTCCCACCACCCCCACCCCCCAGCATCCAGGGGCAGCCTCCACCAGGCCCCCACTCATGTCTCCCACCACCCCCACCCCCCAGCATCCAGGGGCAGCCTCCACCAGGCCCCCACTCATGTCTCCCACCACCCCCACCCCCCAGCATCCAGGGGCACCCTCCACCAGGCCCCCACTCATGTCTCCCACCACCCCCACCCCCCAGCATCCAGGGGCACCCTCCACCAGGCCCCCACTCATGTCTCCCACCACCCCCACCCCCCAGCATCCAGGGGCACCCTCCACCAGGCCCCCACTCATGTCTCCCACCACCCCCACCCCCCAGCATCCAGGGGCACCCTCCACCAGGCCCCCACTCATGTCTCCCACCACCCCCACCCCCCAGCAGTGCAGGGGCACCCTCCACCAGGCCCCCACTCATGTCTCCCACCACCCCCACCCCCCAGCAGTGCAGGGGCACCCTCCACCAGGCCCCCACCCATGTCCAACTCATGTCCCCCACCACCCCCACCCCCCAGCACTGTGGGGCACCTGCCAGCAGGCCCCCACCCATGTCCAACTCATGTCCCCCACCACCCCCACCCCCCAGCACTGTGGGGCACCTGCCAGCAGGCCCCCACCCATGTCCAACTCATGTCCCCCACCACCCCCACCCCCCAGCAGAGCAGGGGCACCCTCCACCAGGCCCCCACCCATGTCCAACTCATGTCCCCCACCACCCCCACCCCCCAGCAGAGCAGGGGCACCCTCCACCAGGCCCCCACCCATGTCCAACTCATGTCCCCCACCACCCCCACCCCCCAGCAGTGCAGGGGCAGCCTCCACCAGGCCCCCACTCATGTCTCCCACCACCCCCACCCCCCAGCATCCAGGGGCAGCCTCCACCAGGCCCCCACTCATGTCTCCCAGCGTGCTACGTGTATTTCAGGGGTGCGCGGGAAGTTCCACACGCGAATAGCCTGGGTGCGTGTATTTCAGGGGTGCGCGGGAAGTTCCACACGCGAATAGCCTGGGCGCGTGTATTTCAGGGGTGCGCGGGAAGTTCCACACGCGAATAGCCTGGGCGCGTGTATTTCAGGGGTGCGCGGGAAGTTCCACACGCGAATAGCCTGGGCGCGTGTATTTCAGGGGTGCGCGGGAAGTTCCACACGCGAATAGCCTGGGCGCGTGTATTTCAGGGGTGCGCGGGAAGTTCCACACGCGAATAGCCTGGGCGCGTGTATTTCAGGGGTGCGCGGGAAGTTCCACACGCGAATAGCCTGGGCGTGTGTATTTCAGGGGTTCGCGTGAAGTTATGCACGCGATCGGGCCTGGGGGAGCGGGGTACCACTCACCGTCTGCCTTGCATGTAGAAGAACGCATAGCCAACACCCGCTGTGAAGTAATAGCGTGTGAACCCCAACGGATGGAAAACACACGCACCGCACGAAAAGCACGTACAGAACATAAAGGCACGCGGGATCACCAAGCCCTGCCAGGGCAACGCCCGTGCGCAAAACGTCACGGACGCGCTTACGCTGTAAGGGCCTTTGGTCCAATGAAATGGCGTACGGGCAACGCCCGTGCGCAAAACGTCACAGACGCGCTTACGCTATAAGGGCCGTTGGTCCAATGAAATCGCGTACGCGTGCTGACGTGCTTACGCGCTAAGGGCCTTTCCTCGATTTTCACGCTGACGTGCAGGATTTTCACGTGCCAAATCACTCCGTATCAAGCTGGCCACGCGAAAACACACGGAAGACCACGCTCCTGCCCAGAAGGCCGAATTACTGCCCCCCAGTGCCCCGAGCAGCCTCCCACGTGCCATCTGCTGCTGCCTGCCTGCCTGCTGCCACCGTGCCCTGCCATTTGGTGCCTGCACATCAGCCATCTGCAGGTGTCCAGTTGCTGTGTCCACCCCTGCTGGAACAGAAGACTCCCGACTCGGATAACATCGCTCCACAGCCCAGCCCCAGGACCCAGTTGCCCACCCACTCCTGCCCCTGGGGTTGCCATGTCGGGCACATCAACATCTGGCACCAGTGGCAACCCCCAGCCAGAGGGGCAGAGGGGCACCAGCTTCACTGCCACCGAAGTTGGTGTCCTGGTGGAGCAAGTCCTGGGGCAGTATGATGCCCTCTTCGGATCGTCCCGCGCCAACAAGGAAGGACGGGACAGGATCTGGGCCGACTGTGTGGTTGCCATCAACGCGGAGGGGGTGGCAACCCGCACCATCCAGAAGGTCAAGAAGCGCTGGGAAGACTTGAGGTCCAAGCCCCTCATGAAGGCCCGGCGCCTCGTGGAGAGGGGCCGGGGCCGCATGAGTTCCATCCAGTTGAGGGTCCTGGAACGCGCACACCCAGCGCTCCACGCCCAGGTCCTTGAGAGGGAGACCCGTCTGGAGTTGAGCGGTAAGTGGCCAAGCATTGCTGTGTGAGACAGGGCATGTTGCAGTGTGCTGGTTGTCTGATACTTGCCTGCATGTGTGACATAGGCCATGTACGCATGTATGTGTGCAGGGACATCATGGGAATGCATGTGCGACCTGTAATGTGTGAACCGCACGGTTGTTGCATGTGTTTGAATGCGACATGGGGAGCCCTGTGCAGATTGCACACATGAGAGCATGGCAGTCTCTGTTCCTGGACATGGGTGGGGGCGAGGGATGGGTGCTGATGCCAGATACATATGTGGTATCCATGTCTGTGTGCCTGACCTGCGTGTCTGTGACTTGTGAGTGCCATGGATGCATGACACATGTCTGTGACAATGTACAGATTCACTGATGCAGCCTAGTCATCCTTGTATGCACTGTGATTGGGGTGTACGGGGCCAGATGGATGTGACTGAGGTGAAGTGTGTGCATGTGATAGGCATGACCCATGATGCATGTGAGTCCCATTACATTGTATGATTCGAGAGTCCATTGGACATGCATTGAAATGTCCATGGCACGCACCATGACTGTCACTGTGTGTGTTTTGCCTGGACTGACACATGTGTCGTGGTGTGACATGATGGAAGTGTACTTTGACAGTGGCACTCATCTGCTATTGCTTCCTGTCTAGGGGACCATTGTACAGTACCCTGATGCTTGTGTTCTATGTCTCCCTCTACGTAGCGGCTAGTGAAGGAGAGGGCAGAGACGGCGCTGTGGAGCAAGGCGGCGGGGATGCCCCCACGGCTGCAGCGGAAGGGGTGGGTGAGCCCCCACAGGGGCCTGCTACGGCGGTAGACGGTGAGGAGCCATCCAGGTTGGTGGTTTCCACAGAGGAGGAGGAGGCCGCCACTGAGGCGCACATGGGGCCTGGTGGGGGCATCCCTGCTGGTGCAAGTGGTGCAGTCCAGGGGCAGGGGCAGGAGGCAGCACAGGTCACCGTGGAGGGGTCTGTGCATGTCGCTGTCCCTGAACCTGTGGGTGCACCACCTTGCACCAGCAGGGATGCCCCGTCCCAGGCCCGTCCGCAGGTAGAGGGGATGTCCATGTCATCTGACTCCCCTCCACCTGCGGACGAGGGGACCCCTGGCCGTGTGGAGAAGGTCCTGATTGGGGTCGCGATGCGCACGGCTGTGATTCGTGAAGCCGTGCGTGCTTCCCAGGAGGAGCACGCACGTCATCACGAAGAGCACCGTGCTGACGTGGCCCAATTGGGATCGGCCATGTTCGGGGGTTTCCTGCATGTGTCGGCCAATCTGGCGGCCCTCTCCTCCTCTGTGGAGACTATACGCCAGTCGTTCTCCTTGCCGTCTTCCGGCCCAGATGCCACCAGGGCCCCCTGTGGACCTGCCCTGACCAATGCAGCCAGCTCGGTGGGGATCCCATCCCTGCCACAGTCGGGAGTCAGAGGTCCAGCAGGGGTGGACAACACAGCAACTGGACCCCAGCAGAAAGAGGATGTGACGGCATCATCGGGCAGGGCACGTGCACGACGGCGTCAGTGGTTTCCATCATCCTGGATGCCGTCGTGCTGGCAGAGGCAGTGGCGTCGGAGGCAGCAGCAGGCTCGACGTGGGAGGCATCATGGCTCGGGGCCATCAAGATCAGAGGGGCAGGCATCGGCCGGAGGGCAGGAGAACCCTGGGATGGTAGTGTCTTCCGTGTGGGAGCAGTTGGTCCAGCGGATAGGTGCGGAGCGGCAGCGGGCGGAAGAGGAGCGGCTCACCATGGTCAGGGCGGAGTTCTCCATGCGTCGGGCGTTGAGGCGGGCTGAGTGCCTCGAGGAAGCTCGCAGGGAGTTTGAGGTGAACATGGGGTTATCCCTGCGAGACCTCGGGGCCAGGACAGAGTCCCGCCTCCAGGACATCGACATGGAGTTCGATGATGCCCTGGCCGGCAACATCACAGAGTGAGCCGCAGGACTTGCCCGCTGCCATTGTATATAGTTATATAGTTAGTGGTAGGTTTCCTTTAAATTTTATATTTTTTTATTTGGTTGCGATTGGACAATGCGCTACTTTTTTGTATATAGTTCAGTTTTTAGTTAGTTGACATAGTTAGGTTTCATTTGGTTGGGCTCATGGACCCGGGATTGTCTTGTAAATAGTTATTCTGTGGATTTTTTGATTTCTTGGATTTTTTTCATGGACATTCTTCTTCTTTTTGTTGTTTTGCTTTGTGGTTTTTCTAATTTCATTTCCATTCAAGTTGATTTTCAATACATTTTTATTTTCATCCTTCAATGTGTCGTATCATCTCATTGCTTTCATGCATGTCATGTTGGGTGTTTTAACATTCACTTGCAGCCATTGTGTGTGACAGACATGTGTTCATTTGCATTATTTACATTGGGTGTGTAACATGTAATTGCCTTTGATATGTGGGTGGATGTGATAGTTGGTTGGGCCTTTTGGCAGGGGAGGATGGCCATTACGGACATGATTGGGGATTGTTGGGACCCAGGTGCAGGGGGGCATGGATGGGACATGGGCGAGGGCCTGCTGGCAGGTGCCCCGGGATTCTGGGGGGTTGGGGTGGTGGGAGACATGAGTGGGGGCCTGGTGGAGGGTGCCCCTGCACTGCTGGGGGGTGGGGGTGGTGTGAGACATGGGTGGGGGCCTGGTGGAGGGTGCCCCTGCACTGCTGGGGGGTGGGGGTGGTGTGAGACATGAGTGGGGGCCTGGTGGAGGGTGCCCCTGCACTGCTGGGGGGTGGGGGTGGTGGGAGACATGGGTGGGGGCCTGGTGGAGGGTGCCCCTGCTCTGCTGGGGGGTGGGGGACATGAGTTGGACATGGGTGGGGGCCTGCTGGCAGGTGCCCCACAGTGCTGGGGGGTGGGGGTGGTGGGGGACATGAGTTGGACATGGGTGGGGGCCTGCTGGCAGGTGCCCCACAGTGCTGGGGGGTGGGGGTGGTGGGGGACATGAGTTGGACATGGGTGGGGGCCTGCTGGCAGGTGCCCCACAGTGCTGGGGGGTGGGGGTGGTGGGAGACATGGGTGGGGGCCTGGTGGAGGGTGCCCCTGGATGCTGGGGGGTGGGGGTGGTGGGAGACATGGGTGGGGGCCTGGTGGAGGGTGCCCCTGCACTGCTGGGGGGTGGGGGTGGTGGGAGACATGGGTGGGGGCCTGGTGGAGGGTGCCCCTGCACTGCTGGGGGGTGGGGGTGGTGGGAGACATGGGTGGGGGCCTGGTGGAGGGTGCCCCTGCTCTGCTGGGGGGTGGGGGTGGAGGGAGACATGAGTGGGGGCCTGCTGGCAGGTGCCCCACAGTGCTGGGGGGTGGGGGTGGTGGGAGACATGAGTGGGGGCCTGGTGGAGGGTGCCCCTGGATGCTGGGGGGTGGGGGTGGTGGGAGACATGGGTGGGGGCCTGGTGGAGGGTGCCCCTGCACTGCTGGGGGGTGGGGGTGGTGTGAGACATGGGTGGGGGCCTGGTGGAGGGTACCCCTGCACTGCTGGGGGGTGGGGGTGGTGTGAGACATGAGTGGGGGCCTGGTGGAGGGTGCCCCTGCACTGCTGGGGGGTGGGGGTGGTGGGAGACATGGGTGGGGGCCTGGTGGTGGGTGCCCCTGCTCTGCTGGGGGGTGTGGGTGGTGGGGGACATGAGTTGGACATGGGTGGGGGCCTGCTGGCAGGTGCCCCACAGTGCTGGGGGGTGGGGGTGGTGGGGGACATGAGTTGGACATGGGTGGGGGCCTGCTGGCAGGTGCCCCACAGTGCTGGGGGTGGGGGTGGTGGGGGACATGAGTTGGACATGGGTGGGGGCCTGCTGGCAGGTGCCCCACAGTGCTGGGGGGTGGGGGTGGTGGGAGACATGAGTGGGGGCCTGGTGAAGGGTGCCCCTGGATGCTGGGGGGTGGGGGTGGTGGGAGACATGGGTGGGGGCCTGGTGGAGGGTGCCCCTGCACTGCTGGGGGGTGGGGGTGGTGGGAGACATGGGTGGGGGCCTGGTGGAGGGTGCCCCTGCACTGCTGGGGGGTGGGGGTGGTGGGAGACATGGGTGGGGGCCTGGTGGAGGGTGCCCCTGCTCTGCTGGGGGGTGGGGGTGGAGGGAGACATGAGTGGGGGCCTGGTGGAGGGTGCCCCTGGATGCTGGGGGGTGGGGGTGGTGGGAGACATGAGTGGGGGCCTGGTGGAGGGTGCCCCTGGATGCTGGGGGGTTGGGGTGGTGGGAGACATGAGTGGGGGCCTGGTGGAGGGTGCCCCTGCACTGCTGGGGGGTGGGGGTGGTGTGAGACATGGGTGGGGGCCTGGTGGAGGGTGCCCCTGCACTGCTGGGGGGTGGGGGTGGTGGGAGACATGAGTGGGGGCCTGGTGGAGGGTGCCCCTGCACTGCTGGGGGGTGGGGGTGGTGGGAGACATGGGTGGGGGCCTGGTGGAGGGTGCCCCTGCTCTGCTGGGGGGTGGGGGACATGAGTTGGACATGGGTGGGGGCCTGCTGGCAGGTGCCCCACAGTGCTGGGGGGTGGGGGTGGTGGGGGACATGAGTTGGACATGGGTGGGGGCCTGCTGGCAGGTGCCCCACAGTGCTGGGGGGTGGGGGTGGTGGGGGACATGAGTTGGACATGGGTGGGGGCCTGCTGGCAGGTGCCCCACAGTGCTGGGGGGTGGGGGTGGTGGGAGACATGGGTGGGGGCCTGGTGGAGGGTGCCCCTGGATGCTGGGGGGTGGGGGTGGTGGGAGACATGGGTGGGGGCCTGGTGGAGGGTGCCCCTGCACTGCTGGGGGGTGGGGGTGGTGGGAGACATGGGTGGGGGCCTGGTGGAGGGTGCCCCTGCACTGCTGGGGGGTGGGGGTGGTGGGAGACATGGGTGGGGGCCTGGTGGAGGGTGCCCCTGCTCTGCTGGGGGGTGGGGGTGGAGGGAGACATGAGTGGGGGCCTGCTGGCAGGTGCCCCACAGTGCTGGGGGGTGGGGGTGGTGGGAGACATGAGTGGGGGCCTGGTGGAGGGTGCCCCTGGATGCTGGGGGGTGGGGGTGGTGGGAGACATGGGTGGGGGCCTGGTGGAGGGTGCCCCTGCACTGCTGGGGGGTGGGGGTGGTGTGAGACATGGGTGGGGGCCTGGTGGAGGGTACCCCTGCACTGCTGGGGGGTGGGGGTGGTGTGAGACATGAGTGGGGGCCTGGTGGAGGGTGCCCCTGCACTGCTGGGGGGTGGGGGTGGTGGGAGACATGGGTGGGGGCCTGGTGGTGGGTGCCCCTGCTCTGCTGGGGGGTGTGGGTGGTGGGGGACATGAGTTGGACATGGGTGGGGGCCTGCTGGCAGGTGCCCCACAGTGCTGGGGGGTGGGGGTGGTGGGGGACATGAGTTGGACATGGGTGGGGGCCTGCTGGCAGGTGCCCCACAGTGCTGGGGGTGGGGGTGGTGGGGGACATGAGTTGGACATGGGTGGGGGCCTGCTGGCAGGTGCCCCACAGTGCTGCGGGGTGGGGGTGGTGGGAGACATGAGTGGGGGCCTGGTGAAGGGTGCCCCTGGATGCTGGGGGGTGGGGGTGGTGGGAGACATGGGTGGGGGCCTGGTGGAGGGTGCCCCTGCACTGCTGGGGGGTGGGGGTGGTGGGAGACATGGGTGGGGGCCTGGTGGAGGGTGCCCCTGCACTGCTGGGGGGTGGGGGTGGTGGGAGACATGGGTGGGGGCCTGGTGGAGGGTGCCCCTGCTCTGCTGGGGGGTGGGGGTGGAGGGAGACATGAGTGGGGGCCTGGTGGAGGGTGCCCCTGGATGCTGGGGGGTGGGGGTGGTGGGAGACATGAGTGGGGGCCTGGTGGAGGGTGCCCCTGGATGCTGGGGGGTTGGGGTGGTGGGAGACATGAGTGGGGGCCTGGTGGAGGGTGCCCCTGCACTGCTGGGGGGTGGGGGTGGTGGGAGACATGAGTGGGGGCCTGGTGGAGGGTGCCCCTGGATGCTGGGGGGTGGGGGTGGTGGGAGACATGAGTGGGGGCCTGGTGGAGGGTGCCCCTGGATGCTGGGGCGTTGGGGTGGTGGGAGACATGAGTGGGGGCCTGGTGGAGGGTGCCCCTGCACTGCTGGGGGGTGGGGGTGGTGTGAGACATGGGTGGGGGCCTGGTGGAGGGTGCCCCTGCACTGCTGGGGGGTGGGGGTGGTGGGAGACATGAGTGGGGGCCTGGTGGAGGGTGCCCCTGGATGCTGGGGGGTGGGGGTGGTGGGAGACATGAGTGGGGGCCTGGTGGAGGGTGCCCCTGCACTGCTGGGGGGTGGGGGTGGTGGGAGACATGGGTGGGGGCCTGGTGGAGGGTGCCCTTGCTCTGCTGGGGGGTGGGGGTGGTGGGAGACATGAGTGGGGGCCTGGTGGAGGCTGCCCCTGCACTGCTGGGGGGTGGGGGTGCAGGGGGACATGAGCAGGTGTGCATGGTAGTCCCCTGTTTTGTGGGCTGCCTGCAGGGGCCGTCGAGGGTGTACAGGGAACACCTGTGAGGACCCACCCAGCCTAATCGCGTGTGGAACTTCCCGCGCACCCCTGAAATACACGTACCCTGCTGAAATCGCGTGTAAAACTTCCCGCGCACCCCTGAAATACACGCGCCCAGGCTATTCGCGTGTGGAACTTCCCGCGCACCCCTGAAATACACGTACCCTGCTGAAATCGCGTGTAAAACTTCCCACGCACCCCTGAAATACACGCGCCCAGGCTATTCGCGTGTGGAACTTCCCGCGCACCCCTGAAATACACGCGCCCAGGCTATTCGCGTGTGGAACTTCCCGCGCACCCCTGAAATACACGCGCCCAGGCTATTCGCGTGTGGAACTTCCCGCGCACCCCTGAAATACACGCGCCCAGGCTATTCGCGTGTGGAACTTCCCGCGCACCCCTGAAATACACGCGCCCAGGCTATTCGCGTGTGGAACTTCCCGCGCACCCCTGAAATACACGCGACCAGGCTATTCGCGTGTGGAACTTCCCGCGCACCCCTGAAATACACGCGCCCAGGCTATTCGCGTGTGGAACTTCCCGCGCACCCCTGAAATACACGCGCCCAGGCTATTCGCGTGTGGAACTTCCCGCGCACCCCTGAAATACACGCGCCCAGCCTATTCGCGTGTGGAACTTCCCGCGCACCCCTGAAATACACGTACCCTGCTGAAATCGCGTGTAAAACTTCACGCGCACCCCTGAAATACACGCACCCAGGCTATTCGCGTGTGGAACTTCCCGCGCACCCCTGAAATACACGTACCCTGCTGAAATCGCGTGTAAAACTTCACGCGCACCCCTGAAATACACGCACCCAGGCTATTCGCGTGTGGAACTTCCCGCGCACCCCTGAAATACACGTACCCTGGCACCCTGGCTAATCGCGTGTATAACTTCACGCGTACCCCTGATATGCATGTTACCCGCTTTGCGTTCCTTGTTTGGCAGCCCTGTAAACTGGTCCAGGGTTAGCGCAGCCCTTTGCGATGATTTAGCGATTTTGATGGCTTTTCCTTGCGCGAGGGCGTTCTTGGGGGCGTTACTGGCGCTGCTGCAGGGTCGCTGCGATACTCTGCGCCACGGCTGGTTTGGGAGCCTAAAATCCATGAATACGCTGTGCGCGGAAATCGGTTTTAGCGCACGTGCCTGGCGCAGACAATCGCACGCGGACACTCTGCGCCAGCCGCTTGCGATACTTTTCTGCGAAATTCTATGAATTACCCTGTAAGGCTTTTGTCATAATTTAAGCAATGTAAATGTGACATTTTACAGCATTACAAAATGGATATATGATTACAAATGTATATGCTTTATTAGAGTGGTTGCAAATGGGTTGAAGAGCACAAAATTACGCATCATTTGCAAGCTGTGTTCTGGAAGGGTAAAAGTACACTAGAAGGGGGCCTTACATTGTTTCTCAGAGCCTAAAAATATATTAAATTTAGGGGCATTTATCAGTACATGCTTTTTGTGGAACTGGGGACCATGTTTGATGGAATACCAAATGTGGAATAAAGGGAAAAATTGAAAAACATGGGCACTCCAATTCAGCTGCAGAAGGCCTTGATGGTGTTGTATTGGAATAATGATGGGGTGATAAGCTATAATTTGAGGTGTGAACTAACAAGTTGTTTCGAAGTGCAGGTGGGTGTATGACAGGGGTCTGTCCTTACACCTACAATCTTCTACTTATTGATTTTTCCATTGATAGACTCCCTCATACAAGAATAAACTGACACACCAACACTAGGCAATGATCAGATATGGCTCTTATTTGCTGACAATGCTGTTTTATCATCATTGACGCCAAGTGAGTTAAAAAAAAGCAAGTGAATTTATTCAATGTTATTTGCATGCACAATGGTCTGGTAATTAATGCCGATAAGACAAAGTCAATGGTGTTCTGGGCCAGACGAAGAAAGGAACCCAAGCTAGCATTGTCAGTAGAGGTCAGGAGGGTGGATCAGGTATCCCATGTATAATTTCCTTGGTATCTTCTTTCAAAGCTTTTACACCTGTGGTAATCAAATAGAAAAATGATCAGTAGTTCTAGAAAGTTCAGGTAATGCAAAATACCATTGAAATGGTTGTGTAATTTATTCAATTAAGATTTACAAAATGCAAGTGAAAATGGCAGCCACATTTCGCTCAGAACATTTGGGTAATAAAATATGGACAAATTGAAAACTGTGAAAGGTGCTTGGCCTACCTAAAAAAACACCAACTACTCCTCTAAAATTGGAACTTCACTTTTGAGGTATCACAGATTAATTCAAATTTAATCTAGTACTGTATTGGCTGACAATAATGTC
Organism: Ambystoma mexicanum; assembly: GCF_040938575.1. Classification (NCBI taxonomy): domain Eukaryota; kingdom Metazoa; phylum Chordata; class Amphibia; order Caudata; family Ambystomatidae; genus Ambystoma; species Ambystoma mexicanum. The sequence continues at coordinate 1,431,391,322 of NC_090921.1, read as the reverse complement.
CTCCACCTCGCAAACTAAGCATAAAGCGTTATTTCTAAACATACATGGAAAAGATGGTGGATCTAGTTTGGTCTGGTGTAGCATATCAAAACCACACAGAGATCTCTAGACCTTCTTGAATTACGGACAAATACAGTATCCATACATAAGTAGTTCAAAATAAGGTAAAGGCAGCCTTGTATCTTAAAGATCATGAATGCTTACTTATTGAATGTCAAAAAAAGATCTTAGCATCTGATGCGCTTGATATCTTTTGATTTTGAAGATTAATTTCATTCTGAAAATAAGTTGAGGGTATGCCTGGATCAGGCAGGATCCTATTCTGATTGAGTCCCTGTTAATTGTGGGCTGCGCCCAGGCTGTGTGCTAGCGCCCTTTTTATTTAGTCTGTACATTTCTTAATTTATCCTGGCACTTAAAGACATCAGAGTAAACCCACCTAAATTGGGATCCGTGGATTTTAAATATCTTCTGTTAGAAGATTACATTGTTCTTATTGATTATACCCCAAAAGGTTGATAGCGTGCCCTTACTGTTGTTAAAGACTATTGCCAGAAGCTAGAGTTGACCTTGAACGCAGAGAAATGAAAGATTCTGGTGGTTAATGAAAAGCAATTTCGAAGATTGAATCGACTAAGCCAAGTCCCCAATAGTTTATTTCAGGGAAAAAACTGGAAAGGGTAGAAAAGTCTAAATACTTGGATATAAACCCGGCCTCTAATCCTATTCTCCAGTCAAATTCTAAACCGGCAGAGTCTTTGGTCCTCTTGGCAATTACCCAAATGCCTTGTCTAGATGGCAAATTTTAAAAATGTTCTTTATCTACAACTTTACTTTACTATCATCCAAAAACTAATTCCCGATATTGATCTTTGGCGCAGAGGCATATTTGGTTATGGGAAACTAGGCTCAGGTCGAAGGAAAGATATGGAGAAGGGTTCTGGGCTAACCAAATGGTGTCCCTCTTCCAGCAATTTGCCATATCCTGGGCACATCCTCCTTAGCCTTAAAGATAGGTTGGACTTGCTTGCATTTGTTCTGTAGTTTTTTTGGATTCTCCGGAGAATTCCTTTTTTGTCTTTTTGGCAAAAATTCTGAACTCAGCCTCTTGTTCTGTTTTGAACACTTGGGGAGAAGAGTGTATAAGGGCTTTCAATGAAGAGGGTTCATCAGCTAAATAGATTGTTGTGCTCCCCTCTAAAAGTTGAGAAAAAAGTGTTCCTCACTGACTGGATCTTGAACAGACAAAATCTAATGGCATATACAATCTCAGTTCACTTTCAGTACGATGTGAAGGCTCTGAATGGTATGCAATCTTTTTGATGATACACCCATCCAGATACTATCAGAACATATTGATTAAAATGAAGCTGAATTTATTTCAAACATTGGATATCCTGGGGGCAAGAAGAGAGGTGCCCAAAGCAGAAAGACTATGTAGGTTGTGTTACAACGAGGTAGAGACTTTAAAACACTTAGTTACTAGTTGCCACAAGTTGTCTGAACATTTTAATTAATTCTCTGTTTTGTAAATGTATCAATCCTGACAAGAGTGAAGACAAAGTGTTCATATACTTATGCCAATGTTTGTTATCTAACCCTTCTACTTCATTGGGTATTGCTGCTATGAATTTCCTATCTTATTTATTTGTACGTGATAATTGTATTTTAAAATGATTGTTTTTATGTTTGTGATGAACTGAATTGAATTGCAATGTTATTTTAATCAAAGTTTGAAACATGTGTTTTTAACTGTGTCATACTATATATAAATAAATAGAATTACTTAGATAAACTCCATCTACAATTTGCTGGATTAGATTATGAACTTTGCCATTGGCTTTGTTAAAGAAACAATGGCATGGTTTTAATAATGATTCCTGTGTTTATTGTCTGACTTCAAGGGAAACAGTTAGAAATATCTCATTTATATGCCCACTGTATACAAACATATAAAAATAGTTTGCCTGAAGCCATTACTAAGAGAATTTGGAATTTGATCTTCTGCTGAAGCATTACATTTCTGAAAATGAACAGGCCTGAAGACTGTTGTTTATGAAGTTGCCAAATACATGCAAAGGCCTCATTACAAGTACGGTGGTGTATTAAAAAATGCCTGTAACAGAGCAAAAAGCTGGAGGTAAATCTGCCACTTTACTGCTTAAAATTGGCACAATCGGTGGAATTGAGACCGGCGGAATTACCAGCGTTGGTAATGCTACGGAAATCCCCATGGAGTCCTATGGACTACAATTATTGGGGACTAACACCACCTACCACCACTTGTGACAGATACTCCTCTCATCAACTAGTACATGTATCTCAAAATGTACCTATTCAAACAGTAATTGTCTGCTGAAGTTTTGTTGAAAATATAGCAATGGAAAGCTTTATTTACCTGGGCTTTCCCGTTGACTCCAAACCTCACAAATCGCAAATTAGAGAATGGCTTTACTCTCGATCCTCTGCACTAGCTAATCAAATGATGTGGGTGGGCGCATATATGGTACATTTTCTTTCATCCCTATCCTTACATTGTATGAAGGCAAGGTCCTCCCAAAAATGTCATGTGGGATTGAGGTTCACTTTTTTGGGTGGTGGAGATTTTAGCTAAATTAAAGGGCAACTACTGGCATAAGGTACTTCAGGCCTCATCACAGGTTTGGCGGAGCAGTAAAAATGTTGCAGTAAAGCTAATACTGCTGCATTACCACTCCACCCAATCCCGAGTTTGTGTGGAAAGTCTAAAATTTACCTCCAGCCTTTAGCTGGAGGTAAATCTGGCCACATTCCTCCCAATTGCAGTGCAATTACTGCGGGGTAATTAGTGCCACATTAGTTGTGCTAATACTTCCTCATAGAGTCCTTTGGACTCTTAACAAAATGAGGAGTAACAACCTTTCTGTAACTCGATATCCGGCTCTAATAGAACGAAGTTGCGGTAACGCTATTTGCATTGGCCGGTGCAGCCCAGTTTGCATGAGGCCTTTAATCTCCAGAATTCAAACCGTTCTGTGGCAATTCAGTATGAATTTGGCATTAATTCCTTCACAAGGAGAGACAATTTGAGACTTTTAACTTTGTTCAGGAATATTATCTGTCCTGTTCCTGAATCTCTTTATTATGATTTGATGAACTTGATTGGGGGTGAAAAGCTTCAAACCCTAAATGAACTGGCTGACTATTTTATGAGCTTGTTGAATCTAATGGAAATGTCAAAAGATGATTTGATTGCTAATCCAGTAAAAGTCAAGCTGAGTCTTTAAACTAGTGACTGGATTGACATTGTTAAAAAAATGCATTCATATAAATCATTAATATTAAGTTCCAAGGACGAGTATGCTCGTCCTTTTAGCACAGACTTGCATAATAGCCTGGCACTTAAGGGGTTAAGCCATCTTGTTAAGAATCACAACATCAATGGAATTTTAGCACTGTATCTCTCAATTTACCCGAGTCACCTTGTAATGAGGACATTCTTGAAATTCCATAATAATAATTAGGTATGGCCTATGTTCAGCAGAATTAGCCAATTTTAGATTCTGTGGTTTTTTGGAATCAGAGGAGGACTTAAAGCACTTGCTAACTGTGTGCCCTGCTTAAGCATGAAAGTGCGCACTCCTTTTCTGTAAATTCATTAATATGCAGTATCCAGTTCTTTGTGAGAGCTTTTGGAATGACTGTATGGCAGGAAGGACTACCTCAATGGTGCTGGCTGTGGTTGGTTTAAAAAAAAAACAGACAGGGATACAGGCTTCTCCTCCCTTATCTACGTCATACAATAATCTTAAACTTTGCCTAGTACTATGGTTAGCGGGATCCACTGCACACTACCAAAAATCTGTTAAGAACTAATTTAATATTTCATTATAAACATTTATTATAAAAACATTTCATATTGCACTCAGTGGGTACCATCCCTTCATCAAATATCACAGACTTCCCAGAACACATATTAATAAAAACATTTAACACACTGTGAAGTTAGTATACATCAGTGACAACATTTTTTAACCAAACCAACACTCCATAATGTACATGTCACCCCGCCTGTACTTTAAAGAGTGGTTCCGATCATTATATCTGTATTGACCTTCTCCTCTGATCACCAGCAGAGCCTTCATCAGGACAAAATGAATCTTGTGCTAAGTATTGTTTGCTGTTGATTTTCACAAATCTTTTTTTCACATGCGGAACTATAAAAGAGATAAAAAATAACCAAATGAATAATAAAAAACAGACCTATGGGATATTGATCTTAATTCACAGTGTAGAACGGCTGGTATTGAGGGCGAGTTTCTTTTATGGTTTTATTTTCAATGGATTCAATCTCCGCCAGGACCGATTGCTTCTCCTTAAATAACAAGAATTACTTTATTACATTATTCTGAGCATCTCTTGTAACTAATACTGCGCTTTCATTTTGTTAAAAGCTATTGTGTCAAATAGCAATACAGAAAAAAGAATGCAACCAACTTAAAATACATTAATGTGGGCAATGGCTAGATTATGGACTATAAAGGTAGAGCGGAGTATTGCAAATAGGTTAGACCTGAATAGAGAACTACAATTCCAAGCATATCAGAACCCTGAGTGATGTTGATCATGGAGTTAAGGGCTAATTGTGCACTGCATACTAAGCATGTGTGGATAATGAAAGTATATTTAGAATATTGATCCATGCAAATCTGATGTACAGGCAGATGCCATCTGGTAAGTGGGGGAACACATACAATGGCCAGATCATGAAACTAAAAGTAGAGTTATAGATATGAAGTATACACATTATATCATCTGTGTGGGGACTACTTATGGTGCCATCTGTGTTCTCACCATGAGTGATCTTAGGCACATTTTTCAAGGTTAAGGCCTTGAAAATATCTTTGTTGTACTTTCAATATAGTATCTCCAAGCGAAATCCTCAACTTCGCGTCACAAAACAAAAAGAACTTTGCAGGATATGTGATGTCATCAGTGATGTAATTTAAGATGCCCTCTGCGATGTTGTCTGTGATGTCATGTGTTTTGCTAATAATAGCGCTTGTCTGGCTTGCGAGTTATGGTTGCGTAACTTATTATAACTGGCAAATAGCTTTGTTTTTTCAATTTTGTGTTGTAACCATAATCCCCATTTAACACAGTGTTTTAACTGAATATATAGATACATTCAGTGAAAAAACGCTGTTAAAGGTACTTTATGGTTGAGTTGCACTAATGAGAACCTATGAAATTCATTGAAAAAAACATTGTTGAAGGGACGTTATGGTTGCAAGGTAAAATCAAAAAGCCAAAGAAATCTGCCACCACCATGCACTGCTAAGGCTAACACCCAGGATATAAAAGATGACATCAAAAATGGCATCATCAATGATATCACTGATGACACCCCATATCCTGGGCAGTTGTTTTTGTTCAGTGACAGTACACATTTTAAGCAGAGGACCTGATCTGGTCATACTGCATTGAGAACATGATGCACATACTCGAAATGTGCTGCATATGTTGACCTTAACCTAGTGCTATGTTTTTAATGTACTTTCCTTAGGGTTTGGCCTGAGCTCATGGTGCAAAAACATGGAACAATAATCAGGCCCCAGACGGACAATACAATCTTTATGTATGATGATGAACTCTAATCTTAGTGTCATTACTGGTCATAGTATTTTAGAGTTTTGCTCTATGTGCCTCAGATTTGTGTGCATTGGTGCTCTACATATACTCATGTGTGTAGTAAGGGGGTCATTATAAGGTTGGCGGTAGGGGTTTAACGGGGCCGGTAGAGCTGCCGGCCCCGTTAAACCCCTACCGTCCTATTACGAGGTCTCCTTGCGGGACCTGGTAGGGACGCCTGGTTTTACCAGGCAGCCTTCGCGGGTCCCGCGAGGCCCGTTGTTAGCATGCTCACCGTTCCCATTGAGCCCTATGGGGGCTCGAATGGGAATGGGGAGGTACCGGGTCCGGGTTCCTTGAATGAGGAATTACTGGGTCCTCCAAGGTTGGAATGGCCCGTTAATTCCTCATTCGAGGAACCCGGACCCGGTAAGTGGGTAGCCATGCCGCTATCAGCAGCATGGTGACCTCCTACCGTGTAATGAGGCCCTAAGTCTTGCATTGTTAGCTTCTGATTCCAACTTTAATTAGTCAAGATTCTGATAGGGTTGTGTTTATGATTCTACTGGATATCGGATCACGAATACTCTACTTCTATTGTCCATACTGAAGCCATTGCCTATTTTTATCTATTAGATTGCCATATTAACAACAAATATTCTGAAGAACATTTCTATTTAAATAAGAACATTTTGTTATTCATAGAGTAGTTCATGCAAGGCCTTCCGATCACCCGTGATATGTTGCTAGCCACAATCTAAACAGAACCCCTTGTACAGACTTTCCATCAGGATTGTTACAGAAGAGTGGTGTCCTATGTGATGTCATCAGTGATGTCATAAATGTCATCATTTGTGATGTTATTGTTGATGTCCTGGGTGTTAGTCTCAGTCATGTATGACAGTGACATGAGTTATGGTTGCATAGCTTAACATAACTGCCACATTTTCCTTGTTTTTTCAATTTTACCTTACAACTATAACGTCCCTTTAACAAAGGTTTTTCAATTATTATATATATTATAGGGCAGGAGTTGCGCCCTATAGTTAAGGTGACTCGGACTCACATAGGAACCTTGAAAAAATGAATTGCTAATAACTTTTGACTCGTGCAATAAATTTGGCAGAAATGTCTAAGTCAATTAGGGATGCAAGGACCCACCAGACCGCAAAGTTTGGTAAAGATTTGTTAAACAATAAAAATGTTATTAAGAAAAAACAGAAAAATTCATTGCAGCCTACTTCACATTCATTTTCCCGCAGACGAAAAAGGTCAGTTTTTGCTGGAGCGCACAGCAAAACTGTTAGATGGATATGGACCAGGTCTGAAATAACTTGTGCACAAAGCTTTGACTTGAGGCCTTTTTGTGGTTTGGGGTTATTCTGTGCAGTCGTTTTTTAAACATTTGATGGAGAAGAGGGTTCCAACTTCTACAAAATAGATAGTTATATCTCGTGTAAATTGCCAAAAACTGGTATTTTTAGAAATTAACCAGCACCTATTTTTGTTTTTGCCCTGTGCGAGAGATAGCCGCGGCTATAGCCAAGGGTATTGGAAAATGAAATGCACAAAAAAAAGCCATTTGCAGGTCAAGACATATACAAATGCCATCAGTCTAGGGTGGAGGAGGATGGCATGAGGACAGGAAAAATAAGGGGGGGTGTGTGTTATCAATATGGGCAGGATACTAGAGATTTTAACACAATGGAGGGCTAATACACCTGATCATTGTCCAGTGCAAAACACTCTACATTCAAACGGAAAAAGGAGGGGACAAAGTGATTGGAGTATGGCAGGTGGTGCCTCTGTCCTAAATAATGGACAAGAGTGTTAAAAGGCAGGACAGAGAGATTGTCTAGCTGTCCCTACCTATCAAAAGCTCTCTGTAGGCTGCGCTGGTGTGCCGCCTATTTAAAAGTGGACAGAATAACAGTAGGACAAGCACTGTTTTTTTTCTTTTCTGTGTTTTATGTTATCAGATAATAACACAATCCGTAATTATATCTCACTTAATTCTCCCAGAACTAAGAACCTCTATAACTCAATTGTACATAAAAAGGGGCTGGTAAGACTACACCAGACTGCTTTTTGTAACACCATTGTATTAGCCATTAGTCTATGTACTTTTGTATTCCGAACCCCAATGATTTTCTATTAAAATCCTATGAGGACACCTAGGGCCTGATTCATGGAAGTCTTTTATAATGGCGCAATCCCATAAGAAAACATGAATCAGGCCCTAAGTGTGGTCAGTGGTGGACTCATTATTGTTTTGAGTCCCCAGTCATCAGATATCCAGTCTGTTTCGTCTGCAAGTTTCAGTGGTACAAGCTATTGCGCCCACTTTCTTCAGGACGGTCTTCGTTAAAATGGTTTTGCAATCCTCACTAGTCTTCTGTTTTTGCACTCATATGTGTGATTTGTTAACACATAGCAGTATTCCTACTGGGTTTGAGATGGCAACCGTGACCCTGCAAGGCAAATTTCATGGAGTCATAGTGCTGTTGTACATTTTAAGCATAAATCTACAAGAAATCAGATGTTGATTACAACTCCTGTGTACAAGTCATGTCACATCATACACACGTAATTCCACATAGCAATGACCATGCTCTCTTAAAACTGTTTAAGGCTTCTGTCACAAAAGATTCCAGTGTCTAAATAGTTAACTTAATGAATCACAACGATATAGTTATATAGTATTAAAAGCTATTTAACCTGAATGGCTTTGCAGTAATCCCCAGATGAAGGATTATTCAGTTGCAGGGGTTATTTGTATTTCTCAGAAGGAAGTCAATTTGCCATCTGTCCACGTCATTTCTTCTATGAGTATGAAGGGGATTGGGAAGAAGAGAGAGAAGGGAAATGGACTAAATGCCCAATCTTGCTGTTTCTAAATAAAGTGCCAAGTATGTAATTTCTGCCTATGCAAGGTCGGGCAGATCATTTTATGAAGCAGGTTCATGTACATGTTCCTGTATTCATAAATGAAAGTTCTGCCACCTGCTGTCTTACCTTCAAATCTGCCGTACACCCGGCACACTGTAAAATTCTGTGTGTGTTCAGAAATGTAAGGACCAGAACTCTATGTCTCGTAACTACTGGAGTAACGTGATCATGTGCTAGATCATGTGTCTATGCAGTAATGGCGCCAGAGTTGACGTACGTTCGTCGCATGAGAAGAGTGTCTCTAATCCAAGGTCAGGCACAGCAGGCACTGTGCTCCACAGTGCTTTCTGCCGCTTGAGTCTACACCGGGCTGTGTTTATGACATCCTGGGTTTAGGAGGCAGCTGAGCCCTGGTGGCAGAATTAACGGATCTACAAAGCACATACTCAATATGGACACAAGTATTTTCATGTTGTTGTAATTTAATGTGCATCTACTGTGTCCCCCTGGTCTTGTGTTAGAATTACTTATTCTTGATGGTCAGTCGTTACCAGAGGTTGGTAAAACTGCACCAGAGTGTCTCTCATATTCTGTCATTTTTTTATTGCAAAACATTATTTTGGAACAATGGACTATCCCACATTAAGTATGGGCCATAGTTTCAATATTTCTTTTTTAATTCTATTGATTTTGGTAGAATAACTGAAGACAGCTGTTATCAGTTGTTCTCCCCCAGATCTTTTATCCTGTCTGAGGGTTATCTCACTGGAAATGTTCTGTACTCTCTTTCTTGCATGTTTTATCAATTTCTTAGGGAATCCCCTTTCTCTGGGGTAATTTGTCAAGGCTATAGCTAGTGTATCATATTCTGTGAGTTCCGAGTAATGTCTTCTGTGTCTTAAAAATTGCCCAAATGGTAAATTGTCCCGGAGATTCCTAGGATGGAAACTGGTATAGCCCAGGAGGGAGTTCTGGTGTGTTCGCTTTCGAAAAAATCTTGTTAGGAACTTTCCATTATGGGCTCTGATTGATCTCTACATCCAAAAAGTGGATTGACTGTTTGCTCAAATACCCGATCATTAGGTAAACAAGTAATCAATATTCATGACTTCATGATAGATAATGATATTAATGTCATGTGCCTGACAGAAACTTGGTTAGAGGAATCAAGTGGACCAAGTATCGCTTTGGCCACACCGAAATTATATCATTTCTTTGGCCAGAATTGGGAGCATGGTAATGTTGCAACAACATAGACACAAGTGAGACAGACACACAGCAGACGAGACACCAAGAGCTCCAGCAGGATTAAAGAGCAGGAAGCGATTCATTCAAGGAGTAAGGTTTTCAGCGTATGACGAAAGCTGAGATGGTTTTCCTCAAGTCTCACATTAGAAGGAAGGGAGTTACATATTTTAGCTGACGCAACTGGAAAGGATTAACCTTGGCCATTGTTCTGATTGAAACATAAAGATCTTACTAACCTCATTTCAGAGGAGCACAGAGTTCTAATCGGGACAAAGGGAAGAATCAGGGATTTTGGTAAGCAAGGGAGGTGCCATAAAGACAGTTGTGTACCAATATTGCTGCTTTGAAGCATATACGAACGGTGATGGGAAGCCAGTGGAGTTCTTGCCTACTCAGAGATGTGATCCCACTTTGATTTGTTTTTGAAAATTCCAACTGCATTGTTCTGGCAAATTTGAAGTTCAGATAGGCATTTCTTATTAGCTCCAATCAAAAGTGAGTTCCAATAATCAAGTCTAGACAAGGTTATGGCCCGAGTAATAGAGCCACAGTTTTTCTCAGATAGGAAGGGCCAGGTCTTCCTCAACAGTTGGAGATAAATGGAGCAGTTTGTAGACACTCGGTTTACGTGAAGGTCCGAACAAAGAGATGAATCCAGGTAAGTGACATGCGTTTTGAGCCTTTCTACAACTGAGATATCACAATCGTCAAGGTGAAAAGATTGAAATGTAAGGTCCATTTTAGCTTTAGTTTGGGGTCAACCAAAGATCAATAACTCTGTTTTGTTTACATTAATGTGGATCCAATTGGTATTCATTCAAGACTCAATTGAAGCATAGATGTACCCTAGATGGTTCAAGTCCAAAGAGTAGACACCCGATAGTTCCATCACCAATTGGGTGTTGTCAGCAGAGTTAGTAAAGAAGACACCCATGCCTTTCCTGGAGGCTACACAAAGGGCTGACATAAAGATTGAAAAGTAAGCTAGACATACAGCGCCCTGTGGAACACCACAGGTGATCAGAGCTTGAGAGGATGTTACCTACCCACAGCACACTCTTGACATCTGATTTGCCAAGAAGGAATACACCCAGTCAATAGAATCCTGACCGAATAGACCCACATCTTTTTATGTGTGAAGTAGTCATTTGTGGTCCAGAAAATCAAAATCTGCTGAGAGATTTAAAATAACTAGAAGCCCTGTGTGTCCCTTATCAATGATTCCCAGCATATATGTCTAAAGATCTAGCAAAGCTGTCTCAGTGAAGTGTCAGGGTCTAAACCCTGACTGCCTACGGTGTAAAACCCCAACAAATTCCATGAATGAATGAAGTTGTACTGTAGCAATTTTATCTAAGGTTTTCAATAGAAAATTGCAGTTGGTGATTGGTCTCATATGACTGGCTTCCATGGGATCCTGGTCGTTTTCTTCAGTAGTGGGGTAACTATGACTACCTTGATGTCCTCTGGTACCAGTTTGTGATGAAAGGATGAGTTAACTAATCTAACAAGAAAAGGGGCAAAAACGTCCTTGTTGTGAAGTGTCAGTTTTGGTGGAATCACATTTTCTGGACGGGAGGACAGATGCATTGTAGATAAGGTATTATTCATGTCAGCAATCAATACAGGATGGAATTTGAAATGCTGTGATCCTGTCTCACTAGCGTGCACAACAGTAACTGGATCAGGCTTGAGTTCTATTAGAAAATCTTGATTTTATCACTGGCTTTCAAGATCTTGGTATCAAAAGCAAGCTGAACTTAGGTATAATCCAAATCACTAGGTGTATCAGTTGTTGCCTGGATTTGTAGAGCCACTAGTTAATTGAAAACCTCAAAGAGTTTTTTTGGGTTGTTATTTGCAGCATCTATCTGTTTATTAAAGAGATTCTTTTGTGTTTCTAGAATAGTAACACAGTAGATTTTTTCAAGGGTCTTCCAATTGATCTTATTCACCTCATTGGGATCTTTCAGCCATTTACCCTCTTCTTTTCTTTTATCTTTTTTCATTGTATGCAGCTCTTGGGTGAACCATTTCTGATGACATGGGTTCTCTCTACTTAATATAGGTTTAAAAGGGGCCACTTTGTCCAACATTTGGATCGTAATAGACTTAATGGTTGACAGTAAGTTGGTTGGGTGATCAAGATCATTGGAGGAAAGCATAACCAGATGAATGGAGGTCTGCAGACCTGTCAGGCAAGTTTTATGAAAACTTTGACTAACAACTTTCGTTAATGGCTTCTTGGCCTTTGAGGGGGGATCATGCAACTGGATCTGAAAAACAATAGCATAATGATCTGACCATATGCACGGGATGGTGCTATGAATATGCACATCTGGATTTTGGGCCACGACCCAGTCAAGAGTGTTACCTTTGGCAGTGGTGGCCTCACTCTTAGCCACAGTAAAGTCAATGTCATTTAGGATCCCAACAAGTGTGGAGGCTTCTTTATCAGCTTCATGGTTTAGCCAGTGATTGAAATTGACAGAAGTGAGGTGGAGCGATTAGGACCATTCAAGTCTCGTAAAAGTGCCAAGAGATCTTCATTGAAGCTTGGCACATCAAATGGGGGGTGATAAATTAGGATGAAGTTTATGAAACTACTAGGACTTGTGCTCATCTTTAGGTGAGATATTTCCCATGTTTGCCAAGAGATAAGTGGTTGAAAAAATGTCAAGGTAATTTTGGCAATAATAGCCACACTGCCCCCATGCTCCAAAGCACAATTTTGAAATGTGATAGTGTATCCATTGGGGGTTGCAAAGGAGATCATAGGGCCACTTGTATTCATGACCCAGGTTTCACTTAAAAAGAGCATATCCAAATCTTGTTGTAGGCTGTAGTCATGAATGTTAGAAGCATGGTTATTAAGGAATATGGTATCTCCTGAACACGTAGTGAAGAACTGCTCACATTTCTTGACTCTAATTTTCCATCCATTCTTATTCTACTAGATCTCTCCTCTGTATTCGATATGGTCAACCATTCCATCCTCATAAAACAGCTCCTTGATACTCTTGGTATCTTGGAGCGGGCACCGGACTGGCTGACCTCCTTCCTCATGGACGGTCCCTCTCAGGTTATCCTAGGCTCTTTCTCCTCTCCCACCTCTTTCTCCACCTGTGGCGTTCCCGTGGCTCCAACCTTTCTCCCTGGCCCTTTTAACATTGATCCTGCTCTGCTTGAATACCTAATTTCCACTTTCTCCCCTTACTTCAAATGATATGCAGATGACACACAACTCTTCAAACTTCCCTCTGATCTTCTACTTACTTCCTCCATCACAAACAAAAGTCTCTTGCCAGCCAACTAGCAACAATGAAACTACATCAACTAGTCAAAGAAGCAACCCACACGGTAGGATATACACTAGACGCAATGTTCGCCAACAAAAACCTCATTCGCACGACACCACCAATTCAGATCCTCTTGAGCGACCACCCTCATCATTCCCTTCATAATCACACTGCCAACTGTAATAAGCAAGCAACAGGGAAAGTTACTGACCATCATGAAAAGAAACTGGAGAACCATAAAAAACTCAAACTTAACTAAACTACTGCAGATCACCAAACCACAAGCGACAACTATGGACGAAGCATTAAAATAGATCTACTTCACAACTGGATCACAACAACAATTGACGTGATAGCCAAAGAAAAACCTTTTACTATCACAAAAGAGCAACGGCAAAAGACCATACCGCAAAAGAACCAAAAACTTGAACTAGAATGGAGGATCAATAAAGATTGCGGAAATAAACTCAAACTTCAAAAACACAGCCGATCATACAAAAAGGTTATACAAAAAGCGAAAAGTAAATACCACGACAACAGAATCCTCTAAGCATCAAACACCCAAAAAGAATTATTTAAAACAATAAATGAAATTAAAAACCCACCCAGCTGCAACAACGCTCCAATACCATCGAAGAAACTTTGCAATGATCTCACAGACCATTTACAACAAAATCATGACCTTCGAACAGACCATACAAAACAGACCATGCAATGCCAAAATTGAAGAAAACCACCGCTGTAAGGAACCCTGGAACAAACTCTGCAGCTTCCCCCAAATATAAGTGGAGACATTTGTCAAGCTGGTAAATCTAAGCAACAAATCAGGTTCCCCGGCAGATCACTGCCCTCTGACATTTACAAATCAATCCCCTCACAAGGAACACTGATGGAATACTACAGGAACACTCTCAACCAATCAATCTCAACAGGGAAAGTGCCACACTCCTTCAAATCAGCATACACCAAGCCTCTCCTCAATGATACAGCAGGAAACCTAGAGGAGCTCTCCAATTACAGACCCATCTCCAATGTACCCAGCTAAACTCCTGGAAACACACATATATAGAAAAATCAAAAAATTCATAGAAGAGCAGCGGCTATTAAACCAGGCACAAGTAGGCTTTAGACCGATGAGAGAACGGAAACAGCACTTCTCTCAATCTGGGATGATCTAAAGGCAAACGCTGACTCACAGTACCACTTTCATACTTCTAGAGCCCGCTGCGGCATTCGACAGAGTTGACCACAACATCATCATGATGATATTGGAAGAATTTGGAATCACTGACAATGCCTTACTATGGATCACATCCTTCCAAACAAACAGAACAGAAACAATATGGATGAAACCTTTCAAATCCAGCCCAAGAGAGTCGTCATGCAGAATCCCACAAGGATCATCCTTCTCCCCATTACTATTCAACATCTACCTGTCCCAACTCATCAAGATCATCGAAAGACATGGACTCACCTGTTACAACTTTGCTGATGACACACAAATAGTCTATAAAATACAAGACTCACAAGAAGAAAACACAACATTAGTGAACTGCCTTTGTGAACATACAACTGGATGAACTCAAACCACCTCAAACTCAACCCGCGCAAAACAGAAATATTGATTATCACAAAAAAGGAGGAGACAACCACTACATCCCCTTGCCAACAGAACTTTGTAAAACCCCAGCCCCATCATCGATTGTAAAAAACCTTAGAGTCCTGATCGACAACAAACTTACTCTAGAGCCACAAGTAAATGCTCTAATCAAGAAATGCTTCTTTCTCTGGATCCTACCATTCCTATTGTTCACTAACAAAACAAATACCGTCATCGCTCTCGTCATGTCCAGAGTAGACTATACCAATAGCTTATATTTTAGCATGCCTGAACGACTTCTAAAAAAACTCCAACACATACAAAATGCGGCAGCAAGAACACATGACACCGGCACTTAAAACGCTACACTGGCTACCTATCAAACAGTGAATCAAGTTCAAATCAATGTGCATCACGCACAGAGCAATTCACGACCAAGGCGCAGAGTTCCTTAGAAAAAAACAAAATGTACATCGCAGAACAAGGCCACTCAGATCCAGCAGCAACATCCATTTGGATCCAAAACGATATAACAAAAGAAAACTCAGAGGATCCTCTTTCACTCACCTCACCTCAAACACCTGGAACCAACTACCAAAGAACATTCGTAACACAAGAGATCACCTCCTATTCAGGAAACTCCTCAAATCCTGGCTCTTCATCCCATAACCAGGAAAAATGCCTATGGGGCATGCACAGCTGAAACAATGCTGAGAGAGAAGCCGATCCCCTATCCCTAAGCTATCGCCCATCAACAGAAGGGAACATCAATCTATGGCATATCAATCCAGCAATTGAAAGATAGATAATCTAGAGTCACACTAAAGAACGATCGCAGATCGATCCGGATGGAAAGGTAAGGATGATCTATCAAACACCTTGGACCACAAGTTATCACAGGCAGCAATGGACCACCAACAGTAAATAGATAGGAAGGGAGCGGTGAATGTTAAACACAGCACCTATACCTGTGTGGGGATAATGCTCGCCTAACCGAGTGAACTGAGATCGAAAACAACACTGCTGGATCCAGCCTCGCCACTACCCCTAGAAATGAGTCAGATAAGAAAGAAAGAGAAAGAATATACCTTGCCTTTATGACAATCGGATACATAGATCAATAATTACAAGGATTAAACAACATATAACCGACTAACCCAAAGCTCAAATTACTGCATACTTAACTCACAAGAAATCCACACAATTACTTCTCGCAAATCAAACTGCACGCACTTCACCACATCTCCTTGTTTGCAGATCTGCTTGAGCGCCTGGGGACCAATTCCATTGGTGACAGCGGGCGGTATAAATACCTTTAACATTAACATTAACATTCCTGAATACCTATCCGCCTTCCAGTCCTGGTGTGCCTCCAATGATCTCTGCCTCAATTCCATCAAGACTGAGATCCTTCCCATTGGGGCTTCTGCTCCATCATTCTTCCCTTCACTCTGGCCACCCTCTATGGGCTCCACCCCTCTGCCTTAATCTGAAGCCAGAAACCTTGGAGCAATCTTTGACTCCTCTCTTTCCTTCATACCTTACATCCAGGACCTTTCCAAGAAGGCACACATTCAACTCCACCTCCTCAAAGGAATCCTTCCTTTCCTCACTTTCCCCATAAACACAATGTCTCTAGAACTCTGGTACTCTCTAGGCTGGACTACGGACACAGCCTCTGCCTTAATCTACCTTCTTCCTCTCTACATCCCCTCCATTTTATCCAGAATAGGGCTGCAAGATTTATCCTTGGCCTCAAGCCCAGGGACCGCATCTCTACTGCCCTAGAATCTCTCCAATGGCTCCCAGTTGCTGTATGGATCAAATTCAAATCCCTCTGCGTAATCCATAAGGCTGTCTGGGACCAGAGACTACGCTATCTACAACTGGCTCTTGCCAAATGCTCTCCCTCCAGATCTTCATGCTCCTCTGGCGCCAACTCTCTGTGTGAGAAGCGCTTCTTCTCTGTTTTCAGCCAGATGTCCTCAAATACCGGAAGCTCCTCAAGGCTTTCCTTTTCACCTCCTCCTTTCCCTCTCCCTCGCTAAACCCCACAGTCACTGAGATTGGTAACCAGTGCACTTATGTGTCCTTCTGGGTCCTGGCCCTCCCACCCAATGGCCTTCAGCCCCAGCCAATTCTCAGCACTTGCCTCTTGGCGCCCACTGGCCTGTGCTGTCTCACAGGCCTGCACTTATTTTATTGGCATTTGACCACTCTTACAAAGTGTTCTCTGCCAGGCCCTTAACAGCTGCTTGAAACTTGCTTCCTAGCACTCCCCTCCGTGGAACTCGTAGCACCTGCCCCCTTCCCTTGCCCCTTCTATCTCTCTCTGCACTTGCACATTCTGAATGATCTAGGCCTAGTAGGACCACCTCTTACTTTCTCTTCATTGTGATTATATTTGCCTTTCATTCCCATGTACCTTCCCCGTTGCCCTGTGGGTGCTTTGAAACACAATTTGCTTGATGGACAATCCAATAAAAGAAATACATGATTTTCTATATTTTTTTTTCTTTAATGATAGGGTGCATTTTAGAGTCAGAGATTGCACAAAACTAGAAGCTTCAACGTCCAATACCTCGTATGGGTGGCACTGATCTTTTAATTTCAGACATTCCTTCACTCATGGATTTGGCATGTCTTGATGATGATCAATTTGATCCATCTAATATTGATTTTTCTGATTTTGACATCAATCCCAATTGGGACATACGTACCAAGCTAAAAAGTAAATCCAGATTCAATCCTCAATTTCCTGTCGGCGGCTGTATTGAGGCTTTCCATGACTTATGCATCGAGGATTTCAGAAAACTCCGTCATAAGGCTGGTACTAGCAAACAGAATCTCACTATTGCCCAACGCCAGGCCTTGAATGAACTCCAGCTGCTATCTAATATTGTCATCAAGCCAGCCGACAAGGGCTCAAATGTGGTCATCCAGGACAGAACTAAATATGTCATTGAAGCCAACCGACAATTACATGACCGCCAATGCTACATTAAAATGTTGGAAGACCCATCAGAAGAAATCAGGACAGAATTGATTGCTCTTTGTACCAGGTGGATGAATGAAGGTCTACTTGAGGATGATTTGGTTAAATTTCTCACTCCTACATGCTACACTATTCCTACCATTTATTTCCTCCCTAAAACGCACAAATCCCTCATTAATCCCCCAGGTAGGCCTATTGTTACTCTCTGTGGCTCATTATTGGAACATCTAGCCCAATTCATTGATGAAACATTGATCAAATTTGTCACGGCTTTACCTTCCTACCTGAGGGATACTAAGGATTTTCTACAACACGTTACTAATATACCTTGGGAGGAAGGCTTACTTTTGGCCACCTTAGATGTAGTTTCGTTGTACACATCTATCAGCCACACTGTTGGTATATCTGCATGTAAATACTTTTTGGACACTCGTTCTTTAAATTACCTTGGACACAGCACTATGATTTTGGATATGCTTTCATTCTGTCTACACAACAATGTTTTTATTTTTGAAGGCCATTTCTATCGGCAAGTAAGGGGGACTGCGATGGGAAGTACCTTTGCACCATCCTATGCTAATCTCACAATGGGGTGGTGGGAGGCTACTTTCCTTTCTGACCTATTACTATCTTTCTTTCCGACACAGATTATCTCTTGGTGGCGGTTTATTGACGATGTTTTTATCATTTGGAAGGGCACCGAAACTGATTGGCTTTCATTTGTCAAAAGTATCAATAATAACCAGGTCAATCTCAGCTTTACTGAATGCCACAGCCGTACTAAAATTGTTTACCTGGATGTAACCGTCATGATGGATGACTCAGGTATCAGTACGGCATTACATAAGAAATCCACCAATACTGGCTTGCCACTTCATGCCAATAGCTGTCATCCCACACCTTGCAAAAAATCAATCCCTTATGGGGAATTTATTCTATATCGTCGCAATTGCTCCAACATTGCATGTTTTGATTATCATTGTGCACAAGCAGCTATGGGTTTTCTGAAGCAAGGTTACCAAAAAAGAACAATAGAAATGGCATATCTCCGAGCTCGTGGCATGTCTAGAGATACCTTGATTTATGATACTGGTTCCAAAACTGTTTCAAATGATGATCCTAGACTCATCATTACATTTGACACTTCGTCCAATGACATTCGTAAAATCGTAGCAAGACATTGGCATGTTCTTACCCTTGATGCTGATTTGAAGCCCATTTTGGGCAAGCGTCCAACTGTGACTTACAAACGTGCTCCTTCTCTAAGGGACAAACTTGTGTCTAGTTTTCTACCTCCAATGGGCAAGATCCAGCGTTCCAATACATGGCTTCCAGCCTCTCATACAGGATTCACTAAATGTATGAAATGTAAAGCATGTGCCCATGCTATTGTCAAGAAATTCTTTGTGCATCCTATCACACAAGTCCAGCAGATGATATGTCATTCTATTAATTGTGATATAAATTTTGTTGTTTATGTGCTTTCGTGCCCTTGTGGACGTTGGTATGTGGGCAGTACTACCTGTAAACTAAAACTCAGAATTCTTCAACATCCGAGAGCCATTAAGAACTCTGATCCGACATATCCTATGGCCAAGCATTTTAAATCTGTACACAACAATGATGCTAATTTATTAACATTTTTCGCTGTGGCACATGTACCCCCTCATCCGAGGGGCGGTGATCGTACTTTGAGGCTGAGACAACTCGAAACCAGATTCATCTTGGATCTTGACACCAAATTTCCCAGAGGTCACAATGTAGACGAGGAATTGCATACCTTTCTGGGAACTTAATTTTGTTCCCATGCGTAATTTTCATTTTCATTATTGCTTTTTCCTTGTCATTTATGCTATGTTTTCCATGGTTGGGGTTATTTTGTCTCTCTGGTTTATCACTTCTGTATTTCTGTATTCCTGCTCTATTTCTGATGGTTTATTCGCAGGTATTGACTGATCTTTTTCTGTTTTTGCACTTATGCTGATTATTTTGTCTCACCTGTCTGTTTTAGCTGATTATTTTGCAACAGGGGGAGTGTTGTCTCAACTATGTTTTGCTTATTTTGGGGATTTATATGTAGTCCTTTGTTTTAGTTATTTGTGTCATTCCCTTCATTTCCTGACATTGCTTTTTATTACCCTTCAATGCTTCAAAATTTCTGTTCTAGTCCATTGTATGTTCTGGATCTGTTATATTACGTTCGTGCCTTCAGCTTTAGATATTTTGACATCATGGTTTGCACTTGCACTTTGATGATTTAGCTGCTAATTTTTGCAATTTTGCACAGTTCATCAGATTGATGCACCAGCACCTTATTACATCCACCATTTCGGAGGCTGGATAGGCATACTGGTGCCTTGCTGCTTTATTTTGCTCTTTTGCACTTTATAATTGACATTTGATGTTTTAGCTGCTATCTCTGCTGTTTGCACTAAAAAATATTTTGCCGGCTGTATTATCCTGCTGCTAATTTTTAACATTTAGGTCCAGTCCTACTGTTTTTAACCTGATTTTACATCTAATCGTGGTTGACTAGTTTTATTGTCATTGTATTGCATTGTTTATTTTTAGTGTTGGGAATGGCTTTTTTCACTGGACTGACTATGCATTTATATGGGTTTTTTTTTAATATTGGTTTATTTATTTTGAGTGTGGCTCATTATATCTTTTATGCTATGCGATTATCACACTGTTATTTCATACACTGTGTATTGATATGTTGTCAAGTCCCCTTATATGTATTTTTACATGTTTGAGGTCCTCTTTGCTTAATTTAGAGACTATGGTGTTGTACTCTTTAATTTAAAATCCGGGTCAGTTTGAGATTTTCTCTACTGATCATTGATAAAAGCATCTGCAAAGCACTGTGCTCTAATCTTTTAAGTTAGCATATATGCACACTCCCTTCCAACATGGCCGCCCCTGTTCCCTTGCAATTGGTAATAGCCATTGCCATCGACATAGTTGAAGTACCATTATCGATGATGTATTTACACTGTCCAACCTTCTCCCCCTTACGTGATCAAGCGCTTAGTATAGCGCGAAACGCGTTGTTTGCAGGCTGCTGCCCCTAGGCGTCCTGTTGTTGTTCTGTCTTCTATGTGCTGCTATGTATCGTGTATTTGCCTTTTGCACGATGCGTTTGGTTTTTAACTTATCAAAACATTAAAGACATCAGTAATTCCTATACTGTGTCTGTTTGTTTTTTCCGAACCCTTTTGAACCTGGCATTCATGTTTGCGCCTGCGGGAGTGCGATTCGCTCTTTCCTCCTTTTTCTCCATATATATATATATATATATATATATTACATGGACGCGGTATCGTCCATGTAGTTATGGTGTTAAGTTAGTGTTTCCATAGGAAGAGCATTTTTTGGGTGGCTTATAACTCCCTCTGGACGAATCCTCACCAAACTTTGCAAAAAAAGTATATGGCCCACTCTGAATTTTTGCAAAGTTTGGAGAGCTTTGGTCCGGGGGGGCAAAGTTAAAGGGGGGTCCCAAAACTTGTGTTTTTTCCCATAGACATAATGGGAAAAAACTTTGCGCACGCCTACAGCCCAAACTGCTGGACGGATTTACACCAAATTTTCAGCAGGAGCAGGGACTTGGGCCCGAAAGCGTGCTTTTGCAAATTTGGTGTAAATCCGTCCAGTCGTTTTTTTAAAATGACCAAAACGTAAGGCAAAAAAATTAGTGATATCTCTGTTCGCTCCGCGGACGGACTTCCCGGTTTGCTCCGCGGACAGTGCCCCGATTGGCCGAGCGGATTGCGTGATGTCCGCGGACATGGGACGTGTTCGCTGATTGGACACCGTGGGGCGTGGAGCGCGTCAGATTTTCTGTGGCGCCCGCCATCTTGCATTCGCCGTCGACCGCGGACAGCGCGGTGAAACTTGGATTAAAAATTGTATTTAGTGGAGTGTGTTGGTGTGTAAGACTGTTTGGGGAGGGTGGGGGAGTAAGAGATAGGCTCAATGTTCTGTTTTTTTTATGTGCTAGACGCTTTTGTTGTGTTCGATTTGTCTGCGGACAACACGGCTGTTCTGAAATTTTGTAAATAAACTAAATGGTGGGGTGTTCTGAGGACGGAGTATGTGTCCTTTTTGTTCGCAAGCAAGCTAAAATTGAGCTAAGAACACTTGCAGTGTCCTTAAATGTTCGTACATAAACAAAATGGGGGTGTCCTGAGGACGCTGTCCGTATTGTACTCTGGCAAGTTGAATGTGTTCTAAGAACACTCGCGGTGTCCCCAAATGTTTGCAATTAAACAAAATGGGGGTGTTCTGAGAACGCTGTTCGTATTGTTCGTTGTCAGGTTGAAAGTGCTCTAAGAACCCTCCTTATGTCCGCTGATAGTACAATTTCCTATGAGCCTTACCCGACTTTTTGTCCACTAAAGAAACGATAAATCAGGCTGCTGTGCGTCGACATTTTGTGATAATCCTATCACTTGCGCCATCGACCTGGCTGACCTGCTTTTGCGACACTAAATCATATGTCCCCCCCGTAAGCCTGACATTATCAAAGCATTCATATTCCCCGCATCTCTCTGTGACGTTACAGGGTGCGTAGCCAAACGCGCTCAGTCGTCTCCAGTCCTACGCGACTTTACACAGAACCCGGAAAACAACACACATCATCTCACAACACAGCGCGCCACAATTCGGAATATGAAACTGTGATTTAAAAGCAAACAGCAAGATTGTACAGTTCGTAAAGTACATTTATTTGACATCAAATGTTTAGAGAATATTCAGCGATTTGCATTTGTCTTTGTTGTCGATCCGCAAAAGTTCATCTGGAGCCGCGCGCTGTTCCTTTGCGGTACAGAGGGTGTTAGATCAGCTTACAACACAGTGCGCCACAATTCGGAATATGAAACTGTGGTTTAAAAGTAAACAGCAAGATTGTACATTTGGTAAAGAACATTTATTTCACATCAAATGTTTAGAGAATATTC
The DNA here is from genome assembly GCF_040938575.1 of Ambystoma mexicanum. Lineage (NCBI taxonomy): Eukaryota > Metazoa > Chordata > Amphibia > Caudata > Ambystomatidae > Ambystoma > Ambystoma mexicanum. The sequence continues at coordinate 1,431,368,717 of NC_090921.1, read as the reverse complement.
AGCGATTTGCATTTGTCTTTGCTTTCGATCAGCAAAAGTTCATCTTGAGCCACGCGCTGTTCCTTTGCGGTACACAGGCTGTTGGTTTATGATAAAAGAAGCAAATGGTAACACTGATAATCGGAAGGCTGCTCCAACAACGAGGCATTAGGGTACACAGGCTGTTGATTTATGATAAAAGAAGCAAATGGTCGCACTGATAATCGGAAGGCTGCTCCAACAACGAGGCATTAGACCACCATAATGGTTGGTATGTTGCTTCTAGCCGCTAGTACTGTGTAAGGGCATATTAGTCCTTGGCGATTGTCCCATAAAATGGTGAGGGTCATGAAGTTTCTTACATGGAGCTGCACCTGGCAGTTAAAGAAACCATCGGCTGGGGTCTGAAAATCGTGGCATTGACAATACGGAAGGACGTATCTGTTTTAAAAAAACATAAATTAGTCTCACCAGCCGATCTTCATTAAAAATATTCATTTTATTTATTAGGGCGTGAAACTATTTGCTAGCGAGGATAGTGCAACGGATTATGTTAACTTATTCCCATTAACCCACCCTCTGGCCTCTGCCTTTTTCAGAGCCCTCTAAGCGACAGGGGACCAATTCAGCGGTGATAGTGCGCAGTAGAAAACACTATGCCACATTGAATGAACAAGTACAACTTAACCGGGCTTTAACGCCACGCTATTGTTATTATATTCTGGTATAAAATAATCTAAAGGGTTACTTACATTATATTGGCATTTTCCATTGTCTAAGCGTAGTGCAGTCCCAAAATACGACTCCGTCTGTGCCAACGATCTTTCTCATAGTGATATAATATATAAAAGTGGTTTCGTTTCAGAAATGTCATCCTTATCGTGTCTTACGTTTTTGCAACACTCCTTCAAAAGAAGTCTTTTAGCACAATCCATGTCTGTCAAGGTAAAAAAACAATAGAACCTTATAGTGCGAGTCGTGGGCCTCTCCGGCACGCGAGCAAAAAATGGAAGCGGCTTACCTTCACTGTAAACGACCATAAATTCTTAGTTTGCAACATTCTGTGTACAGCCATCTCTGAGAAATTGTTTTTTACACTCCATCTTTGTATATTGTTTGCGTGCTAATAAAAAACGTTGTTAACGGGACGTTATGGCTAAGTTACACTGCTAAAAACCTATGAAATTCAGTGAAAAAAACTTTGTTAAAGGGACGTTATGGTTCCAAGTAAAACCGAAAAACCCCTGAAATTCGCCAGTTATGGTAAGCTAAGCAACCATAACTGGTGCCACCACCATGCACTGCTAAGACTAACACCCACGACATCAAAGATGACATCACAAATGTCATTGATGACATCACTGATGACATCACATGTGTATGTACTTTTCATGAAATATGTGTACAAGGGATTCAAGGATCATTGCAATAAATATCATACCCTAATTAATGCTTTGAACGATGCATTGATATAAATAGCATTCTATTATGGGGTTCTATCTAGTATACTAAACTACTAATGCAGAAACATAGCATTGTGTGCAGCGTACAAGATGAAGGTATAATATTCGTAATGTTAATATGTTGAATAATTAAATGATAATTGTTTTCTTAATAGATTTTTGTGTACTGTGAAATATATAATAAGTAGCTAATAAAGCCCATGTATTACATAATTGCATTACTATAGAGAAAACACAAAGAGACAAGAACACATACCAATATACATATACATAGGGTAAATAGCAGCTTTGAAACAGAGAAATCATCATTTATTTGCATGAAAATAATGCTGTCTTTAAAGCTTGTGTCTTCCCCTATGTATATGTTTCATATGATGTGACTGGACTCTAAGGGAATTACTATGAGAACCTGCTTGTAGGATACGTCTACAAATAAAATACATTTTTTAATTTCTGACTGTTACTGAAGAAAGCCATGTGGCCTAGATATGTCAGCAAAAGAAAAAAGAGTGAGCCAGAAGAACACTCGCGGTGTCCTGAAATGTTCATACATAAAGAAAATGGGGGTGTTCTGAGGACGTTGTCCATATTGTTCGCTGGCAAGTTGCATGTGTTATAAGACCACCTGCGGTGTCCTGAAATGTTCGAAAATAAACAAAATGGGGGTGTTCTGAGGACGTTCTCCATATTGTGTGACTGCTTAGCTGTATGCAATGAGGGAATGGCAGAGAGAGTGAAGTGGAAATGGTAGAAGGGCTGTCCAAGAGTTACGCGGTCCGTGGACACCGCGGCTGTCCGTGGACAGGATTTGCTACATCCGGGGTTTTCCAGAAAATCCAGCATGGAAAGAAGACTGTAGGGATCAGCCAATCAGATGTTGAGGTTGTGGATTTGTGTTGAAAGAGACTGTGTGTAGTGAAGATGGCAGAAGTGGAGAAAGTCAGGGTGTTGGTGCTTGGAGATATGTTTGTGCATGGTTTACAACAGTATGCTCAATGCAGGCATGTTGCAAAGAATTTTGATGTTAAAGTAGGGGAGGTGGTGCGGAGCACTGTGCCTGATTGCAATGTACAGGGAATTGTACAAGTTTGTGAAGATATGGGCAGGATGAACAGTCCCCATGTGGTAGTTTTGCACTATGGTGCTTTCCATTTGGGCTATGTCAGTGCCCCTACTTTGTTGGCAGATATGGAACACTTGGTTCAAGCAGTAATGAACATCCTTCCAAATGCCAAAGTAATTTTTTCTGGAATACTACCTACGGCAATATGGGACAATAGTTCAGTTTTTTGTCCTCAGCAAAACAATGCTAGGTGTGTAATCAACCGAGGCATGTGTGACTTCATGCTTAGAGCTGGTATGTTCTTCTGTAATAATGAGAATATTGATTCCAGTAATGCTGTTTACTTTAAAGAAGATGGCATTTCCTTATCTTTTATGGGAAATGCCATGCTGTTTTGGAATGTAAGGGTTGCTTTGGAGAAGGTTATGTGAAGATTTTAGGAGTAAAGTAAGAAAAAAAAATACAAAATAACAGGTGTCTGTCAAGCATCTGCAAAAAAAACAAAAAAAGGCTGTTTTCAGAGCCAACCTCAAAGGGGAAATGGGGCACACTATTTAAATTTACATTCACCACGCTCAGATTTTTGATATGTCCGCGGACATGGTGGTAGTCCGCGGACATCGAAATCACTAGCTAGGGTTTCAGTATGTTCTATGTTACATGTATTTAAAGTCAGGGATATTATGGTTAAGTTGTGCTACTAAAATCCTATGAAATTCAGTAAAAAACCTTGTTAAAGGGACGTTATGGTTAAGTTTCGCTACTAAAAACCTATGAAATTCAGTGAAAAAACGTTGTTAAAGGGACGTTATGGTTAAGTTGTGCTACTAAAAACCTATGAAATTCAGTGAAAAAACTTTGTTAAAGGGACGTTATGGTTCAAAGTAAAATCGACAAACCCCTGAAATTTGGCAGGTATGGTAAGATAAGTAACCATAACTCGCGCCACTGTGCACTGCTAACACTAACACCAAGGACATCAAAGATGACATCACATATGTCATCGATGACATCACTGATGACATCACATGTGCATTTTCTTTTCATGAAAACTCTGTAGAAGGGATTCTTATAATGCTGACCAAAAGCTGTCAAGGATCAATGGGATAAATATCATGAGCTAATTAGTGCATTAAGCAATGCATTGATATAAATAGCATTCTATTATGAAGTTCTATCCAGTATACTAAGCTACTCATGCAGAAACATAGGCAGTGTGTGCAGCATACATGATGAAGGTGCCATATTCATAATCTTGCCATGTTGAATAGTGAAATGATAACTGCTTTCTTATTAGAGTTTTGCGTGCTGTGAAACATGTAATAAGTAGATAATAAAACCCATTTAATACATCATTATTACAGACAAAACACAAAGAGACAACACATACAAATATGAGTATATACAGGGACAGTGAAGTAAACAAAAAAGCAGAAGTAGCAGCAGAAAGAGTTCATAACCTAACTGATTGTCTTTATGCAGAGAAACTATTGCTCTGTTTCAAAGCTGCTACTTACTATATGTATGTGTATCACATGATGTGACTGCACCCAAAGGAAAGGAGAGTGAGTACAATGTATACAAATATGAGCATATACCGGGAAGGTAGAGTAATAAAAATAAAACTATGATAAAGTGCTGATAACCCTAATGATTATCTCCATGCACAGAAAGGATTGCTCTCTTTCAAGCCTGTGTCTTCCGCTATGTATATGTTTCATATGACGTGACTTGACCCTAAGTCTACAAATATAGTACCTTTTCAATTTTTACTTATGACTGTTACTGAAGAAAGCTATGTGGCCTAGATATGTCAGTAAAGGGAAAAAAGGGAGAGCCAGACATGTGATGTCATCAGTGATGTCATCAATAACATTTGTGATGTCATCTTTGATGTCCTGGGTGTTAGTGTTAGCAGTGCACGGTGGCGTGAGTTATGGTTGCTTATCTTACCATAACTGCTGAATTTCAGGGGTTTTTCGGTTTTACTTTGAACCATAATGTCTCTTTAACAAAAACTGTAATAGTCATGGCTACAGTACAAGTGATGTGATTGGGCAAGCCATATACGCGGATAACCGCAGCAATTTTTGGAAGGCTTAAACACAGTGACGGAGGGAATGCATGTAACAGATAGAAGGCATGGAATGGACATTGTGCAAGAACGGTTGGAGTGCATGTAACGGTTGGAGTGCATGGAGCGGTTGGAGTGCATTGATTGCATGGAGTAGTCACTACGGATGACACAGACTCAACGGATGGAGCTGAACAGACGAAGCCGACTGAACAGACTGAGTGAATAAAACAGATAGAATAAATGGTTCAGAAGTGCGCCCAATCTCAAGCACCTACTGAAATCCACCATATCACATCACCATGCTTACTCTCTTCTATACACCACCACTCAACTAGAACACAGCGATACTATGACACATTCGGTATAACTGTTCTCATACTAACACCTGCCACATACTCCCCATCATCCTAACTAAACACATCTGGCTACTCACCCGCCAGCCTAAGCGTTCTCCTCAGGCCACACGCACCGTATGACTCTCTCTCTCTCTATACTGACTTGGACTACGGTTCCCGAGGGCGTTCAATCTACCAGCGCCTTGAGATCATACCAATGGTACATAAGGCGCTATATAAATGCAAAGTAACATAACATAACAGCTATGAAAGCGCAAATCACTGTGTGGCATGCATAATTGTGGCTATGTACAGGCCAAGGATATGTTGTGTATTTTCGGAAGATTGCATAGCCGCAGCTAGCCGACATTTTGATCGAAACTGCCTCATAGAAATGACAAGTGTTATAGGGGGAATCAGAGAGGGCAGCGGAGGTGGGAGGCCATCAGGGAAGTAAGGGTAGTTGGCAAGGATGTTGGGGGCACTTGCTGAGGGTTTGTAAGCCCAGATAGGCGTATCTACGAAACCAATCGCATCATAGGATGACAGTATACCTTTGGGTAAAGCAGTAAATGTATCACGTTAGTTGATTGGTTGCTGTTGTACATGTGGATATGTGATTAAGCGCGGGTAGTAAGCCCTACATTTATGTCCAATAATCCTATTGTTCTGTAGAGGTTAGACCACGCATGTTTACATGTATTTCGGATTGCATGTCCTCACCTCTATCCTTGTCTAATTTTAACTTTTAAAGGTTGGCAATGTCTGTTTTCTAGTTTGTAAAAAATGTACTTGTATCCGCGGCTACAAGAAGGTGTTTATAGCCGCGGTTTGAATAGCTGTGGCTATAAAAAAAATGGTTGAAAATAAAAAAATTTCTATGTGTTTCGTGTTTACAATTGGTCGGTTTTACTGTTTTAATTGCGTACTTGTGTGAGATAGGTTGCAGTGAAAATGTGTTGGCCAATGTATTACTTTCCTTACAATAGTTCTCTTTTTGTGCTATTGATTTGGGAAAGTATAAAAACCATTTGGTGCACTTGTTTCATCCTGAGTGCAGAACTCACACTGTGCACATGCTGAGGGTGTGGCTGATGCGAAAGTAAGTGTAAGTAAATATTTACATATTCAAAGGTACAGCTATATTAACCACTGCAATCAGGTGATATGTATTACCACTATTTTCCACCTGTTCACATCAAGTGGCAGTTAATTGTACCATTAACATTTTTAGAAAGTGCATTCGTCTTAACTTTACTGAATTTGAAAAATGTTAATGCTGATCTTACACTATCAGCCTCATCACGAGTTGGGCGGTAGCCCTTAAATGCATTGGCAATACGATTACCGCCTCATTTAAGGGTCCGCCCAGTCATGAGCATGGTGTGTTTACCCCTAACATGCAAAAACAAAAATGCCAATTTCCTGTGCAATTACCGCACGGTAATTCAGCCGGCAGTAATCGCGCCAAAAATTACCCATTGGGTCTGATGGACCCAATGGTGAATGGGGAATAATGTTTATTGCCCAACCTGTGATTCTGCGATAATACCGCTGGACGGGTGGAGGGTATAGCACATGAAGTTGGACGGTATCCCAGTCGGGGCAACCTAAGAAGGGCAACCTAAGATGGTGGAGGACACGGATGTGTATCTAATTAAAAACAGTGAAACCTTACAGTATCTCGTTGGTGCTTCATTAAGAGTTCCAATTAAAAAAAATACTGACCAACTCGTGATGATGCCCTATGCATTGTCAGTGTTTTACTCAAATGCTATTAAATATAGCCATCCCTGTTCATAAACCTATGCATTGGCAGTGTTTTATTCAGATGCTATTAAAAATAGCATCCCTAAATTGTAGCTTGTTTCTCCCTATATAAAGCTACACTACTTTATAAGCACTTCTATTAGATTTCATGAAGTGCCAACATAGTACACCTGCACTCACCAAGTTGTCCTTAGCAGTATTGTAGAAATGATTTGCAATTGCTTTGTCCTTACTTGTAAATAAGGTACACATGGGGCTCCTAATTCACCTATTCATGTTTTGTTTTTCCTTTATTTGTTTTGGTTTTGAAAAACCTTTACAAAATTCATTTTCATTTCAAGGATACAAAGCAAAAACAGAATAACATAATTCATTTTCTTTACAAGGATACAAAGCAACAACAGAATAGCATTATCAAAAAAAATATTCTCAAGTATATTACATAGTAAAACTTATACCAAATTCATACCGTTGATTTTCATACAATAGCATCACGAAGTCACCTAATGACGATCCAAATTCATCCTCAAAACTCTTACATAGTAAGAAAACCAAGCCCAAGTAAGAGAAGAAAAAAAAAAAACATTTTTAACACAGGACACAAATATTTGTCATAAATGTTGCAACCGTGATATTCAAATTGCCTTTACTGTTTGTAACATTTTATACCAAATAAATTCTCTGTTTACTTCCGCCGTGTTATGAACATATTGAGCAAAATATAAGAGCCTTTTTTCCCTCAACACCGAACATACCAAAAGTATGTGTTTCAGGTCCTCCACCATACCTTCTATACAACAGAACCTACACCACGGCCATGTTAGTTGAACAGTGGATCTAATTGAGAGTATTTGGTTAATAGGCAATATGTTGAATCTAAAACGCATAAAATAATTTCGGATTGTTTTGTTTGGATACTCGATTAGGTAACTTTCCATCCCTGGTAGCCATTTATTTGAGGCACACACTTGTTGATACAGTTTAGTACTCAATATTGCATTTTTTGTATGGATCCAATCGAAACCCAGGACACTTTCCTTCACCCTACCCGGGTTGTTCCTGAGAGAGATAACTGAGATACCCATTAGCATCAAACTTTTTGTAATTTCTTCATTTAATTCCACTATGAATGGATTACATGTATCCCGACCTGCATAATAGTACAAGGTGTTGGTCTCTAAAGAATTGCATTTCCTCCATAGCGTCATTCTTTTCCATGTCACCAACGCCTGCAGCGAGTTTAGACCCATTTCATACTTAATTAGATGATACGGAATACATTTCGGTAAATAGTACATTACAGATTTCCAAATGTAGCTTTCTATCGAGGACCACACTCCTTCACAGGTTAAGGGTTGAAATTCAGCCCCATATATTAAACGGGGAATTATTTTTTTCGTGTAAAATTCTCTAAGAGGGGTCATTGGGAATTTCCCAAATTTTGCATCTAAGGCCCGCATTTGAGAAATAGCAATATCGGCCTTAAGTTGCAATTGTGTCCTGAGTAGAGGTCTGGATTGTGCACCTGCTATTGAAAAACCCAGGTATTTGAACCCTGATTTTGCTTTGAGTCTGATGTTCCCGGATACCCATGATAACATATTTGATTTCTTGTTATTCCTCCGTAGGCGCACAATCACTGTTTTGTCCGGATTAACCTTTAGTGCTATTGAGGTAATAAATCCCTCAAAGGCTCTAAGCATACGTTGAAGTCCCACCTTAGTGGTGTCAATAAGGAGAAAATCATCCGCATATGCCAACCAGGACATACGTGTATTTGAGAGTCTAGGTGGTACTAGTCCCCTATTTAATAGAGCCTAGTTTGCGCCGCTAACATATAGGTTGAAGATTGGTGGAGCCAATCTACAACCTTGGCACAATCCATTGTGAATGGTGAATTGATCTGAAAGGGTGCCTGCTGAATCCATTCTAACTTTCACATCCGTCTGAGAGTAGATACCGCTTACTATGTCTAACAAGATTGCCGGCATATTTAATGTTCCTAATCTTGTCCACAGTATGTTCCTATCCACCAAATCGAATGCGGACAGGTCCATTGACGCAATAAAGACTGAGGTATCCGCCTTTTTCATTGCTTCTGCTCTCAAACAGTACAGGATCAGCCCCCGACATTCCGTCCCCATATTTCTCCTAAAGCCGAAATGTCTCATATCCAAAATCTGTTTATCATCAATCCATTTCTGGATATCTCTTAGAACAAGTGAGGAAAACAGTTTGGATTCCGGGTCGGCAATGGCAATTGACCTGTAGCTCTTGGGGCATAGTCGAGAACCCTTTTTGAATATAGGTATAATAATAGATACCCTCCAAGACAGTGGGAAGGACTTAGTCGATAATATGTTGGAAAACAAAGTGGACAGTATTTTTGCCCATAATTCAGGATCAGATTTAAGGATTTTATTGGACATATTATTAGGTCCCGGCGCCCCAGAATGTTTAGATTTTACAATTAAGTTTTTTATGTCCCATGTGGTAAAGTTCAAGAGCCAATTTGTTTCATGTTTCCATGGAACCCCGGCCCCATCCTCATTAGGAGAGTACATTTTGGAAAAGTGACCCTGCCACATTGCTTCATTAATGGGATTCACTAGTAGCTCTTTCTGGGGTTTGTCCCAATTATTAATTAAATGCCAGAAATTTCTTGAATTAGGGCCTCTTAATGAAGTCAACAGTTTTTCCCCATCACTCTGAGCTTTATTTATTCTATGTTTTATGGACCAATTTTTATAACTTTGTTTGACTTTTTTAATCCTATTCACCATATTTGATAAAGTAAGTCCTGAATTCTTGATTAGTCTGATCTCTTTCCTCATACCCCTCTTTTTTTCTCTGATTTCCAAATCAAAGTTATGGGATTTGTCTTTCCTCGGTAGGTTTCCCCTAATATTAGTATTGCCCAGTTTTGCCACAGACCTACCGATGTATTCTGTAAAATTACTCGCCATATAGGTCTTTCTCCTCTGTAGTTCTGAAGAATTCTCAAAATCTGCTACCATGGAAGCTGTGAATTGTGACTTTTTATTCCCATCCATGAAATTCGGTTCCCTATGTGATTGACATTTAGTTTATAATTAAACACAGTTTTAGGCTCAATAAGTACTGTAATACATATTTCCAAAGACAAGATACAATGATCGCTAAAGGTGGTCTCAATGCTCTCGAGTTTCCCTGAACAATTGAACAAGTCCCCTGAACAAATGATGTAATCGATTATTGAATGACAGCCTCTAGCTTTCCAGGTTGGAAGTAGATTTACCAATATTTCCAAGCCCCATGTCTCTGCGAAATGGGACCACATCCTCCCCCTGCACATTGAGTTATCGACGATTTGGGATTCTTCCCCCAACTTACTAATCAAAACATCCCCGTTGAAAGAATCTCCATGAATGACTGCATTGAGATCACCTGCGATCACTATCTGGCCCCCTGTGTTAATTAACAACCAGTTCTGCAGTAGGGACCCTAAATTACATAATTCCAACCATAATTGCCTGTCAGAGAGTTCAGCCGGATTCCAATATATGTTGACTAACACAAAAGGTGAGTCCCTATTATTGTACAACAGATAGAAGCCCAGAGCCAAAAAATGATGAGCAAATGCCCATTCTCCCATAATTTTGGGATTCAAGTGGTTTTTTGCTGCAATTAGGAGGCCTCCTTTGGGACGACCTCTACCTCCCCCGTGTGCACATAGAGAACATACCGTAAAACCCTCCCAAAATAATGGGACCTTTGACCAAGTTTCTTGGATAAAGAGTAGATCATATTGTGCCAGGTCCCTCATTAAATCCATATTATGTAGGAGATTAACCGAACCTCTTGAGTTCCAGGTTAACAACCTTGACTAAAGTGGCTTCCCTAGTTTTTTAAGGCTGTCAATAGACCCTCTCAAAGTCATAGCGAGCCATCTCCAGTCCTGTTTCTCCATACCGTAAAACCCTCCCAAAATAATGGGACCTTTGACCAAGTTTCTTGGATAAAGAGTAGATCATATTGTGCCAGGTCCCTCATTAAATCCATATTATGTATGAGATTAACCGAACCTCTTGAGTTCCAGGTTAACAACCTTGACTAAAGTGGCTTCCCTAGTTTTTTAAGGCTGTCAATAGACCCTCTCAAAGTCATAGCGAGCCATCTCCAGTCCTGTTTCTCCTTCTATTCCCTCTCCTCACCCCCATCCCCTTCCTCCTTGTTTGAAGGATCTTCCTTCTGTAATCTGCCAGTGTTTCGTGCTGTCACTGTTGGATGGGAGTGAGTCTGAACATATTCAAAGATATTGAAGCCCCTACAATATAGTTCTTCTGCTTCTTTCATCATAAGGTTTCTGACCAGAGGGGATGGTATCACTAAACGGACATAATCCAGCCTCTGCCTATGTATATAATCGATCAGATATATGTCCGTTGATTCAATCAGGCTTAAATTTGAAATCTGACCCAATAGAGACAAAATGTAAGGTCGATTGAGGGAAGTATTATTCTGATCTAAAAATAGGGTAGTCAGAACTAGGCCTGGTAGGTCCGGTCTCACCGGGTCCTTCAGGTCTAGTATCTGATATGAGTGAAGCTGATCCTTCTCCTACATCTCCTTTTCCCTTCCATAATCCTCTCCCCTCATTCCCGAACAGTATTCTTCATATGTATCCTCCCTCGTGTTATTCTGTCGCTGTTCAATCCCACTTTTGGGCACATCCTGCTGCTGTTTATCCCTTAACACTCTGAGGATATTTTGATAAAGGGCCTCATCATTAACATTCTCATATGTTTTCCCTTCCGGTTTCTGGTTATCCTGCTGGAACGGGTTACCCCTCAGAACCCCATCATTAACCTCAGAGTTCAGTTGACACAGGTTATTTGCCCCCCATCCGATCCCTTATCTTGGGTACAAGGATTTATATTGCCCCTGGTCAAATTCGGGTTGGTTTTAAGTTCATTTCCCTGAGGAATTTTCCAGTCCCTGCTACCCAAGCCCTTATTATCTGCAATGGGGATCATATTCCTTACAGTGCCCTTATCAATAAGTGTTTCATTCATCCCCTTCGGATTACTTTTAGTCATCGGTCCATCCCTTCGTGTTGAAAGGTTTATCTCTTTAGCATTTACAGACCGGCCTATGCTAGACATAATTTCCTGCTGGGGCGCTGCATTGAAATTTTCATATACCTCATCCCTATGGTTTTTATTTTTCATTACTTCACATAGTTGTTGATCTCCTTGTACATATACACTTTGAGTTGCTTGGTCCTTCCCCTTGTTGGAGGTCCAACAGTTCTCCTTTAAAATGATTTTATTCTGCAGTTGTGTGTTTACTCTAGGTGGAGATTCCTCAATGTCAGCCCCCTGAATAACATTTCTCAAGAATTTTCTAGATGTTTTACCCATTCCACCATTTTTGTTAATATTTTTTTTTTGTTTTGCCATTTGTTTTACCTGTCTTTTAGACAGTTTAAATTCTGTCATCGGATCCTCAGACCCATTTGTCCCAGTTCTTGCATCTAGACAACTTAGGTCAGTAACCTCCAACGAGGTATTTCCCCCCACCCCAATCGAGTCTAGTGCGTGTTCTTGTGAGGCATCTAACAGAAGTATCTCTTCAGTGAGGGGAGCCTTGGTAAGATCCACCGACCTGACCTCCCCTTCCTGCTCCTTTATTTTCTTCAGAGACTTTAGCAATGCATCTGATAATGTATCTGGTAACGTTCTAAAATCAGAGGTCAAATTGGTCAAAAACTCAGTTTGCTTACTCAATTCAGACAAGATAAGGCGATTGAAAATTGTCATCATTACTGTAAATTCAGAGGGAGAAGAATCAGAACTGATTTTAGTGGAGTTCTCCTTTCCGAATGTAGTGCCATTAGAGAAATCTAGCAGTTTATCATGATTCAGGTTATCATGCACATCATTGTCATCCAGTTTATGGATATTCTCATACTCTTTATTTGTATTAATTCCCATCCCATTAGGCTGAACACTATTCACTGTATCGTCACCCGAACAGCGGTTGGGAGTGATCAATAATGTCCTCACTCTGTTTCTCGAGAAGAGAACGTTCTTGAGCAATTTTTTGGAATTTGGCTTCTTGCGAGGGGTCAATGTTGTCCTTAGGCTGTTTTTCCAACTGAGAACATTGTTGAGCACATTGAAGTAATTCCACCTCCTCCTCATTGGCCTCCGGCAGCGGTAAAGCTGCTGCGCGAGCCAAGCTTGCCCTTCCGGTGCTTACTGCAATAAAGAAGTCTGCCCTCGCATCTTTGCAGAGCGGAAGTTTGACTTTCCCCATTTCTCACTTACTACAAGTTATACCCAGCAGAAGTACACCATATACAAGTAGGTATGCCCAGTCAGACCCCGGGCAGCAACACACACCGGCCTTGTGTCAAGAATCTCCTAGCCAAAGTAAACTCTTACCCCCTCCACCCTCCGCCAGCCGAACAGCCCAACAGCTGCACTTCCGAGCACTTCCGGATGCGCGCGCGAGATGAGTGTGCACCAGTGCTTTTAAGGAAGTGGAAGAGGCTGTGGGCAGGTGGGCCGGCAATGGGCGGGTCCGGAGGCGTGGCTAGAAGGAAGAAGAAATCGGAATGAGTACTCTCCCCTGTATACGAGACCCGCTTTAGACCCGCGGTCGAGTTAAGTCAGAGAGGGAGTAGAGAGCATAAATGCCCTCAAGTTCACAGAAAGCGTCCCCAATGTTGCGCGTTTCGCGCTGAGAAGAAAAGGCTGAGCTTCAGCTTGCCGACGACCCCAGCTTCCAAATCCAAGCAACAGCGAGCACAGCCCAACAGCCGCACTTCCTAGCACTTCCGGAGGCGCGCACGAGATGCGCGTGCACCAGTGCTTTTAAGGAAGTGGAAGAGGCTGTGGGCAGGTGGGCCGGCAATGGGCGGGTCCAGAGGTGTGGCCTCAAGTTCACAGAAAGCGTCCCCAATGTTGCGCGTTTTTGTGCTGAGAAGAAAAGGCTGAGCTTCAGCTTGCCGACGACCCCAGCTTCCAAATCCAAGCAACAGCGAGCACAGCCCAACAGCCGCACTTCCGAGCACTTCCGGATTCATGTTTTTAACTTCCACTAAAATGCTGCTAAAGAAATACATTTTTAAAAAGAACAGAATTCATATTCAACTATTTTCCATTTTCTATGCAGGTTCCTGAGGGTAAAGGTTTATTTGCTTGCACTTGTCCTGAAGTTTCACTGCACCTCCTTCCTGAAGTCCCTCCAGCTGTATGCAGTTTTATCTTGGGAGGAAAATGTAAAAAATAAAAACCAAAGAAGACATGAGAAAAAGCACCATGCCACTAAAAAAACTAAATATTTTTAAAAAAAGAAATTAACTAAAACAATTATTTTTTAAATTGGAACTCTTAAATGAAGCACCAACGATATACTGTAAGGTTTCACTGTTTCTAATTAAATACACATCCGTGTTCTCCACCATCTTAGGTTGCTCTTCTGATAACACGTGTTTCAGCATAGGTGCATTTTTTCAAATCTGGCATTATTACATTTCTTCTAATTGTGCTTACCGGAGTTGGTTTTATTCTACGCCTACTAAGGTAGCGACACAAGACATAGAACCGAAAAGGTCACTGGACAATGGTAACAAATATAAAATAATTTGACAACTTTCTCTGAAGTTAAAGGTTTTGTTGCTTAAACCTTACCTACATTTTCTGTGGAAGAAAATGGCATCTGTCACTGTGATCTAATTTTGACATTATCAGCACAAAACCTTGCACTGCATCAGATCCAGTTTGGGCAGCAGAAGGGAAGTTGGTTCTGTTGGAGATCATGGAAGGTACTTTGGTGGAGGTGAATCGTGCAGAGGTTGATGTGGTGGTTGCTGGTGCATAGGTTGATGTCACGGCAGTTGTTGGCAGTAGTTAGAAGAAAAAGCAATGAGGACAAGTAAAAGAGTTGTCTCAGAAAATGTGTGGGCTTCTGTCAGTGCAATTTGGATTTTTTCCCAATGACCAAATGATTATTGCATATATAGACAACAGTGTACTAGGAACAAATGTTGTAAGAAAGATAGTGCATACAATGTAATACTTAATAAGAGGGTAAATAACGGTAGTGGCCGTGTAGTTATGGTTAAGTTGCTGTTTCCATAGGAAGAGCACTTTTTTGGGGGCTTATAACCCCGCTCCCTCTGGACGAATCCTCACCAAACTTTTCAGAAAAAATACATGGGCCACTCTGAAAGTTTGGTGATGTTTGGTCCAGGGGGGGAAAAGTTATAGGGGGTTCCCAAAACGTCTTTTTTTCCCATAGACTGAATGGGGGAAACACTTTACCCACGCCTACAGCTCAAACTGTTGGACGGATTTTCACCAAATTTGGGCCAGGAGGAGGACCTTGGTGCCGAAAGCGTGCTTTTGTAAATTTGGTGCCAATCCGTCCAGTAGTTTTCTTTAAAACGACCAAAAGGTATGTCTCAAAAGATTTGTGATATCAATTTCCGCTCCACGTCACACTTCCCTGTTCGCTCTGCGGACAAGATACCGATTGGCTAAGGGGCTCGCGTCATGACCGCGGACACGCAACATGTCCTCCGATTGGATGGAGTGAGGCGTGATGTGCTTCAGATTATTTGGATGCACCCAACATCTTGGATCCACTGACAGCGTGGCGCCGACCATAAGCAAAATGCTGTTTTGGGGAGTGTTTTGGTGTGTCACAGTGCTTGGGCAGGTTCACAGAGTAGGAGATGGGTGGAATACTGTATTTGTTTAGGCGGCAGGTGCTAATAATGTATTCGTCGTGCCTGCGCTGTCCGGGATGTTTGTAATTACTGAAAATGAGGGGTCTCATAAGGATAGTACTTCCGTCCGTGCTGTGCGCAGGCAAGTTGAAACTGTTCTAAGGACACGCGTGGTGTTAGCAAATGTTAAATTTGACTACATGCCGCAGTTGAAATGTTTGTTTCTATGGGTGTGGTACTGAGTTATAAGCCGCCATGTGTGTGATATGCTGTGGTGGTTGTGGCTAGGGCCTATAGTCTTGGGTGCATGGCCGTAGGCCATAGGACATACGCCCAAGACTCTAGGCCCTGGCCAGAACCACCGCAGCATATCACTGCAATAGATACACCCGTAGTATTGAATATCAATCAGGTGGTTGTGGGCAGGGCGTAGAGTCTTGGGTGCAAATTGAGTATATGCCGCTGTTAAAATGTTTGAATGTATGGGTGTGACAATGAGTTATAAGCCGCAATGGCTGTGATATGCTGCAGTGGTTGCGGCCAGGGCCTAGAGTCTTGGGTGCATGGTTCATAGGCACCATATTCTCTATGAGAGAGCATTTTTATGCCTAGGCTGTACAATTTCTCAGATAGTGTTTTGCCTGATGATAGGTCTGTTTTTGTTAAGTAAGTTGTAACATATCATGCAACTGCAGTGGAATTGTCTGCAATGTACTGCACATCTATGTTTGCATTCCATAATAGGGCAATGATTGCATTGTAATCATTGATATATTTTGATTCTTCTGTTCTTTTTATGTAATACGTGTTCTTAGATGATTTACCTTTAACACCATGTCGAACTGAAGACATGAAGTTGTTCACTTCACCTGTTTCTGTAACTGGTCTAGGGAAACCAAAGCGGCATTTGGTGTAGTATTTCCCTTTGCTTTTGTATTGTCGACGAAAATATTTGCCAAATTTGTGTCTTTGAAATTGTGCAATTTGTCCATGAAGGTCACTATGTGTCCTTTGTGAAGGGATTTCACAAGTGACATATTTTTGGATAAACTGCAAAACAGTGGCATCACTGTCCTGACCAAATTTAGGTGCACCTTTAATCCATAAAAGCATGTGAATATGTGGTGCTCCTCTGGCTTGGTATTCTTTTCTCCAAAAGAAGTGTTGCACTTCTCCGAGGGGAGGAACAGTTTTATTACAAATAAAGTGTAGCATAGCAATGAAATGATGGTGGAAATATCTTGAAACATTAACAGGATCTAGAGAGCAAAGTTCTCTGGATGCTAGTATATCTATGTTGGTTTTGTTGTTGTTTGATATGCATAGGAAATCATGTAAATCTTCCCATTCATATTCTGCACAACTTAATGTAACAAACCAAGTGGGTGGTCCAAGGTTTCTGATCATGCAACATACATCTCCGTGACGTCGGAACCAGTATTCTTTCGTACCACGCATGTTTGCAAACAGATTTGTTATGCCTGATTGTAAAACCTCATCTTTTTCTTGCACTTTTTGTATTAATTGCATAGCTGACATATTTTATAAGTGGGCTCCAGATTTCAATATGTGTGCAACTCTATAACATAGGGTTGCTAGTTCACTTTCAAAGAGTAGGTGGAATATGTATTCCACATTTTGGGCCTGATCACGACTTGGGCGGTAACGGTAACGCTATTAGCGCGGGCGGTATTAGCCCTACCGCCGAACTCCCCTGCGCTAATAGCGCCGGATCACAAGTTCAGCGGTAATGTCATCCCCATTCCCCACTGAGCCCATTCGGGAATGCCCCATCCTCCATTGGGCTCAATGGGGAATCTTTGCGCTAATACCGCCGGCGGATTTCCTGCCGGCGGTAATAGCGTAAATTTTCGGCGGATTTCCCCCCAGTTCAGAGCTGATTCGGCGGACCCTTAAATCTGCCGGTAATAGCACTACCGCCGGATTTAAGGGTTACCGCCGAAGTCATGATGGGGCCCTTTGTCTAAATCTGGGACCTTCAGAATCCATTCGTAATGAGTGGTATTCTGATTCTGCTATCTGAGTGGGTCTATCATCGTATCTTCCTCCTTTGCCAGTAGGAAATAGTAGTGGAAAAGCACGTGCTTCTATACTTTTTTCCCATATGCCGATTGGTGACCCTTTGGTTTGTCGCATTTGGTAAGTTTCTAGTGCATAATCTATGCTCATTAGAGTGCAATGGATGAATTGTATAATGGTCTAAAAGAGTGGATACTGCAGCAGGATCCAGAAGTTGTTTCCCTTAAGCTTTCTTCAATATTTGTGTCTTTGTAGTATTCATTATTGTATTTCAGATGTTGCAAGACTTGTCTAACTTTATGTAAGTCCATGAGTTGTTGCCAATTTTTGTCTTTTGTTGGTACACCATTTACTAAGACTATTAAGGAATGCTCTATTGGACGTTGCACTCCTAGAGTGTGCACATTTTCTGTCAGATCTAATGGTAAATAAATTACTTTGCCACAAATGCCTTTCACCAATTCAGAGGGAGGTAATTTTGCTGTTTTTGGTTGAAGGGGTATTATTGCTTGAAATGGGGGTACTGTTTGAATTATGATGCTCTCATACAAATTGAGTTGTTGCCGGGGTTTTGGTAGTGGGAATAATTCCAAATTATTTGTGATAGCACGAGAAGGAGTTTGGTTGTTGTCACGTTTTGTAGTGCAGTAACTGCAACATATTAGGGGTTCACTTATTTGGTATTTGTTTTCTGCTAAAAGGTACAGAGCTAATTCAAACCATTTCGAATGTTCATTGTCTTCTATTTTGTGTGTTACGCCTATAGTTTTTGAGTTACTTTTGTAAAAAGTTCTGCAGCAACACATGGTTTGGTACTTCAGCGGGTGTACATTTAAATTTTAGTATTTCTTTTTTGTATGTGTGTAATAGAAGGTTGCCATGTGCAGAATTGTTGCTAGTCTGCTCTAAAACTATTGCATTTTGTACGTGGCTTTCACTTCCAAAATATTTTCTCTGGATATGGTCGATTTTTTCTTGTAGGTATTTGGGTGTACCATGCAGAAGAGTGTTATTTAAATTGGTTAGTTCTAAAGCTGGACTTTTAGCATAGTACAGTTTATACACTAGATTTCTTACATTTGAATGATGTGTTGATATCATTTTGATATCATGGAAGGTGCTTTTGCAAATAGGTCCTGAAATGCAGGCTAACGAATGCCCTTGTATTAGTGTGTACTTGTGCACTGGACAGGTATCCATATTTTGCAGCACTTTCATTTTGATTTTGTCTTTACCTTTCACATACTGATTGAGGAACTGGCGTAAAGATTTGAATGATTTGTTAGGAATGTTACACATTGACGTGCACAGCCATTTGTATACTGGACGGTCTGGTTCAGTCGAATGTAGAGGTAATTCAGAGTTTTCTGGGTGGACATTGGTAACCAGTGTTTCTTGTTCCATGATGGTATTATAGATTTTTTCATATCCTCGCCCACTGCTATGGATGGCAATTGTGTTTGTTTGATTTTGTTTGTATGCTTCTTCATTAAAATATGGTTCTGTGGTTGTGGTGTGACTCCATTCACCTCCACAAATATTTGATGTTTTTTTGTTTACATTCCGTTTATTGAGAAGTCTCTTTTGTAGTTTAGTACTTAGTTTTGTTAGTGGTTTGATCCTGTTTATAACTAAAATAATAAATAACTTACTTTTGAGAAGGATTGCACTGTCTACGAGAGCTTCTAGGATTAATTTTCTACGATACATTTTAAAGGTTATGGATGATTTCACTCCTATTCTTATTAGATTCTGAAGGACTCTGTGGCGGAACATTTTTGTTAAATACTTTTTTTACTATTGTTTCTTGCTACTTTCTTCAGGATTTATAGGAGCCGTGCTAGCAGTAGTGGTAGCCGAATTCTTGTTAAGCATTTTGTGTTTTGTGCCACATTTTGATAGAGGAGGCAAAGTTTTTGTAGTTGAAGATTCATTTGTTTCGCTAAATGACTGCATTAGCTGTTTTGTTTTGACGTTTTGTGCAAACTCTGGTCGAGATGGATGCTTACTTTGGACACTTTTATTTTCATTTGCTCTATTTCTGCATTCCTTTCTACGGACTTGCTTTTTGGTAGGCATTCTTTGGGATCTGTTGAAAAAAAAGAAGGTATGGGTTGGTCTGTTTTACAATGTATGTGTGCTGTGTGCATGGGTGTATGAGTTTGATGGGGAAGATGTATGTGGTGGTGTGTGAATGTGCATTGGGCAGTTACAATGAGCTGGGAAGGCTATTTTTCTGTTTGTATGTTTCTACACTACAGTTCAGATGAGAATAGAAAGTGAGCTAGTGGTGACGAGAAGCATTAATAGTAAACGTAATGGTATAAAAGTAAAATAGTTCTTTGTTTTCTAGTACTAACATTCTAAGGGATGAGTATGATATTTGTGTTCCAAAAAAACTGAGATTTTTGTACCATTCTGCCTGCTAATCTCTGTTTAATAAATGGGGATTTGTGGTCAGAATGGTTCAGAAATCAGTGTTTTTTTTGGTGAGCAAATTACAAACATAACCCACACAATCTCTTTGAGGAAGAGTAAGAATAAAAAGGTAGTTTTGTACTTACTTTTTTTGTGCAATGACCAGGTTTCTTCGGATATGTTGTTTAAAAGTTGGTAAGGCAGGCGCTCTGTTACCAGTCATTAGCTTCTCCTCCAAACGCACGTTTTCATGACTCCATCAATCTTCAGGGAGGCTGAGTTTCTTTGCTTTTTCAGGCGTTTCTGCATTTCTTTTTCAGGTGTGGCAAGTTAATTGACTCTTAGGATTCTGGTACTTGTATTTTTCGCACTTGATGTTACTGGCAGGTGACTGGAAACGACTCCCTCCATAGCACAAGTCTACGCCTTGATGGGGGAGGGGGAAAGCCATGGTTATGGCTCTCCATTGTAAGGCATGATGGTCCTGCTGCTGCCTTTGAGCCCGGGACTCCTGGAACAATGTTTAAAAGTTGGTAAGGCAGGCGCTCTGTTACCAGTCATTAGCTTCTCCTCCAAACACATGTTTTCATGACTCCATCAACCTTCAGGGAGGCTGAGTTCCCATGCTTTTTCAGGTGTGTCTGTATTTCTTTTTCTGGTGTTGCAAGTTAATTGACTCTGAGGATTCTGGTGCTTGTTGTTTTCACACTTGATTTTACTGGCAGGTGACTGGAAACAACTCCCTCCATAGCCCAAATCTACCACTTGATGGGGGTAGGGGGAAAGCCATGGTTGTGGCTCCCATTGTAAGGCATGATGGCCCTGCTGCTGCTACCTTTGAGCCCGGGACTCCTGGAACAAAGTTTAAAATTTGGTAAGGCAGGCGCTCTATTACCAGTCATTAGCTTCCCCTCCAAACACATGTTTTCATGACTCCATCAATCTTCAGGGAGGCTGAGTTTCTTTGCTTTTTCAGGTGTGTCTGCATTTCTTTTTCAGGTGTGGCAAGTTAATTAACTCTGGTACTTGTATTTTTCGCACTTCATTTTACTGGCAGGTGACTGGAAACAACTCCCTCCATAGCACAAATCTACCCCTTGATCGGGGGAGGGGGAAAGCCATGGTTGTGGCTCTCCATTGTAAGGCATGATGGCCCTGCTGCTGCTGCCTTTGAGCCCGGGACTCCTGGAACAATGTTTAAAAGTTGGTAAGGCATGCGCTCTGTTACCAGTTATTAGCTTCTCCTCCAAACGCACGTTTTCATGACTCCATCAATCTTAAGGTGTCAAAAGAGAAATTATATCATGCCTCCTAATGCAATAAATATATGTATATTGGCCTACGCCAAGCTGCTCGCAAATCGCTTGCGAAGGAATCCGTGTTGCAAGGTCTTGACTTTAAAATCAATGTAAGCCGCCATTTTAGGTCAATCCGTCATTTTAGGATTCGCTTTGTAAAGTAACCCTGTGAGTTAAAATGGTGGACGATGTCATTCCAAAATACAACATGGCTGTCTTGACCTCTGTACGTAGCTAATATGTAACTTGCCTGCAGGCCACTTGTTGAGGTCATGAACTAAGTCCTTGTCCTTTGTTGACCTGTGTATAAGGGATTACTTGTGCAATGAAACTAATCCACGAGTATACTATAAAGACAATGTATTCAAATACTGAACGTAGAACTCTTGTTTAACTACATTGTATTAATGTTTAAGAAGACCTACATGGGAAATCCCAGAATACACAGTTGCCGTATAGGCTTGTTGATATATGTATTAAAAGCAAACCAGTTATATGCGGATGTGCGAGACTTGGCATGAACCCTAGATCGGTGATGTATTAAGTGGAATATTAACCCGAAGTGGGGCTCGACATTGTGCTCACAAAATGTATAAAAAGCCAATGCATTCTAATGTACAGCGTCTCTCACTGAACACATTCAACCACGCTGGAGTTCATTGTGTTGTACTGAGGGCCGATAGCTATCTGATTTTACTCTGTTTTTGTAACTGGATTCAGTATAAAATAAAGTACTTTGTATGTTCCTTTATAACCCGTGTTCGGTGTATTTCCTTTTGGGGTACTCAGCCTCGATATTTTGATTTTGTTTTCACAGTTGGCGCCCGAATAGGGACCCTCAACATTGAGGCCGGATTGTTGAAGGTTGGCTCAGACTATCGGACCGGGATCGGACGGTGTGACAGAAAGGGGCCCCACTGAACGAGACGTGGCACCTCAGCAGCGCTGCACGACCAGATCCCTGGACGATTAGCTTGTAGTCCGAGCCAGCATCTTAACGAGGGTCCACTTATCGAGGCGGGCAGATTTGCCGAAATTAACATACACGAGGTAAGATTAGTTAGGTAAGATTCTTTGAAATCCGATCGGACCTCCTTAGGTTTGTTCAGGTGAGTCGTGACCCGACTCTTAATTCAACCCTGATAATTTGAATTTGGCGCATTGTATCTGCAGACACAATTATTGACCAGTTAACACCAATAATTTGATATGCCTGGGAAATTGTCTACCTGCTTCAGGGCGTTGTTCCGCAGCGATAGACAATCTTTGGAATTTAGCCATCCCGCACCACAGGAAGGGTCACAGGCATGTACTATGTCCTGTAAGCATGGCATTGGAAGTATAGTATTTAATGACATTTGGCACAGACAAACCAGACATGCCTCCGAACTTCAGTGGCCAATCAATGGTAGTTTTGAAATCCCTCGTATTGAGTATTTAGAGTCAATTCTATTAAAGAAAAAGGCTAGACCTGCAGCATTTGATGTTTTGCAGAATTGGAAAAAAGAAGCGTTGCAGCAACTTAAAAGTAGAGAAAAACATGCACGCCGTCATAAGACGAATGCCTAATAAGCATTATTGTATGACCAAGATAAACATTCTGAATCGACTAGGAATATGGATAGGGCTTTCTCACTTGGAATTCAAAAAATATATCCTTCCAAAGACCTCCATGCTTCCAATGAATTCATAGATAAATTGTTAAATGAATGAAGGCCTGGTGCCTCTGCCCCACCTCCGTATGTTCCTCTTCCTGCTGCTTTGCCTCTTCCTCCTGTTATTTCTGCTCTACCTGCTGTTGTTCCCGTTGTTCCTGCTCCGCCTAATGTTCCCCTTCCTCCGGCTCCTCCACCTCTCCTTATCGCACCAGTTACAGTACCTCCACTGAATTTGCCTGCTCCCTCTCTTCCAAGTGGTTCTGAGCCTCTTGTAATCGATCGAGGTGCAGGGTCAAAGGTTGTCACTCGCAATACTATACCACCAGAGAAGAAACGTGAGTTATTGCATGGGCAAAGCATTGTATGGAGAAGGATGATCAAGCTAATGTTTTTGCCACACTTTTTAATATGGATAATTTTCCTGAGAAAAATGTTTTTATTGAAGGTTTAGGGATTCATTTATGTGTAATGTGGGTAAAATTAAATAATACAGATCTCTCGCAAAGATTAAAGGATCTAAATACATTAGCGTTTTCTAGAGACACTGTGGAGAAAGTAAATGAGCATGTCGAGAGGTTATTTGGGTATACAAAGGAGTTAGAAAAATTGCAGAGTGAGGATGACGAAGAGGAAAGTATGTATGTACAGAAAAGGTTCCTTCCTTGTCGTAAATCGATATCTGATGAAGCACGAATTTGTACGAAGGACGCACTTAAATGGATTTCGGATATGTCGATGACTCCAGTTGAAGTATATGACACATATAGTCAGTATACGCCAGAAATACAGAGGAAAGTGATACAGGTAATGATAGAGTACCTACAGGATGATTGTGTAAAGAGAAAGATTAGTTGTCCCACAGAGTTATTGAGTATTCACAAGAGAGCTTTTTCACTTGACACTTCTTCGACTGCTTTAGCACTCGATTTAGCTCTGCTGCTTAGTAAGCGTTCAGAGTCACCTACTTCTCAGTTGCCTATGAGAGAGGTTCCTCCGACATTTGTCCAGAAGGTTGAGATTGCGGCCGATGCTGCACGAGGTATAGTCGCTGTGGACATTCCTGCACATTATGTATCACAGTTTGTTCACGTCCTGTTCTCAAGACAGGAAGTGAATACTATTAGGCAATCTATTCCTGATATTAGGAAAAATCTGTCAGGATTCTATAAAGAAATGGAGTCCGTCTTGCAATCCTCAGTGTTCACCTTAGGCGATATCGATTTGTTATTCCCTGTACTCCTGCCCGTAAATTTGTGGAAACAAGTTAGAACTATAGACGACGTGCCGGGGTTGGGAGATACATGGGTGTATATAACTAGACTCGAGGGAGAAAGGCCAGCTGGTGAAAGACCGCCTCAGGTGATATTGACTTTGCCTGATAGAATCATTGCAAAATTGAAAACTATAATTCCAGAGAAAATAATTATTTGTGACAAACTTACGGCCTGTGTCCAAGAAAAGTCTGAGGGTGCTACCGAGTTCTTTAATCGGTTCAAACAGGTATTCTCGGATTTCAGTGGACAAGACCTGGGCACAGAGTCTGGGAAAAGATTATTCGTGGACAAATTTGTGCGTGGATTGTTGCCAGACATCCAGTAACAAATTATGTCTTCTCAGAGCGCTTGGCAGGTGAAATCGCAATCAGAAGTACTGCACATGGCTCAGTACTATGAGAACCGTGTCAATAATGAAAAAGACAGAGTTGAAAAACTAAAAGGTGATTTGAAAACTAAAGTGCTATAGCAGCAAATTGTTAGAGGCCCCAGAGGGGGTAGTTCTCAGATCAGAGGTCAGTATGTCTCGCAAGGGAATGAGCCCTTGGGTCCTGTGAACATTAACCAGTGTGCCTATTGTCGTCAAGAGGGTCATTGGCGAGCACAATGCCCCATCCTTCGACAAAGCTCGAATAACACATTCGGAAATATGGGTAGACGATCCAGAGGTCGCCCGGGTGTGGGGGGCCCTGGTAGAGGTCAGTTTACACAGGATCCTCAGCAACCTTTCTCGCAGGACAATCAGACTTCGAGTGTGGACACCAGGAACATATTTGATCATCCTTCCGCTGCATATTTATCTGAGGAGCTTCCTTTTGAAGACATTCTGTTTCGTTAGGATTGCCCAAAGCAGGGTTTGGAACCCACACCTATTCCCGTCAGTCAGAAAGGTCCCTACGTCGAAATGGTGGTGGGAAATAGGAAACATCAGTTTTTGATAGACACTGGAGCGCAGAAGTGTTCCATTGATCATTCAAGGGTTCCAAACATTCCACTGTCAGGGCAAACCAATGTTTCTGTAGGGTTTTCTGGCACACCAGTTGTTTGTCCGGTTTCTTCACCGGCACCTATTTCTTTGGTTCCCTTTACGGACCACTGTCCATTTCTGTTGACTTCGAATTGTGGAGAGAACTTGCTAGGGTTGAATCTCTTAAAAGAATTAAATGCAGCGATCTATTGTTCTTCTGATGGAGTGCGCTTGACGATTTCACCACAGCAATTTTATGTCTCGCAATTCTTGACTAGACCTTTGCCGCCAGAATTCATTAATGTACCAGAGAGCTTATGGGCTGTTGATGACAATGATGTCGGTGTTTTACAGATTGAACCTGTTAAGATAGTTTTGAAACATGGAATTGAGCTGCCACGCATTCACCAGTATAAGATTTCAGTTGAGGGCGAGCAAGCTTTGAAATGCATTGTTTCTGATTTTGTGCATCGCGGGGTGATTGAAGAAATTTCAGGAAGTTTGTGTAATAGTCTGATTTTACCCATGTACAAGAAAGGTGGTAATGCAATTCCATTCCGTTTCATAATTGATTTACGTGCCATTAATAAAGTCGTCGTTCCACAATTTCCAATTGTGCCTGATGTAATGACAATTCTAACCATGATTCCAGCTATAGCTACTTACTTTAGTGTGGTGGATATAAAGAATGCTTTCTTTAGTATTCCTATACACAAGGATAGTAGATACTTGTTCGCGTTCACCCTAGGGGGACGCTCGTTCACATTTACTCGTGCACCTCACGGGTACACAGAGAGTCCTAGCATTTATAGTAGGGCTTTGAAAGAACAACTTGATACCTTTGAATTGCCCTCTACTTGTACATTGCTTCAGTATGTTGATGACTTGCTCTTAGCTGCTGACTCTGAGAGCGCCTGTAAGGAGGGCACTGTATTATTGCTTATCCATCTAGCTAAGCATGGTCACAAAGCTATGCTTAAAAAATGTCAATATTGTTGCCAGGAGGTCGCCTATTTAGGCTATCTCCTGTCAAAGGAGGGAAGAAGATTGACACCTGAAAGAATAAAACACATTTCTGGCATGTCTGTCCCAAATATACAGAAGGAAGTTAGAGTCTGGATAGGTATGGCTTCTTATTGTAGGTTGTGGATTCCACATTTTTCACTAGTGATCAAACCGATGTTGGCTTTGACAAGAAGGGCATTTCTTCGCCATTGCCATGGAATATGGAACACCAGCAATCGTTTGACTTGCTTAAGACTGCATTATGCTCTGCACCAGTTTTGGGCACACCAAACTATGAAAAGGCCTTTGTGTTGTTTGTGCATGAATGTGATGGATGTGCTTTGGCTGTAGTAACACAGGAACATGGAGAGAAGAATAGGCCGTGCGGTTACTTTTCTTCCGCCCTTGATCCTGTAGCATGCGCTTTGCCAAGATGTTTGCGAGCTGTCGCTGCTGCTGCTGCATCTGTAAAACAGAGTGAGGGAATGGTCCTAGGCCATGATCTAACCCTGATGGTGCCTCACTCTGTAGATGTTCTACTGAACTAAACCCAAATGCAACACATCACTTCTGCACAGTTGACAAGATATGAATTTATCTTGTTTGCGCCTCACATTCAAATTAAGAGGTGTTGTGTTCTTAATCCGACTGAACTCCTACCTTTCCCGCAGGATACTACTCCCGGCGGTGAAGAGTCACATGACTGTCTGTATACTACCGAACAAGAGACAAATGGTAGAATTGATTTGAAAGACATTCCTTTGGATAATCCGCAAGGAGAACTGTTCTGTGATGGCTCTTGCTTCAAACTTCTGGATGGTACATCCACAGCTGCTTATGCAATCACTACATTAAGCACGGTTGAGGAAACTAAGAGAATCACGCATAATTCTGCGCAGGCGGCAGAGATTATAGCATTGACCCGAGCTTGTGAACTTTCCGAAGTGCTTGCAGTAAATATATATACTGATAGTCAGTATGCCTTTGGGGTGGTTCACAACTTTGGGAGACTTTGGTCAGAGAGAGGGTTCCTAACTTCACATTGCACCAAAATCCAACATGGCTCCCTAATAGCACAACTACTCTCAGCGCTTGCGCTCCCTACTCATTTATCAGTTATGAAATGTGCAGCATATCGAAAGATTACAGATGATATAGGGAAAGGGAATGCTTTCGCTGATCAGATAGCTAGACAAACTGCTACCGATCCCCTTACGGAAATGTATGTTTCAAGGGAGACTTTAAATGCTTATGCAATGGATGAGGGTGTTGGGTCTGTACGGGATATCCAAGCTGATGCCATGTTATAAGAATCCAAAAGGTGGGCTGATGGCTTGGGAGAACTTGATGATGACGGGTGTTGGGTAGATATAGCGGAAGGGAAATGGCTACTCCCTGACGCGTATGTAATGATGATGGTGATCATGGCCCATGGTCCTACGCATGTATGTGCCCAGAAGATGACAAAAATGTTAGAGAAGGTTTGGGTGAATGAGAACATTTCGAAAATTGCCCAGCGCTACGTCCAGGATAGCATGATTTGCCTACAACACAATGTGGGAAAGGGGACAGTAACTCCAAGGGGAAGTTATGGGCCAGTCTCTGTCCCCTTTGAAGTTATCCACTTTGACTTTATTGAAATGGAACGATGTGACAATAAAAAATATGTGCTGGTGGTCATCTGTGCTTTTAGTAAATGGGTTGAGGCTTTCCCTGTTAAAGATGCTACAGCTATGACGACTGCAAAAACCATGTTAAGGGAATACTTCCCTGGTTCGGGCTACCAAGAGTTATCTGGTCGGACAATGGTCCACATTTTGACGCTCCTGTAATTCTGCAGATATGCGCGGCGTTACAAATTGACAAACGGTTCCATTTGGTCAGACATGCTCAGAGTGCCGGACTAGTAGAAAGACACAACGGTATCATTAAGAACAAGCTCGCTAAGACGTGTGCCGGCACCAAACTAAAATGGCCGGACGCCTTACCAATCGTGTTATTATCTATGCGTACAACCCCTGAAACTAAGACTGGGCTCTCTCCATTTGAGGTGGTAATGGGGAGACCTGCCAATATTTGGAACCTTCCTAAATGCAATTCATTGAGAAATGTTGAAAATGTATTGCTTTCAGATTATTGCAGCCAGTTGACTAAAAACCTGTATTTGATTTATCACCAAGTACGAGAAGCTTTACCCGTGCGATACGAGCGCCCGGGCCACAGTATACGGCCTGTAAGCTGGGTGCTCGTCAAAGCATTCGAGCGATCTTCCTGCCTTGCGCCTCGCTGGCGTGGGCCGTTCCAAGTCCTGTTGGTCATCCAAACTACGGTGCGGGTCTCTGGGAGAAAGAACTGGATCCACGCGTCCCACGTCAAGAAACTTCCTCACCCTGTGCCACACGTTACAGAAGAAACAGAACCCCTCGCTAATACTGCGACCAACGATCCCAAAGCAGTAAGTAGCACTGAGAGTGTGTCGGAGAATCTCTCTGAGCCCGTGAGGCTTGGGGAAGCCGCCATTTTGTCTCCACACTCTCCAAAAGTTTTGCATCTGGATACTGCTGCTTCAAATTCGACATCTTCACTTGTTTCCGACATGTTGCTTCCAACGGGAAGTGACGACATATTGTTTCTGGATCAATCAGTACCGGGAAAAGTAAGGTTCAATCTGCGTCCAAGAAAATAGACTTACGGCACGGTTTTGTTGTGCATCTGATAGACTTACGGCATGGTTTGTCTGTGCATTCGGAGAAGAAAAGGATCATTGAGGGCTTGTTTTTGCCCAAATTTGAGAAAGGGGATTCTGTTGGCTAGGGTTGTGGAAGGACTAAGAAGTCACGTGGCCAGGAGGTCACCATCAATGAACATTGGGGTATCCGTTTGAAGACTACAATGTCTGCCACTGCAACCGCTCGTATGGGACTTGTAAATGAGGGGGTGACCAACCGGGACAAAGGACAAAATGCCTGGGCCCGAAAACGTATTTCTGTGTTTTTATAATGATATTTTGGTTTATAATAGTCACTGTCTTAGGATTGTGGTACCTTGAGGAAATGCATCCTTTAGAATCCTTGTTTCCCACTGAAAGTATACCTGCTGTTCCTACTCCCTTTGTACATTTGTATACTCTGTCCCCTAGGGACTCCCAGCATAGACAAAGGTACCACAAATAATACTCTACTACTTATCATGAATGCTACGCATGCCATTTTTAATAAGTCTGACTGTTGGGTCTGCTCACATTTACCGCAACACGGGGATAACGGGCTAGGTTGGTATATTCATCCTTTCCCTTTGACAACTGCTTGCTATGGCTCTCTTAGAGCACTGTTCTTTGGCCGTTGGAATGATAGCATCTCAGGGAACTTTGATGGCACCAATTTGAATAGTTTTGAGAAACGTGTTTTGACTCCCCTGGGATGCTTGCTTTTCGCAAACAGGAGTAAACCTTACATTGCTTCTATTAGGCCTTCTGATAAACTGTCTCGTCCTTTCCAATCTTTGATTTCCCTTAAGATGGTTCCAATAGGCAATAAGGATGCCATGCCTCCTTCTTACACTGTTAATCAAAGCCCCAATTCAGTTTCTTTTTGCATACAGAGGAATGGAACTCAGTCAATGGGAGATTTTCTAGGTTGTGCCAATGTTGCAAATTTGACTGGGGAAAACAGGCCTTTGTACGTAGGCGAACCTGTCTACTTTGTCTGCGGTAATGTAGCATTCCCATGGTTGTGCAGGGATTGGCAGGGAACCTGTAATTTAGGGATCCTGTTACCTGGGGTGTTTATAGCTAGTACAAAAGAAGTTTCAAAGGCTCGTCCACGGCGGGAGATATAGCAAAATCGGTTGTGCCATTTTGGGGGCAAATAGTGAATTCAGAGGATATCAGAAAACTAGCGAGAGTACTGGAGAGAACCATCAACCGGACCACGGAAATACTCTATAATATGATTTTAGAACAGAAGGCGATAAGACTAGTAGCACTTCAAAACCGGATGGCATTAGATGTCATGCTGGCTGAACGTGGTGGAGTGTGTAAATTAGTGGGGTCCGCTTGCTGTGTTTTCGTAGTAGATTCCTCCCCAACCATCTTCAAGGCAATACAGAATCTGCACGTCCTTAGTTCAGAAGTGCATGTTCCCGAGGGAAACTGGGATCTTAGCGCTTGGTTCTGGGACTTCTTGCGATCTTGGGAAGGAACTTTCAGTCTTGCTGATTATTTTGGGAATCCTGTTGTTTCTTTGTTGCTGTATTCAGTGTCTACCTGGTATATGTTCGAAGATAGGGGGATTTTGCGCACAAGCGATAGTTTCGATAGGACATAAAGTGTATGCCCCAGATAAAACTTCTAAAGAATATGTGTTGAAAGAAATTTTAGCAAATGACCTAATGGCAATAGATATTTTCGACAGCGATTCAGGGTACATGGACGATGATGCATGGAGTTATTTGCAAGGAGATCCAAAGGCCAAAAGGAGGGTTTGTCAAAAGAGAAATTATATCGTGCCTCCTAATGCAATAAATATATGTATATTGGCCTACGCCAAGCTGCTCGTAAATCGATTGCGAAGGAATCCGTGTTGCAAGGTCTTGACCATAAAATCAATGTAAGCCGCCATTTTAGGTCAATCCGCCATTTTAGGATTCGCTTTGTAAAGTCACCCTGTGAGTTAAAATGGTGGACGATGTCAATCCAAAATACAACATGGCCGTCTTGACCTATGTACGTAGCTAATATGTAACTTGCCTGCAGGCCACTTGTTGAGGTTGTGAACTGAGACATTGTCCTTCGTTGACCTGTGTGTAAGGGATTACTCGTGCAATTTAACTAATCCACGAGTATACTATAAAGACAATGTATTCAAATACTGAACGTAGAACTCTTGTTTAAATACATTGTATTAATGTTTAAGAAGACCGACATGGGAAATCCCAGAATACACAGTTGCCGTATAGGCTTGTTGATATATGTATTAAAAGCAAACCAGTCATATACGGATGTGCGAGACTTGGAATGAACCCTAGATTGGTGATGTATTAAGTGGAATATTAACCCGAAGTGGGGCTCGACATCGTGCTCACAAAATGTATAACAGCCAATGCATTCTAATGTACAGCATCTCTCACTGAGCACATTGAACCACGCTGGAGTTCGTTGTGTTGTACTGAGGGCCGGTAGCTATCTGATTTTACTCTGTTTTTGTAACTGGATTCAGTATAAAATAAAGTACTTTGTATGTTCCTTTGTAACCTGTGTTCGGTGTATTTCCTTTTGGGGTACTCAGCCTCGATATTTTGATTTTGTTTTTAGAAAGGGAGGCTGAGTTTCTTTGCTTTTTGAGGAGTGTCTGCATTTCTTTTTCAGGTGTGGCAAGTTAATTGACTCTAAGGATTCTGGTACTTGTATTTTTCGCACTTGATTTTACTGGAAGGTGACAGGAAACAACTACCTCCATAGCACAAATCTACCCCTTGTTGGGGGGGAGGGGGAAAGCCAAGGTTGTGGCTCTCCATTGTAAGGCATGATAACCCTGCTGCTGCTGCCTTTGAGCCCGGGACTCCTGGAACAATGTTTAAAAGTTGGTAAGGCAGGCGCTCTGTTACCAGTCATTAGCTTCTCCAAACGCACAGTTTTCATGACTCCATCAATCTTCAGGGAGGCTGTGTTTCTTTGCTGTTTCAGGCGTATCTGCATTTCTTTTTCAGGTGTGGCAAGTTAATTGACTCTGAGGATTCTGGTACTTGTATTTTTCGCACTTGATTTTACTGGCAGGTGACTGGAAACAACTGCCTCCATAGCACAATTCTACCCCTTGATGGCAGGAGGGGGAAAGCCATGGTTGTGGCTCTCCATTGTAAGGCATGATGGCCCTGCTTCTGCTGCCTTTGAGCCCGGGACTCCTGGAACAATATTTAAAAGTTAGTAAGGCAGGCGCTCTGTTACCAGTCATTAGCTTCTCCAAACGCACAGTTTTTATGACTTCATCAATCTTCAGGGAGGCTGAGTTTCTTTGCTGTTTCAGGCGTGTCTGCATTTCATTTTCAGATGTGACAAGTTAATTGACTGAGGATTCTGGTACTTGTATTTTTCGCACTTGATTTTACTGGCCGGTGACTGGAAACAAATCCCACCATAGCACAATTCTACCCCTTGATGGGG
Organism: Ambystoma mexicanum; assembly: GCF_040938575.1. Lineage (NCBI taxonomy): Eukaryota > Metazoa > Chordata > Amphibia > Caudata > Ambystomatidae > Ambystoma > Ambystoma mexicanum. The sequence continues at coordinate 1,431,336,491 of NC_090921.1, read as the reverse complement.
GGAGGGGGAAAAGCCATGGTCGTGGCTCTCCATTGTAAGGCATGATGGCCCTGCTGCTGCTGCCTTTGAGCCCAGGACTCCTGGAACAATGTTTAAAAGTTGGTAAGGCAGGTACTCTGTTACCAGTCATTAGCTTCTCCTCCAAATACACGTTTTCATGACTCCATCAATCTTCAGGGAGGCTGAGTTTCTTTGCTGTTTCAGTCGTGTCTGCATTTCTTTTTCAGGTGTGGCAAGTTAATTGACTCTGAGGATTCTGGTACTTGTATTTTTTGCACTTGATTTTAATGGCAGGTAACTGGAAACAACTCCCTCCATAGCACAATTCTACCCCTTTATGGCAGGAGAGGGAAAGCCATGGTCGTGGTTCTCCATTGTAGGCATGATGGCCCTACTGCTGCTGCCTTTGAGCCCAGGACTCCTGGAACAATGTTTAAAAGTTGGTAAGGCAGGCACTCTGTTACCAGTCATTAGCTTCTCCTCCAAACACACATTTCCATGACTCGATCAATCTTCAGGGAGGCTGAGTTTCTTGCTGTTTCAGGCGTATCTGCATTTCATTTTCAGGTGTGGCAAGTTAATTGACTGAGGATTCTGGTACTTGTATTTTTTGCACTTGATTTTACTGGCAGGTGACTGGAAACAACTCCCACCATAGCACAATTCTACCCCTTGATGGGGGGGAGGGGGAAAGCCATGGTTGTGGCTCTCCATTGTAAGGCATGATGGCCCTGCTGCTGCTGCCTTTGAGCCCGGGACTCCTGGAACAATGTTTAAAAGTTGGTAAGGCAGGCACTCTGTTACCAGTCATTAGCTTCTGCTCCAAATGCACTATTTCATGACTCCATCAATCTTCAGGGAGGCTGAGTTTCTTTGCTGTTTCAGTCGTGTCTGCATTTCTTTTTCAGGTGTGGCAATTTAATAGACTCTGAGGATTCTGGTACTTGTATTTTTCGTACTTGATTTTACTGGCAGGTAACTGGCAACAACTCCCTCCATAGCACATATCTACCCCTTGTTGGGGGAGGGGGAAAGCCATGGTTGTGGCTCTCCATTGTAAGGCATGATGGCCCTGCTGCCTTTGAGCCCTGGACTCCTGCAACAATGTTTAACCCTTTAAGTGCCAAGGGCGAGGTATCTCGTCCTTGACAGTGCACACGCAGTGCCAAGGACGAGATAGCTCGTCCTTTTCGGCACCTTGTTTTGAGCGATCCCTGCAAAACAGGGATCGCTCAAAACTGTAATCCAACCCCCGGGCTATGTGAGGGGGAGGTCCCTCCTCACTGCCAGGGGGCTGGATTACCTTCAGTTTCACGTCGGCGTGCGTAACGCACGTCGGCGTGAAACTGAAAGTAAATTCCCCACAGCAGCCATTTTCGGCTGCTGCGGGGAAGAGAGAAGGTAAGAGACCTTCTTTGTCCGCCTCGATCTACGGCTGTATTTCAAGCGGGAGATCGAGGCGGGTATCGTTGGAAAGGAGAGATTCTCCCCTTTACGACGATAACCATTGTGTGGCATTGCTGCCCGCGGATCGGGCGCAGGGCGCGCGATCCGCGGACAGCAATGCCACCGGATCAATACAGATCCGTTTGTGACGCAGGGGGAGGAGGGGGCTGCTTACTAGGTAAGCGGCCCCCCTCCCCCGTGGCCCCAAGGCATGGGGCCACAGCAGCAGAGACCCCTGGGGTACAGATGATCACTGCCCCCAGGGGTGAATATGGGTGGGGAAAAAAAAATAGAGGGAAGGGAGAGGTGGGAGGGGGTTTGGGGCCCTGGGGCCCACTAGACCACCAGGGATTTTGCAAAAAATGGTGTCCTTGGAAAGGGGGGTTCCCCCCTTTCCCCTTTCCAAGGACACCACATATATGAGGCATTGCTGGTCACGGATCGGCGTAGAGCGCTCGATCCGTGACCAGCAACCCACTAGACCACCATGGATCCGTTTGTGTGGGGGGGAGGGGGCTGCCTCAAGTAAGCAGCCCTCTCCCCCCTCCCAGCCCCCAAAGCATGGGGGCACATGCATGTGAACCCTGGGGCAGATGGCTGACCATCTGCCCCAGGGGAATGAAAAAAAAAAGTAGAAAAGATGGGGAAAGGGGGTGGGGGAAGGGGCCGGAGTGGGGGGCCACTAGCCACCATGGATGGACCACCACAAAAGGTGGGGCAGGACCCCCAATAGATGGGGCAGTAGGTTTTGGGCACCCTGGGGGCAGATTGCCCCACTAATGTGGCCATCTGCACCAAGTGAAGTTGGGAAAACAAAAAAAAATATACAAATTCACAGGCTGCTTTTTTTGGGGGGCTGAGGGGCACCCTAAATTGCCAGCGAATGATGTACCACAATGGGGGGTGGCCCTCAACCCCCCCACACCCCAAATGGAGGGCCCCACCTCATGCAACCCTCCCTGGAGGCAGATAGGGGGGCCCCACCTCATGCATCCCTCCCTGGGGTCAGATGCCCCTTCCTGGAGCACTATGGCCTCAGTAGTGTGGCTATCTGCCCCCAGGGTGCCCAAACCCTACCGCCCCATCTATTGGGGGTCCTGCCCCACCTTTTGTGGTGGCCCTCTCCCCCCTCACCCCAAATGGAGGTGGGGTGTACCTCATGCAGCCGTTTGTAGGAGGCCCAGGGAGGCCTGCATGAGGTGTGTCCCCCAGCCATTGGGGGTGGGGGGGGGAGGGCCACCACAAAAGGTTGGGCAGGACCCCCAATAGATGGGGCAGTAGGGTTTGGGCACCCTGGGGGCAGATTGCCACACTAATGTGGCCATCTGCACCAAGCGAAGTTGGGTAAACAAAAAAAAATATACAAATTCACAGGCTGCTTTTTAGGGGGGGCTGAGGGGCACCCTAAATTGGCAGCGAAGGATGTACCGCAACGGGGGGTGGATCTCAACCCCCCCCACCCCAAATGGAGGGCCCCACCTCATGCAACCCTCCCTGGGACCAGATATCTGCTCCTAGGAACGGACGCCTGAGCCCAGGGAGGAGTGCAGGACAGCCTCCCCCCTTATCTGCCCCTGGGGAGGGCTACATGAGATGGGCCACCCCTCCGCCCCCACAAAAGGGCAGCCTGCCATTTTGTATTGTGTTCTTCGTTTACTATACTTGCCTTGGCGTAGAGGGGCACATTGGTGTGCCATTCTGGCGCCGTGGTGCCCAAAACGTACTGGCCAATGCAACAGGGGGGGCCAATATGGGTGGTCTGGTATTTGGGTGGGCTGACACAGATAATATATGTTTTGTTTTTCCCCTTACAGGTCTTGAGCAGTTCAGTCTTCTCCCTTGTTATGTACGTATGAAATTTTGGTTATTCCAACATTTTATAGTGGGTGGAGGGCACATTGCTATTGGGATGGGGGTGAACAGGGCCTGTAGTGTGGGTGTTGTGAAGGAAGTGGGTGCTCTGGGGAGGTATTGGGGTGGCCAGGAACACACTTGCCGGGGTAGCGCACAAAACGCCCCCCAGTGCAGCTGAACAGTGCTGTTTCCATGGGAGGGAAGTTTGCCACTTAGCCATCTGTGCAATGTTTTTTTGTGTGCTGGGGGTTGCCATACACCCATTGGTCTTAGGCCAGTTTGCTATCACTGTGCAGTCCAGCCTTCTGTGGAGGTAGATGACTGAGAAGTTTCATGTATGTGGTGGAAGGAGCTGAAAAATGTACAGATATATGCCAGACAGTTTGGATGTGTTATTGTTAGGCAAAGCACTGAATGTAATTCTTTTATGTTTCCGTTGCAGTTGCGGCTACTGAAAAGCTTTTGCTGACTTATGTAAGTACTACATATATTACTTGGTAATGTGCGGGTGGAGGGTTACTGTGGTGGGAGAAACTGTGGCTGCAGTGTCAGTGGTATGGGTGAGAAAGGGTGGTGGGGCGGTTCGGGGGCCAGTGATGGGAGTGCCTTGCATTGAGGAAGGTGGCTGCTTTGCAGAAGGAAAAATTGGCCGACATAAGTAGCAGCTCCTTTTCAAAAATATTGCCGGTAGTAATGCAGATGGTCATTTTTTTCTGAGCATGGTACGCACACTTGATACAAAGAACACTACTTTTACTGCAACGATCCCCATTTCTTTGGTCCTTTTCCAGCAGTCGTCCCAGTGAGCCCCGCCAGGGTCCCCATCCTTTTGCAGGGGGAAAAACTGTAACGCAGGGTAGCTAGAGAGAGGGGGGTGTCATTGGCCTTGGGTGTCCGTCCCCCAGGTGGATATTTTGTCCCCCAAATTCAGCAGTGGGTGCAGGGTGCCCTGGCAGGGTCCAATCCCTTCCTGGAGGGGAAAGCTGTAGTGCTGACCAGGAAGCGATGTAGGGTGGTGGTGGGTGATGGGTGTGACCTTGGCCACCTCCCTTCCTTGGTAGTCGAGTGCCCCCAAGTTCACCAGTGGTCCTGGAGCTATGGCCGAAACACTCACAATGAAAGTGTCTGAAGGTGCATCCATTTGTGGTAAATGTGGCACATTCTGTCAGGGTACCTATATTCAGAGAGCGTACAAAGCACATTTCCTGTGGACTTCATATCCTCTGTCAGACTAGTCACCCTGCCAAAGTGTAACGATGTAGCATGTGCAAGTCACCTTACCACCGTGCTGTGCAGGCGGTAGGCCACAGGAGCAGACAACCTTTACTGATTACAATTGCGCCAGCACAACTGTGTTATTGGCACAAGGTGACATGCTATCTTCTTCACCTCTTTCCCCTGAAAATAATGTGGCAATTATGTGTCGACCTACTTTTATCTCAAATGAGAGGTGCGTTCCGAATGGGTGAAGTGTGTGTCTGGGATTGTTACAAGAGTCATGTATTGACGCAATTGTTGTGTAATTTGGTAAAATGTATGTGTAGCCATAATCATGGGGGTTTTCCTGTTTCCATTTCCTAGTGAGGATGAGGGTTGTGTGGATTTTCGGCCACTCTTATATCCAAAGGGCTGCACGACTTTTCCGAGGGCCACCTACATCTGGGTTTGGAAGGGATGGCCTTGCAGTGCATTGGTTTGGGGTGGGGGGGATGCGCCTTCACCAGCTCCGAGGAGCCATCATAGACGCCCAAGCAAAAGGAGAGCCCCCCCCCTGACCTTATAGTGGTGCACCTGGGAGGAAATGATTTTGCGTCTGTGGGACGGAAGGGGGTACGGGAGCAGCTTATGTCAGACCTTGAATGGATTGCACAGAGGTTTCCAAACACTGTGGTGGCCTGGTCCCAGATGATTCCCAGGATGGATTGGAGAACTCAAGGGAATAGAAGGGCCATCAACCGCTCGGTGTGGAAACTGAATGGCGAGTTCACTAGACTGACAGAGGGCAACACCAGAATACGGACCATTCACCATGGCAATATCAAAGGTGCTGTGATGTTTCACAGAGATGGGGTGCACCTTTCCAAAACAGGCATGGAGCTGTTCATTGGAGACATAATGGATTTTGCCCAGACGCTATTTTAGGGGGGGTTTGCCCAGCGACTGATGGATGCACTGGAAGATGTGAAAAGTGAATAAAAATGGTAGTAAGTATGTTGGCAGTGAGACTTCCACTTCCTAGCAATTGTTTGCATTCATGGCATGTCAAAGCATTCAGTATATTTGTGCTGATTATTTCTTGGCTACCCATCACCACTTGCTTCAGCCTACATCAATTTGCTTGGCCTTGCATTAATTTTGTCCTTGTGACCTATCCCCTTACAATAGACACCCCTATGTGAATGAGCAGGTGTTTTTGTCAAAAGTGTGCCAGCAGTTGCCTGGAAGGGCCTGCCGTGTACTTTATTTATCTTGCCTTTTTGCTTCTTCATTGCCTATGGCTTTTCAACTCACCCAATCACTAATACGTTGCATGGTTGCTTCTCACCTCGATTTCCCATCCACAAGCATCCCATGGAGGAGGGCATGGTGTGCAAAGCATGTTGGCTGTTTCTGAATAGGTAGTGTGGCTGAAATCCTCGTCCCCACGCTTGTATTTCTGTACAGGTTAGCGGAATAGTACATTGTCCATAGATTTTTTGTTCTCTTTCTTTTAGGTGCAGGTGTGTTGTAGCTGTCTACCCACTTGTAGGAAAGCAGTCAGCTGGTCCTTAGCATTTCACGTGAGTGTTTGCAAAGTACTACTCCATTTATTGTAGCGTGCATGGAGTACGTCATATTGCAGAGGGCTGCTACAGTGTGTGAGCAAAGTCTGGACCTTTTGGTGTACTTGTGTGGAGTAGGTTTGTGGCACTGAATACCACTTACTGTGCTACGTTCCATACTTTGAGAAGCACACATACTTATTGTTTCAGTCTTCATCTGGTCTTTGGGCAGTGAAGGGTTCCATAGCAAAGGTACTCATGGCTTCTCAGTGATCAATGTCTGGTGCGGAGGCATTAGCTGTAGTGATGGAGTCTGGCTCAGAGCAAGGCACAGATGTGTACATGCATTCTGAAACAGATAGTGATTCTGAGGGGCAGGAGGGAAGTGATTGGGGAAGTGAGATGGCCATTGACGAAAGTGCCTCCTCCCACTCATCATCGTCATCATCTGATGACGAAGAGGAAGGAAGAGTGCGTTCACCTTTTTCGCACACTTCCCACACGCAGGGGACCTGTAAGGGGGAGGGGACGTGCAAGACGGCCACGCAATGTGGCAGTTCCTGACATGACTCAAGAGTCGCTCTGGGTGCCTCCAGCAATGGCTCAGCCTGTTGTGCCCCCTTTCACTGGTATATCAGGGTGCACAGTGAATACAGAAGGGTTTCAGCCTATTGATTTTTTCAACCTTTTTGTTGATGATGGGTTACATTACAGATGTGGTTCAGCAAACCAATTTATACGCTGCACAGTTCATGAGGTCTAGGGGTCCCACTCTGAAACCCCACTCCAGAGCACAAGCATGGGTACCCACAAACAATGTTGAAATGAGACAGTTTTGTGTCTCATTCTGCTCATGGGAATTGGACACAAGCCGTCTGTCGCGATATACTGGTCTACTGTAGCACCACTTTATTGTCCGTTTTTTTCAGCTACAATGAGCAGAAATCGCTTTCAAGCACTGCACCGTATGTTGCACTTCAATGACAACTCGGCAGCATTACCCAGAACAGACCCAAACTTTGATAGGCTCTTCAAACTGAAGCCATTTGTGGACCACTTCACTCACCGATTTGCAGAGGTGTATGTTCCTAGCCAGAACATATCCATTGATGAATCATTGGTGTTGTTCAAAGGTCGCCTAGTATTCAGGCAATACATTCCTAGCAAGAGATCATGATATGGGATTAAAATGTACATGTTGTGTGAAAGTACCACTGGGTATGTCAGCAGCATGAGAGTCTACACCGGTAAAGACTCTACCCTAAACCCTCCGGGCTGCCCAGCCCATTTAGGGACAAGTGAGAAGATTCTTTTGGATCTTTTCACACCATGGCTCCACAAGGGACATCATTTGTATGTAGACAATTTCTACACTGGAATTCCACTGTTCAAGGAATTGTTCAATGTGGGCACACTGGCATGCGGTACAATCCGCAGTAAGCGCAAAGGCTTCCCCAGACAAATTGTGTGTAAGAAGTTGGCCAAGGGACAATGTATGGCATTGCGGCAGGATGAATTGTTAGCAGTGAAATTCTGCGACAAAAGGAATGTGTACATGCTAAGTACTATTCATGATGAAAGTACTTCAGCTGTCCCTCTGCGAAGGCAGACTCAGCAAGTGTTGAAGCCCAATTGCATTCTGGATTACAACAAGTACATGGGTGGAGTAGACAAAAATGACCAAGTGCTTGAGTCATACCACGCTGAACGCAAGTCGCGTTTCTGGTACAAAAAGTTAGCCACACACATTGTGCATATGGCAACGTACAATGCTTATGTGGTGTACCGTGCAGCTACTCCAGAAAACAAGCTCTCCTTTTTGGATTTTGAATTAGCAATTGTTCAATCTCTGGCTAATGTTCATGTACAAATTCCCTCCTTTCCAGAAGTCGAAGATGTGGCCAGATTGCAAGAGCGACACTTTGGTGATTATGTTCCTCCCACTGCCACGAAGGCACAACCGTACCGAAAATGTAAGATGTGTACAAAACAAGGAAAGAGGAAGGATACTCGGGTGTACTGTCCCCAATGCCCTTCCCAGCCTGCCCTCTGCTTTCAGCCTTGTTTCCTTTTGTATCATACAAAGGAAAATTATTGGGAGATCGACTGATTTCCGAAAATGCCCATCATTCCTTGAAAGGGATCCTTAGCCACTGAAATCGTGCATGTCTTATAAAGGAATGGCACTCTTGCACCCTGCCCTGGAGGTGTACCTTCAATGAAAATGCAACAGGATGACAACTCACTTCACTTGATTTAGCGTGCATTCATGAGCATTGCTAGTCCTGCTTCCTCCACTTGAGGCCTGCCTTGGAAAGGCAACCACAGCCATAGCTTTCCCTTGAGGCCTGCCTACGAAATTTACATCAGTCTAGATCCCTCAGCTCAAAGCGTGACTTGCAAAGGAACGCTAATCAGGCTCCTTCCATTGGAGGCGTGCCTGCGAAATAGTAATCATTACAAGTCCCTGTACTTGAGTTGTGCCATGCGGGTCTTTCCCCTTTGGCGTGCTTTGGCAAGCAATGCTAGTCCTGCTCCCTCCACTTGAGGCATGCCTGGGGAAGACACATCACCCCCGGTACCTTTCACTTCAGGTCTGCCTCATAAGGAAAAGGCAGTCTAGCTCCCTCTGTGCGTGGTGTGCCTTGCAAAGTAACGCAATGCTTGTTTCTTCCAAAGCAGGCGCATCTTGGAAAGAAATGCCACTCTAGCTCCCTCCACTTGAGGTGTGCCTTGGAGTAGGTGGGGACAGCACTATGGTTTACTCCCCTTTGGCGTGCTTAGGCAAGCAATGCTAGTCCTGCCCCCTCCACTTGAGGCCTGCCTGGGAAAGAGACATCACCCCCGGTACCTTTCACTTCAGGTCTGCCTCATAAGGAAAAGGCAGTCTAGCTCCCTCTGCGCGTGGTGTGCCTTGCAAAGTAACGCAATGCTTGTTTCTTCCAAAGCAGGCGCATCTTGGAAAGAAATGCCACTCTAGCTCCCTCCACTTGAGGTGTGCCTTGGAGTAGGTGGGGACAGCACTATGGTTTACTCCCCTTTGGCGTGCTTAGGCAAGCAATGCTAGTCCTGCCCCCTCCACTTGAGGCCTGCATGGGAAAGAGACATCACCCCCGGTACCTTTCACTTCAGGTCTGCCTCATAAGGAAAAGGCAGTCTAGCTCCCTCTGCATGTGGTGTGCCTTGCAAAGTAACGCAATGCTTGTTTCTTCCAAAGCAGGCGCATCTTGGAAAGAAATGCCACTCTAGCTCCCTCCACTTGAGGTGTGCCTTGGAGTAAGTGGGGACAGCACTCTGGTTTACTCCCCTTTGGCGTGCTTAGGCAAGCAATGCTAGTCCTGCCACCTCCACTTGAGGCCTGCCTGGGAAAGAGACATCACCACCGGTACCTTTCACTTCAGGTCTGCCTCATAAGGAAAAGGCAGTCTAGCTCCCTCTGCGCGTGGTGTGCCTTGCAAAGTAACGCAATGCTTGTTTCTTCCAAAACAGGCGCATCTTGGAAAGGAATGCCACTCCACCGCCTCTAGTTGAGGAGGGCCATGGAGAAGAAAGGTGGAGCACTCTGGGTCACTCCCCTTTGTGGTGTCCTGGCAAGGCACGCTAGTGCAGCTTGCTCCTGTTTGGGATTGCCGTAGAAAAAAAGTCTGGAAAGCCCCATCCGCTTCCGGCGTACTTTGGACAGGAACCCGAACCTGGCTCCTTCCACCTAAGGTTTGGCAAGCAAAGAAAGGCCAGTCCCGCTCCCTCTACTCAAGCGGTGCGTTGTGGAAGACCAGAACACCATTCAGGTTCCCTCCACTCAAGGGGTGTCTTTTTAAAATAATACACGCCACTTTGGCTCCCTCCCTTGAGGTCTAAGTGTCATGAAAGTGGTACTTGGACACCAACTATATGGCAGCGGTGTCTTGCGTACCTCGTAACATCCTGCCTTGTTTATTGTTTTACTGCGAGTAATGTTATGTGTGGTCTAAGTGACACGTCTTCTGTAGGAATGAATTGGATATGATTGGTGTGTGAATTAGGTAAAGATACAAAGAACATGCAGATGCAATTTCTGTGAATGCACTTTTCCAGAACTGCAGAAATGATTGTCATGTTGCAGGGTGGCTGTTTTGTGTGGGTACAGTTGGACATAAGAATGTTTGCCCGTAGTTGCTATGGGCATACTCATGTAATTGCAGGCACATAAAGTTTGCATGCAGACACAGTTGCTATAAAGTTGATGCCAAATGATAGTTAAGATATTGCTAGAGACACAGTTGCATTGTACGCACATGTCCACGTGGTATAAGTGTGTAGATATGCTCATGTGTAGATACACTTGCTCTGGTGCTAGTGATTTGGTAGAAGTGCAACTGCTGAAATTGATGCCAACTGACTGCAGACACGAAAGGGATACGAATGGCCAGTGATCCGGTGGGTGCCTTGTCGTGGCATCACTGCTCACAAGGTCAAACCTTCTTGTGCTACACAAGGAGGTTTCTCGTTGTGCTAAATCCCACCTTGCGTGTCTAACTGCATTGTGTCTGGTATGTATGGGAAGTGTGAGGAAAGGTGCATGTGAAATGGCTTACTACCAGTACTTTACTGTTTCCTAAGCGCACTACAGAGAAGTTACTATACAAAAGATGTACCCATTGTCACTCAGGTACCGCACCTGCACACAAGAGGTCTGCCTCTCATTGGGACACGTGTGGCGACGCAGGAAGGTAGGCCACGTGTTGTTGGCGGTGTGTTTCGGTGAGTGGCCAGAGGGAAAAATTTCCAGCCAATTTCAGATATATTTCCCTGTGTGCACTCACCGAAACACATCGCCACCAACAGATGTCATACCGTCTCGCGTTCCCACAGGTGTCCTGATGAAAATGGTACCTCACATGTGTGGGTGCACCTACCGGGGGTGCAAAAGAAAAGGGGTAACCCGCTAGTAACCCCAAGCCTTTCGCCACAGCACAATTTGTTCATGTGGGAAACCTACAGATTTGGCCCTAGGGTGTCGAAGCCAGCAAGGAAAACAGGGAACCCCATGCATTTCCCAAAAGAGGACACCTGTGGGAATGCGCAGAGGTCTGACTTACGCGAAGCGGCCCAGAATTTATTACCCAGAACACCAGACAAAGTGAACATTGTGGTTTTTTTCCCCACCAAATATAACCCTGTGTCGGGGATTGTGGCTAATAAAAACTGGGGCAATTTGAGCAAGGCAGACCTCTGTGGATTCCCAGGGGTGTCCTCTTTTGGAAAATGCATGGGGTTCCCTGTTTTCCTTGCTGGCTTCGACGCCCTAGCGGCAAATCTGTAGGTTGCCCACATGAACACAATGGGCAGTAGCGAAAGGCTTGGGGTGACCAGTGGGTTAACCTTTTCCTTTTGCGGCCCCGGTAGGTGCACCCACACATGTGAGGTACCGTTTACATCGGGACACCTGTGGGAACGCGGGACGGTAGGCTATGGTTTGTTGGGGGCGTGTTTCGATGGATGCTTCAATCAAAATGTGCGGAAAAAGCATTTTTTTCCCCACATTTCGGACTTTGCAGGGCTGTCTGGGTAATAAAATCTGGGGCGATGTGCGCAAATCATACCTCTGCGGATTCCCAGGGGTGTCCTCTTTTCGGAAATCCATGGGGTTCCCTGTTTCCCTCGGTGGCTTGGACACCCGAGGCCCATATCTGTATGTTGTGCCGGTTGAAAGAATGTCTGAGATTTCGCTCTGAAAACAGACTTGGGGTTACTTGTGTTTTAGGCTTTCCCATTGGCGGCCAAGTAGGTGCACCCACACATATGAGGTACCGTTTTCATCGGGACACCTGTGGGAATGCGGGACGGTAGGCCATGTGTTGTTGCGGGCGTGTTTCAATTGGGTGCGCCGAGCGAAATGTGCTGAAAAAGAGTTCATTTTCCCCACATTTTGGACTTTGCGGGCCTGTCTGGGTGAAAAGTTTTGGGGCGCTGTGCACAAATCATACCTCTGCGGATTGCCATGGGTGTCTTCTTTTCAGAAATGCATGATGGTTCCTGTTTTTCTTGGTGGCTGAAACACCCCAGGCCTAAATCTGTCGGTTGCCTCCCCAAAACCCTTTGGGGGGGATAGCACAGTTTTAGGCTTATAGGTGCTCCCACACATATGAGGTACCGTTTTCATCGGGACACCTGTGAGAACACAGGACGGTAGGCCATGTGTTGTTGGGGGCGTGTTTCGATGGGTGCGTCAAGCGAAATGTGCGGGAAAATCGTTTTTTTCCCCACATTTTGGACTTTGCGGGGCTGTCTGGGTAAAAAATTCTGGGGCGATGTGCGCAAATCATACCGCTGCGGATTCCCACGGGTGTCCTCTTTTTGGAAATGCATGGGGTTCCCTGTTTTCCTTGCTGGCTTCCACGCCCTAGGCCCAAATCTGTAGGTTGCCCACATGAACACAATGGGCAGTAGCGAAAGGCTTGGGGTGACCAGTGGGTTAACCTTTTCCTTTTGCGGCCCCGGTAGGTGCACCCACACATGTGAGGTACCGTTTTCATCGGGACACCTGTGGGAACACGGGACAGTAGGCCATGTGTTGTTCGGGGTGTGTTTCGATGGGTGCGTCGAGCAAAATGTGCGGAAAAAGTGTTCTTTTCCCCACATTTCGGACTTTGCGGGGCTGTCTGGGTAAAAAATTCTACGGCGATGTGCGCAAATCATACCTCAGCGGATTCCCACGGGTGTCCTCTTTTTGCAAATGCATGGGGTTCCCCGTATTCCTCGGTGGCTTGGACACCCGAGGCCCATATCTGTATGTTGTGCCGGTCGGAAGAATGTTTGAGATTTCGCTCTGAAAACAGACTTTGGTTTACTTGTGTTTTAGGCTTTCCCCTTGGCGGCCAGGTAGGTGCACCCACACATGTGAGGTACCGTTTTCATCGGGACACCTGTGGGAACGTGGGATGGTAGGCCATGTCTTGTTGCGGGCGTGTTTCGATGGGTGCGCAGAGCGAAATGTGCTGAAAAAGAGTTCATTTTCCCCACATTTCGGACTTTGCGGGCCTGTCTGGGTAATAAATTCTGGGGCGATGTGCACAAATCATACCTCGGCGGATTCCCACGGGTGTCTTCTTTTCAGAAATGCATGATGGTTCCTGTTTTTCTTGGTGGCTGAAACACCCCAGGCCTAAATCTGTCAGTTGCCTCCCCAAAACCCTTTGGGGGGATAGCAGTGTTTTAGGCTTTCCTCTTGGCAGCCAGGTAGGTGCACCCACACATGTGAGGTACCGTTTTCATCGGGACACCTGTGAGAACGCGGGACGGTAGGCCATGTGTTGTTGGGGGCGTGTTTCGATGGGTGCGTCGAGCGAAATGTGCGGGAAAAGCGTTTTTTTCCCCACATTTTGGACTTTGCGGGGCTGTCTGGGTAAAAAATTCTGGGGCGATGTGCGCAAATCATACCTCTGCGGATTCCCACGGGTGTCTTCTTTTCAGAAATGCATGATGGTTCCTGTTTTTCTTGGTGGCTGAAACACCCCAGGCCTAAATCTGTCGGTTGCCTCCCCAAAACCCTTTGGGGGGGATAGCAGTGTTTTAGGCTTTCCCCTTGGCGGCAGGTAGGTGCACCCACACATGTGAGGTACCGTTTTCATCGGGACACCTGTTAGAAAACAGGACGGTAGGCCATGTGTTGTTGGAGGCGTGTTTCAATGGGTGCGTCGAGCGAAATGTGCGGGAAAAGCGTTTTTTTCCCCACATTTTGGACTTTGCGGGGCTGTCTGGGTAAAAAATTCTGGGGCGATGTGCACAAATCATACCTCTGCGGATTCCCACGGGTGTCCTCTTTTTGGAAATGCATGGGGTTCCCCGTATTCCTCGGTGGCTTGGACACCTGAGGCCCATATCTGTATGTTGTGCCGGTCGGAAGAATGTTTGAGATTTCGCTCTGAAAACAGACTTTGGTTTACTTGTGTTTTAGGCTTTCCCCTTGGCGGCCAGGTAGGTGCACCCACACATGTGAGGTACCGTTTTCATCGGGACACCTGTGGGAACACGGGACAGTAGGCCATGTGTTGTTGGGGGTGTGTTTTGATGGGTGCGTCGAGCAAAATGTGCGGAAAAAGTGTTCTTTTCCCCACATTTCGGACTTTGCGGGGCTGTCTGGGTAAAAAATTCTACGGCGATGTGCGCAAATCATACCTCAGCGGATTCCCACGGGTGTCCTCTTTTTGCAAATGCATGGGGTTCCCCGTATTCCTCGGTGGCTTGGACACCCGAGGCCCATATCTGTATGTTGTGCCGGTCGGAAGAATGTTTGAGATTTCGCTCTGAAAACAGACTTTGGTTTACTTGTGTTTTAGGCTTTCCCCTTGGCGGCCAGGTAGGTGCACCCACACATGTGAGGTACCGTTTTCATCGGGACACCTGTGGGAACGTGGGATGGTAGGCCATGTCTTGTTGCGGGCGTGTTTCGATGGGTGCGCAGAGCGAAATGTGCTGAAAAAGAGTTCATTTTCCCCACATTTCGGACTTTGCGGGCCTGTCTGGATAATAAATTCTGGGGCGATGTGCACAAATCATACCTCTGCGGATTCCCACGGGTGTCTTCTTTTCAGAAATGCATGTTGGTTCCTGTTTTTCTTGGTGGCTGAAACAGCCCAGGCCTAAATCTGTCGGTTGCCTCCCCAAAATCCTTTGCCTAAAAAGCAGTGTTTTAGGCTTTCCCATTGGCGGCCAGGTAGGTGCACCCACACATGTGAGGTACCGTTTTCATCGGCACACCTGTGAGAACGCGGGACGGTAGGCCATGTGTTGTTGGGGGCGTGTTTCGATGGGTGCGTCGAGCGAAATGTGCGCGAAAAGTGTTTTTTCCCCCACATTTTGGACTTTGCGGGGCTGTCTGGGTAAAAAATTCTGGGTCGATGTGCGCAAATCATACCTCTGCGGATTCCCACGGGTGTCCTCTTTTTGGAAATGCATGGGGTTCCCTGTTTTCCTTGCTGGCTTCCACGCCCTAGGCCCAAATCTGTAGGTTGCCCACATGAACACAATGGGCAGTAGCGAAAGGCTTGGGGTGACCAGTGGGTTAACCTTTTCCTTTTGTGGCCCCGGTAGGTGCACCCACACATGTGAGGTACCGTTTTCATCGGAACACCTGTGGGAACGGGGGACGGTAGGCCATGTGTTGTTGGGGGCGTGTTTCGATGGGTGCGTCGAGCAAAATATGTGGAAAAAGCGTTGTTTTCCCAACATTTCGGACTTTGCGGGGCTGTCTGGGTAAAAAATTCTGGGGCGATGTGCGCAAATCATACCTCAGCGGATTCCCACGGGTGTCCTCTTTTTGCAAATGCATGAGGTTCCCCGTATTCCTCAGTGGCTTGGACACCCGAGGCCCATATCTGTATGTTGTGCCGGTCAGAAGAATGTCTGAGATTTCGCTCTGAAAACAGACTTGGGGTTACTTGTGTTTTAGGCTTTCCCCTTGGCGGTCAGGTAGGTGCACCCACACATGTGAGGTACCGTTTTCATCGGGACACCTGTGGGAACGCGGGACGGTAGGCCCTGTGTTGTTGGGGGCGTGTTTCAATGGGTGCGTCGCTCAAAATGTGCGGAAAAAGCGTTTTTTTCCCCACATTTCGGACTTTGCAGGGCTGTCTGGGTAATAAAATCTGGGGCGATGTGCGCAAATCATACCTCTGCGGATTCCCAGGGGTGTCCTCTTTTCGGAAATGCATGGGGTTCCCTGTTTCCCTCAGTGGCTTGGACACCCGAGGCCCATATCTGTACGTTGTGCCGGTCGGCAGAATGTCTGACATTTCGCTCTGAAAACAGACTTGGGGTTACTAGTGTTTTAGCCTTTCCCCTTGGTGGCCAGGTAGGTGCACCCACACATGTGAGGTACCATTTTCATCGGGACACCTGTGGGAACGCGGGACGGTAGGCCATGTGTTGTTGGGGTTGTGTTTCGATGGGTGCGCCGAGCGAAATGTGCTGAAAAAGCGTTCATTTTGCCCACATTTCGGACTTTGCGGGCCTGTCTGGGTAATAAATTCTGGGGCGATGTGCACAAATCATACCTCTGCGGATTCTCATAGGTGTCTTCTTTTCAGAAATGCATGGGGGTTCCTGGTTTTCTTGGTGGCTGAAACACCCCAGGCCTAAATCTGTCGGTTGCCTCCCCAAAACCCTTTGGGGGGGATAGCAGTGTTTTAGGCTTTCCCCTTGGCGGCCAGGTAGGTGCACCCACACATGTGAGGTACCGTTTTCATCGAGACACCGGTGGGAACACGGGATGATAGGCCATGTGTTGTTGGGGGCGTGTTTCAATGGGTGCATCGAGCGAAATGTGCGGAAAAAGCGTTTTTTCCCCACATTTCGGACTTTGCGGGGCTGTCTGGGTAATAAAATCTGGGGCGATGTGCACAAATCATACCTCTGCAGATTCCCACGGGTGTCTTCTTTTTGGAAATGCATGGGGTTCCCCGTTTTCCTCGGTGGCTTGGACACCCGAGGCCCATATCTGTACATTGTGCCGGTCGGCAGAATGTCTGAGATTTCGCTCTGAAAACAAACTTGGGGTTACTAGTGTTTTAGCCTTTCCCCTTGGCGGCCAGGTAGGTGCACCTACACATGTGAGGTACCGTTTTCATCGGGACACTTGTGGGAACGCGGGACGGTAGGCCATGTGTTGTTGGGGGCGTGTTTCGATGGGTGCGTGGAGCGAAATGTGCAGAAAAAGCGTTTTTTTCCCCACATTTCGGACTTTGCAGGGCTGTCTGGGTAAAGAAATTCTGGGGCGATGTGCACAAAACATACCTCTGCGGATTCCCATGGTTGTCCTCTTTTTGGAAATGCATGGGGTTCCCCGTTTTTCTCAGTGGCTTGGACACCCGAGGCCCATATCTGTATCTTGTGCCGGTCGGCAGAATATCTGAGATTTCGCTCTGAAAACAGACTTGGGGTTACTAGTGTTTTAGGCTTTCCACTTGGCGGCCAGGTAGGTGCACCCACACATGTGAGGTACCGTTTTCATCGGGACACCTGTGGGAACGTGGGACGGTAGGCCATGTGTTCCTAGGGGCGTGTTTCGATGGGTGCGTCGAGCGAAATGTGCGGAAAAAGCGTTTTTTTCCCCACATTTCGGACTTTGCGGGGCTGTCTGGGTAAAAAAATCTGGGGCGATGTGCGCAAATCATACCTCTGCGGATTCCCACGGGTGTCCTCTTTTTGGAAATGCATGGGGTTCCCTGTTTTCCTTGCTGGCTTCCACGCCCTAGCCCCAAATCTGTAGATTGCCCACACATGAACACAATGGGCAGTAGCGAAAGGCTTGGGGTGACCAGTGGGTTAACCTTTTCCTTTTGCGACCCCGGTAGGTGCACCCACACATGTGGGGTACCGTTTTCATCGGGACACCTGTGGGAACGCGGGACGGTAGGCCCTGTGTTGTTGGGGGCGTGTTTCAATGGGTGCGTCGCTCAAAATGTGCGGAAAAAGCGTTTTTTTCCCCACATTTCGGACTTTGCAGGGCTGTCTGGGTAATAAAATCTGGGGCGATGTGCGCAAATCATACCTCTGCGGATTCCCAGGGGTGTCCTCTTTTCGGAAATGCATGGGGTTCCCTGTTTCCCTCAGTGGCTTGGACACCCGAGGCCCATATCTGTACGTTGTGCCGGTCGGCAGAATGTCTGACATTTCGCTCTGAAAACAGACTTGGGGTTACTAGTGTTTTAGCCTTTCCCCTTGGTGGCCAGGTAGGTGCACCCACACATATGAGGTACCATTTTCATCGGGACACCTGTGGGAACGCGGGACGGTAGGCCATGTGTTGTTGGGGTTGTGTTTCGATGGGTGCGCCGAGCGAAATGTGCTGAAAAAGCGTTCATTTTGCCCACATTTCGGACTTTGCGGGCCTGTCTGGGTAATACATTCTGGGGCGATGTGCACAAATCATACCTCTGCGGATTCTCATAGGTGTCTTCTTTTCAGAAATGCATGGGGGTTCCTGGTTTTCTTGGTGGCTGAAACACCCCAGGCCTAAATCTGGCGGTTGCCTCCCCAAAACCCTTTGGGGGGGATAGCAGTGTTTTAGGCTTTTCCCTTGGCGGCCAGGTAGGTGCGCCCACACATGTGAGGTACCGTTTTCATCGGGACACCGGTGGGAACACGGGATGATAGGCCATGTGTTGTTGGGGGCGTGTTTCGATGGGTGCATCGAGCGAAATGTGCGGAAAAAACGTTTTTTCCCCACATTTCGGACATTGGGGGGCTGTCTGGGTAAAGAAATTCTGGGGCGATGTGCGCAAATCATACCTCTGCGGATTCCCACGGGTGTCCTCTTTTTGGAAATGCATGGGGTTCCCTGTTTTCCTTGCTGGCTTCCACGCCCTAAGCCCAAATCTGTAGGTTGCCCACATGAACACAATGGGCAGTGGTGAAAGGCTTGGGGTGACCAGTGGGTTAACCTTTTTCTTTTGCGGCCCCGGTAGGTGCACCCACACATGTGAGGTACTGTTTTCATCGGGACACCTGTGGGAACGCAGGACAGTAGGCCATGTGTTGTTGGGGGCGTGTTTCGATGGGTGCGTCGAGCAAAATGTGCGTAAAAAGCATTCTTTTCCCCACATTTCGGACTTTGCGGGGCTGTCTGGGTAAAAAATTCTGGGGCGATGTGAGCAAATCATACCTCAGCGGATTCCCACGGGTGTCCTCTGTTTGCAAATGCATGGGGTTCCCGGTTTTCCTCGGTGGCTTGGACACCCGAGGCCCATATCTGTATGTTGTGCCGGTCGGAAGAATGTCTGAGATTTCGCTCTGAAAACAGACTTGGGGTTACTTGTGTTTTAGGCTTTCCCCTTGGCGGCCAGGTAGGTGCACCCAAATATGTGAGGTACCGTTTTCATCGGGACACCTGTGAGAACGCGTGACGGTAGGCCATGTGTTGTTGGGTGTGTGTTTCGAAGGGTGCGTCGAGCAAAATGTGCGGAAAAAGCGGTTTTTTCCCCACATTTCGGATTTTGCGGCGCTGTCTGGGTAATACAATCTGGGGCGATGTGCGCAAATCATACCTCTCCGGATTTCCACGGGTGTCCTCTTTTCGGAAATGCATGGGGTTCCCTGTTTTCCTCGGTGGCTTGGACAACCGAGGCCCATATCTGTACGTTGTGCCGGTCGGCAGAATGTCTGAGATTTCGCTCTGAAAACAGACTTGGGGTTACTAGTGTTTTAGCCTTTCCCCTTGGCGGCCAGGTAGGTGCACCCACACATGTGAGGTACCGTTTTCATCGGGACACCTGTGGGAACGCGGGACGGTAGGCCATGTGTTGTTCGGGGCATGTTTCGATGGGTGCTTTGAGCGAAATGTGCAGAAAAAGCGTTTTTTTTCCCCACATTTCGGACTTTGCAGGGCTGTCTGGGTAAAAAATTCTGGGGCGATGTGCGCAAATCATACCTCGGCGGATTCCCACGGGTGTCCTCTTTTCTGAAATGCATGGGGTTCCCTGTTTTCCTCGGTGGCTTGGACACCCGAGGCCCATATCTGTACGTTGTGCCAGTCGGCAGAATGTCTGAGATTTCGCTCTGAAAACAGACTTGGGGTTACTTGTGTTTTAGGCTTTCCCCTTGGCGGCCAGGTAGGTGCACCCACACATGTGAGGTACCATTTACATCGGGACACCTGTGGGAACGCGGGACGGTAGGCCATGTGTTGTTGGGGGCATGTTTCGATGAGTGCGTCGAGCGAAATGTGCGGAAAAAGCGTTCTTTTCCCCACATTTCGGACTTTGCGGCGCTGTCTGTGTAAAAAATTCTGGGGCGATGTGCACAAATCATACCTCTGCGGATTCCCACGGGTGTCTTCTTTTCAGAAATGCATGATGGTTCCTGTTTTTCTTGGTGGCTGAAACAGCCCAGGCCTAAATATGTCGGTTGCCTCCCCAAAACCCTTTGGGGGGATAGCAGTGTTTTAGGCTTTCCCCTTGGCGGCCAGGTAGGTGCACCCACACATGTGAGGTACCGTTTTCATCGGCACACCTGTGAGAACGCGGGACGGTAGGCCATGTGTTGTTGGGGGCGTGTTTCGATGGGTGCGGCGAGCGAAATGTGCAGGAAAAGCGTTTTTTTCCCCACATTTTGGACTTTGCGGGGCTGTCTGGGTAAAAAATTCTGCGTCAATGTGCGCAAATCATACCTCTGCGGATTCCCACCGGTGTCCTCTTTTTGTAAATGCATGGGGGTCCCTGTTTTCCTTGCTGGCTTCCACGCCCTAGGCCCAAATCTGTAGGTTGCCCACATGAACACAATGGGCAGTAGCGAAAGGCTTGGGGTGACCAGTGGGTTAACCTTTTCCTTTTGCGGCCCCGGTAGGTGCACCCACACATGTGAGGTACCGTTTTCATCGGGACACCTGTGGGAACGCGGGACGGTAGGTCATGTGTTGTTGGGGGCGTGTTTCGATGGGTGCGTCGAGCAAAATATGCGGAAAAAGCGTTGTTTTCCCAACATTTCGGACTTTGCGGGGCTGTCTGGGTAAATAATTCTGGGGCGATGTGCGCAAATCATACCTCAGCGGATTCCCACGGGTGTCCTCTTTTTGCAAATGCATGGGGTTCCCCGTATTCCTCGGTGGCTTGGACACCCGAGGCCCATATCTGTATGTTGTGCCGGTCAGAAGAATGTCTGAGATTTCGCTCTGAAAACAGACTTGGGGTTACTTGTGTTTTAGGCTTTCCCCTTGGCGGTCAGGTAGGTGCACCCACACATGTGAGGTACCGTTTTCATCGGGACACGTGTGAGAACACGTGACGGTAGGCCATGTGTGGTTGGGGGCGTGTTTCGATGGGTGCGTCGAGCAAAATGTGCGGAAAAAGCATTTTTTTCCCCACATTTCGGACTTTGCGGGGCTGTCTGGGTAATAAAATCTGGGGCGATGTGCACAAATCATACCTCTGCGAATTCCCACGGGTGTCTTCTTTTCGGAAATGCATGGGGTTCCCCGTTTTCCTCGGTGGCTTGGACACCCGAGGCCCATATCTGTACATTGTGCCCGTCGGCAGAATGTCTGAGATTTCGCTCTGAAAACAAACTTGGGGTTACTTGTGTTTTAGCCTTTCCCCTTGGCGGCCAGGTAGGTGCACCTACACATGTGAGGTACCGTTTTCATCGGGACACCTGTGGGAACGCGGGACGGTAGGCCATGTGTTGTTGGGGGCGTGTTTCGAAGGGTGCGTGGAGCGAAATGTGCAGAAAAAGCGTTTTGTTCCCCACATTTCAGACTTTGCAGGGCTGTCTGGGTAAAGAAATTCTGGGGCGATGTGCGCAAAACATACCTCTGCGGATTCCCATGGTTGTCCTCTTTTTGGAAATGCATGGGGTTCCCCGTTTTCCTCGGTGGCTTGGACACCCGAGGCCCATATCTGTATCTTGTGCCGGTCGGCAGAATATCTGAGATTTCGCTCTGAAAACAGACTTGGGGTTACTAGTGTTTTAGGCTTTCCCCTTGGCGGCCAGGTAGGTGCACCCACACATGTGAGGTACCGTTTTCATCGGGACACCTATGGGAACGCGGGACGGTAGGCCATGTGTTCTTAGGGGTGTGTTTCGATGGGTGCGTCGAACGAAATGTGCGGAAAAAGCGTTTTTTTCCCCACATTTCGGACTTTGCGGGGCTGTCTGGGTAAAAAAATCTGGGGCGATGTGCGCAAATCATACCTCTGCGGATTCCCACGGGTGTCCTCTTTTTGGAAATGCATGGGGTTCCCTGTTTTCCTTGCTGGCTTCCACGCCCTAGCCCCAAATCTGTAGATTGCCCACATGAACACAATGGGCAGTAGCGAAAGGCTTGGGGTGACCAGTGGGTTAACCTTTTCCTTTTGCGGCCCCGGTAGGTGCACCCACACATGTGGGGTACCGTTTTCATCGGGACACCTGTGGAAACGCGGGACGGTAGGCCCTGTGTTGCTGGGGGTGTGTTTCAATGGGTGCGTCGCTCAAAATGTGCGGAAAAAGCGTTTTTTTCCCCACATTTCGGACTTTGCAGGGCTGTCTGGATAATAAAATCTGGGGCGATGTGCGCAAATCATACCTCTGCGGATTCCCAGGGGTGTCCTCTTTTCGGAAATGCATGGGGTTCCCTGTTTCCCTCAGTGGCTTGGACACCCGAGGCCCATATCTGTACGTTGTGCCGGTCGGCAGAATGTCTGACATTTCGCTCTGAAAACAGACTTGGGGTTACTAGTGTTTTAGCCTTATCCCCTTGGTGGCCAGGTAGGTGCACCCACACATGTGAGGTACCATTTTCATCGGGACTCCTGTGGGAACGCGGGACGGTAGGCCATGTGTTGTTGGGGGTGTGTTTCGATGGGTGCGCCGAGCGAAATGTGCTGAAAAAGCGTTCATTTTGCCCACATTTCGGACTTTGCGGGCCTGTCTGGGTAATAAATTCTGGGGCGATGTGCACAAATCATACCTCTGCGGATTCTCATAGGTGTCTTCTTTTCAGAAATGCATGGGGGTTCCTGGTTTTCTTGGTGGCTGAAACACCCCAGGCCTAAATCTGGCGGTTGCCTCCCCAAAACCCTTTGGGGGGTTGTGATGCTGGAAATGCATCTGAGGGACAGGGCCTCTGAATCCTTGTCATTTTTCTGTTTTTACCGTG
Organism: Ambystoma mexicanum; assembly: GCF_040938575.1. Classification (NCBI taxonomy): domain Eukaryota; kingdom Metazoa; phylum Chordata; class Amphibia; order Caudata; family Ambystomatidae; genus Ambystoma; species Ambystoma mexicanum. The sequence continues at coordinate 1,431,313,817 of NC_090921.1, read as the reverse complement.
TGTTCTGTTATGTTTTCTGCCCTGGAGTCCATGTGGGACTCCTGGCAGTGCAGCTCTCTCTTTTGGTTTGGTGAACAGACCCATGGGGTACCCTTATGGCACCCATGGGTAGGGGTACAACCCTGTGCCCCTAATGTATGTTTTTGGGCACCTGTGGGTGACCCCAGAGCAGGGTATGGGCTGGTGGCAGCTCCGTGCTGAATTCGACAGGTGCTCCGGGTGTCCTCCATTTTGGGATACCCTGGCCCTGCCATTGGGATCTGTTGATTCCTAATAGAAAACAAGATGGCCCCTGTGGCCTCTTGCTTTCTATTGCCTGTTATCTTGTTTTCCCAAAGTCCTGGGAAGCCCTGTCTCTGTCCCTTTCCCCTGACTGGCTGTTGGGTGGAAGTTCCATGTATGGTATTGTTGTGAAGGCCCAGCTAGACTGGCTGGAGCCTTCCCAGTGACTGTATGTTGTGGGTACCTCCTGTGGGTGGGACCTGGGTGAATGGAGTGTGTGACCAATATACACTTCTTGTTGTGGTTGTCTGGTTTCTGGCATGAGAGACAAAGACTGAGACAGCCCTGCCCGAAACTGGCCTGAATGCAGTGTGTAGTGTTGAATGGCTGGGTACTTGTCCCAATCCACATTCCCTGTTGTGAGTGTCTGGAAGGGAGGAGTGTGGCCTGAATGCACTGTGTGCCTGATTGGCTGACTGACTGCATGAATGCCCTGCAGTATGATTGGCTGCTGAGTGTGTGCCAGCAGCGTGGATGAGAGAGAGGATAGTATATCTGGGGACCTCTCACCACTGGAAAAGTGTTCAGAAGGGACCTTTGGTTGAGAAGCGACCATTGTGCTCCTGAAGCAGCCAGGGAGCTGAGTCTGAGTCTCCACTCTACGAGTAACTGGAACTGCTGATCCTCGACGTCCAGCTGGAAGAAGAAGACTTGCTGTGGCATTTGCTTCGACCGATCCGAAGGCTGACGAGATCGTCGAGGGCTGACCCGAGAGAGGACCTGGTAAGGCGCCCTCTTCCCGTGCTCCGAGGGACCATCGAGCATCGCTCCATCTTTGACCGAAGCGCCCTGGAAGACAGACCCTCGAAAGGCTGTCGACCCGAGACGGGACCGCTGAGGAGATCGAAGTGAAGCACCCGGACATCGACGCCGTCGAAGTCCATTGCCGTCGACCAGGGTTCGCAGGTTTGTGAAACCGCTGGAGGCCCATCGAAGTTGAGTTACCCAGCCGTGGGAACCACTTGATGCCGTGCCGCCGATGACCGGAGCCGTCCGCTCCTTTGCCTAAGAACATTCAATCGAAGGACTCTCTCGACCGCATCGTCGACCGCTTATCCTGCCGGAGAAAGTCGAGGCCGACCAACGCGCCGGGGAGAAACCTACCGGTGGGTTTCCCGCCACCCGACGACCTCAAAGACTCGGACGACTCGACGCCCTTGCTGGGCTTCCGTCTCTACAATCTTTGCGGTCCAGAACTATTGTCATCGAGGTGCCCTGCACACCTCCGCCTTGCAGGATGCCGACGCCCCGACGCCGACGAGCACCGCTCGGACGAAGTTGCCGCCTCTTCGACATTGTTCTACCTCGTTTGTCGACAGACGTTCGACGCCCCGTGCCTCCCGCTTGAAAGGGAAGGCATTCAAGAAGGGCCGTCGATTCCCCGTCGCCGAACAGCGAGTCCCTCGACGTTTGTCGACGCCTTCGAGGAGCTCGACTCCACCAGGTACATTGGGGGGGTAAAAACATTATAGGAGAGAATAAGACTTGCAGAGCAATATATGGACTGGGCTGGTACTATATCTTTCTTTACAGGTTGCCCAGGTGGGGGGATCTCCACACAGAACTGTGCCTAGTGGTAGGGGTCAGTATTCTGCCTATTGCTCAACCATCTTATTTTCTCTCCTCTCTCTATTGCTGGTTTCACTCTATTGGTCTGTGTGATATTGTACAGTATTGTTCATGCACTTCAATGAGATCTAGGGTGGTACCACTTTAGGATTGTAAATATTTGTCATTGTAGATTTTGCCAGAGTACAAAGTGAGTTATCATGATAAATGTACATAACCTTAACTTTTGATTATATAAAGACTGTGTTCTAACCAATACAGAGTGTGGATATTCCTTTGTGGGGGCTTGGGGGATACACTGTACTTAAGAACCAGCCTGCATCACCTCCTGAGAAGCTAGGCCTTGATTGCTCGACCATTGCTACCGAATAGAGAATCTTGGCTGGGGTCTCCTGTGCCTTCCCTCCACCATATAGGGAGCGGAAGTACAGACACCCCCCACCGGTCGTTGAGGCCTGTCTCTCACACTGGTGGCAAGCGGTGGGATGCTTATGGTTTTAAGAATCAGTGTATAACCGTGCCACTTACAAAGGATATTTGCCCTTTATTAAATTAAGGTTTAGTTGTGTACAAGGTAACTGCATTACAAACAATGGAGTCTATTGCGAATGGCAAATTAACTCGGATGAGCTTGGAGGCTCTCCAGAGTGCTTGTGAAGCTAGGGAGTTAGACTTTGTGGATAAGTCTAGGGCTGAGCTGATAGCTGCCCTGGTGGACTACCAGACTGATAGTGAAACTCTTGATGAAGGGGGGAATGCAACCAATGAGGACTCTGCCCCTGGGGTTTCAGCTGAATCTGTTTCTGGGAATGCCGCCATTCCTGCTGCCTCTGTTCCAAACTCCAGCAATTCCTTAGAACTTGAGTTATTAAGGATGAAATTGGCCTTTGAATACCGCAAGTTGGAAATAGATGCTGAGCTTAAGAAAGAGGAGTTGGCTCAACAAGTTGCACTCAAAAATAAGGACCTTGAACTCAAGAGCCAGGACACTGAATGTCAGAGGATCCAGCTAGAGAAAGCTAGAGTGGAGACTTCAGCTAGATCCAGTGAGAGTGTCAGGTCCCCAGCCACCAAGTTTATGAAAGATTTGGTTGGTGTATTTGTGGAGGGTTCGGATACCCTCCAAAGGATTGAAGCGTTTGAAATGGCTTGTGAGATTCATGATGTGGATAAAAGAGATTGGGCGAAGTGTTTGTTAAGCAGAGTGCCTCAAACCAGGTATGACTGTATTCTGACGCTGAGTGTGGAAGAAAGGGGTCAGCACGAGTGTATGAAGTCTGCTTTGATTGCCAAGTTCGGCAAGACACCTACCCAATACCTTAGAAGGTTCAGGGATTTTAAGAAAAAGGAGAATATGTCTTGGGTTGACTGGGTGAGTGCTGCGCACATGAACATGATGGGGTGGATCGATGGATACAAGGTTAAGACTTTTGTTGAATTGTCCCACCTCTTGTTTTTTGAGCATTTCTCTGAAGCCTGTTCACCAGAGCTGCGTCAGTATGTGGCTGACCAGAACATTTTGGACCCCTTTAAGCTGGCTAGGTTGGCTGACAAGTGGGTCTCCCACCGGGTGTCCCCTAAGGACTCCAGTGGGAAGGACAAGGACAAGGAGAAGGGGGCCTCTCAGAAAGCTGAGGAGTCCCCCAAGCAGTCACAGTCGGGTAAACCAAAACCTTCCTCTCCTAAGACCCAAAAATCTAGTGGGGATAAGTCATCTGGGGGTGGGAATAAGAGTAGTGGTCCACCTGCTGCAAAGCAGGCTCCCAGTGGATCCAGTACCGTACCCCTCGCTCCTGGCGCTTGTTGGGACTGTGGGGCTCTGGATCACAAAAGGGGTGACCCCAAGTGTAAAGGTAAGGCACTTGGAGTACAGGCTGTCAGCCTGACCTACCCTTACCCCGTGTCTGAGGTGGAGGCCACTGTCCTCCCCTCCTCTGCCGGTATCACATTTGGTGCTCCGGTGGAGATTTCCTTAGTGTCCCTTGGGGCCTGGGACCAGTACGCGGAAGTACTGGCGACTATCCCACAGAACACCTGTAGATTTTTGAGAAGTGTCCTCTTGAACTGCCAGCCTTCTACTGGTTTGAGAGACACTGGGGCAAGCATGACAGTGGTGGACAGGACCCTGCTCAGGCCAGAGGACTATGAAGGTGCTCCTCTGCAAACCACCAGGTTAGCTGGTGGGCCTCCCAAATTATCACCTGTAGCCTTAGTCACACTCATGATTGGCGACAAGACAGCGAAGCTTCCTGTCCTGGTTCAGGACAATGTCCCTGCTAACATTTTGTTAGGGAATGATCTAGTAGAGTTGGGGTTGATCTCGGATGGTCTTCCCATGACTGCTGCTGCCGTCACTAGATCACAGGTGACACCGGGTCTGGCTGTGGGTCAGATACCCGAGCCAAAGGCGAGGCCTAAGGCAAGAAGGAGGAAGACCAAGAAGGCCACCCCTGTGGAGGGAGCACCTTCTCTTCCTGCTGCACCCATTGGGATCCATGCTCCGGACGGGCTGGGTCCAGTGGAAAACCCAAACTCAACTCCTTTGGGAGAAGAGGCAGAAGACTCTCCTGTGGGAGAGGTTCTTAACCCGGAGGATCATCCCGACCTTCAATGCTTGTTAGCTGAAGGGGGACCCTCCCGGGCGGACTTCTGTAAGGGACAGAGAGAGTGCCACTCTCTCGAGGGACTGAGGAAACAGGCCCTGGCCCAAGGAGAGGTGCCTAGGAATTTCCGGATTTATTGGGAGGGTGAGCTCCTTGTTAGTGAGCCCACTTAGCCTGAACCTGGTGCCCGCAAGAGGTTGGTGGTACCCCAGGTTTACAGGCCCTTCCTACTGCAGTTGGCGCATGAGGTGCCCTTGGCTGGTCATCTTGGGACCAAGAAGACTAAGCAGAGGCTCTCTGCCCATTTCTACCGGCCACGGATGGGAGTAGAGGTGGAGTCCCACTGCAGGACCTGCCCAACTTGTCAGTTGTCTGGCAAGACTGGAGGCAGTGTCATTGCCCCACTGCAGCCGTTGCCAGTGGTTGGCACCCCATTTGAGAGGGTGGGCATCGACATCGTCGGTCCCCTTGACCCTCCCACTTCAGGTGGACATCGGTTCATCCTGGTCTTGGTAGATCATGCCACCAGGTACCCTGAGGCGATACCCCTTCGGACGGTTACGGCCAAGGTGGTTGCCCGGGCTCTCCTGGGCATTTTCACCCGTGTTGGATTCCCCAAGGAGGTTGTCTCTGACAGAGGATCCAACTTCATGTCGAGTTACATGAAAACCATGTGGAAAGAGTGCGGGGTAACCTACAAGTTCTCCACCTCTTACCACCCCCAGACCAATGGTCTGGTTGAGAGATTTAATAAAACTCTCAAGGGCATACTAGGGGCTTTGGAAGAACCCCTAAGGAGGAAATGGGATCTCCTCCTGCCATGCCTGCTGTTTGCTTACAGGGAGGTACCTCAAGAGGGTGTTGGTTTCAGCCCCTTTGAGTTACTCTTTGGACATCCCGTAAGGGAGCCCCTCGCCTTGATCAGAGAAGGCCTGGAAGCCACCCCTCCGGGTCCCGCCAAGCAAGTGGGGGACTATGTGTTAGGCCTCAGACGGAGGATGACACAGATGATGGGTCAGGCAACAGCAAATCTCAAGGCCAGCCAGGAATTGAATAAGTACTGGCAGGACCTTAAAGCCTCGCAAGTGGATTGGACTCCGGGACAGGAAATCCTTGTGATGGAGCCTACCAAGCCTAGGGCTTTGGCAGACAAGTGGACTGGACCCTTCAGGATCATCTCCAAGATGGGCGAAGTCAATTATCTGGTTGACATGGGAGCCCCTGGGGTAGCCCCTCAGCTATTCCATGTCCAGAGGCTCAGGCCTTTCCACAGGCGAGCGGAAGTCTCATGTCTCTTGCTAGCTTCTGGGCAAGAAGAGGATGAGAGTGAGCCCCTTCCTGATTTGCTGCATAGCAACCCTCAGGATGGCTCAGTGGAGGGAGTACATCTCTCTCCAGATTTGACAACCGAGCAACAGAGGGCCTGTAGGGCTTTGCTCCAACAGTACGCCTCTCTGTTTTCACTGAAGCCAGGCCTTACACCGTGGTGTAAGCACGAAATTGACACTGGTGACAGTGTGCCTGTCAAAAGCAGGTGCTACCGTATGTCAGATACCGTTAAGAACCACATCCAGGCTGAGGTCGCCCAGATGTTGGATCTGGGTGTTATTGAACCCTCAACCAGTCCCTGGTCCAGTCCAGTAGTCCTTGTCCCCAAGGCAAGTTCCCAGGCGGGTACCAAGGATTGGAGGTTCTGTGTGGACTACCGAGGGGTCAATGCCGTCACCAAGACTGACGCGCACCCATTGCCCAGGGCTGATGAGCTCGTGGACACCATCGGTGCTGCCAAGTTTGTGAGCACCTTTGACCTCACTTCAGGCTATTGGCAAATAGCTCTGACGGACCTTGCCAAGGAAAAGACGGCCTTCTCAACACCTGAGGGACTCTACCAGTTTAGGGTCATGCCTTTTGGGTTGAAGAATGCCCCTGCCACCTTCCAGAGATTGGTCAACCATGCGCTCAGTGGGCTGGAAGCCTTTTGTGTGGCTTACTTAGACGACATTGCCGTCTACAGTTCCACCTGGGAAGAGCATTTGACACATCTGGATAGGGTGTTGCAGGCCTTGAAAAGGGCTAACCTCACTATCAAGGCCACCAAGTGCCAGATAGCTCAGGGGAAAGTTACCTATCTTGGTCATGAGGTAGGAGGGGGTCAAATCCAACCTCTCGTCAGTAAAGTACAGGATGTACAGAACTGGGAGACTCCCACTACTCAAACCCAGGTGAGAGCCTTTTTGGGCCTCACTGGGTACTATCGCAATTTCATGGCAGACTATGGGACCATAGCTGCACCTCTGACAGCTCTAACGTCACCCAAGCAGCCTAGGAAGGTTACTTGGACTGAAGACTGTCAGCGGGCCTTTGATGGCTTGAAAGAAAGTCTGTGTAGGGCACCTGTGTTGAGTGCGCCTGACTACAGCCGACCCTTTATCGTCCAGACGGATGCCTGCGACACCGGAATTGGAGCCGTCTTGTCCCAGTTAGATGACAAAGGGAGAGAACACCCTATCATATTCATCAGTAGACAACTCAAGGGTAGAGAACCTAGGTGGGCTACTGTTGAAAAGGAGTGTTTTAGCATAGTTTGGAGCCTTAGGCGTTTTAGGCCCTACCTTACGGGGTCTACCTTCAAGGTCCAAACAGATCATAAGACCCCTGAAGTGGCTTATGCAGATGAAGGGTGAGAACCCGAAATTGCTCAGGTGGTCCATTAGCCTGCAAGGGCTAGACTTCACCATAGAGCACAGACCAGGGAAGAGTCACGATAATGCAGATGGCCTTTCCAGAAGGTATGTTGACCGTCTGGATGAGGGTGTCTATCCCGTGGGAGATTAGACACCCTCCACCTCAGTCTGGGGGGGGCGACTGTGATGCTGGAAATGCATCTGAGGGACAGGGCCTCTGAATCCTTGTCCTTTTTCTGTTTTTACCGTGTGTTCTGTTATGTTTTCTGCCCCGGAGTCCATGTGGGACTCCTGGCAGTGCAGCTCTCTCTTTTGGTTTGGTGAACAGACCCATGGGATACCCTTATGGCACCCATGGGTAGGGGTACAACCCTGTGCCCCTAGTGTATGTTTTTGGGCACCTGTGGGTGACCCCAGAGCAGGGTATGGGCTGGTGGCAGCTCCGTGCTGAATTCGACAGGTGCTCCGGGTGTCCTCCATTTTGGGATACCCTGGCCCTGCCATTGGGATCTGTTGATTCCTAATAGAAAACAAGATGGCCCCTGTGGCCTCTTGCTTTCTATTGCCTGTTATCTTGTTTTCCCAAAGTCCTGGCTGGGAAGCCCTGTCTCTGTCCCTTCCCCCTGACTGGCTGTTGGGTGGAAGTTCCATGTATGGTATTGTTGTGAAGGCCCAGCTAGACTGGCTGGAGCCTTCCCAGTGACTGTATGTTGTGGGTACCTCCTGTGGGTGGGACCTGGGTGAATGGAGTGTGTGACCAATATACACTTCTTGTTGTGGTTGTCTGGTTTCTGGCATGAGAGACAAAGACTGAGACAGCCCTGCCCGAAACCGGCCTGAATGCAGTGTGTAGTGTTGAATGGCTGGGTACTTGTCCCAATCCACATTCCCTGTTGTGAGTGTCTGGAAGGGAGGAGTGTGGCCTGAATGCACTGTGTGCCCTATTGGCTGACTGACTGCATGAATGCCCTGCAGTATGATTGGCTGCTGAGTGTGTGCCAGCAGCGTGGATGAGAGAGAGGATAGTATATCTGGAGACCTCTCACCACTAGAAAAGTGTTCAGAAGGGACCTTTGGTTGAGAAGCGACCATTGTGCTCCTGAAGCAGCCAGGGAGCTGAGTCTCCACTCTACGAGTAACTGGAACTGCTGATCCTCGACGTCCAGCTGGAAGAAGAAGATTTGCTGTGGCATTTGCTTCGACCGATCCGAAGGCTGACGAGATCGTCGAGGGCTGACCCGAGAGAGGACCTGGTAAGGCGCCCTCTTCCCATGCTCCGAGGGACCATCGAGCACCGCTCCATCTTCGACCAAAGCGCCCTGGAAGACAGACCCTCGAAAGGCTGTCGACCCGAGACGGGACCGCTGAGGAGATCGAAGTGAAGCACCCGGACATCGACGCCGTCGAAGTCCATTGCCGTCGACCAGGGTTCGCAGGTTTGTGAAACCGCTGGAGGCCCGTCGAAGTTGTGTTACCCAGCCGTGGGAACCACTTGACGCCGTGCCGCCGACGACCGGAGCCGTCCGCTCCTTTGCCTAAGAACATTCAATCGAAGGACTCTCTCGACCGCATCGTCGACCGCTTATCCTGCCGGAGAAAGTCGAGGCCGACCAACGCGCCGAGGAGAAACCTGCCGGTGGGTTTCCCGCCACCCGACGACCTCAAAGACTCGGACGACTCGACGCCCTTGCTGGGCTTCCATCTCTACAATCTTTGCGGTCCAGAACTATTGTCATCGAGGTGCCCCGCACACCTCCGCCTTGCAGGACGCTGACGCCCCGACGCCGACGAGCACCGCTCGGACGAAGTTGCCGCCTCTTCGACATTGTTCTACCTCGTTTGTCGACGGACGTTCGACGCCCCGTGCCTCCCGCTTGAAAGGGAAGGCATTCTAGAAGGGCCGTCGATTCCCCGTCGCCGAACAGCGAGTCCCTCGACGTTTGTCGACGCCTTCGAGGAGCTCGACTCCACCAGGTACATTGGGGGGGTAAAAACATTATAGGAGAGAATAAGACTTGCAGAGCAATATATGGACTGGGCTGGTACTATATCTTTCTTTACAGGTTGCCCAGGTGGGGGGATCTCCACACAGAACTGTGCCTAGTGGTAGGGGTCAGTATTCTGCCTATTGCTCAACCATCTTATTTTCTCTCCTCTCTCTATTGCTGGTTTCACTCTATTGGTCTGTGTGATATTGTACAGTATTGTTCATGCACTTCAATGAGATCTAGGGTGGTACCACTTTAGGATTGTAAATATTTGTCATTGTAGATTTTGCCAGAGTACAAAGTGAGTTATCATGATAAATGTACATAACCTTAACTTTTGATTATATAAAGACTGTGTTCTAACCAATACAGAGTGTGGATATTCCTTTGTGGGGGCTTGGGGGATACACTGTACTTAAGAACCAGCCTGCATCACCTCCTGAGAAGCTAGGCCTTGATTGCTCGACCATTGCTACCGAATAGAGAATCTTGGCTGGGGTCTCCTGTGCCTTCCCTCCACCATATAGGGAGCGGAAGTACAGACACCCCCCACCGGTCGTTGAGGCCCGTCTCTCACAGGGGTATAGCAGTGTTTTAGGCTTTCCCCTTGGCGGCCAGGTAGGTGCACCCACACATGTGAGGTACCGTTTTCATCGGGACACCGGTGGGAACACGGGATGATAGGCCATGTGTTGTTGGGGGCGTGTTTCGATGGGTGCATCGAGCGAAATGTGCGGAAAAAGCGTTTTTTCCCCACATTTCGGACATTGGGGGGCTGTCTGGGTAAAGAAATTCTGGGGCGATGTGCGCAAATCATACCTCTGTGGATTCCCACGGGTGTCCTCTTTTTGGAAATGCATGGGGTTCCCTGTTTTCCTTGCTGGCTTCCACTCCCTAAGCCCAAATCTGTAGGTTGCCCACATGAACACAATGGGCAGTGGTGAAAGGCTTGGGGTGACCAGTGGGTTAACCTTTTTCTTTTGAGGCCCCGGTAGGTGCACCCACACATGTGAGGTACTGTTTTCATCGGGACACCTGTGGGAACGCGGGACAGTAGGCCATGTGTTGTTGGGGGCGTGTTTCGATGGGTGCGTCGAGCAAAATGTGCGGAAAAAGCGTTCTTTTCCCCACATTTCGGACTTTGCGGGGCTGTCTGGGTAAAAAATTCTGGGGCGATGTGAGCAAATCATACCTCAGCGGATTCCCACGGGCGTCCTCTGTTTGCAAATGCATGGGGTTCCCCGTTTTCCTCGGTGGCTTGGACACCCGAGGCCCATATCTGTATGTTGTGCCGGTCGGAAGAATGTCTGAGATTTCGCTCTGAAAACAGACTTGGGGTTACTTGTGTTTTAGGCTTTTCCCTTGGCGGCCAGGTAGGTGCACCCAAATATGTGAGGTACCGTTTTCATCGGGACACCTGTGAGAATGCGTGACGGTAGGCCATGTGTTGTTGGGTGTGTGTTTCGAAGGGTGCGTCCAGCAAAATGTGCGGAAAAAGCGTTTTTTTCCCCACATTTCGGAATTTGCAGCGCTGTCTGGGTAATACAATCTGGGGCGATGTGCGCAAATCATACCTCTCCGGATTTCCACGGGTGTCCTCTTTTCGGAAATGCATGGGGTTCCCTGTTTTCCTCAGTGGCTTGGACACCCGAGGCCCATATCTGTACGTTGTGCCGGTCGGCAGAATGTCTGAGATTTCGCTTTGAAAACAGACTTGGGGTTACTAGTGTTTTAGCCTTTCCCCTTGGCGGCCAGGTAGGTGCACCCACACATGTGAGGTACCGTTTTCATCGGGACACCTGTGGGAACGCGGGACGGTAGGCCATGTGTTGTTGGGGGCATGTTTCAATGGGTGCTTTGAGCGAAATGTGCAGAAAAAGCGTTTTTTTTCCCCACATTTCGGACTTTGCAGGGCTGTCTGGGTAAAAAATTCTGGGGCGATGTGCGCAAATCATACCTCTGCAGATTCCCACGGGTGTCCTCTTTTCGGAAATGCATGGGGTTCCCTATTTTCCTCGGTGGCTTGGACACCCGAGGCCCATATCTGTACGTTGTGCCGGTCGGCAGAATGTCTGAGATTTCGCTCTGAAAACAGACTTGGGGTTACTTGTGTTTTAGGCTTTCCCCTTGGCGGCCAGGAAGGTGCACCCACACATGTGAGGTACCATTTACATCGGGACACCTGTGGGAATGCGGGACGGTAGGCCATGTGTTGTTGGGGGCATGTTTCGATGAGTGCGTCGAGCGAAATGTGCGGAAAAAGTGTTCTTTTCCCCACATTTCGGACTTTGCGGCGCTGTCTGTGTAAAAAATTCTGTGGCGATGTGCGCAAATCATACCTCTGCGGATTCCCATGGTTGTCCTCTTTTTGGAAATGCATGGGGTTCCCCGTTTTCCTCGGTGGCTTGGACACCCGAGGCCCATATCTGTATGTTGTGCCGGTCGGCAGAATGTCTGAGATTTCGCTCTGAAAACAGACTTGGGGTTACTTGTGTTTTAGGCTTTCCCCTTGGCGGCCATGTAGGTGCACCCACACATGTGAGGTACCATTTCATCGGGACACCTGTGGGAACGGGTGACGGTAGGCCATGTGTTGTTGGGCGCGTGTTTCGATGTGTGCGTCGAGCGAAACGGGCGGAAAAAGTATTTTTTTCCCCACATTTCAGACTTTGCGGGGCTGTCTGGGTAAAAAATTATGGGGCGATGTGCGCAAATCATACCTCTGTGGATTCCCACGGGTGTCCTCTTTTCAGAAATGCATGGGTTTCCCTGTTTTCCTCAATGGCTTCGACACCCGAGGCCCATATCTGTACGTTGTGCCGGTCGGCAGAATGTCCGAGATTTCGCTCTGAAAACAGACTTGGGGTTACTTGTGTTTTCGGCTTTCCCCTTGGCATCCAGGTAGGTTCACCGACACATGTGAGGTACCGTTTTCATCGGGACACCTGTGGGAATGCGGGACCGTAGGCCATGTGTTGTTGGGGGCGTGTTTCGATGGGTGCGTCGAGCGAAATGTGTGGAAAAAGCGTTCTTTTCCCCACATTTCGGACTTTGCAGGGCTGTCTGGGTAAAAAATTCTGGGGCGATGTGCGCAAATCATACCTCTGTGGATTCCCACGGTTGTCCTCTTTTTGGAAATGCATGGGGTTCCCCGTTTTCCACGGTGGCTTGGACACCCGAGGCCGATATATGTATGTTGTGCCGGTCGGCAGAATGTCTGAGATTTCGCTCTGAAAACAGACTTGGGGTTACTTGTGTTTTAGGCTTTCCCCTTGGCGGCCAGGTAGGTGCACCCACACATGTGAGGTACTGTTTTCATTGGGACACCTGTGAGAATGCGTGACAGTAGGCCATGTGTTGTTGGGGGCGTGTTTCGATGGGTGCATCGAGCAAAATGTGCTGAAAAAGCGTTTTTTTCCCCACATTTCAGACTTTGCGGGCTGTCTGGGTAATACAATCTGGGGCGATGTGTGCAAATCATACCTCTGCGGATTCCCACGGGTGTCCTCTTTTTGGAAATGCATGGGGTTCCCTGTTTTCCTCGGTGGCTTGGACACCCGAGGTCCATATCTGTACGTTGTGCCGGTCGGCAGAATGTCTGAGATTTCGCTCTGAAAACAGACTTGGGGTTACTAGTGTTTTAGCCTTTCCCCTTGGCGGCCAGGTAGGTGCCCCCACACATGTGAGGTACCGTTTTCATCGGGACACCTGTGGGAACGTGGGACGGTAGCCCATGTGTTGTTGGGGGCGTGTTTTGATGGGTGCGTCGAGCGATTTGTGCAAAAAAAGCGTTTTTTTCCCCACATTTCAGACTTTGCGGGGCTGTCTGGGTAAAAAAATTCTGGGGCGATGTGCGCAAATCATACCTCTGTGGATTCCCACGGGTGTCCTCTTTTTGCAAATGCATGGGGTTCCCCGTTTTCCTCAGTGGCTTGGACACCCGAGGCCCATATCTGTATGTTGTGCCTGTCGGCAGAATGTCTGAGATTTTGCTCTGAAAACAGACTTGGGGTTACTTGTGTTTTAGGCTTTCCCCTTGGTGGCCAGGTAGGTGCACACAAACATGTGAGGTAACGTTTGCATCAGGACACCTGTGAGAACGCGTGACGGTAGGCCATGTGTTGTTGGGTGTGTGTTTCGATGGGTGCGTCGAGCAAAATGTGCGGAAAAAGCGTTTTTTTCCCCACATTTCGGACTTTGCGGGGCTGTCTGGGTAATAAAATCTGGGGCGATGTGCGCAAATCATACCTCTGCGGATTCCCACGGGTGTCCTCTTTTGGGAAATGCATGGGGTTCCCTGTTTTCCTCAGTGGCTTGGACACCCGAGGCCCATATCTGTATGTTGTGCCGGTCGGCAGAATGTCTGAGATTTCGCTCTGAAAACAGACTTGGGATTACTTGTGTTTTAGGCTTTCCCCTTGGCGGCCAGGTAGGTGCACCCACACATGTGAGGTACCGTTTTCATCGGGACACCTGTGGGAACGCGTGACGGTAGGCCATGTGTTGCTGGGGGCGTGTTTCAATGGGTGCGTCGAGCGAAATGTGCGGAAAAAGTGTTTTTTCCCCACATTTCGGACTTTGAGGGGCTGTCTGGGTAAAAAATTCTGGGGCGATGTGCGCAAATCATACCTCTGTGGATTCCCACGGGTGTCCTCTTTTCGGAAATGCATGGGGTTCCCTGTTTTCCTCGGTGGCTTGGACACCCGAGGCCCATATCTGTACGTTGTGCCGGTCGGCAGAATGTCTGAGATTTCGCTCTGAAAACAGACTTGGGGTTACTTGTGTTTTAGGCTTTCCCCTTGGCGGCCAGGTAGGTGCACCCACACATTTGAGGTACCATTTACATTGGGACACCTGTGGGAACGCGGGACGGTAGGCCATGTGTTGTTGGGGGCATGTTTCGATGGGTGCGTCGAGCGAAATGTGCGGAAAAAGCGTTCTTTTCCCCACATTTCGGACTTTGCAGGTCTGTCTGTGTAAAAAATTCTGGGGCGATGTGCGCAAATCATACCTCTGCAGATTCCCACCGTTGTCCTCTTTTTGGAAATGCATGAGGTTCCCCGTTTTCCTCGGTGGCTTGGACACCCGAGGCCCATATCTGTATGTTGTGCCGGTCGGCAGAATGTCTGAGATTTCGCTCTGAAAACAGACTTGGGGTTACTTGTGTTTTAGGCTTTCCCCTTGGCGGCCAGATAGGTGCACCCACACATGTGAGGTACCGTTTTCATCCGGACACCTGTGGGAACGCGTGACCGTAGGCCATGTGTTGTTGAGGGCGTGTTTCGATGGGTGCGTCGAGCGAAATGGGCGGAAAAAGTATTTTTTTCCCCACATTTCGGACTTTGCGGGGCTGTCTGGGTAAAACATTCTGGGGCGATGTGCGCACATCATATCTCTGCGGATTCCCACGGGTGTCCTCTTTTCAGAAATGCATGGGGTTCCCTGTTTTCCTCGATGGCTTGGACACCCGAGGCCCATATCTGTACATTGTGCCGGTCGGGAGAATGTCTGAGATTTCGCTCTGAAAACAGACTTTGGGTTACTTGTGTTTTAGGCTTTCCCCTTGGCAGCCAGGTAGGTGCACCCACACATGTGAGGTACCGTTTTCATCGGGATACCTGTGGCAACGCGGGACGGTAGGCCATGTGTTGTTGGGGGCGTGTTTCGATGGGTGCATCGAGCAAAATGTGCTGAAAAAGCGTTTTTTTCCCCACATTTCAGACTTTGCGGGCTGTCTGGGTAATACAATCTGGGGCGATGTGCGCAAATCATACCTCTGCGGATTCCCACGGGTGTCCTCTTTTTGGAAATGCATGGTGTTCCCTGTTTTCCTCGGTGGCTTGGACACCCGAGGCCCATATCTGTACGTTGTGCCGGTCGGCAGAATGTCTGAGATTTCGCTCTGAAAACAGACTTGGGGTTACTTGTGTTTTAGGCTTTCCCCTTGGCGGCCAGGTAGGTGCACCCACACATGTGAGGCACTGTTTTCATCGGGACACCTGTGGGAACGCGTGACGGTAGGCCATGTGTTGTTGGGGGCGTGTTTCGATGGGTGCATCGAGCAAAATGTGCTGAAAAAGCGTTTTTTTCCCCACATTTCAGACTTTGCGGGCTGTCTGGGTAATACAATCTGGGGCGATGTGCGCAAATCATACCTCTGCGGATTCCCACGGGTGTCCTCTTTTTGGAAATGCATGGTGTTCCCTGTTTTCCTCGGTGGCTTGGACACCCGAGGCCCATATCTGTATGTTGTGCCGGTCGGCAGAATGTCTGAGATTTCGCTCTGAAAACAGACTTGGGGTTACTTGTGTTTTAGGCTTTCCCCTTGGCGGCCAGGTAGGTGCACCCACACATGTGAGGTACCGTTTTCATTGGGACACCTGTGGGAACGCGTGACGGTAGGCCATGTGTTGTTGGGGGCGTGTTTCGATGGGTGCGTCGAGCGAAATGTGCGGAAAAAGTGTTTTTTCCCCACATTTCGGACTTTGCGGGGCTGTCTGTGTAAAAAATTCTGGGGCGATGTGCGCAAATAATACCTCTGCGGATTCCCACGGTTGTCCTCTTTTTGGAAATGCATGAGGTTCCCCGTTTTCCTCGGTGGCTTGGACACCCAAGGCCCATATCTGTATGTTGTGCCGGTCGGCAGAATGTCTGAGATTTTGCTCTGAAAACAGACTTGGGGTTACTTGTGTTTTAGGCTTTCCCCTTGGCGGCCAGATAGGTGCACCCACACATGTGAGGTACCGTTTTCATCCAGACACCTGTGGGAACGCGTGACGGTAGGCCATGTGTTGTTGGGGGCGTGTTTCGATAGGTGCGTCGAGCGAAATGGGCGGAAAAAGTATTTTTTTCCCCACATTTCGGTCTTTGCGGGGCTGTCTGGGTAAAAAATTCTGTGGCGATGTGCGTAAATCATATCTCTGCGGATTTGCACGGGTGTCCTCTTTTCAGAAATGCATGGGGTTCCCTGTTTTCCTCGATGGCTTGGACACCCGAGGCCCATATCTGTACGTTGTGCCGGTCGGGAGAATGTCTGAGATTTCGCTCTGAAAACAGACTTGGGGTTACTTGTGTTTTAGGCTTTCCCCTTGGCAGCCAGGTAGGTGCACCCACACATGTGAGGTACCGTTTTCATCGGGATACCTGTGGGAACGCGGGACGGTAGGCCATGTGTTGTTGCGGGTGTGTTTCGATGGGTGCGTCGAGAGAAATGTGCGGAAAAAGCGTTCTTTTCCCCACATTTCGGACTTTGAAGGGCTGTCTGGGTAAACAATTCTGGGGCGATGTGCGCAAATCATACCTCTGCGGATTCCCACGGTTGTCCTCTTTTTGGAAATGCATGGGGTTCCCCGTTTTCGTCGGTGGCTTGGACACCCGAGGCCGATATCTGTATGTTGTGCCGGTCGGCAGAATGTCTGAGATTTCGCTCTGAAAACAGACTTGGGGTTACTTGTGTTTTAGGCTTTCCCCTTGGCGGCCAGGTAGGTGCACCCACACATGTGAGGCACTGTTTTCATTGGGACACCTGTAAGAACGCATGACGGTAGGCCATGTGTTGTTGGGGGTGTGTTTCGATGGGTGCGTCAAGCGAAAGGTGCGGAAAAAGCGTTTTTTCCCCCACATTTCGGACTTTGCTGGGCTGTCTGGGTAAAAAATTCTGGGGCGATGTGCGCAAATCATACCTCTGCGGATTCCCACGGGTGTCCTCTTTTTGCAAATGCATGGGGTTCCCCGTTTTCCTCGGTGGCTTGGACACCCGAGGCCCATATCTGTATGTTGTGCCAGTCGGCAGAATGTCTGAGATTTTGCTCTGAAAACAGACTTGGGGTTACTTGTGTTTTAGGCTTTCCTCTTGGCGGCCAGGTAGGTGCATCCAAACATGTGAGGTACCGTTTGCATCGGGACACCTGTGAGAACGCGTGACGGTAGGCCATGTGTTGTTGGGTGTGTGTTTCGATGGGTGCGTCGAGCAAAATGTGCGGAAAAGCTGTTTTTTTCCCCACATTTCGGACTTTGCGGGGCTGTCTGGGTAATAAAATCTTGTGCGATGTGCGTAAATCATACCTCTGCGGATTTCCACGGGTGTCCTCTTTTCGGAAATGCATGGGGTTCCCTGTTTTCCTCAGTGGCTTGGACACCCGAGGCCCATATCTGTATGTTGTGCCGGTCGGCAGAATGTCTGAGATTTCGCTCTGGAAACCGACTTGGGGTTACTTGTGTTTTAGGCTTTCCCCTTGGCGGCCAGGTAGGTGCACCCACACATGTGAGGTACCATTTTCATCGGGACACCTGTGGGAACGCGTGACGGTAGGCCATGTGTTTGTGGGGGCGTTTTTCGATGGGTGCGTCGAGCGAAATGTGCAGAAAAAGTGTTTTTTCACCCACATTTCGGACTTTGAGTGGCTGTCTGGGTAAAAAATTCTGGGGCGATGTGCGCAAATCATACCTCTGTGGATTCCCACGGGTGTCCTCTTTTCGGAAATGCATGGGGTTCCCTGTTTTCCTCGGTGGCTTGGACACCCGAGGCCCATATCTGTACGTTGTGCCGGTCGGCAGAATGTCTGAGATTTCGCTCTGAAAACAGACTTGGGGTTACTTGTGTTTTAGGCTTTCCCCTTGGCGGCCAGGTAGGTGCACCCACACATGTGAGGTACCGTTTTCATCGGGACACCTCTGGGAACGCGTGACGGTAGGCCATGTGTTGTTGGGGGCGTGTTTCAATGGGTGCGTCGAGCGAAATGGGCGGAAAAAGTATTTTTTTCCCCACATTTCAGACATTGAGGGGCTGTCTGGGTAAAAAATTCTGGGGCGATGTGCGCAAATCATACCTCTGCGGATTCCCACGGGTGTCCTCTTTTCAGAAATGCATGGGGTTCCCTGTTTTCCTTGATGGCTTGGACACCCGAGGCCCATATCTGTACGTTGTGCCGGTCGGCAGAATGTCTGAGATTTCGCTCTGAAAACAGACTTGGGGTTAATTGTGTTTTAGGCTTTCCCCTTGGCAGCCAGATAGGTGCACCCACACATGTGAGGTACCGTTTTCATTGGGACACCTGTGGGAACGCGGGGCGGTAGGCCATGTGTTGTTGGGGGCGTGTTTCGATGGGTGCGTCGAGCGAAATGTGCAGAAAAAGCGTTCTTTTCCCCACATTTCAGACTTTGCAGGGCTGTCTGGGTAAAAAATTCTGGGGCGATGTGCGAAAATCATACCTCTGTGGATTCCCACGGGTGTGCTCTTTTTGCAAATGCATGGGGTTCCCTGTTTTCCTCAGTGGCTTGGACACCCGAGGCCCATATCTGTACATTGTGCCGGTCGGCAGAATGTATGAGATTTCGCTCTGAAAACAGACTTGGGGTTACGTGTGTTTTAGGCTTTCCCCTTGGCGGCCAGGTAGGTGCACCCACACATGTGAGGTACCGTTTTCATTGGGACACCTGTGGGAACGCGTGACGGTAGGCCATGTGTTGTTGGGGGCGTGTTTCCATGGGTGCGTCGAGCGAAATGTGCAGAAAAAGCAATTTTTTCATCACATTTCAGACTTTGTAGGGCTGTCTGGGTAAAAAATTCTGGGGCGATGTGCGCAAATCATACCTCTGCGGATTCCCACGGGTGTCCTCTTTTCGGAATTGCATGGGGTTCCCTGTTTTCCTCAGTGGCTTGGACACCCGAGGCCCATATCTGTACGTTGTGCCGGTCGGCAGAATGTCTGAGATTTCGCTATGAATACAGACTTGGGGTTACTTGTGTTTTAGGCTTTCCCCTTGGCGGCCAGATAGGTGCACCCACACATGTGAGGTACCGTTTTCATCCAGACACTTGTGGGAACGCGTGACGGTAGGCCATGTGTTGTTGGGGGCGTGTTTGGATGGGTGCGTCGAGCAAAATGGGCGGAAAAAGTATTTTTTTCCCCACATTTCGGACTTTGAGGGGCTGTCTGGGTAAAAAATTCTGGGGCGATGTGCGCAAATCATACCTCTGCGGATTCCTACGGGTGTCGTCTATTTGGAAATGCATGGGGTTCCCCGTTTTCCTCGGTTGCTTGGACACCCGAGGCCGATATCTGTATGTTGTGCCGGCCGGCAGAATGTCTGAGATTTCGCTCTGAAAACAGACTTGGGGTTACTTGTGTTTTAGGCTTTCCCCTTGGCGGCCAGGTAGGTGCACCCACACATGTGAGGTACCGTTTTCATCGGGACACCTGTGAGAACGCGTGACGGTAGGCCATGTGTTGTTGGGGGCGTGTTTCGATGGGTGCATCGAGCAAAATGTGCAGAAAAAGCATTTTTTTCCCCACATTTCAGAATTTGCGGGCTGTCTGGGTAATACAATCTGGGGCGATGTGCGCAAATCATACCTCTGCGGATTCCCTCGGGTGTCGTCTATTTGGAAATGCATGGGGTTCCTTGTTTTCCTCGGTGGCTTGGACACCCAAGGCCCATATCTGTACGTTGTGCCGGTCGGCAGAATGTCTGAGATTTCGCTCTGAAAACAGACTTGGGGTTACTAGTGTTTTAGCCTTTCACCTTGGCGGCCAGGTAGGTGCACCCACACTTGTGAGGTACCGTTTTCATCAGGACACCTGTGGGAACGTGGGACGGTAGGCCATGTGTTGTTGGGGGTGTGTTTTGATGGGTGCGTCGAGCGAAATGTGCAGAAAAAGCATTTTTTTCCCCACATTTCGGACTTTGCGAGGCTGTCTGGGTAAAAAATTCTGGGGCGATGTGCGCAAATCATACCTCTGCGGATTCCCACGGGTGTCCTCTTTTCGGAAATGCATGGGGTTCCCTGTTTTCCTTGGTGGCTTGGACACCCGAGGCCCATATCTGTACGTTGTGCCGGTCGGCAGAATGTCTGAGATTTCGCTCTGAAAACAGACTTGGGGTTACTTGTGTTTTAGGCTTTCCCCTTGGCGGCCAGGTAGGTGCACCCACACATGTGAGGTCCGTTTTCATCGGGACACCTGTGGGAATGCGGGACGGTAGGCCATGTGTTGTTGGGGCGTGTTTCGATGGGTGCGCCGAGCGAAAGGTGCGGAAAAAGCGTTTTTTCCCCCACATTTCGGACTTTGCTGGGCTGTCCGGGTAAAAAATTCTGGGGCGATGTGCGCAAATCATACCTCTGCGGATTCCCACGGGTGTCCTCTTTTTGCAAATGCATGGGGTTCCCCGTTTTCCTCGGTGGCTTGGACACGCGAGGCCCATATCTGTATGTTGTGCCGGTCGGCAGAATGTCTGAGATTTTGCTCTGAAAACAGACTTGGGGTTACTTGTGTTTTAGGCTTTCCCCTTGGCGGCCAGGTAGGTGCACCCAAACATGTGAGGTACCGTTTGCATCGGGACACCTGTGAGAACGCGTGACGGTAGGCCATGTGTTGTTGGGTGTGTGTTTTTCGATGGGTGCGTCGAGCAAAATGTGCGGAAAAAGCAATTTTTTCCCCACATTTCGGACTTTGCTGGGCTGTCTGGGTAATAAAATCTGGGGCGATGTGCGCAATTCATACCTCTGCGGATTCCCACGGGTGTCCTCTTTTCGGAAATGCATGGAGTTCCCTGTTTTCCTCAGTGGCTTGGACACCCGAGGCCCATATCTGTACGTTGTGCCGGTCGGCAGAATGTCTGAGATTTCGCTCTGAAAACAGACTTGGGGTTACTAGTGTTTTAGCCTTTTCCCTTGGCGGCCAGGTAGGTGCACCCACACATGTGAGGTACTGTTTTCATCAGGACACCTGTGGGAACGCGTTACGGTAGGCCATGTGTTGTTGGGGGCGTGTTTCGATGGGTGCGTCGAGCGAAATGTGCAGAAAAAGCGTTTTTTTCCTCACATTTCAGACTTTGCAGGGCTGTCTGGGTAAAAAATTCTGGGGCGATGTGCGCAAAGCATACCTCTGCGGATTCCCACGGGTGTCCTCTTTTCGGAAATGCATGGGGTTCCCTGTTTTCCTCGGTGGCTTGGACACCCGAGGCCCATATCTGTACGTTGTGCCGGTCGGCAGAATGTCTGAGATTTCGCTCTGAATACAGACTTGGGGTTACTTGTGTTTTAGGCTTTCCCCTTGGCGGCCAGGTAGGTGCACCCACACATATGAGGTACCGTTTTCATCCAGACACCTGTGGGAACGCGTGACGGTAGGCCATGTGTTGTTGGGGGCATGTTTCGATGGGTGTGTCGAGTGAAATGTGCAGAAAAAGCATTTTTTTTCCCACATTTCGGACTTTGCAAGGCTGTCTGGGTAAAAAATTCTGGGGCGATCTGCGCAAATCATACCTCTGCGGATTCCCACGGGTGTCCTCTTTTCAGAAATGCATGGGGTTCCCTGTTTTCCTCGATGGCTTGGACACCCGAGGCCCATATCTGTACGTTGTGCTGGTCGGCAGAATGTCTGAGATTTCGCTCTGAAAACAGACTTGGGGTTACTTGTGTTTTAGGCTTTCCCCTTGGCAGCCAGGTAGATGCACCCACACATGTGAGGTACCGTTTTCATCAGGTCACCTGTGGGAACGCGGGACGGTAGGCCATGTGTTGTTGGGGGCGTGTTTCGATGGGTGCGTCGAGCGAAATGTGCTGAAAAAGCGTTCTTTTCCCCACATTTCGGACTTTGCAGGGCTGTCTGGGTAAAAAATTCTCTGGCGATGTGCGCAAAGCATACCTCTGCGGATTCCCACGGGTGTCCTCTTTTCGGAAATGCATGGGGTTCCCTGTTTTCCTCGGTGGCTTGGACACCCGAGGCCCATATCTGTACGTTGTGCTGGTCGGCAGAATGTCTGAGATTTCGCTCTGAAAACAGACTTGGGGTTACTTGTGTTTTAGGCTTTCCCCTTGGCAGCCAGGTAGATGCACCCACACATGTGAGGTACCGTTTTCATCAGGACACCTGTGGGAACGCGGGATGGTAGGCCATGTGTTGTTGGGGGCGTGTTTCAAGGGGTGCGTCGAGCGAAATGTGCAGAAAAAGCATTTTTTTTCCCACATTTCGGACTTTGCAAGGCTGTCTGGGTAAAAAATTCTGGGGCGATCTGCGCAAATCATACCTCTGCGGATTCCCACGGGTGTCCTCTTTTCAGAAATGCATGGGGTTCCCTGTTTTCCTCGATGGCTTGGACACCCGAGGCCCATATCTGTATGTTGTGCTGGTCGGCAGAATGTCTGAGATTTCGCTCTGAAAACAGACTTGGGGTTACTTGTGTTTTAGGCTTTCCCCTTGGCAGCCAGGTAGATGCACCCACACATGTGAGGTACCGTTTTCATCAGGACACCTGTGGGAACGCGGGACGGTAGGCCATGTGTTGTTGGGGGCGTGTTTCGATGGGTGCGTCGAGCGAAATGTGCTGAAAAAGCGTTCTTTTCCCCACATTTCGGACTTTGCAGGGCTGTCTGGGTAAAAAATTCTCTGGCGATGTGCGCAAATCATACCTCTGCAGATTCCCATGGTTGTCCTCTTTTTGGAAATGCATGGGGTTCCTTGTTTTCCTCGGTGGCTTGGACACCCGAGGCCCATATCTGTACGTTGTGCCGGTCGGCAGAATGTCTGAGATTTCGCTCTGAAAACAGACTTGGGGTTACTTGTGTTTTAGGCTTTCCCCTTGGCGGCCAGGTAGGTGCACCCACACATCTGAGGTAATGTTTTCATCGGGACACCTGTGGGAACGCGTGACAGTAGGCCATGTGTTGGTGGGGGCGTGTTTCGATGGGTGCGTCGAGCAAAATGTGCGGAAAAAGTGTTTCTTTCCCCACATTTCGGACTTTGAGGGGCTGTCTGGGTAATAAAATCTGGGGCGATGTGCGCAAATCCTACCTCTGTGGATTCCCACGGGGGTCCTCTTTTCGGAAATGCATGGGGTTCTCTGTTTTCCTCGGTGGCTTGGACACCCGAGGCCCATATCTGTATGTTGTGCCGGTCGGCAGAATGTCTGAGATTTCGCTCTGAAAACAGACTTGGGGTTACTTGTGTTTTAGGCTTCCCCCTTGGCGGCCAGGTACGTGCACCCACACATGTGAGGTACCGTTTTCATCGGGACACGTGTGGCAAGGCGGGACGGTAGGCCATGTGTTGTTGGGGGCGTGTTTCGATGGGTGCGTCGAGCGAAATGTGCGGAAAAAGTGTTTTTTCCCCCACATTTCAGACTTTGCAGGGCTGTCTGGGTAAAAAACTCAAGGGCGATGTGCGCAAATCATACCTCTGCGGATTCCCACGGGTGTCCTCTTTTCGTAAATGCATGGGGTTCCCTGTTTTACTCGGTGGCTTGGACACCCGAGGCCCATATCTGTACGTTGTGCCGGTCGGCAAAATGTCTGAGATTTCGCTCTGAAAACAGACTTGGGGTTACTTGTGTTTTAGGCTTTCCCCTTGGCAGCCAGGTAGATGCACCCACACATGTGAGGTACCGTTTTCATCAGGACACCTGTGGGAACGCGTTACGGTAGGCCATGTGTTGTTGGGGGCGTGTTTCGATGGGTGCGTCGAGCGAAATGTGCAGAAAAAGCGTTTTTTTCCTCACAATTCAGACTTTGCAGGGCTGTCTGGGTAAAAAATTCTGGGGCGATGTGCGCAAAGCATACCTCTGCGGATTCCCACGGGTGTCCTCTTTTCGGAAATGCATGGGGTTCCCTGTTTTCCTCGGTGGCTTGGACACCCGAGGCCCATATCTGTACGTTGTGCCGGTCGGCAGAATGTCTGAGATTTCGCTCTGAATACAGACTTGGGGTTACTTGTGTTTTAGGCTTTCCCCTTGGCGGCCAGGTAGGTGCACCCACACATGTGAGGTACCGTTTTCATCCGGACACCTGTGGGAACGCGTGACGGTAGGCCATGTGTTGTTGGGGGCGTGTTTCGATGGGTGCGTCGAGCGAAATGTGCTGAAAAAGCGTTCTTTTCCCCACATTTCGGACTTTGCAGGGCTGTCTGGGTAAAAAATTCTCTGGCGATGTGCGCAAAGCATACCTCTGCGGATTCCCACGGGTGTCCTCTTTTCGGAAATGCATGGGGTTCCCTGTTTTCCTCGGTGGCTTGGACACCCGAGGCCCATATCTGTACGTTGTGCTGGTCGGCAGAATGTCTGAGATTTCGCTCTGAAAACAGACTTGGGGTTACTTGTGTTTTAGGCTTTCCCCTTGGCAGCCAGGTAGATGCACCCACACATGTGAGGTACCGTTTTCATCAGGACACCTGTGGGAACGCGGGACGGTAGGCCATGTGTTGTTGGGGGCGTGTTTCGATGGGTGCGTCGAGCGAAATGTGCAGAAAAAGCATTTTTTTTCCCACATTTCGGACTTTGCAAGGCTGTCTGGGTAAAAAATTCTGGGGCGATCTGCGCAAATCATACCTCTGCGGATTCCCACGGGTGTCCTCTTTTCAGAAATGCATGGGGTTCCCTGTTTTCCTCGATGGCTTGGACACCCGAGGCCCATATCTGTACGTTGTGCTGGTCGGCAGAATGTCTGAGATTTCGCTCTGAAAACAGACTTGGGGTTACTTGTGTTTTAGGCTTTCCCCTTGGCAGCCAGGTAGATGCACCCACACATGTGAGGTACCGTTTTCATCAGGACACCTGTGGGAACGCGGGACGGTAGGCCATGTGTTGTTGGGGGTGTGTTTCGATGGGTGCGTCGAGCGAAATGTGCTGAAAAAGCGTTCTTTTCCCCACATTTCGGACTTTGCAGGGCTGTCTGGGTAAAAAATTCTCTGGCGATGTGCGCAAATCATACCTCTGCAGATTCCCATGGTTGTCCTCTTTTTGGAAATGGGCCTCGGCTTGGACACCCGAGGCCCATATCTGTACGTTGTGCCGGTCGGCAGAATGTCTGAGATTTCGCTCTGAAAACAGACTTGGGGTTACTTGTGTTTTAGGCTTTCCCCTTGGCGGCCAGGTAGGTGCACCCACACATCTGAGGTAATGTTTTCATCGGGACACCTGTGGGAATGCGTGACAGTAGGCCATGTGTTGGTGGGGGCGTGTTTCGATGGGTGCGTCGAGCGAAATGTGCGGAAAAAGTGTTTCTTTCCCCACATTTCGGACTTTGAGGGGCTGTCTGGGTAATAAAATCTAGGGCGATGTGCGCAAATCCTACCTCTGTGGATTCCCACGGGGGTCCTCTTTTCGGAAATGCATGGGGTTCCCTGTTTTCCTCGGTGGCTTGGACACCCGAGGCCCATATCTGTATGTTGTGCCGGTCGGCAGAATGTCTGAGATTTCGCTCTGAAAACAGACTTGGGGTTACTTGTGTTTTAGGCTTCCCCCTTGGCGGCCAGGTACGTGCACCCACACATGTGAGGTACCGTTTTCATCGGGACACGTGTGGCAAGGCGGGACGGTAGGCCATGTGTTGTTGGGGGCGTGTTTCGATGGGTGCGTCGAGCGAAATGTGCGGAAAAAGTGTTTTTTCCCCCACATTTCAGACTTTGCAGGGCTGTCTGGGTAAAAAATTCAAGGGCGATGTGCGCAAATCATACCTCTGCGGATTCCCACGGGTGTCCTCTTTTCGTAAATGCATGGGGTTCCCTGTTTTACTCGGTGGCTTGGACACCCGAGGCCCATATCTGTACGTTGTGCCGGTCGGCAAAATGTCTGAGATTTCGCTCTGAAAACAGACTTGGGGTTACTTGTGTTTTAGGCTTTCCCCTTGGCAGCCAGGTAGATGCACCCACACATGTGAGGTACCGTTTTCATCAGGACACCTGTGGGAACGCGGGACGGTAGGCCATGTGTTGTTGGGGGCGTGTTTCGATGGGTGCGTCGAGCGAAATGTGCTGAAAAAGCGTTCTTTTCCCCACATTTCGGACTTTGCAGGGCTGTCTGGGTAAAAAATTCTCTGGCGATGTGCGCAAATCATACCTCTGCAGATTCCCATGGTTGTCCTCTTTTTGGAAATGGGCCTCGGCTTGGACACCCGAGGCCCATATCTGTACGTTGTGCCGGTCGGCAGAATGTCTGAGATTTCGCTCTGAAAACAGACTTGGGGTTACTTGTGTTTTAGGTTTTCCCCTTGGCGGCCAGGTAGGTGCACCCACACATGTGAGGTAATGTTTTCATCGGGACACCTGTGGGAACGCGTGACAGTAGGCCATGTGTTGGTGGGGGCGTGTTTCGATGGGTGCGTCGAGCGAAATGTGCGGAAAAAGTGTTTCTTTCCCCACATTTCAGACTTTGAGGGGCTGTCTGGTTAAAAAATTCTGGGGCGATGTGGGCAAATCATATCTCTGTGGATTCCCACGGGTGTCCTCTTTTCGGAAATGCATGGGGTTCCCTGTTTTCCTCGGTGGCTTGGACACCCGAGGCCCATATCTGTACGTTGTGCCGGTCGGCAGAATGTCTGAGATTTCGCTCTGAAAACAGACTTGGGGTTACTTGTGTTTTAGGCTTTCCCCTTGGCGGCCAGGTAGGTGCACCCACACATGTGAGGTACCGTTTACATTGGGACACCTGTGGGAACGCGGGACGGTAGGCCATGTGTTGTTGGGGGGCATGTTTCGATGGGTGCGTCGAGCGAAATGTGTGGAAAAAGCGTTCTTTTCCCCACATTTCGGACTTTGCAGGGCAGTCCGGGTAAAAAATTCTGGGGCGATGTGCGCAAATCATACCTCTGCAGATTCCCATGGTTGTCCTCTTTTTGGAAATGGGCCTCGGCTTGGACACCCGAGGCCCATATCTGTACGTTGTGCCGGTCGGCAGAATGTCTGAGATTTCGCTCTGAAAACAGACTTGGGGTTACTTGTGTTTTAGGCTTTCCCCTTGGCGGCCAGGTAGGTGCACCCACACATCTGAGGTAATGTTTTCATCGGGACACCTGTGGGAACGCGTGACAGTAGGCCATGTGTTGGTGGGGGCGTGTTTCGATGGGTGCGTCGAGCGAAATGTGCGGAAAAAGTGTTTCTTTCCCCACATTTCGGACTTTGAGGGGCTGTCTGGTTAAAATATTCTGGGGCTATGTGCGGAAATCATATCTCTGTGGATTCCCACGGGTGTCCTCTTTTCGGAAATCCATGGGGTTCCCTGTTTTCCTCGGTGGCTTGGACACCCGAGGCCCATATCTGTACGTTGTGCCGGTCGGCAGAATGTCTGAGATTTCGCTCTGAAAACAGACTTGGGGTTACTTGTGTTTTAGGTTTTCCCCTTGGCGGCCAGGTAGGTGCACCCACACATGTGAAGTACCGTTTACATTGGGACACCTGTGGGAACGCGGGACGGTAGGCCATGTGTTGTTGGGGGCATGTTTCGATGGGTGCGTCGAGCGAAATGTGAGGAAAAAAGCGTTTTTTTCCCCACTTTTCGGACTTTGTGGGGCTGTCTGGGTAATAAAATCTGGGGCGATGTGCGCAAATCCTACCTCTGTGGATTCCCACGGGGGTCCTCTTTTCGGAAATGCATGGGGTTCCCTGTTTTCCTCGGTGGCTTGGACACCCGAGGCCCATATCTGTACGTTGTGCCGGTCGGCAGAATGTCTGAGATTTCGCTCTGAAAACAGACTTGGGGTTACTTGTGTTTTAGGCTTTCCCCTTGGCGGCCAGGTAGGTGCACCCACACATGTGAGGTACCGTTTTCATCGGGACACCTGTGGCAAGGCGGGAAGGTAGGCCATGTGTTGTTGGGGGCGTGTTTCGATTGGTGCGTCGAGCGAAATGTGCGGAAAAAGTGTTTTTTCCCCCACATTTCAGACTTTGCAGGGCTGTCTGGGTAAAAAATTCAAGGGCGATGTGCGCAAATCATACCTCTGCGGATTCCCACGGGTGTCCTCTTTTCGTAAATGCATGGGGTTCCCTGTTTTCCTCAGTGGCTTGGACACCCGAGGCCCATATCTGTACGTTGTGCCGGTCGGCAGAATGTCTGAGATTTCGCTCTGAATACAGACTTGGGGTTACTTGTGTTTTAGGCTTTCCCCTTGGCGGCCAGGTAGGTGCACCCACACATGTGAGGTACCGTTTTCATCCGGACACCTGTGGGAACGCGTGACGGTAGGCCATGTGTTGTTGGGGGCATGTTTCGATGGGTGTGTCGAGTGAAATGTGCAGAAAAAGCGTTTTTTTTCCCACATTTCGTACTTTGCAAGGCTGTCTGGGTAAAAAATTCTGGGGCGATCTGCGCAAATCATACCTCTGCGGATTCCCACGGGTGTCCTCTTTTCAGAAATGCGTGGGGTTCCCTGTTTTCCTCGATGGCTTGGACACCAGAGGCCCATATCTGTACGTTGTGCCGGTCGGCAGAATGTCTGAGATTTCGCTCTGAAAACAGACTTGGGGTTACTTGTGTTTTAGGCTTTCCCCTTGGCAGCCAGGTAGATGCACCCACACATGTGAGGTACCGTTTTCATCAGGACACCTGTGGGAACGCGGGACAGTAGGCCATGTGTTGTTGGGGGCGTGTTTCGATGGGTGCGTCGAGCGAAATGTGCTGAAAAAGCGTTCTTTTCCCCACATTTCGGACTTTGCAGGGCAGTCTGGGTAAAAAATTCTGGGGCGATGTGCGCAAATCATACCTCTGCAGATTCCCATGGTTGTCCTCTTTTTGGAAATGGGCCTCGGCTTGGACACCCGAGGCCCATATCTGTACGTTGTGCCGGTCGGCAGAATGTCTGAGATTTCGCTCTGAAAACAGACTTGGGGTTACTTGTGTTTTAGGCTTTCCCCTTGGCGGCCAGGTAGGTGCACCCACGCATGTGAGGTAATGTTTTCATCGGGACACCTGTGGGAACGCGTGACAGTAGGCCATGTGTTGGTGGGGGCGTGTTTCGATGGGTGCGTCGAGCGAAATGTGCGGAAAAAGTGTTTCTTTCCCCACATTTCGGACTTTGAGGGGCTGTCTGGTTAAAATATTCTGGGGCTATGTGCGGAAATCATATCTCTGTGGATTCCCACGGGTGTCCTCTTTTCGGAAATGCATGGGGTTCCCTGTTTTCCTCGGTGGCTTGGACACCCGAGGCCCATATCTGTACGTTGTGCCGGTCGGCAGAATGTCTGAGATTTCGCTCTGAAAACAGACTTGGGGTTACTTGTGTTTTAGGTTTTCCCCTTGGCGGCCAGGTAGGTGCACCCACACATGTGAGGTACCGTTTACATTGGGACACCTGTGGGAACGCGGGACGGTAGGCCATGTGTTGTTGGGGGCATGTTTCGATGGGTGCGTCGAGCGAAATGTGAGGAAAAAAGCGTTTTTTTCCCCACTTTTCGGACTTTGTGGGGCTGTCTGGGTAATAAAATCTGGGGCGATGTGCGCAAATCCTACCTCTGTGGATTCCCACGGGGGTCCTCTTTTCGGAAATGCATGGGGTTCCCTGTTTTCCTCGGTGGCTTGGACACCCGAGGCCCATATCTGTACGTTGTGCCGGTGGGCAGAATGTCTGAGATTTCACTCTGAAAACAGACTTGGGGTTACTTGTGTTTTAGGCTTTCCCCTTGGCGGCCAGGTAGGTGCACCCACACATGTGAGGTACCGTTTTCATCGGGACACCTGTGGCAAGGCGGGACGGTAGGCCATGTGTTGTTGGGGGCGTGTTTCGATTGGTGCGTCGAGCGAAATGTGCGGAAAAAGTGTTTTTTCCCCCACATTTCAAACTTTGCAGGGATGTCTGGGTAAAAAATTCAAGGGCGATGTGCGCAAATCAGACCTCTGCGGATTCCCACGGGTGTCCTCTTTTCGTAAATGCATGGGGTTCCCTGTTTTACTCGGTGGCTTGGACACCAGGGGCCCATATCTGTACGTTGTGCCGGTCGGCAAAATGTCTGAGATTTCGCTCTGAAAACAGACTTGGGGTTACTTGTGTTTTAGGCTTTCCCCTTGGCAGCCAGGTAGATGCACCCACACATGTGAGGTATCGTTTTCATCAGGACACCTGTGGGAACGCGGGACGGTAAGCCATGTGTTGTTGGGGGCGTGTTTTGATGGGTGCATCGAGTGAAATGTGCTGAAAAAGCTTTCTTTTCCCCACATTTCGGACTTTGCAGGGCTGTCTGGGTAAAAAATTCTGGGGCGATGTGTGCAAATCATACCTCTGCAGATTCCCATGGTTGTCCTCTTTTTGGAAATGGGCCTCAGCTTGGACACCCGAGGCCCATATCTGTACGTTGTGCCGGTCGGCAGAATGTCTGAGATTTCGCTCTGAAAACAGACTTGGGGTTACTTGTGTTTTAGGCTTTCCCCTTGGCGGCCAGGTAGGTGCACCCACACATGTGAGGTACCGTTTACATTGGGACACCTGTGGGAACGCGGGACGGTAGGCCATGTGTTGTTGGGGGCATGTTTCGATGGGTGCGTCGAGCAAAATGTGTGGAAAAAGCGTTCTTTTCCCCACAATTCGGAATTTGCGGGGCTGTCTGGGTAAAAAATTCTGGGGCGATGTGCGCAAATCATACCTCTGCGGATTCCCACGTGTGTCCTCTTTTCGGAAATGCATGGGGTTCCCTGTTTTCCTCGGTGGTTCGGACACCCGAGGCCCATATCTGTATGTTGTGCCGGTCGGCAGAATGTCTGAGATTTTGCTCTGAATACAGACTTGGGGTTACTTGTGTTTTAGGCTTTCCCCTTGGCGGCCAGGTAGGTGCACCCACACATGTGAGGTCCGTTTTCTTCGGGACACCTGTGGGAATGCGGGACGGTAGGCCATGTGTTGTTGGGGTGTGTTTCGATGGGTGCGCCGAGCGAAAGGTGCGGAAAAAGCGTTTTTTCACCCACATTTCGGACTTTGCAGGGCTGTCTGGGTAAATTCTGGGGCGATGTGCGCAAATCATACCTCTGCGGATTCCCACGGGTGTCCTCTTTTTGTAAATGCATGGGGTTCCCTGTTTTCCTCGGTGGCTTGGACACCAGAGGCCCATATCTGTATGTTGTGCCGGTCGGCAGAATGTCTGAGATTTCGCTCTGAAAACAGACTTGGGGTTACTTGTGTTTTAGGCTTTCCCCTTGGCGGCCAGGTAGGTGCACCCACACATGTGGCATACCGTTTTCATCAGGACTCCTATGGGAACGCGGGACGGTAGGCCATGTGTTGTTGGGGGCGTGTTTCGATGGGTGCGTCGAGCAAAATGTGAGGAAAAAGTGTTTTTTTCCCCACTTTTCGGAATTTGTGGGGCTGTCTGGGTAATAAAATCTGGGGCGATGTGCGCAAATCCTACCTCTGTGGATTCCCACGGGGGTCCTCTTTTCGGAAATGCATGGGGTTCCCTGTTTTCCTCGGTGGCTTGGACACCCGAGGCCCATATCGGTACGTTGTGCCGGTCGGCAGAATATCTGAGATTTCGCTCTGAAAACAGACTAGGGGTTACTTGTGTTTTAGGCTTTCCCCTTGGCGGCCCGGTAGGTGCACCCACACATGTGAGGTACCGTTTTCATTGGGACACCTGTGGGAAGGCGTGACGGTAGGCCATGTGTTGTTGGGGCATATTCCGATGGATGCGTCGAGCGAAATGTGCGGAAAAAGTGTTTTTTTCCCCACATTTCGGACTTTGCAAGGCTGTCTGGGTAAAGAATTCTGGGGCGATGTGCGCAAATCATACCTCTGCGGATTCCCACGGGTGTCCTCTTTTCGGAAATGCATGGGGTTCCCTGTTTTCCTTGGTGGCTTGGACACCCGAGGCCCATATCTGTACGTTGTGCCGGTCGGCAGAATATCTGAGATTTCGCTCTGAAAACAGACTAGGGGTTACTTGTGTTTTAGGCTTTCCCCTTGGCGGCTCGGTAGGTGCACCCACACATGTGAGGTACTGTTTTCATCAGGACACCTGTGGGAACGCGTTACGGTAGGCCATGTGTTGTTGGGGGCGTGTTTCGATGGGTGCGTCGAGCGAAATGTGCAGAAAAAGCGTTTTTTTCCTCACATTTCAGACTTTGCAGGGTTGTCTGGGTAAAAAATTCTGGGGCGATGTGCGCAAAGCATACCTCTGCGGATTCCCACGGGTGTCCTCTTTTCGGAAATGCATGGGGTTCCCTGTTTTCCTCGGTGGCTTGGACACCCGAGGCCCATATCTGTACGTTGTGCCGGTCGGCAGAATGTCTGAGATTTCGCTCTGAATACAGACTTGGGGTTACTTGTGTTTTAGGCTTTCCCCTTGGCGGCCAGGTAGGTGCACCCACACATGTGAGGTACCATTTTCATCCGGACACCTGTGGGAACGCGTGACGGTAGGCCATGTGTTGTTGGGGGCATGTTTCAATGGGTGTGTCGAGTGAAATGTGCAGAAAAAGCGTTTTTTTTCGCACATTTCGGACTTTGCAAGGCTGTCTGGGTAAAAAATTCTGGGGCGATCTGCGCAAATCATACCTCTGCGGATTCCCACGGGTGTCCTCTTTTCAGAAATGCGTGGGGTTCCCTGTTTTCCTCGATGGCTTGGACACCCGAGGCCCATATCTGTACGTTGTGCCGGTCGGCAGAATGTCTGAGATTTCGCTCTGAAAACAGACTTGGGGTTACTTGTGTTTTAGGCTTTCCCCTTGGTGGCCAGGTAGGTGCACCCACACATGTGAGGTACCGTTTACATTGGGACACCTGTGGGAACGCGGGACGGTAGGCCATGTGTTGTTGGGGGCATGTTTCGATGGGTGCGTCGAGCCAAATGTGAGGAAAAAAGCATTTTTTTCCCCACTTTTCGGACTTTGTGGGGCTGTCTGGGTAATAAAATCTGGGGCGATGTGCGCAAATCCTATCTCTGTGGATCCCACGGGGGTCCTCTTTTCGGAAATGCATGGGGTTCCCTGTTTTCCTCGGTGGCTTGGACACCCGAGGCCCATATCTGTACGTTGTGCCGGTCGGCAGAATGTCTGAGATTTCGCTCTGAAAACAGACTTGGGGTTACTTGTGTTTTAGGTTTTCCCCTTGGCGGCCAGGTAGGTGCACCCACACATGTGAGGTACCATTTTCATCAGGACACCTGTGGCAAGGCGGGACGGTAGGCCATGTGTTGTTGGGGGCGTGTTTCGATGGGTGCGTCGAGCGAAATGTGCGGAAAAAGTGTTTTTTTCCCCACATTTCAGACTTTGCAGGGATGTCTGGGTAAAAAATTCAAGGGCGATGTGCGCAAATCATACCTCTGCGGATTCCCACGGGTGTCCTCTTTTCGTAAATGCATGGGGTTCCCTGTTTTACTCGGTGGCTTGGACACCAGAGGCCCATATCTGTACGTTGTGCCGGTCGGCAGAATGTCTGAGATTTCGCTCTGAAAACAGACTTGGGGTTACTTGTGTTTTAGGCTTTCCCCTTGGCGGCCAGGTAGGTGCACCCACACATGTGAGGTACCGTTTACATTGGGACACCTGTGGGAACGCGGGACGGTAGGCCATGTGTTGTTGGGGGCATGTTTCGATGGGTGCGTCGAGCGAAATGTGTGGAAAAAGCGTTCTTTTCCCCACATTTCGGACTTTGCGGGGCTGTCTGGGTAAAAAGTTCTGGGGCGATGTGCGCAAATCATACCTCTGCGGATTCCCACGTGTGTCCTCTTTTCGGAAATGCATGGGGTTCCCTGTTTTCCTCGGTGGTTTGGACACCCGAGGCCCATATCTGTATGTTGTGCCGGTCGGCAGAATGTCTGAGATTTTGCTCTGAATACAGACTTGAGGTTACTTGTGTTTTAGGCTTTCCCCTTGGCGGCCAGGTAGGTGCACCCACACATGTGAGGTCCGTTTTCATCGGGACACCTGTGGGAATGCGGGACGGTAGGCCATGTGTTGTTGGGGTGTGTTTCGATGGGTGCGCCGAGCGAAAGGTGCGGAAAAAGCGTTTTTTCACCCACATTTCGGACTTTGCAGGGCTGTCTGGGTAAATTCTGGGGCGAGGTGCGCAAATCATACCTCTGCGGATTCCCACGGGGGTCCTCTTTTTGTAAATGCATGGGGTTCCCTGTTTTCCTCGGTGGCTTGGACACCCGAGGCCCATATCTGTATGTTGTGCCGGTCGGCAGAATGTCTGAGATTTCGCTCTGAAAACAGACTTGGGGTTACTTGTGTTTTAGGCTTTCCCCTTGGCGGCCAGGTAGGTGCACCCACACATGTGGGGTACCGTTTTCATCGGGACTCCTATGGGAACGCGGGACGGTAGGCCATGTGTTGTTGGGGGCGTGTTTCGATGGGTGCGTCGAGCGAAATGTGAGGAAAAAGTGTTTTTTTCCCCACTTTTCGGAATTTGTGGGGCTGTCTGGGTAATAAAATCTGGGGCGATGTGCGCAAATCCTACCTCTGTGGATTCCCACGGGGGTCCTCTTTTCGGAAATGCATGGGGTTCCCTGTTTTCCTCGGTGGCTTGGACACCCGAGGCCCATATCTGTACGTTGTGCCGGTCGGCAGAATATCTGAGATTTCGCTCTGAAAACAGACTAGGGGTTACTTGTGTTTTAGGCTTTCCCCTTGGCGGCCCGGTAGGTGCACCCACACATGTGAGGTACCGTTTTCATCGGGACACCTGTGGGAACGCGTGACGGTATGCCATGTGTTGTTGGGGCATATTCCGATGGATGCGTCGAGCGAAATGTGCGGAAAAAGTGTTTTTTTCCCCACATTTCGGACTTTGCAAGGCTGTCTGGGTAAAAAATTCTGGGGCGATGTGCGCAAATCATACCTCTGCGGATTCCCACGGGTGTCCTCTTTTCGGAAATGCATGGGGTTCCCTGTTTTCCTCGGTGGCTTGGACACCCGAGGCCCATATCTGTACGTTGTGCCGGTCGGCAGAATATCTGAGATTTCGCTCTGAAAACAGACTAGGGGTTACTTGTGTTTTAGGCTTTCCCCTTGGCGGCTCGGTAGGTGCACCCACACATGTGAGGTACCGTTTTCATCGGGACACCTGTGGGAACGCGTGACGGTAGGCCATGTGTTGTTGGGGCATATTTCGATGGATGCGTCGAGCGAAATGTGCGGAAAAAGTGTTTTTTTCCCCACATTTCGGACTTTGCAAGGCTGTCTGGGTAAAAAATTCTGGGGCGATGTGCGCAAATCATACCTCTGTGGATTCCCACGGGTGTCCTCTTTTCGGAAATGCATGGGGTTCCTTGTTTTCCTCGGTGGCTTGGACACCAGAGGCCCATATCTGTACGTTGTGCCGGTCGGCAGAATGTCTGAGATTTCGCTCTGAAAACAGACTTGGGGTTACTTGTGTTTTAGGCTTTCCCCTTGGCAGCCAGGTAGGTGCATCCACACATGTGAGGTACCGTTTTCATCGGGACACCTGTGGGAACGCGGGACGGTAGGCCATGTGTTGTTGGGGGCGTGTTTCGATGGGTGCGTCGAGCGAAATGTGCGGAAAAAGCGTTCTTTTCCCCACATTTCGGACTTTGCAGGGCTATCTGGGTAAAAAATTCTGGGGCGATGTGCGCAAATCATACCTCTGCGGATTAACACGGGTGTCCTCTTTTCGTAAATGCATGGGGTTCCCTGTTTTCCTTGGTGGCTTGGACACCCGAGGCCCATATCTGTATGTTGTGCCGGTCGGCAGAATGTCTGAGATTTCGCTCTGAAAACAGACTTCGGGTTACTTGTGTTTTAGGCTTTCCCCTTGGCGGCCAGGTAGGTGCACCCACACATGTGGGGTACCGTTTTCATCGGGACTCCTGTGGGAACGCGGGACGGTAGGCCATGTGTTGTTGGGGGCGTGTTTCAATGGGTGTGTCGTGCAAAATGTGCGGAAAAAAGCGTTTTTTTCCCCACATTTCGGACTTTACAGGGCTGTCTGGGTAAAAAATTCTGGGGCGATGTGCGCAAATCATACCTCTGCGGATTCCCACAGGTGTCCTCTTTTCGTAAATGCATGGGGTTCCCTGTTTTCCTCGGTGGCTTGGACACCCGAGGCCCATATCTGTATGTTGTGCCGGTCGGCAGGATGTCTGAGATTTCGCTCTGAAAACAGACTTGGGGTTACTTGTGTTTTAGGCTTTACCCTTGGCGGCCAGGTAGGTGCACCCACACATGTGAGGTACTGTTTTCATCAGGACACCTGTGGGAACGCGTTACGGTAGGCCATGTGTTGTTGGGGGCGTGTTTCGATAGGTGCGTCGAGCGAAATGTGCAGAAAAAGCATTTTTTTCCTCACATTTCAGACTTTGCAGGGCTGTCTGGGTAAAAAATTCTGGGCCGATGTGCGCAAAGCATACCTCTGCGGATTCCCACGGGTGTCCTCTTTTCGGAAATGCATGGGGTTCCCTGTTTTCCTCAGTGGCTTGGACACCCGAGGCCCATATCTGTACGTTGTGCCGGTCGGCAGAATGTCTGAGATTTCGCTCTGAAAACAGACTTGGGGTTACTTGTGTTTTAGGCTTTCCCCTTGGCGGCCAGGTAGGTGCACCCACACATGTGAGGTACCGTTTTCATCCGGACACCTGTGGGAACGCGTGACGGTAGGCCATGTGTTGTTGGGGGCATGTTTCGATGGGTGTGTCGAGTGAAATGTGCAGAAAAAGCGTTTTTTTTCCCACATTTCGTACTTTGCAAGGCTGTCTGGGTAAAAAATTCTGGGGCGATCTGCGCAAATCATACCTCTGCGGATTCCCACGGGTGTCCTCTTTTCAGAAATGCGTGGGGTTCCCTGTTTTCCTCGATGGCTTGGACACCAGAGGCCCATATCTGTACGTTGTGCCGGTCGGCAGAATGTCTGAGATTTCGCTCTGAAAACAGACTTGGGGTTACTTGTGTTTTAGGCTTTCCCCTTGGCAGCCAGGTAGATGCACCCACACATGTGAGGTACCGTTTTCATCAGGACACCTGTGGGAACGCGGGACAGTAGGCCATGTGTTGTTGGGGGCGTGTTTCGATGGGTGCGTCGAGCGAAATGTGCTGAAAAAGCGTTCTTTTCCCCACATTTCGGACTTTGCAGGGCAGTCTGGGTAAAAAATTCTGGGGCGATGTGCGCAAATCATACCTCTGCAGATTCCCATGGTTGTCCTCTTTTTGGAAATGGGCCTCGGCTTGGACACCCGAGGCCCATATCTGTACGTTGTGCCGGTCGGCAGAATGTCTGAGATTTCGCTCTGAAAACAGACTTGGGGTTACTTGTGTTTTAGGCTTTCCCCTTGGCGGCCAGGTAGGTGCACCCACGCATGTGAGGTAATGTTTTCATCGGGACACCTGTGGGAACGCGTGACAGTAGGCCATGTGTTGGTGGGGGCGTGTTTCGATGGGTGCGTCGAGCGAAATGTGCGGAAAAAGTGTTTCTTTCCCCACATTTCGGACTTTGAGGGGCTGTCTGGTTAAAATATTCTGGGGCTATGTGCGGAAATCATATCTCTGTGGATTCCCACGGGTGTCCTCTTTTCGGAAATGCATGGGGTTCCCTGTTTTCCTCGGTGGCTTGGACACCCGAGGCCCATATCTGTACGTTGTGCCGGTCGGCAGAATGTCTGAGATTTCGCTCTGAAAACAGACTTGGGGTTACTTGTGTTTTAGGTTTTCCCCTTGGCGGCCAGGTAGGTGCACCCACACATGTGAGGTACCGTTTACATTGGGACACCTGTGGGAACGCGGGACGGTAGGCCATGTGTTGTTGGGGGCATGTTTCGATGGGTGCGTCGAGCGAAATGTGAGGAAAAAAGCGTTTTTTTCCCCACTTTTCGGACTTTGTGGGGCTGTCTGGGTAATAAAATCTGGGGCGATGTGCGCAAATCCTACCTCTGTGGATTCCCACGGGGGTCCTCTTTTCGGAAATGCATGGGGTTCCCTGTTTTCCTCGGTGGCTTGGACACCCGAGGCCCATATCTGTACGTTGTGCCGGTGGGCAGAATGTCTGAGATTTCACTCTGAAAACAGACTTGGGGTTACTTGTGTTTTAGGCTTTCCCCTTGGCGGCCAGGTAGGTGCACCCACACATGTGAGGTACCGTTTTCATCGGGACACCTGTGGCAAGGCGGGACGGTAGGCCATGTGTTGTTGGGGGCGTGTTTCGATTGGTGCGTCGAGCGAAATGTGCGGAAAAAGTGTTTTTTCCCCCACATTTCAAACTTTGCAGGGATGTCTGGGTAAAAAATTCAAGGGCGATGTGCGCAAATCAGACCTCTGCGGATTCCCACGGGTGTCCTCTTTTCGTAAATGCATGGGGTTCCCTGTTTTACTCGGTGGCTTGGACACCAGGGGCCCATATCTGTACGTTGTGCCGGTCGGCAAAATGTCTGAGATTTCGCTCTGAAAACAGACTTGGGGTTACTTGTGTTTTAGGCTTTCCCCTTGGCAGCCAGGTAGATGCACCCACACATGTGAGGTATCGTTTTCATCAGGACACCTGTGGGAACGCGGGACGGTAAGCCATGTGTTGTTGGGGGCGTGTTTTGATGGGTGCATCGAGTGAAATGTGCTGAAAAAGCTTTCTTTTCCCCACATTTCGGACTTTGCAGGGCTGTCTGGGTAAAAAATTCTGGGGCGATGTGTGCAAATCATACCTCTGCAGATTCCCATGGTTGTCCTCTTTTTGGAAATGGGCCTCAGCTTGGACACCCGAGGCCCATATCTGTACGTTGTGCCGGTCGGCAGAATGTCTGAGATTTCGCTCTGAAAACAGACTTGGGGTTACTTGTGTTTTAGGCTTTCCCCTTGGCGGCCAGGTAGGTGCACCCACACATGTGAGGTACCGTTTACATTGGGACAC
This sequence comes from Ambystoma mexicanum, assembly GCF_040938575.1. Classification (NCBI taxonomy): domain Eukaryota; kingdom Metazoa; phylum Chordata; class Amphibia; order Caudata; family Ambystomatidae; genus Ambystoma; species Ambystoma mexicanum. The sequence continues at coordinate 1,431,275,152 of NC_090921.1, read as the reverse complement.
CTGTGGGAACGCGGGACGGTAGGCCATGTGTTGTTGGGGGCATGTTTCGATGGGTGCGTCGAGCAAAATGTGTGGAAAAAGCGTTCTTTTCCCCACAATTCGGAATTTGCGGGGCTGTCTGGGTAAAAAATTCTGGGGCGATGTGCGCAAATCATACCTCTGCGGATTCCCACGTGTGTCCTCTTTTCGGAAATGCATGGGGTTCCCTGTTTTCCTCGGTGGTTCGGACACCCGAGGCCCATATCTGTATGTTGTGCCGGTCGGCAGAATGTCTGAGATTTTGCTCTGAATACAGACTTGGGGTTACTTGTGTTTTAGGCTTTCCCCTTGGCGGCCAGGTAGGTGCACCCACACATGTGAGGTCCGTTTTCTTCGGGACACCTGTGGGAATGCGGGACGGTAGGCCATGTGTTGTTGGGGTGTGTTTCGATGGGTGCGCCGAGCGAAAGGTGCGGAAAAAGCGTTTTTTCACCCACATTTCGGACTTTGCAGGGCTGTCTGGGTAAATTCTGGGGCGATGTGCGCAAATCATACCTCTGCGGATTCCCACGGGTGTCCTCTTTTTGTAAATGCATGGGGTTCCCTGTTTTCCTCGGTGGCTTGGACACCAGAGGCCCATATCTGTATGTTGTGCCGGTCGGCAGAATGTCTGAGATTTCGCTCTGAAAACAGACTTGGGGTTACTTGTGTTTTAGGCTTTCCCCTTGGCGGCCAGGTAGGTGCACCCACACATGTGGCATACCGTTTTCATCAGGACTCCTATGGGAACGCGGGACGGTAGGCCATGTGTTGTTGGGGGCGTGTTTCGATGGGTGCGTCGAGCAAAATGTGAGGAAAAAGTGTTTTTTTCCCCACTTTTCGGAATTTGTGGGGCTGTCTGGGTAATAAAATCTGGGGCGATGTGCGCAAATCCTACCTCTGTGGATTCCCACGGGGGTCCTCTTTTCGGAAATGCATGGGGTTCCCTGTTTTCCTCGGTGGCTTGGACACCCGAGGCCCATATCGGTACGTTGTGCCGGTCGGCAGAATATCTGAGATTTCGCTCTGAAAACAGACTAGGGGTTACTTGTGTTTTAGGCTTTCCCCTTGGCGGCCCGGTAGGTGCACCCACACATGTGAGGTACCGTTTTCATTGGGACACCTGTGGGAAGGCGTGACGGTAGGCCATGTGTTGTTGGGGCATATTCCGATGGATGCGTCGAGCGAAATGTGCGGAAAAAGTGTTTTTTTCCCCACATTTCGGACTTTGCAAGGCTGTCTGGGTAAAGAATTCTGGGGCGATGTGCGCAAATCATACCTCTGCGGATTCCCACGGGTGTCCTCTTTTCGGAAATGCATGGGGTTCCCTGTTTTCCTTGGTGGCTTGGACACCCGAGGCCCATATCTGTACGTTGTGCCGGTCGGCAGAATATCTGAGATTTCGCTCTGAAAACAGACTAGGGGTTACTTGTGTTTTAGGCTTTCCCCTTGGCGGCTCGGTAGGTGCACCCACACATGTGAGGTACTGTTTTCATCAGGACACCTGTGGGAACGCGTTACGGTAGGCCATGTGTTGTTGGGGGCGTGTTTCGATGGGTGCGTCGAGCGAAATGTGCAGAAAAAGCGTTTTTTTCCTCACATTTCAGACTTTGCAGGGTTGTCTGGGTAAAAAATTCTGGGGCGATGTGCGCAAAGCATACCTCTGCGGATTCCCACGGGTGTCCTCTTTTCGGAAATGCATGGGGTTCCCTGTTTTCCTCGGTGGCTTGGACACCCGAGGCCCATATCTGTACGTTGTGCCGGTCGGCAGAATGTCTGAGATTTCGCTCTGAATACAGACTTGGGGTTACTTGTGTTTTAGGCTTTCCCCTTGGCGGCCAGGTAGGTGCACCCACACATGTGAGGTACCATTTTCATCCGGACACCTGTGGGAACGCGTGACGGTAGGCCATGTGTTGTTGGGGGCATGTTTCAATGGGTGTGTCGAGTGAAATGTGCAGAAAAAGCGTTTTTTTTCGCACATTTCGGACTTTGCAAGGCTGTCTGGGTAAAAAATTCTGGGGCGATCTGCGCAAATCATACCTCTGCGGATTCCCACGGGTGTCCTCTTTTCAGAAATGCGTGGGGTTCCCTGTTTTCCTCGATGGCTTGGACACCCGAGGCCCATATCTGTACGTTGTGCCGGTCGGCAGAATGTCTGAGATTTCGCTCTGAAAACAGACTTGGGGTTACTTGTGTTTTAGGCTTTCCCCTTGGTGGCCAGGTAGGTGCACCCACACATGTGAGGTACCGTTTACATTGGGACACCTGTGGGAACGCGGGACGGTAGGCCATGTGTTGTTGGGGGCATGTTTCGATGGGTGCGTCGAGCCAAATGTGAGGAAAAAAGCATTTTTTTCCCCACTTTTCGGACTTTGTGGGGCTGTCTGGGTAATAAAATCTGGGGCGATGTGCGCAAATCCTATCTCTGTGGATCCCACGGGGGTCCTCTTTTCGGAAATGCATGGGGTTCCCTGTTTTCCTCGGTGGCTTGGACACCCGAGGCCCATATCTGTACGTTGTGCCGGTCGGCAGAATGTCTGAGATTTCGCTCTGAAAACAGACTTGGGGTTACTTGTGTTTTAGGTTTTCCCCTTGGCGGCCAGGTAGGTGCACCCACACATGTGAGGTACCATTTTCATCAGGACACCTGTGGCAAGGCGGGACGGTAGGCCATGTGTTGTTGGGGGCGTGTTTCGATGGGTGCGTCGAGCGAAATGTGCGGAAAAAGTGTTTTTTTCCCCACATTTCAGACTTTGCAGGGATGTCTGGGTAAAAAATTCAAGGGCGATGTGCGCAAATCATACCTCTGCGGATTCCCACGGGTGTCCTCTTTTCGTAAATGCATGGGGTTCCCTGTTTTACTCGGTGGCTTGGACACCAGAGGCCCATATCTGTACGTTGTGCCGGTCGGCAGAATGTCTGAGATTTCGCTCTGAAAACAGACTTGGGGTTACTTGTGTTTTAGGCTTTCCCCTTGGCGGCCAGGTAGGTGCACCCACACATGTGAGGTACCGTTTACATTGGGACACCTGTGGGAACGCGGGACGGTAGGCCATGTGTTGTTGGGGGCATGTTTCGATGGGTGCGTCGAGCGAAATGTGTGGAAAAAGCGTTCTTTTCCCCACATTTCGGACTTTGCGGGGCTGTCTGGGTAAAAAGTTCTGGGGCGATGTGCGCAAATCATACCTCTGCGGATTCCCACGTGTGTCCTCTTTTCGGAAATGCATGGGGTTCCCTGTTTTCCTCGGTGGTTTGGACACCCGAGGCCCATATCTGTATGTTGTGCCGGTCGGCAGAATGTCTGAGATTTTGCTCTGAATACAGACTTGAGGTTACTTGTGTTTTAGGCTTTCCCCTTGGCGGCCAGGTAGGTGCACCCACACATGTGAGGTCCGTTTTCATCGGGACACCTGTGGGAATGCGGGACGGTAGGCCATGTGTTGTTGGGGTGTGTTTCGATGGGTGCGCCGAGCGAAAGGTGCGGAAAAAGCGTTTTTTCACCCACATTTCGGACTTTGCAGGGCTGTCTGGGTAAATTCTGGGGCGAGGTGCGCAAATCATACCTCTGCGGATTCCCACGGGGGTCCTCTTTTTGTAAATGCATGGGGTTCCCTGTTTTCCTCGGTGGCTTGGACACCCGAGGCCCATATCTGTATGTTGTGCCGGTCGGCAGAATGTCTGAGATTTCGCTCTGAAAACAGACTTGGGGTTACTTGTGTTTTAGGCTTTCCCCTTGGCGGCCAGGTAGGTGCACCCACACATGTGGGGTACCGTTTTCATCGGGACTCCTATGGGAACGCGGGACGGTAGGCCATGTGTTGTTGGGGGCGTGTTTCGATGGGTGCGTCGAGCGAAATGTGAGGAAAAAGTGTTTTTTTCCCCACTTTTCGGAATTTGTGGGGCTGTCTGGGTAATAAAATCTGGGGCGATGTGCGCAAATCCTACCTCTGTGGATTCCCACGGGGGTCCTCTTTTCGGAAATGCATGGGGTTCCCTGTTTTCCTCGGTGGCTTGGACACCCGAGGCCCATATCTGTACGTTGTGCCGGTCGGCAGAATATCTGAGATTTCGCTCTGAAAACAGACTAGGGGTTACTTGTGTTTTAGGCTTTCCCCTTGGCGGCCCGGTAGGTGCACCCACACATGTGAGGTACCGTTTTCATCGGGACACCTGTGGGAACGCGTGACGGTATGCCATGTGTTGTTGGGGCATATTCCGATGGATGCGTCGAGCGAAATGTGCGGAAAAAGTGTTTTTTTCCCCACATTTCGGACTTTGCAAGGCTGTCTGGGTAAAAAATTCTGGGGCGATGTGCGCAAATCATACCTCTGCGGATTCCCACGGGTGTCCTCTTTTCGGAAATGCATGGGGTTCCCTGTTTTCCTCGGTGGCTTGGACACCCGAGGCCCATATCTGTACGTTGTGCCGGTCGGCAGAATATCTGAGATTTCGCTCTGAAAACAGACTAGGGGTTACTTGTGTTTTAGGCTTTCCCCTTGGCGGTTCGGTAGGTGCACCCACACATGTGAGGTACCGTTTTCATCGGGACACCTGTGGGAACGCGTGACGGTAGGCCATGTGTTGTTGGGGCATATTTCGATGGATGCGTCGAGCGAAATGTGCGGAAAAAGTGTTTTTTTCCCCACATTTCGGACTTTGCAAGGCTGTCTGGGTAAAAAATTCTGGGGCGATGTGCGCAAATCATACCTCTGTGGATTCCCACGGGTGTCCTCTTTTCGGAAATGCATGGGGTTCCTTGTTTTCCTCGGTGGCTTGGACACCAGAGGCCCATATCTGTACGTTGTGCCGGTCGGCAGAATGTCTGAGATTTCGCTCTGAAAACAGACTTGGGGTTACTTGTGTTTTAGGCTTTCCCCTTGGCAGCCAGGTAGGTGCATCCACACATGTGAGGTACCGTTTTCATCGGGACACCTGTGGGAACGCGGGACGGTAGGCCATGTGTTGTTGGGGGCGTGTTTCGATGGGTGCGTCGAGCGAAATGTGCGGAAAAAGCGTTCTTTTCCCCACATTTCGGACTTTGCAGGGCTATCTGGGTAAAAAATTCTGGGGCGATGTGCGCAAATCATACCTCTGCGGATTAACACGGGTGTCCTCTTTTCGTAAATGCATGGGGTTCCCTGTTTTCCTTGGTGGCTTGGACACCCGAGGCCCATATCTGTATGTTGTGCCGGTCGGCAGAATGTCTGAGATTTCGCTCTGAAAACAGACTTCGGGTTACTTGTGTTTTAGGCTTTCCCCTTGGCGGCCAGGTAGGTGCACCCACACATGTGGGGTACCGTTTTCATCGGGACTCCTGTGGGAACGCGGGACGGTAGGCCATGTGTTGTTGGGGGCGTGTTTCAATGGGTGTGTCGTGCAAAATGTGCGGAAAAAAGCGTTTTTTTCCCCACATTTCGGACTTTACAGGGCTGTCTGGGTAAAAAATTCTGGGGCGATGTGCGCAAATCATACCTCTGCGGATTCCCACAGGTGTCCTCTTTTCGTAAATGCATGGGGTTCCCTGTTTTCCTCGGTGGCTTGGACACCCGAGGCCCATATCTGTATGTTGTGCCGGTCGGCAGGATGTCTGAGATTTCGCTCTGAAAACAGACTTGGGGTTACTTGTGTTTTAGGCTTTACCCTTGGCGGCCAGGTAGGTGCACCCACACATGTGAGGTACTGTTTTCATCAGGACACCTGTGGGAACGCGTTACGGTAGGCCATGTGTTGTTGGGGGCGTGTTTCGATAGGTGCGTCGAGCGAAATGTGCAGAAAAAGCATTTTTTTCCTCACATTTCAGACTTTGCAGGGCTGTCTGGGTAAAAAATTCTGGGCCGATGTGCGCAAAGCATACCTCTGCGGATTCCCACGGGTGTCCTCTTTTCGGAAATGCATGGGGTTCCCTGTTTTCCTCAGTGGCTTGGACACCCGAGGCCCATATCTGTACGTTGTGCCGGTCGGCAGAATGTCTGAGATTTCGCTCTGAATACAGACTTGGGGTTACTTGTGTTTTAGGCTTTCCCCTTGGCGGCCAGGTAGGTGCACCCACACATGTGAGGTACCGTTTTCATCCGGACACCTGTGGGAACGCGTGACGGTAGGCCATGTGTTGTTGGGGGCATGTTTCGATGGGTGTGTCGAGTGAAATGTGCAGAAAAAGCATTTTTTTTCCCACATTTCGGACTTTGCAAGGCTGTCTGGGTAAAAAATTCTGGGGCGATCTGCGCAAATCATACCTCTGCGGATTCCCACGGGTGTCCTCTTTTCAGAAATGCGTGGGGTTCCCTGTTTTCCTCGATGGCTTGGACACCCCAGGCCCATATCTGTACGTTGTGCCGGTCGGCAGAATGTCTGAGATTTCGCTCTGAAAACAGACTTGGGGTTACTTGTGTTTTAGGCTTTCCCCTTGGCAGCCAGGTAGATGCACCCACACATGTGAGGTACCGTTTTCATCAGGACACCTGTGGGAACGCGGGACAGTAGGCCATGTGTTGTTGGGGGCGTGTTTCGATGGGTGCGTCGAGCGAAATGTGCTGAAAAAGCGTTCTTTTCCCCACATTTCGGACTTTGCAGGGCAGTCTGGGTAAAACATTCTGGGGCGATGTGCGCAAATCATACCTCTGCAGATTCCCATGGTTGTCCTCTTTTTGGAAATGGGCCTCGGCTTGGACACCCGAGGCCCATTTCTGTACGTTGTGCCGGTCGGCAGAATGTCTGAGATTTCGCTCTGAAAACAGACTTGGGGTTACTTGTGTTTTAGGCTTTCCCCTTGGCGGCCAGGTAGGTGCACCCACGCATGTGAGGTAATGTTTTCATCGGGACACCTGTGGGAACGCGTGACAGTAGGCCATGTGTTGGTGGGGGCGTGTTTCGATGGGTGCGTCGAGCGAAATGTGCGGAAAAAGTGTTTCTTTCCCCACATTTCGGACTTTGAGGGGCTGTCTGGTTAAAATATTCTGGGGCTATGTGCGGAAATCATATCTCTGTGGATTCCCACGGGTGTCCTCTTTTCGGAAATCCATGGGGTTCCCTGTTTTCCTCGGTGGCTTGGACTCCCGAGGCCCATATCTGTACGTTGTGCCGGTCGGCAGAATGTCTGAGATTTCGCTCTGAAAACAGACTTGGGGTTACTTGTGTTTTAGGTTTTCCCCTTGGCGGCCAGGTAGCTGCACCCACACATGTGAGGTACCGTTTACATTGGGACACCTGTGGGAACGCGGGACGGTAGGCCATGTGTTGTTGGGGGCATGTTTCGATGGGTGCGTCGAGCGAAATGTGAGGAAAAAAGCGTTTTTTTCCCCACTTTTCGGACTTTGTGGGGCTGTCTGGGTAATAAAATCTGGGGCGATGTGCGCAAATCCTACCTCTGTGGATTCCCACGGGGGTCCTCTTTTCGGAAATGCATGGGGTTCCCTGTTTTCCTCAGTGGCTTGGACACCCGAGGCCCATATCTGTACGTTGTGCCGGTCGGCAGAATGTCTGAGATTTCACTCTGAAAACAGACTTGGGGTTACTTGTGTTTTAGGCTTTCCCCTTGGCGGCCAGGTAGGTGCACCCACACATGTGAGGTACCGTTTTCATCGGGACACCTGTGGCAAGGCGGGACGGTAGGCCATGTGTTGTTGGGGGCGTGTTTCGATTGGTGCGTCGAGCGAAATGTGCGGAAAAAGTGTTTTTCCCCCCACATTTCAGACTTTGCAGGGCTGTCTGGGTAAAAAATTCAAGGGCGATGTGCGCAAATCATACCTCTGCGGATTCCCACGGGTGTCCTCTTTTCGTAAATGCATGGGGTTCCCTGTTTTCCTCGGTGGCTTGGACACCCGAGGCCCATATCTGTACGTTGTGCCGGTCGGCAGAATGTCTGAGATTTCGCTCTGAATACAGACTTGGGGTTACTTGTGTTTTAGGCTTTCCCCTTGGCGGCCAGGTAGGTGCACCCACACATGTGAGGTACCGTTTTCATCCGGACACCTGTGGGAACGCGTGACGGTAGGCCATGTGTTGTTGGGGGCATGTTTCGATTGGTGTGTCGAGTGAAATGTGCAGAAAAAGCGTTTTTTTTCCCACATTTCGGACTTTGCAAGGCTGTCTGGGTAAAAAATTCTGGGGCGATCTGCGCAAATCATACCTCTGCGGATTCCCACGGGTGTCCTCTTTTCAGAAATGCGTGGGGTTCCCTGTTTTCCTCGATGGCTTGGACACCCGAGGCCCATATCTGTACGTTGTGCCGGTCGGCAGAATGTCTGAGATTTCGCTCTGAAAACAGACTTGGGGTTACTTGTGTTTTAGGCTTTCCCCTTGGCAGCCAGGTAGATGCACCCACACATGTGAGGTACCGTTTTCATCAGGACACCTGTGGGAACGCGGGACAGTAGGCCATGTGTTGTTGGGGGCGTGTTTCGATGGGTGCGTCGAGCGAAATGTGCTGAAAAAGCGTTCTTTTCCCCACATTTCGGACTTTGCAGGGCAGTCTGGGTAAAAAATTCTGGGGCGATGTGCGCAAATCATACCTCTGCAGATTACCATGGTTGTCCTCTTTTTGGAAATGGGCCTCGGCTTGGACACCCGAGGCCCATATCTGTACGTTGTGCCGGTCGGCAGAATGTCTGAGATTTCGCTCTGAAAACAGACTTGGGGTTACTTGTGTTTTAGGCTTTCCCCTTGGCGGCCAGGTAGGTGCACCCACGCATGTGAGGTAATGTTTTCATCGGGACACCTGTGGGAACGCGTGACAGTAGGCCATGTGTTGGTGGGGGCGTGTTTCGATGGGTGCGTCGAGCGAAATGTGCGGAAAAAGTGTTTCTTTCCCCACATTTCGGACTTTGAGGGGCTGTCTGGTTAAAATATTCTGGGGCTATGTGCGGAAATCATATCTCTGTGGATTCCCACAGGTGTCCTCTTTTCGGAAATGCATGGGGTTCCCTGTTTTCCTCGGTGGCTTGGACACCCGAGGCCCATATCTGTACGTTGTGCCGGTCGGCAGAATGTCTGAGATTTCGCTCTGAAAACAGACTTGGGGTTACTTGTGTTTTAGGTTTTCCCCTTGGCGGCCAGGTAGGTGCACCCACACATGTGAGGTACCGTTTACATTGGGACACCTGTGGGAACGCGGGACGGTAGGCCATGTGTTGTTGGGGGCATGTTTCGATGGGTGCGTCGAGCGAAATGTGAGGAAAAAAGCGTTTTTTTCCCCACTTTTCGGACTTTGTGGGGCTGTCTGGGTAATAAAATCTGGGGCGATGTGCGCAAATCCTACCTCTGTGGATTCCCACGGGGGTCCTCTTTTCGGAAATGCATGGGGTTCCCTGTTTTCCTCGGTGGCTTGGACACCCGAGGCCCATATCTGTACGTTGTGCCGGTCGGCAGAATGTCTGAGATTTCACTCTGAAAACAGACTTGGGGTTACTTGTGTTTTAGGCTTTCCCCTTGACGGCCAGGTAGGTGCACCCACACATGTGAGGTACCGTTTTCATCGGGACACCTGTGGCAAGGCGGGACGGTAGGCCATGTGTTGTTGGGGGCGTGTTTCGATTGGTGCGTCGAGCGAAATGTGCGGAAAAAGTGTTTTTTCCCCCACATTTCAGACTTTGCAGGGCTGTCTGGGTAAAAAATTCAAGGGCGATGTGCGCAAATCATACCTCTGCGGATTCCCACGGGTGTCCTCTTTTCGTAAATGCATGGGGTTCCCTGTTTTACTCGGTGGCTTGGACACCAGAGGCCCATATCTGTACGTTGTGCCGGTCGGCAAAATGTCTGAGATTTCGCTCTGAAAACAGACTTGGGGTTACATGTGTTTTAGGCTTTCCCCTTGGCAGCCAGGTAGATGCACCTACACATGTGAGGTACCGTTTTCATCAGGACACCTGTGGGAACGCGGGACGGTAAGCCATGTGTTGTTGGGGGCGTGTTTCGATGGGTGCGTCGAGTGAAATGTGCTGAAAAAGCTTTCTTTTCCCCACATTTCGGACTTTGCAGGGCTGTCTGGGTAAAAAATTCTGGGGCGATGTGCGCAAATCATACCTCTGCAGATTACCATGGTTGTCCTCTTTTTGGAAATGGGCCTCGGCTTGGACACCCGAGGCCCATATCTGTACGTTGTGCCGGTCGGCAGAATGTCTGAGATTTCGCTCTGAAAACAGACTTGGGGTTACTTGTGTTTTAGGCTTTCCCCTTGGCGGCCAGGTAGGTGCACCCACGCATGTGAGGTAATGTTTTCATCGGGACACCTGTGGGAACGCGTGACAGTAGGCCATGTGTTGGTGGGGGCGTGTTTCGATGGGTGCGTCGAGCGAAATGTGCGGAAAAAGTGTTTCTTTCCCCACATTTCGGACTTTGAGGGGCTGTCTGGTTAAAATATTCTGGGGCTATGTGCGGAAATCATATCTCTGTGGATTCCCACAGGTGTCCTCTTTTCGGAAATGCATGGGGTTCCCTGTTTTCCTCGGTGGCTTGGACACCCGAGGCCCATATCTGTACGTTGTGCCGGTCGGCAGAATGTCTGAGATTTCGCTCTGAAAACAGACTTGGGGTTACTTGTGTTTTAGGTTTTCCCCTTGGCGGCCAGGTAGGTGCACCCACACATGTGAGGTACCGTTTACATTGGGACACCTGTGGGAACGCGGGACGGTAGGCCATGTGTTGTTGGGGGCATGTTTCGATGGGTGCGTCGAGCGAAATGTGAGGAAAAAAGCGTTTTTTTCCCCACTTTTCGGACTTTGTGGGGCTGTCTGGGTAATAAAATCTGGGGCGATGTGCGCAAATCCTACCTCTGTGGATTCCCACGGGGGTCCTCTTTTCGGAAATGCATGGGGTTCCCTGTTTTCCTCGGTGGCTTGGACACCCGAGGCCCATATCTGTACGTTGTGCCGGTCGGCAGAATGTCTGAGATTTCACTCTGAAAACAGACTTGGGGTTACTTGTGTTTTAGGCTTTCCCCTTGACGGCCAGGTAGGTGCACCCACACATGTGAGGTACCGTTTTCATCGGGACACCTGTGGCAAGGCGGGACGGTAGGCCATGTGTTGTTGGGGGCGTGTTTCGATTGGTGCGTCGAGCGAAATGTGCGGAAAAAGTGTTTTTTCCCCCACATTTCAGACTTTGCAGGGCTGTCTGGGTAAAAAATTCAAGGGCGACGTGCGCAAATCATACCTCTGCGGATTCCCACTGGTGTCCTCTTTTCGTAAATGCATGGGGTTCCCTGTTTTACTCGGTGGCTTGGACACCAGAGGCCCATATCTGTACGTTGTGCCGGTCGGCAGAATGTCTGAGATTTCGCTCTGAAAACAGACTTGGGGTTACTTGTGTTTTAGGCTTTCCCCTTGGCAGCCAGGTAGGTGCACCCACACATGTGAGGTACCGTTTTCATCGGGACACCTGTGGGAACGCGGGACGGTAGGCCATGTGTTGTTGGGGGCGTGTTTCGATGGGTGCGTCGAGCGAAATGTGCGGAAAAAGCGTTCTTTTCCCCACATTTCGGACTTTGCAGGGCTATCTGGGTAAAAAATTCTGGGGCGATGTGCGCAAATCATACCTCTGCGGATTAACACGGGTGTCCTCTTTTCGTAAATGCATGGGGTTCCCTGTTTTCCTTGGTGGCTTGGACACCCGAGGCCCATATCTGTATGTTGTGCCGGTCGGCAGGATGTCTGAGATTTCGCTCTGAAAACAGACTTGGGGTTACTTGTGTTTTAGGCTTTCCCCTTGGCGGCCAGGTAGGTGCACCCACACATGTGAGGTACTGTTTTCATCAGGACACCTGTGGGAACGCGTTACGGTAGGCCATGTGTTGTTGGGGGCGTGTTTCGATGGGTGCGTCGAGCGAAATGTGCAGAAAAAGCATTTTTTTCCTCACATTTCAGACTTTGCAGGGCTGTCTGGGTAAAAAATTCTGGGGCGATGTGCGCAAAGCATACCTCTGCGGATTCCCACGGGTGTCCTCTTTTCGGAAATGCATGGGGTTCCCTGTTTTCCTCAGTGGCTTGGACACCCGAGGCCCATATCTGTACGTTGTGCCGGTCGGCAGAATGTCTGAGATTTCGCTCTGAATACAGACTTGGGGTTACTTGTGTTTTAGGCTTTCCCCTTGGCGGCCAGGTAGGTGCACCCACACATGTGAGGTACCGTTTTCATCCGGACACCTGTGGGAACGCGTGACGGTAGGCCATGTGTTGTTGGGGGCATGTTTCGATGGGTGTGTCGAGTGAAATGTGCAGAAAAAGCATTTTTTTTACCACATTTCGGACTTTGCAAGGCTGTCTGGGTAAAAAATTCTGGGGCGATCTGCGCAAATCATACCTCTGCGGATTCCCACGGGTGTCCTCTTTTCAGAAATGCGTGGGGTTCCCTGTTTTCCTCGATGGCTTGGACACCCGAGGCCCATATCTGTACGTTGTGCCGGTCGGCAGAATGTCTGAGATTTCGCTCTGAAAACAGACTTGGGGTTACTTGTGTTTTAGGCTTTCCCCTTGGCAGCCAGGTAGATGCACCCACACATGTGAGGTACCGTTTTCATCAGGACACCTGTGGGAACGCGGGACAGTAGGCCATGTGTTGTTGGGGGCGTGTTTCGATGGGTGCGTCGAGCGAAATGAGCTGAAAAAGCGTTCTTTTCCCCACATTTCGGACTTTGCAGGGCAGTCTGGGTAAAAAATTCTGGGGCGATGTGCGCAAATCATACCTCTGCAGATTCCCATGGTTGTCCTCTTTTTGGAAATGGGCCTCGGCTTGGACACCCGAGGCCCATATCTGTACGTTGTGCCGGTCGGCAGAATGTCTGAGATTTCGCTCTGAAAACAGACTTGGGGTTACTTGTGTTTTAGGCTTTCCCCTTGGCGGCCAGGTAGGTGCACCCACGCATGTGAGGTAATGTTTTCATCGGGACACCTGTGGGAACGCGTGACAGTAGGCCATGTGTTGGTGGGGGCGTGTTTCGATGGGTGCGTCGAGCGAAATGTGCGGAAAAAGTGTTTCTTTCCCCACATTTCGGACTTTGAGGGGCTGTCTGGTTAAAATATTCTGGGGCTATGTGCGGAAATCATATCTCTGTGGATTCCCACGGGTGTCCTCTTTTCGGAAATCCATGGGGTTCCCTGTTTTCCTCGGTGGCTTGGACACCCGAGGCCCATATCTGTACGTTGTGCCGGTCGGCAGAATGTCTGAGATTTCGCTCTGAAAACAGACTTGAGGTTACTTGTGTTTTAGGTTTTCCCCTTGGCGGCCAGGTAGGTGCACCCACACATGTGAGGTACCGTTTACATTGGGACACCTGTGGGAACGCGGGACGGTAGGCCATGTGTTGTTGGGGGCATGTTTCGATGGGTGCGTCGAGCGAAATGTGAGGAAAAAAGCGTTTTTTCCCCCACTTTTCGGACTTTGTGGGGCTGTCTGGGTAATAAAATCTGGGGCGATGTGCGCAAATCCTACCTCTGTGGATTCCCACGGGGGTCCTCTTTTCGGAAATGCATGGGGTTCCCTGTTTTCCTCGGTGGCTTGGACACCCGAGGCCCATATCTGTACGCTGTGCCGGTCGGCAGAATGTCTGAGATTTCACTCTGAAAACAGACTTGGGGTTACTTGTGTTTTAGGCTTTCCCCTTGGCGGCCAGGTAGGTGCACCCACACATGTGAGGTACCGTTTTCATCGGGACACCTGTGGCAAGGCGGGACGGTAGGCCATGTGTTGTTGGGGGCGTGTTTCGATTGGTGCGTCGAGCGAAATGTGCGGAAAAAGTGTTTTTTCCCCCACATTTCAGACTTTGCAGGGCTGTCTGGGTAAAAAATTCAAGGGCGATGTGCGCAAATCATACCTCTGCGGATTCCCACGGGTGTCCTCTTTTCGTAAATGCATGGGGTTCCCTGTTTTCCTCGGTGGCTTGGACACCCGAGGCCCATATCTGTACGATGTGCCGGTCGGCAGAATGTCTGAGATTTCGCTCTGAATACAGACTTGGGGTTACTTGTGTTTTAGGCTTTCCCCTTGGCGGCCAGGTATGTGCACCCACACATGTGAGGTACCGTTTGTGATGCTGGAAATGCATCAGAGGGACAGGGCCTCTGAATCCTTGTCCTTTTCTGCCTTTTATCGTGTGTTCTGTTATGTTTTCTGCCCAGGAGTCCATTTGCGACTCCTGGCAGTGCAGCTCTCTCTTTTGGTTTGGTGAACAGACCCATGGGATACCCTTATGGCACCCCTGGGTAGGGGTACAACCCTGTGCCCCTAGTGTATGTTTTTGGGCACCTGTGGGTGGCCCACAGAGCAGGGTATGGGCTGGTGGCAGCTCCATGCTGAATTGGACAGGTGCTCTGGGGGTCCTCCATTTTGGGATACCCAGGCCCTGCCATTGGGATCAGTTGATTCCTGATAGAAAACAAGATGGCCCCTGTGGCCTCTTGCTTTCTATGGCCTGTTGTCTTGTTTTTCCCAAAGTCCTGGGAAGCCCTGACTCTGTACCTTCCCCCTGACTGGCTGTTGGGTGGAAGTTCCATATATGGTGTTGTTGTGAAGGCCCAGCTAGACTGACTGGAGCCTTCCCTTTGACTGTATGTAGTGGGTACCTCCTGTGGGTGGGACCTGGGTGAATGGAGTGTGTGACCAATATACACTTCTTGTTGTGGTTGTCTGGTTTCTGGCATGTGAGACAAAGACTGAGACAGCCCTGCCCGAAACTGGCCTGAATGCAGTGTGTAGTGTTGAATGGCTGGGTACTTGTCCCAATCCACATTCCTTGTTGTGAGTGTCTGAAAGGGAGGAGTGTGGCCTGAATGCACTGTGTGCCTGATTGGCTGCTGTGTGTGTGCCAGCAGTGTGGATGAGAGACAGAATAGTATATCTGGGGACCTCTCACCACTGGAAATTGTTCAGAAGCATTCAGAAGCTGAGTCTCCACTCAAGAGTAACTGGATTTGCTGATCCTCGACGTCCAGCTGGAAGAAGAAGACTTGCTGTGGCATTTGCTTCGACAGAAACTGAAGGTTGTCGAAATCGTCGGGGACTGACCCGAGAGAGGACCTGGCTAGGCGCCCTCTTCCCGTGCTCCGAGGGACCATCGAGCACCGCTGAATCTTCGCCGAAGCGCCCTGGAAGTCAGACCCTCGAAAGGCTGCCGACCCGAGACGGGACTGTGATGCTGGAAATGCATCAGAGGGACAGGGCCTCTGAATCCTTGTCCTTTTCTGCCTTTTATCGTGTGTTCTGTTATGTTTTCTGCCCAGGAGTCCATTTGGGACTCCTGGCAGTGCAGCTCTCTCTTTTGGTTTGGTGAACAGACCCATGGGATACCCTTATGGCACCCCTGGGTAGGGGTACAACCCTGTGCCCCTAGTGTATGTTTTTGGGCACCTGTGGGTGGCCCACAGAGCAGGGTATGGGCTGGTGGCAGCTCCATGCTGAGTTAGACAGGTGCTCTGGGTGTCCTCCATTTTGGGATACCCAGGCCCTGCCATTGGGATCAGTTGATTCCTGATAGAAAACAAGATGGCCCCTGTGGCCTCTTGCTTTCTATTGCCTGTTGTCTTGTTTTTCCCAAAGTCCTGGGAAGCCCTGACTCTGTCCCTTCCCCCTGACTGGCTGTTGGGTGGAAGTTCCATATATGGAGTTGTTGTGAAGGCCCAGCTAGACTGACTGGAGCCTTCCCTTTGACTGTATGTTGTGGGTACCTCCTGTGGGTGGGACCTGGGTGAATGGAGTGTGTGACCAATATACACTTCTTGTTGTGGTTGTCTGGTTTCTGGCATGTGAGACAAAGACTGAGACAGCCCTGCCCGAAACTGGCCTGAATGCAGTGTGTAGTGTTGAATGGCTGGGTACTTGTCCCAATCCACATTCCTTGTTGTGAGTGTCTGAAAGGGAGGAGTGTGGCCTGAATGCACTGTGTGCCTGATTGGCTGACTGACTGCATGAATGCCCTTCTGTGTGATTGGCTGCTGTGTGTGTGCCAGCAGTGTGGATGAGAGACAGAATAGTATATCTGGGGACCTCTCACCACTGGAGATTGTTCAGGAACGTTCAGGAACGTTCAGAAGCATTCAGAAGCTGAGTCTCCACTCAAGAGTAACTGGATTTGCTGATCCTCGACGTCCAGCTGGAAGAAGAAGACTTGCTGTGGCATTTGCTTCGACGGAACTGAAGGTTGTCGAAATCGTCGAGGACTGACCCGAGAGAGGACCTGGCTAGGCGCCCTCTTCCCGTGCTCCGAGGGACCATCGAGCACCGCTGAATCTTCGCCGAAGCACCCTGGAAGTCAGACCCTCGAAAGGCTGCCGACCCGAGACGGGACCGCCGAGGAGATCGAAGCGAAGCACCCGGACATCGACGCTGTCGAAGTCCATTGCCGTCGACCAGGGTTCGCAGGTTTGTGTAACCGCTGGAGGCCCGTCGAAGTTGTGTTGCCCAGCAGTGGGAACCACTTGACGCCGTGCCGCCGACGACCGGAGCCGTCCGCTCCTTGCCTAAGAACATTTGCCTTGAAGGACTCCCTCGTCCGCATCGTCGACCGCTTTGTCCCGCCGGAGAAAGTCGAGGACGACCAACGCGCCGAGGAGAATCCGCCGGTGGGTTTCCCGCCACCTCACGACCCCAAAGACTCGAGCGACTCGACGCCCTTGCTGGGCTTCCGTCTCTACAATCTTTGCGGTCCAGAACTATTGTCATCGAGGTGCCCCGCACACCTCCGCCTTGCAGGACGCCGACGCCCCGACGCCGACGAGCACCGCTCGGACGAAGCTGCCGCCTCTCTGACATCGTTCTACCTCGTTTGTCGACGGACGTTCGACGCCCCGTGCCTCCCGCTTGAAAGGGAAGGCATTCAAGAAGGGCCGTCGATTCCCCGTCGCCGAACCCCGAGGTCTTCGACGTTTCTCGACGCCTCTTCGACGATCCGTGACTCCCGCTTGAAAGGGGGGTCATTCAAGAAGGATCTGTCGACGCCTCTTCGAAGAACTCGACTCCACCAGGTACATTGGGGGGGTAAAAACATTGCAGGAGAGAATAAGACTATTGAACAATATATGGACTGGGCTTGTGTTCTATCTCTTTATTTTACAGGTTGCCCAGGTGGGGGGATCTCCACACAGAACTGTGTCCAGTAGCTAGGGCCAGTATTCTGCCTATTGTTTCAACCATCTTTTTTCTCTCCTCTCTATTGCTGGTTTCCTTCTTATTGATCTGTGTGCCATTTCTACAGTATTGTGAATGCACTTTAATGAGGTCTAATATTAGTGGTACCACTTTAGAATTGTAGATATTTACCATTATTGATTTTCCTGAGCACAAAGTGCGTTATTGTGATAAGTGTACATAACCCTTGAATATTAATTATATAAAGACTGTGTTTTCAGTAATACAGTGTGTGGACATTCCTTTGTGGGGGCTTGGGAATACACTGTACTTAAGAACCAGCCTGCATCACCTCCTGAGAAGCTAGGCCTTGATTGCTCGTCCATTGCTACCATAATAGAGAATCTTGGCTGGGGTCCTCTGTGCCTCTCCTCTACCATATAGAGAGCAGAAGTACAGACCCCCCCACCGGTCTTTACAAGCTGGTGGCCAGCGGTGGGATGCTTATGGTTTTAAGACTCAGTGTATAACCGTGCCACTTACAAAATATCCGCACTTTGTTAGATTAAGGTTCGGGTGTGTTCCAAATAACTGCATTACAAGCAATGGAGCCCATTGCAAATGGTAAATTGACTCGGATGAGCTTGGAGGCTCTCCAGAGTGCTTGTGAAGCCAGGGAGTTAGACTTTGTGGATAAGTCTAGGGCTGAGCTGATAGCTGCCCTGGTGGATTACCAGACTGATGGTGAAACTCTTGATGAAGGGGGGGATGCAACCAGTGAGGACTCCGCCCCTGGGGTTGTCGCTGAATCTGTTTCTGGGAATGCCACCATTCCTGCTGCCTCTGTTCCAAACCCCAGCAATTCCATGGAACTTGAGTTATTAAGGATGAAGTTAGCCTTTGAATATCGCAAGTTGGAAATAGAAGCTGAGCTTAAGAAAGAGGAGCTGGCACAGCAAGTGGAACTCAAGAATAGGGATCTTGAACTCAGAAATAAGGACCTTGAACTCAAAAGCCAGGACACTGAATGTCAGAGAATCCAGCTAGAGAAAGCTAGAGTGGAGACTTCAGCTAGATCCAGTGAGAGTGTCAGGTCCCCAGCCACCAAGTTTATGAAAGATTTGGTTGGTGTGTTTGTGGAGGGTTCAGATATCCTCCAATGGATTGAAGCGTTTGAAATGGCTTGTGCAATTCATGATGTAGATAAAAGAGATTGGGCTAAGTGTTTGTTAAGCAGAGTGCCTCAAACTGGATATGACTGTATTCTGAAGCTGAGTGTGGAAGAAAGGGGTCAGTATGAGTGTATGAAGTCTGCTTTGATTGCCAAGTTTGGCAAGACGCCTACCCAATACCTTAAAAGGTTCAGGGAATTTAAGAAAAGAGAGAATGTGTCTTGGGTTGACTGGGTGAGTACTGCGCACATGAACATGATGGGGTGGATTGATGGATACAAGGTGAAAACTTTTGTTGAATTGTCCCACCTCTTGTTTTTTGAGCATTTTTCTGAAGCCTGTTCACCAGAGCTGCGTCAGTATGTGGCTGACCAGAACATTTTGGACCCCTTTAAGCTGGCTAGGTTGGCTGACAAGTGGGTCTCCCACCGGGTGTCCCCTAAGGACTCCAGTGGGAAGGACAAGGACAAAGAAAAGGGGACCTCTCAGAAAGCTGAGGAGTCCCAAAAGCAGTCACATTCGGGTAAACCAAAACCTTCCTCTCCTAAGACCCAAAAATCTAGTGGGGATAAGTCCTCTGTGGGTGGGAATAAGAGTAGTGGTCCACCTGCTGCAAAGCAGGCTCCCAGTGGTTCCAGTACCGTACCCCGCACTCCTGGCAGTTGTTGGGATTGTGGGGCTCTGGATCACAAAAGGGGTGACCCCAAGTGTAAAGGTAAGGCACTTGGAGTACAGGCTGTCAGCCTGACCTACCCTTACCCCGTGTCTGAGGTGGAGGCCACTGTCCCCCCCTCCTCTACAGGAATCACATTTGGTGCTCCGGTAGAGATTTCCTTAGTGTCCCTTGGGGCCTGGGACCAGTACGCAGAAGTACTGGCGACTATCCCACAGAACACCCGTAGGTTTTTGAGAAGTGTCCTCTTGAATGGCCAGCCTTCTACTGGTTTGAGAGACACTGGGGCAAGCATGACAGTGGTGGACAGGACCCTGCTCAAGCCAGAGGACTATGAAGGTGCTCCTCTGCAAACCACCAGAGTGGCTGGTGGGCCTCCCAAATTATCACCTGTAGCCTTAGTCACACTCATGATTGGAGACAAGACAGCAAAGCTTCCTGTCCTGGTTCAGGACAATGTCCCTGCTAACATTCTGTTAGGTAATGATCTAGTGGAGTTGGGGTTGATCTCGGATGGTCTTCCCCTGACTGCTGCTGCAGTCACTAGGTCACAGGTGACACCGGGTCTGGCTGTGAGTCAGGTACCCGAGCCAAAGGCGAGGCCTAAGGCAAGGAGAAGGAAGACCAAGAAGGCCACCTCTGTGGAGGGAACACCTTCTCTTCCTGCTGTTCCGACAGCACCCATTGGGATCCATGCTCCGGACGGGCTGGGTCCAGTGGAAAACCCAAACTCAACTCCTGTGGGAGAAGAGACAGAAGACTCTCCTGTGGGAGAGGTTCTCAACCCGGAGGATCATCCCGACCTTCAATGCTTGTTAGCTGAAGGGGGACCCTCCCGGGCAGACTTCTGTAAGGGACAGAGAGAGTGCCACTCTCTCGAGGGACTGAGGAAACAGGCCCTGTCCCAGGCACAAGGTGAAGTGCCTAGGACATTCAAGATTTATTGGGAGGGTGAGCTCCTTGTTAGTGAGCCCACTAAGCCTGAACCTGGTGCCCGCAAGAGGTTGGTGGTACCCCAGGTTTACAGGCCCTTCCTACTGCAGTTGGCGCATGAGGTGCCCTTGGCTGGTCATCTTGGGACCAAGAAGACTAAGCAGAGGCTCTCTGCCCATTTCTACTGGCCACGGATGGGAGTAGAAGTGGAGTCCCACTGCAGGACCTGCCCCACTTGTCAGTTGTCTGGCAAAACTGGAGGCAGGATCATTGCCCCACTGCAGCCATTACCAGTGGTTGGCACACCATTTGAGAGGGTGGGCATCGACATCGTCGGTCCCCTTGACCCTCCCACTTCAGGTGGACATCGGTTCATCCTGGTCTTGGTAGATCATGCCACCAGGTACCCTGAGGCAATACCCCTTCGGACTGTTACGGCCAAGGTGGTTGCCAGGGCTCTCCTGGGCATTTTCACCCGTGTTGGATTCCCCAAGGAGGTTGTCTCTGACCGAGGATCCAACTTCATGTCTAGTTACATGAAAACCATGTGGAAAGAGTGCGGGGTAACCTACAAGTTCTCCACCTCTTACCACCCCCAGACCAATGGTCTGGTTGAGAGATTTAATAAAACTCTCAAGGGCATGCTAGGGGCTTTGGAAGAACCCCTAAGGAGGAAATGGGATCTCCTCCTGCCATGCCTGCTGTTTGCTTACAGAGAGGTACCTCAAGAGGGTGTTGGTTTCAGCCCCTTTGAGTTACTCTTTGGACATCCCGTGAGGGGGCCCCTCGCCTTGATCCGAGAAGGCTTGGAAGCCACCCCTCCAGGTCCCGCCAAGCAAGTGGGGGACTATGTGTTAGGCCTCAGGCGGAGGATGACACAAATGATGGGTCAGGCAACAGCAAATCTCAAGGCCAGCCAGGAATTGAACAAGTACTGGCATGACCTTAAAGCTTCGCAAGTGGATTGGACTCCGGGACAGGAAATCCTTGTGATGGAGCCTACCAAGCCTAGAGCTTTGGCAGACAAGTGGACTGGACCCTTCAGGATCATCTCCAAGATGGGCGAAGTCAATTATCTGGTTGACATGGGAGCCTCTGGGCTAGCCCCCCAGGTATTCCATGTCAACAGGCTCAAGCCTTTCCACAGGCGAGCAGAGGTCTCATGTCTCTTGCTAGCTTCAGGGCAAGAAGAGGATGAGAGTGAGCCCCTTCCTGATTTGCTGCATAGCAACCCTCAGGATGGCTCAGTGGAGGGAGTACAACTCTCTCCCGATTTGACAACAGAGCAGCAGAGGGCCTGCAGGGCTTTGCTCCAGCAGTATGCCTCTCTGTTTTCACTGACACCGGGCCTTACACCGTGGTGTAAGCACGAAATTGACACTGGTGACAGTGTGCCTGTCAAGAGCAGGAGCTATCGTATGTCAGATACCGTCAAAAGCCACATCCAGGCTGAGGTCGCCAAGATGTTGGATCTGGGTGTTATTGAACCCTCAACCAGTCCCTGGTCCAGTCCAGTGGTCCTTGTCCCCAAGGCAAGTTCCCAGGCGGGTACCAAAGATTGGAGGTTCTGTGTGGACTATCGAGGAGTCAATGCCGTCACCAAAACTGACGCGCACCCATTGCCCAGGGCTGATGAGCTCGTGGACACTATAGGTGCTGCCAAATTTGTGAGCACCTTTGACCTTACCTCAGGCTATTGGCAAATAGCTCTGACGGACCATGCCAAGGAAAAGACGGCTTTCTCAACACCTGAGGGACTCTACCAGTTTAGGGTCATGCCTTTTGGGTTGAAGAATGCCCCTGCCACCTTCCAGAGATTGGTCAACCATGCGCTCAGTGGGCTGGAAGCCTTTTGTGTGGCTTACTTAGACGACATTGCCGTCTACAGTTCCACCTGGGAAGAGCATTTGACACATCTGGATAAGGTGTTGCAGGCCTTGAAAAGGGCTAACCTCACTATCAAGGCCACCAAGTGCCAGATAGCTCAGGGGAAAGTTACCTATCTTGGTCATGAGGTAGGAGGGGGTCAAATCCAACCTCTCTCCAGTAAAGTACAGGACGTACAGAACTGGGAGACTCCCACTACTCAAACCCAGGTGAGAGCCTTTTTGGGCCTCACTGGGTACTATCGCAATTTCATGGCAGACTATGGAACCATAGCTGCACCCCTGACAGCTCTAACTTCGCCCAAACAGCCTAGGAAGGTTAATTGGACTGAAGACTGTCAGAGGGCCTTTGATGGCTTGAAAGAAAGTCTGTGTAGGGCACCTGTGTTGTGTGCGCCTGACTACAGCCGACCCTTTATCGTCCAGACGGATGCCTGCGACACCGGAATTGGAGCTGTCTTGTCCCAGTTAGATGACAAAGGGAGAGAACACCCTATCATATTCATCAGTAGACAACTCAAGGGTAGAGAACTTAGGTGGGCTACTGTTGAAAAGGAGTGTTTTAGCATAGTTTGGAGCCTTAGGCGTTTTAGGCCCTACCTTACGGGGTCTACCTTCAAGGTCCAAACAGATCATAAGCCCCTGAAGTGGCTTATGCAGATGAAGGGTGAGAATCCGAAATTGCTCAGGTGGTCGATTAGCCTACAAGGGCTAGACTTCACCATAGAGCACAGACCAGGGAAGAGTCACGATAATGCGGATGGCCTTTCCAGAAGGTATGTTGACCGTCTGGATGAGGGTGTCTATCCCGTGGGAGATTAGACACCCTCCACCTCAGTCTGGGGGGGGCGACTGTGATGCTGGAAATGCATCAGAGGGACAGGGCCTCTGAATCCTTGTCCTTTTCTGCCTTTTATCGTGTGTTCTGTTATGTTTTCTGCCCAGGAGTCCATTTGGGACTCCTGGCAGTGCAGCTCTCTCTTTTGGTTTGGTGAACAGACCCATGGGATACCCTTATGGCACCCCTGGGTAGGGGTACAACCCTGTGCCCCTAGTGTATGTTTTTGGGCACCTGTGGGTGGCCCACAGAGCAGGGTATGGGCTGGTGGCAGCTCCATGCTGAGTTAGACAGGTGCTCTGGGTGTCCTCCATTTTGGGATACCCAGGCCCTGCCATTGGGATCAGTTGATTCCTGATAGAAAACAAGATGGCCCCTGTGGCCTCTTGCTTTCTATTGCCTGTTGTCTTGTTTTTCCCAAAGTCCTGGGAAGCCCTGACTCTGTCCCTTCCCCCTGACTGGCTGTTGGGTGGAAGTTCCATATATGGAGTTGTTGTGAAGGCCCAGCTAGACTGACTGGAGCCTTCCCTTTGACTGTATGTTGTGGGTACCTCCTGTGGGTGGGACCTGGGTGAATGGAGTGTGTGACCAATATACACTTCTTGTTGTGGTTGTCTGGTTTCTGGCATGTGAGACAAAGACTGAGACAGCCCTGCCCGAAACTGGCCTGAATGCAGTGTGTAGTGTTGAATGGCTGGGTACTTGTCCCAATCCACATTCCTTGTTGTGAGTGTCTGAAAGGGAGGAGTGTGGCCTGAATGCACTGTGTGCCTGATTGGCTGACTGACTGCATGAATGCCCTTCTGTGTGATTGGCTGCTGTGTGTGTGCCAGCAGTGTGGATGAGAGACAGAATAGTATATCTGGGGACCTCTCACCACTGGAGATTGTTCAGGAACGTTCAGGAACGTTCAGAAGCATTCAGAAGCTGAGTCTCCACTCAAGAGTAACTGGATTTGCTGATCCTCGACGTCCAGCTGGAAGAAGAAGACTTGCTGTGGCATTTGCTTCGACGGAACTGAAGGTTGTCGAAATCGTCGAGGACTGACCCGAGAGAGGACCTGGCTAGGCGCCCTCTTCCCGTGCTCCGAGGGACCATCGAGCACCGCTGAATCTTCGCCGAAGCGCCCTGGAAGTCAGACCCTCGAAAGGCTGCCGACCCGAGACGGGACCGCCGAGGAGATCGAAGTGAAGCACCCGGACATCGACGCTGTCGAAGTCCATTGCCGTCGACCAGGGTTCGCAGGTTTGTGTAACCGCTGGAGGCCCGTCGAAGTTGTGTTGCCCAGCCGTGGGAACCACTTGACGCCGTGCCGCCGACGACCGGAGCCGTCCGCTCCTTGCCTAAGAACATTTGCCTTGAAGGACTCCCTCGTCCGCATCGTCGACCGCTTTGTCCCGCCGGAGAAAGTCGAGGACGACCAACGCGCCGAGGAGAATCCGCCGGTGGGTTTCCCGCCACCTCACGACCCCAAAGACTCGAGCGACTCGACGCCCTTGCTGGGCTTCCGTCTCTACAATCTTTGCGGTCCAGAACTATTGTCATCGAGGTGCCCCGCACACCTCCGCCTTGCAGGACGCCGACGCCCCGACGCCGACGAGCACCGCTCGGACGAAGCTGCCGCCTCTCTGACATCGTTCTACCTCGTTTGTCGACGGACGTTCGACGCCCCGTGCCTCCCGCTTGAAAGGGAAGGCATTCAAGAAGGGCCGTCGATTCCCCGTCGCCGAACCCCGAGGTCTTCGACGTTTCTCGACGCCTCTTCGACGATCCGTGACTCCCGCTTGAAAGGGGGGTCATTCAAGAAGGATCTGTCGACGCCTCTTCGAAGAACTCGACTCCACCAGGTACATTGGGGGGGTAAAAACATTGCAGGAGAGAATAAGACTATTGAACAATATATGGACTGGGCTTGTGTTCTATCTCTTTATTTTACAGGTTGCCCAGGTGGGGGGATCTCCACACAGAACTGTGTCCAGTAGCTAGGGCCAGTATTCTGCCTATTGTTTCAACCATCTTTTTTCTCTCCTCTCTCTATTGCTGGTTTCCTTCTTATTGATCTGTGTGCCATTTCTACAGTATTGTGAATGCACTTTAATGAGGTCTAATATTAGTGGTACCACTTTAGAATTGTAGATATTTACCATTATTGATTTTCCTGAGCACAAAGTGCGTTATTGTGATAAGTGTACATAACCCTTGAATATTAATTATATAAAGACTGTGTTTTCAGTAATACAGTGTGTGGACATTCCTTTGTGGGGGCTTGGGGATACACTGTACTTAAGAACCAGCCTGCATCACCTCCTGAGAAGCTAGGCCTTGATTGCTCGTCCATTGCTACCATAATAGAGAATCTTGGCTGGGGTCCTCTGTGCCTCTCCTCTACCATATAGAGAGCAGAAGTACAGACCCCCCCACCGGTCTTTACAGGGACCGCCGAGGAGATCGAAGTGAAGCACCCGGACATCGACGCTGTCGAAGTCCATTGCCGTCGACCAGGGTTCGCAGGTCTGTGTAACCGCTGGAGGCCTGTCGAAGTTGTGTTGCCCAGCCGTGGGAACCACTTGACGCCGTGCCGCCGACGACCGGAGCCGTCCGCTCCTTGCCTAAGAACATTTCAATCGAAGGACTCCCTCGACCGCATCGTCGACCGCTTATCCTGCCGGAGAAAGTCGAGGACGACCAACGCGCCGAGGAGAAACCTGCCGGTGGGTTTCCCGCCACCCAACGACCTCAAAGACTCGGACGACCCGACGCCCTTGCTGGGCTTCCGTCTCTACAATCTTTGCGGTCCAGAACTATTGTCATCGAGGTGCCCCGCACACCTCCGCCTTGCAGGACGCCGACGCCCCGACGCCGACGAGCACCGCTCGGCCGAAGCTGCCGCCTCTTTGACATCGTTCTACCTCGTTTGTCGACGGACGTTCGACGCCCCGTGCCTCCCGCTTGAAAGGGAAGGCATTCAAGAAGGGCCGTCGATTCCCCGTCGCCGAACCCCGAGGTCTTCGACGTTTCTCGACGCCTCTCGATGATCCGTGACTCCCGCTTGAAAGGGGGGGTCATTCAAGAAGGATCTGTCGACGCCTCTTCGAAGAACTCGACTCCACCAGGTACATTGGGGGGGTAAAAACATTGCAGGAGAGAATAAGACTATTGAACAATATATGGACTGGGCTTGTGTTATATCTCTTTATTTTACAGGTTGCCCAGGTGGGGGGATCTCCACACAGAACTGTGTCCAGTAGCTAGGGCCAGTATTCTGCCTATTGTTTCAACCATCTTTTATCTCTCCTCTCTCTATTGCTGGTTTCCTTCTTATTGATCTGTGTGCCATTTCTACAGTATTGTGGATGCACTTTAATGAGGTCTTATATTAGTGGTACCACTTTAGAATTGTAGATATTTACCATTATTGATTTTCCTGAGCACAAAGTGCGTTATTGTGATAAGTGTACATAACCCTTGAATATTAATTATATAAAGACTGTGTTTTCAGTAATACAGTGTGTGGACATTCCTTTGTGGGGGCTTGGGGATACACTGTACTTAAGAACCAGCCTGCATCACCTCCTGAGAAGCTAGGCCTTGATTGCTCGTCCATTGCTACCGTAATAGAGAATCTTGGCTGGGGTCTTCTGTGCCTCCCTTCTACCAAATAGGGAGCAGAGGTACAGATACCCCCTACCGGTCTTTACAAGCTGGTGGCAGCGGTGGGATGCTTATGGTTTTAAGACTCAGTGTATAACCGTGCCACTCACAAAATATCCACACTTTATTAGATTAAGGTTTGGGTGTGTACCAAATAACTGCATTACAGGCAATGGAGCCCATTGCAAATGGTAAATTGACTCGGATGAGCTTAGAGGCTCTCCAGAGTGCTTGTGAAGCCAGGGAGTTAGACTTTGTGGATAAGTCTAGGGCTGAGCTGATAGCTGCCCTGGTGGACTACCAGACTGATGGTGAAACCCTTGATGAAGGGGGGGATGCAACCAGTGAGGACTCTGCCCCTGGGGTTGTCACTGAATCTGTTTCTGGGAATGCCACCATTCCTGCTGCCTCTGTTCCAAACCCCAGCAATTCCATGGAACTTGAGTTATTGAGGATGAAGTTAGCCTTTGAATATCGCAAGTTGGAAATAGAAGCTGAGCTTAAGAAAGAGGAGCTGGCACAGCAAGTGGAACTCAAGAATAGGGATCTTGAACTCAGAAATAAGGACCTTGAACTCAAAAGCCAGGACACTGAATGTCAGAGAATCCAGCTAGAGAAAGCTAGAGTGGAGACTTCAGCTAGATCCAGTGAGAGTGTCAGGTCCCCAGCCACCAAGTTTATGAAAGATTTGGTTGGTGTGTTTGTGGAGGGTTCAGATATCCTCCAATGGATTGAAGCGTTTGAAATGGCTTGTGCAATTCATGATGTAGATAAAAGAGATTGGGCTAAGTGTTTGTTAAGCAGAGTGCCTCAAACTGGATATGACTGTATTCTGAAGCTGGGTGTGGAAGAAAGGGGTCAGTATGAGTGTATGAAGTCTGCTTTGATTGCCAAGTTTGGCAAGACACCTACCCAATACCTTAAAAGGTTCAGGGAATTTAAGAAAAGAGAGAATGTGTCTTGGGTTGACTGGGTGAGTACTGCGCACATGAACATGATGGGGTGGATTGATGGATACAAGGTGAAAACTTTTGTTGAGTTGTCCCACCTCTTGTTTTTTGAGCATTTTTCTGAAGCCTGTTCACCAGAGCTGCGTCAGTATGTGGCTGACCAGAACATTTTGGACCCCTTTAAGCTGGCTAGGTTGGCTGACAAGTGGGTCTCCCACCGGGTGTCCCCTAAGGACTCCAGTGGGAAGGACAAGGACAAAGAAAAGGGGGCCTCTCAGAAAGCTGAGGAGTCCCAAAAGCAGTCACAGTCGGGTAAACCAAAACCTTCCTCTCCTAAGACCCAAAAATCTAGTGGGGATAAGTCCTCTGTGGGTGGGAATAAGAGTAGTGGTCCACCTGCTGCAAAGCAGGTTCCCAGTGGTTCCAGTACCGTACCCCGCACTCCTGGCACTTGTTGGGATTGTGGGGCTCTGGATCACAAAAGGGGTGACCCCAAGTGTAAAGGTAAGGCACTTGGAGTACAGGCTGTCAGCCTGACCTACCCTTACCCCGTGTCTGAGGTGGAGGCCACTGTCCTCCCCTCCTCTACAGGAATCACATTTGGTGCTCCGGTAGAGATTTCCTTAGTGTCCCTTGGGGCCTGGGACCAGTACGCAGAAGTACTGGCAACTATCCCGCAGAACACCCGTAGGTTTTTGAGAAGTGTCCTCTTGAATGGCCAGCCTTCTACTGGTTTGAGAGACACTGGGGCAAGCATGACAGTGGTGGACAGGACCCTGCTCAAGCCAGAGGACTATGTAGGTGCTCCTCTGAGAACCACCAGGTTAGCTGGTGGGCCTCCCAAATTATCGCCTGTAGCCCTAGTCACACTCATGATTGGAGACAAGACAGCAAAGCTTCCTGTCCTGGTTCAGGACAATGTCCCTGCTAACATTCTGTTAGGAAATGATCTAGTAGAGTTGGGGTTGATCTCGGATGGTCTTCCCATGACTGCTGCTGCAGTCACTAGGTCACAGGTGACACCGGGTCTGGCTGTGAGTCCGGTACCCGAGCCAAAGGCGAGGCCTAAGGCAAGAAGAAGGAAGACCAAGAAGGCCACCTCTGTGGAGGGAACACCATCTCTTCCTGCTGTTCCGACAGCACCCATTGGGATCCATGCTCCGGACGGGCTGGGTCCAGTGGAAAACCCAAACTCAACTCCTGTGGGAGAAGATACAGAAGACTCTCCTGTGGGAGAGGTTCTCAACCCGGAGGATCATCCCGACCTTCAATGCTTGTTAGCTGAACGGGGACCCTCCCGGGCAGACTTCTGTAAGGGACAGAGAGAGTGCCACTCTCTCGAGGGACTGAGGAAACAGGCCCTGTCCCAGGCACAAGGAGAAGTGCCTAAGACATTCCGGATTTATTGGGAGGGTGAGCTCCTTGTTAGTGAGCCCACTAAGCCTGAACCTGGTGCCCGCAAGAGGTTGGTGGTACCCCAGGTTTACAGGCCCTTCCTACTGCAGTTGGCGCATGAGGTGCCCTTGGCTGGTCATCTTGGGACTAAGAAGACTAAGCCGAGGCTCTCTGCCCATTTCTACTGGCCACGGATGGGAGTAGAGGTGGAGTCCCACTGCAGGACCTGCCCCACTTGTCAGTTGTCTGGCAAGACTGGAGGCAGGGTCATTGCCCCACTGCAGCCATTACCAGTGGTTGGCACACCATTTGAGAGGGTGGGCATCGACATCGTCGGTCCCCTTGACCCTCCCACTTCAGGTGGACATCGGTTCATCCTGGTCTTGGTAGATCATGCCACCAGGTACCCTGAGGCAATACCCCTTCGGACTGTTACTGCCAAGGTGGTTGCCAGGGCTCTCCTGGGCATTTTCACCCGTGTTGGATTCCCCAAGGAGGTTGTCTCTGACAGAGGGTCCAACGTCATGTCTAGCTACATGAAAACCATGTGGAAAGAGTGCGGGGTAACCTACAAGTTCTCCACCTCTTACCACCCCCAGACCAATGGTCTGGTTGAGAGATTTAATAAAACTCTCAAGGGCATGCTAGGGGCTTTGGAAGAACCCCTAAGGAGGAAATGGGATCTCCTCCTGCCATGCCTGCTGTTTGCTTACAGAGAGGTACCTCAAGAGGGTGTTGGTTTCAGCCCCTTTGAGTTACTCTTTGGACATCCCGTGAGGGGGCCCCTCGCCTTGATCCGAGAAGGCTTGGAAGCCACCCCTCCAGGTCCCGCCAAGCAAGTGGGGGACTATGTGTTAGGCCTCAGGCGGAGGATGACACAAATGATGGGTCAGGCAACAGCAAATCTCAAGGCCAGCCAGGAATTGAATAAGTACTGGCATGACCTGAAAGCTTCGCAAGTGGATTGGACTCCGGGACAGGAAATCCTTGTGATGGAGCCTA
The DNA here is from genome assembly GCF_040938575.1 of Ambystoma mexicanum. Taxonomy (NCBI): domain Eukaryota; kingdom Metazoa; phylum Chordata; class Amphibia; order Caudata; family Ambystomatidae; genus Ambystoma; species Ambystoma mexicanum. Next base: position 1,431,245,579 of record NC_090921.1, on the reverse strand, counting down.
CCAAGCCTAGAGCTTTGGCAGACAAGTGGACTGGACCCTTCAGGATCATCTCCAAGATGGGCGAAGTCAATTATCTGGTTGACATGGGAGCCTCTGGGGTAGCCCCCCAGGTATTCCATGTCAACAGGCTCAAGCCTTTCCACAGGCGAGCAGAGGTCTCAGGTCTCTTGCTAGCTTCAGGGCAAGAAGAGGATGAGAGTGAGCCCCTTCCTGATTTGCTGCATAGCAACCCTCAGGATGGCTCAGTGGAGGGAGTACAACTCTCTCCCGATTTGACAACAGAGCAGCAGAGGGCCTGCAGGGCTTTGCTCCAGCAGTATGCCTCTCTGTTTTCACTGACACCGGGCCTTACACCGTGGTGTAAGCACGAAATTGACACTGGTGACAGCGTGCCTGTCAAGAGCAGGAGCTATCGTATGTCGGATACCGTCAAAAACCACATCCAGGCTGAGGTCGCCAAGATGTTGGATCTGGGTGTTATTGAACCCTCAACCAGTCCCTGGTCCAGTCCAGTGGTCCTTGTCCCCAAGGCAAGTTACCAGGCGGGTACCAAAGATTGGAGGTTCTGTGTGGACTACCGAGGAGTCAATGCCGTCACCAAAACTGACGCGCACCCATTGCCCAGGGCTGATGAGCTCGTGGACACCATAGGTGCTGCCAAGTTTGTGAGCACCTTTGACCTTACCTCAGGCTATTGGCAAATAGCTCTGACGGACCATGCCAAGGAAAAGACGGCTTTCTCAACACCTGAGGGACTCTACCAGTTTAGGGTCATGCCTTTTGGGTTGAAGAATGCCCCTGCCACCTTCCAGAGATTGGTCAACCATGCGCTCAGTGGGCTGGAAGCCTTTTGTGTGGCTTACTTAGACGACATTGCCGTCTACAGTTCCACCTGGGAAGAGCATTTGACACATCTGGATAAGGTGTTGCAGGCCTTGAAAAGGGCTAACCTCACTATCAAGGCCACCAAGTGCCAGATAGCTCAGGGGAAAGTTACCTATCTTGGTCATGAGGTAGGAGGGGGTCAAATCCAACCTCTCTCCAGTAAAGTACAGGATGTACAGAACTGGGAGACTCCCACTACTCAAACCCAGGTGAGAGCCTTTTTGGGCCTCACTGGGTACTATCGCAATTTCATGGCAGACTATGGAACCATAGCTGCACCCCTGACAGCTCTAACTTCACCCAAACAGCCTAGGAAGGTTAATTGGACCGAAGACTGTCAGAGGGCCTTTGATGGCTTGAAAGAAAGTCTGTGTAGGGCACCTGTGTTGTGTGCGCCTGACTACAGCCGACCCTTTATCGTCCAGACGGATGCCTGCGACACCGGAATTGGAGCTGTCTTGTCCCAGTTAGATGACAAAGGGAGAGAACATCCTATCATATTCATCAGTAGACAACTCAAGGGTAGAGAACTTAGGTGGGCTACTGTTGAAAAGGAGTGTTTTAGCATAGTTTGGAGCCTTAGGCGTTTTAGGCCCTACCTTACGGGGTCTACCTTCAAGGTCCAAACAGATCATAAGCCCCTGAAGTGGCTTATGCAGATGAAGGGTGAGAATCCGTAATTGCTCAGGTGGTCCATTAGCCTGCAAGGGCTAGACTTCACCATAGAGCACAGACCAGGGAAGAGTCACGATAATGCAGATGGCCTTTCCAGAAGGTATGCTGACCGTCTGGATGAGGGTGTCTATCCCGTGGGAGATTAGACACCCTCCACCTCAGTCTGGGGGGGGCGACTGTGATGCTGGAAATGCATCAGAGGGACAGGGCCTCTGAATCCTTGTCCTTTTCTGCCTTTTATCGTGTGTTCTGTTATGTTTTCTGCCCAGGAGTCCATTTGCGACTCCTGGCAGTGCAGCTCTCTCTTTTGGTTTGGTGAACAGACCCATGGGATACCCTTATGGCACCCCTGGGTAGGGGTACAACCCTGTGCCCCTAGTGTATGTTTTTGGGCACCTGTGGGTGGCCCACAGAGCAGGGTATGGGCTGGTGGCAGATCCATGCTGAATTGGACAGGTGCTCTGGGGGTCCTCCATTTTGGGATACCCAGGCCCTGCCATTGGGATCAGTTGATTCCTGATAGAAAACAAGATGGCCCCTGTGGCCTCTTGCTTTCTATGGCCTGTTGTCTTGTTTTTCCCAAAGTCCTGGGAAGCCCTGACTCTGTACCTTCCCCCTGACTGGCTGTTGGGTGGAAGTTCCATATATGGTGTTGTTGTGAAGGCCCAGCTAGACTGACTGGAGCCTTCCCTTTGACTGTATGTAGTGGGTACCTCCTGTGGGTGGGACCTGGGTGAATGGAGTGTGTGACCAATATACACTTCTTGTTGTGGTTGTCTGGTTTCTGGCATGTGAGACAAAGACTGAGACAGCCCTGCCCGAAACTGGCCTGAATGCAGTGTGTAGTGTTGAATGGCTGGGTACTTGTCCCAATCCACATTCCTTGTTGTGAGTGTCTGAAAGGGAGGAGTGTGGCCTGAATGCACTGTGTGCCTGATTGGCTGCTGTGTGTGTGCCAGCAGTGTGGATGAGAGACAGAATAGTATATCTGGGGACCTCTCACCACTGGAAATTGTTCAGAAGCATTCAGAAGCTGAGTCTCCACTCAAGAGTAACTGGATTTGCTGATCCTCGACGTCCAGCTGGAAGAAGAAGACTTGCTGTGGCATTTGCTTCGACAGAAACTGAAGGTTGTCGAAATCGTCGAGGACTGACCCGAGAGAGGACCTGGCTAGGCGCCCTCTTCCCGTGCTCCGAGGGACCATCGAGCACCGCTGAATCTTCGCCGAAGCGCCCTGGAAGTCAGACCCTCGAAAGGCTGCCGACCCGAGACGGGACCGCCGAGGAGATCGAAGTGAAGCACCCGGACATCGACGCTGTCGAAGTCCATTGCCGTCGACCAGGGTTCGCAGGTCTGTGTAACCGCTGGAGGCCCGTCGAAGTTGTGTTGCCCAGCCGTGGGAACCACTTGACGCCGTGCCGCCGACGACCGGAGCCGTCCGCTCCTTGCCTAAGAACATTTCAATCGAAGGACTCCCTCGACCGCATCGTCGACCGCTTATCCTGCCGGAGAAAGTCGAGGACGACCAACGCGCCGAGGAGAAACCTGCCGGTGGGTTTCCCGCCACCCAACGACCTCAAAGACTCGGACGACCCGACGCCCTTGCTGGGCTTCCGTCTCTACAATCTTTGCGGTCCAGAACTATTGTCATCGAGGTGCCCCGCACACCTCCGCCTTGCAGGACGCCGACGCCCCGACGCCGACGAGCACCGCTCGGCCGAAGCTGCCGCCTCTTTGACATCGTTCTACCTCGTTTGTCGACGGACGTTCGACGCCCCGTGCCTCCCGCTTAAAAGGGAAGGCATTCAAGAAGGGCCGTCGATTCCCCGTCGCCGAACCCCGAGGTCTTCGACGTTTCTCGACGCCTCTCGACGATCCGTGACTCCCGCTTGAAAGGGGGGGTCATTCAAGAAGGATCTGTCGACGCCTCTTCGAAGAACTCGACTCCACCAGGTACATTGGGGGGGTAAAAACATTGCAGGAGAGAATAAGACTATTGAACAATATATGGACTGGGCTTGTGTTATATCTCTTTATTTTACAGGTTGCCCAGGTGGGGGGATCTCCACACAGAACTGTGTCCAGTAGCTAGGGCCAGTATTCTGCCTATTGTTTCAACCATCTTTTATCTCTCCTCTCTCTATTGCTGGTTTCCTTCTTATTGATCTGTGTGCCATTTCTACAGTATTGTGGATGCACTTTAATGAGGTCTAATATTAGTGGTACCACTTTAGAATTGTAGATATTTACCATTATTGATTTTCCTGAGCACAAAGTGCGTTATTGTGATAAGTGTACATAACCCTTGAATATTAATTATATAAAGACTGTGTTTTCAGTAATACAGTGTGTGGACATTCCTTTGTGGGGGCTTGGGGATACACTGTACTTAAGAACCAGCCTGCATCACCTCCTGAGAAGCTAGGCCTTGATTGCTCGTCCATTGCTACCGTAATAGAGAATCTTGGCTGGGGTCTTCTGTGCCTCCCTTCTACCATATAGGGAGCAGAGGTACAGATACCCCCTACCGGTCTTTACACCGTTTTCATCCGGACACCTGTGGGAACGCGTGACGGTAGGCCATGTGTTGTTGGGGGCATGTTTCGATGGGTGTGTCGAGTGAAATGTGCAGAAAAAGCGTTTTTTTTCCCACATTTCGGACTTTGCAAGGCTGTCTGGGTAAAAAATTCTGGGGCGATCTGCGCAAATCATACCTCTGCGGATTCCCACGGGTGTCCTCTTTTCAGAAATGCGTGGGGTTCCCTGTTTTCCTCGATGGCTTGGACACCCGAGGCCCATATCTGTACGTTGTGCCGGTCGGCAGAATGTCTGAGATTTCGCTCTGAAAACAGACTTGGGGTTACTTGTGTTTTAGGCTTTCCCCTTGGCAGCCAGGTAGATGCACCCACACATGTGAGGTACCGTTTTCATCAGGACACCTGTGGGAACGCGGGACAGTAGGCCATGTGTTGTTGGGGGCGTGTTTCGATGGGTGCGTCGAGCGAAATGTGCTGAAAAAGCGTTCTTTTCCCCACATTTCGGACTTTGCAGGGCAGTCTGGGTAAAAAATTCTGGGGCGATGTGCGCAAATCATACCTCTGCAGATTACCATGGTTGTCCTCTTTTTGGAAATGGGCCTCGGCTTGGACACCCGAGGCCCATATCTGTACGTTGTGCCGGTCGGCAGAATGTCTGAGATTTCGCTCTGAAAACAGACTTGGGGTTACTTGTGTTTTAGGCTTTCCCCTTGGCGGCCAGGTAGGTGCACCCACGCATGTGAGGTAATGTTTTCATCGGGACACCTGTGGGAACGCGTGACAGTAGGCCATGTGTTGGTGGGGGCGTGTTTCGATGGGTGCGTCGAGCGAAATGTGCGGAAAAAGTGTTTCTTTCCCCACATTTCGGACTTTGAGGGGCTGTCTGGTTAAAATATTCTGGGGCTATGTGCGGAAATCATATCTCTGTGGATTCCCACAGGTGTCCTCTTTTCGGAAATGCATGGGGTTCCCTGTTTTCCTCGGTGGCTTGGACACCCGAGGCCCATATCTGTACGTTGTGCCGGTCGGCAGAATGTCTGAGATTTCGCTCTGAAAACAGACTTGGGGTTACTTGTGTTTTAGGCTTTCCCCTTTGCGGCCAGGTAGGTGCACCCACACATGTGAGGTACCGTTTTCATCGGGACACCTGTGGGAACGCGTGACGGTAGGCCATGTGTTGTTGGGGCATATTTTGATGGATGCGTCGAGCGAAATGTGCGGAAAAAATGTTTTTTCCCCCATATTTCAGAGTTTGCAGGGCTGTCTGGGTAAAAAATTCAAGGGCGATGTGCGCAAATCATACCTCTGCGGATTCACACGGGTGTCCTCTTTTCGGAAATGCATGGGGTTCCTTGTTTTCCTTGGTGGCTTGGACACCCGAGGCCCATATCTGTACGTTGTGCCGGTCGGCTGAATGTCTGAGATTTCGCTCTGAAAACAGACTTGGGGTTACTTGTGTTTTAGGCTTTCCCCTTGGCAGCCAGGTAGGTGCACCCACACATGTGAGGTACCGTTTTCATCGGGACACCTGTGGGAACGCGGGACGGTAGGCCATGTGTTGTTGGGGGCGTGTTTCGATGGGTGCGTCGAGCGAAATGTGCGGAAAAAGCGTTCTTTTCCCCACATTTCGGACTTTGCAGGGCTGTCTGGGTAAAAAATTCTGGGGCGATGTGCGCAAATCATACCTCTGCGGATTAACACGGGTGTCCTCTTTTCGTAAATGCATGGGGTTCCCTGTTTTCCTTGGTGGCTTGGACACCCGAGGCCCATATCTGTATATTGTGCCGGTCGGCAGAATGTCTGAGATTTCGCTCTGAAAACAGACTTGGGGTTACTTGTGTTTTAGGCTTTCCCCTTGGCGGCCAGGTAGGTGCACCCACACATGTGGGGTACCGTTTTCATCGAGACTCCTGTGGGAACGCGGGACGGTAGGCCATGTGTTGTTGGGGGCGCGTTTCAACGGGTGTGTCGAGCGAAATGTGCGGAAAAAAGCGTTTTTTTCCCCACATTTCGGACTTTACAGGGCTGTCTGGGTAAAAAATTCTGGGGCGATGTGCGCAAATCATACCTCTGCGGATTTCCACAGGTGTCCTCTTTTCGTAAATGCATGAGGTTCCCTGTTTTCCTCGGTGGCTTGGACACCCGAGGCCCATATCTGTATGTTGTGCCGGTCGGCAGGATGTCTGAGATTTCGCTCTGAAAACAGACTTGGGGTTACTTGTGTTTTAGGCTTTCCCCTTGGCGGCCAGGTAGGTGCACCCACACATGTGAGGTACCGTTTTCATTGGGACACCTGTGGCCAGGCGGGACGGTAGGCCCTGTGTTGTTGGGGGCATGTTTCGATGGGTGCGTCGAGCGAAATGTGAGGAAAAAAGCGTTTTTTTCCCCACTTTTCGGACTTTGTGGGGCTGTCTGGGTAATAAAATCTGGGGCGATGTGCGCAAATCCTACCTCTGTGGATTCCCACGGGGGTCCACTTTTCGGAAATGCATGGGGTTCCCTGTTTTCCTCGGTGGCTTGGACACCCGAGGCCCATATCTGTACGTTGTGCCGGTCGGCAGAATGTCTGAGATTTCACTCTGAAAACAGACTTGGGGTTACTTGTGTTTTAGGCTTTCCCCTTGACGGCCAGGTAGGTGCACCCACACATGTGAGGTACCGTTTTCATCGGGACACCTGTGGCAAGGCGGGACGGTAGGCCATGTGTTGTTGGGGGCGTGTTTCGATTGGTGCGTCGAGCGAAATGTGCGGAAAAAGTGTTTTTTCCCCCACATTTCAGACTTTGCAGGGCTGTCTGGGTAAAAAATTCAAGGGCGATGTGCGCAAATCATACCTCTGCGGATTCCCACGGGTGTCCTCTTTTCGTAAATGCATGGGGTTCCCTGTTTTACTCGGTGGCTTGGACACCAGAGGCCCATATCTGTACGTTGTGCCGGTCGGCAAAATGTCTGAGATTTCGCTCTGAAAACAGACTTGGGGTTACATGTGTTTTAGGCTTTCCCCTTGGCAGCCAGGTAGATGCACCCACACATGTGAGGTACCGTTTTCATCAGGACACCTGTGGGAACGCGGGACGGTAAGCCATGTGTTGTTGGGGGCGTGTTTCGATGGGTGCGTCGAGTGAAATGTGCTGAAAAAGCTTTCTTTTCCCCACATTTCGGACTTTGCAGGGCTGTCTGGGTAAAAAATTCTGGGGCGATGTGCGCAAATCATACCTCTGCAGATTACCATGGTTGTCCTCTTTTTGGAAATGGGCCTCGGCTTGGACACCCGAGGCCCATATCTGTACGTTGTGCCGGTCGGCAGAATGTCTGAGATTTCGCTCTGAAAACAGACTTGGGGTTACTTGTGTTTTAGGCTTTCCCCTTGGCGGCCAGGTAGGTGCACCCACGCATGTGAGGTAATGTTTTCATCGGGACACCTGTGGGAACGCGTGACAGTAGGCCATGTGTTGGTGGGGGCGTGTTTCGATGGGTGCGTCGAGCGAAATGTGCGGAAAAAGTGTTTCTTTCCCCACATTTCGGACTTTGAGGGGCTGTCTGGTTAAAATATTCTGGGGCTATGTGCGGAAATCATATCTCTGTGGATTCCCACAGGTGTCCTCTTTTCGGAAATGCATGGGGTTCCCTGTTTTCCTCGGTGGCTTGGACACCCGAGGCCCATATCTGTACGTTGTGCCGGTCGGCAGAATGTCTGAGATTTCGCTCTGAAAACAGACTTGGGGTTACTTGTGTTTTAGGTTTTCCCCTTGGCGGCCAGGTAGGTGCACCCACACATGTGAGGTACCGTTTACATTGGGACACCTGTGGGAACGCGGGACGGTAGGCCATGTGTTGTTGGGGGCATGTTTCGATGGGTGCGTCGAGCGAAATGTGAGGAAAAAAGCGTTTTTTTCCCCACTTTTCGGACTTTGTGGGGCTGTCTGGGTAATAAAATCTGGGGCGATGTGCGCAAATCCTACCTCTGTGGATTCCCACGGGGGTCCTCTTTTCGGAAATGCATGGGGTTCCCTGTTTTCCTCCTTGGCTTGGACACCCGAGGCCCATATCTGTACGTTGTGCCGGTCGGCAGAATGTCTGAGATTTCACTCTGAAAACAGACTTGGGGTTACTTGTGTTTTAGGCTTTCCCCTTGACGGCCAGGTAGGTGCACCCACACATGTGAGGTACTGTTTTCATCGGGACACCTGTGGCAAGGCGGGACGGTAGGCCATGTGTTGTTGGGGGCGTGTTTCGATTGGTGCGTCGAGCGAAATGTGCGGAAAAAGTGTTTTTTCCCCCACATTTCAGACTTTGCAGGGCTGTCTGGGTAAAAAATTCAAGGGCGATGTGCGCAAATCATACCTCTGCGGATTCCCACCGGTGTCCTCTTTTCGTAAATGCATGGGGTTCCCTGTTTTACTCGGTGGCTTGGACACCAGAGGCCCATATCTGTACGTTGTGCCGGTCGGCAAAATGTCTGAGATTTCGCTCTGAAAACAGACTTGGGGTTACATGTGTTTTAGGCTTTCCCCTTGGCAGCCAGGTAGATGCACCCACACATGTGAGGTACCGTTTTCATCAGGACACCTGTGGGAACGCGGGACGGTAAGCCATGTGTTGTTGGGGGCGTGTTTCGATGGGTGCGTCGAGTGAAATGTGCTGAAAAAGCTTTCTTTTCCCCACATTTCGGACTTTGCAGGGCTGTCTGGGTAAAAAATTCTGGGGCGATGTGTGCAAATCATACCTCTGCAGATTCCCATGGTTGTCCTCTTTTTGGAAATGGGCCTCAGCTTGGACACCCGAGGCCCATATCTGTACGTTGTGCCGGTCGGCAGAATGTCTGAGATTTCGCTCTGAAAACAGACTTGGGGTTACTTGTGTTTTAGGCTTTCCCCTTGGCGGCCAGGTAGGTGCACCCACACATGTGAGGTAATGTTTTCATCGGGACACCTGTGGGAACGCGTGACAGTAGGCCATGTGTTGGTGGGGGCGTGTTTCGATGGGTGCGTCGAGCGAAATGTGCGGAAAAAGTGTTTCTTTCCCCACATTTCGGACTTTGAGGGGCTGTCTGGTTAAAAAATTCTGGGGCGATGTGCGCAAATCATATCTCTGGGGATTCCCACGGGTGTCCTCTTTTCGGAAATGCATGGGGTTCCCTGTTTTCCTCGGTGGCTTGGACACCCGAGGCCCATATCTGTACGTTGTGCCGGTCGGCAGAATGTCTGAGATTTCGCTCTGAAAACAGACTTGGGGTTACTTGTGTTTTAGGCTTTCCCCTTGGCGGCCAGGTAGGTGCACCCACACATGTGAGGTACCGTTTACATTGGGACACCTGTGGGAACGCGGGACGGTTGGCCATTTGTTGTTGGGGGCATGTTTCGATGGGTGCGTCGAGCAAAATGTGTGGAAAAAGCGTTCTTTTCCCCACATTTCGGAATTTGCGGGGCTGTCTGGGTAAAAAATTCTGGGGCGATGTGCGCAAATCATACCTCTGCGGATTCCCACGTGTGTCCTCTTTTCGGAAATGCATGGGGTTCCCTGTTTTCCTCGGTGGTTCGGACACCCGAGGCCCATATCTGTATGTTGTGCCGGTCGGCAGAATGTCTGAGATTTTGCTCTGAATACAGACTTGGGGTTACTTGTGTTTTAGGCTTTCCCCTTGGCGGCCAGGTAGGTGCACCCACACATGTCAGGTCCGTTTTCATCGGGACACCTGTGGGAATGCGGGACGGTAGGCCATGTGTTGTTGGGGTGTGTTTCGATGGGTGCGCCGAGCGAAAGGTGCGGAAAAAGCGTTTTTTCACCCACATTTCGGACTTTGCAGGGCTGTCTGGGTAAATTCTGGGGCGATGTGCGCAAATCATACCTCTGCGGATTCCCACGGGTGTCCTCTTTTTGTAAATGCATGGGGTTCCCTGTTTTCCTCGGTGGCTTGGACACCAGAGGCCCATATCTGTATGTTGTGCCGGTCGGCAGAATGTCTGAGATTTCGCTCTGAAAACAGACTTGGGGTTACTTGTGTTTTAGGCTTTCCCCTTGGCGGCCAGGTAGGTGCACCCACATATGTGGCATACCGTTTTCATCGGGACTCCTATGGGAACGCGGGACGGTATGCCATGTGTTGTTGGGGGCGTGTTTCGATGGGTGCGTCGAGCAAAATGTGAGGAAAAAGTGTTTTTTTCCCCACTTTTCGGAATTTGTGGGGCTGTCTGGGCAATAAAATCTGGGGCGATGTGCGCAAATCCTACCTCTGTGGATTCCCACGGGGGTCCTCTTTTCGGAAATGCATGGGGTTCCCGGTTTTCCTCGGTGGCTTGGACACCCGAGGCCCATATCTGTACGTTGTGCCGGTCGGCAGAATATCTGAGATTTCGCTCTGAAAACAGACTAGGGGTTACTTGTGTTTTAGGCTTTCCCCTTGGCGGCCCGGTAGGTGCACCCACACATGTGAGGTACCGTTTTCATCGGGACACCTGTGGGAACGCGTGACGGTAGGCCATGTGTTGTTGGGGCATATTCCGATGGATGCGTCGAGCGAAATGTGCGGAAAAAGTGATTTTTTCCCCACATTTCGGACTTTGCAAGGCTGTCTGGGTAAAAAATTCTGGGGCGATGTGCGCAAATCATACCTCTGCGGATTCCCACGGGTGTCCTCTTTTCGGAAATGCATGGGGTTCCCTGTTTTCCTTGGTGGCTTGGACACCCGAGGCCCATATCTGTACGTTGTGCCGGTCGGCAGAATATCTGAGATTTCGCTCTGAAAACAGACTAGGGGTTACTTGTGTTTTAGGCTTTCCCCTTGGCGGCTCGGTAGGTGCACCCACACATGTGAGGTACCGTTTTCATCGGGACACCTGTGGGAATGCGTGATGGTAGGCCATGTGTTGTTGGGGCATATTTCGATGGATGCGTCGAGCGAAATGTGCGGAAAAAGTGTTTTTTTCCCCACATTTCGGACTTTGCAAGGCTGTCTGGGTAAAAAATTCTGGGGCGATGTGCGCAAATCATACCTCTGCGGATTCCCACGGGTGTCCTCTTTTCGGAAATGCATGGGGTTCCTTGTTTTCCTTGGTGGCTTGGACACCAGAGGCCCATATCTGTACGTTGTGCCGGTCGGCAGAATGTCTGAGATTTCGCTCTGAAAACAGACTTGGGGTTACTAGTGTTTTAGCCTTTTCCCTTGGCGGCCAGGTAGGTGCACCCACACATGTGAGGTACTGTTTTCATCAGGACACCTGTGGGAACGCGTTACGGTAGGCCATGTGTTGTTGGGGGCGTGTTTCGATGGGTGCGTCGAGCGAAATGTGCAGAAAAAGCGTTTTTTTCCTCACATTTCAGACTTTGCAGGGCTGTCTGGGTAAAAAATTCTGGGGCGATGTGCGCAAAGCATACCTCTGCGGATTCCCACGGGTGTCCTCTTTTCGGAAATGCATGGGGTTCCCTGTTTTCCTCGGTGGCTTGGACACCCGAGGCCCATATCTGTATGTTGTGCCGGTCGGCAGAATGTCTGAGATTTCGCTCTGAATACAGACTTGGGGTTACTTGTGTTTTAGGCTTTCCCCTTGGCGGCCAGGTAGGTGCACCCACACATGTGAGGTACCATTTTCATCCGGACACCTGTGGGAACGCGTGACGGTAGGCCATGTGTTGTTGGGGGCATGTTTCGATGGGTGTGTCGAGTGAAATGTGCAGAAAAAGCGTTTTTTTTCCCACATTTCGGACTTTGCAAGGCTGTCTGGGTAAAAAATTCTGGGGCGATCTGCGCAAATCATACCTCTGCGGATTCCCACGGGTGTCCTCTTTTCAGAAATGCGTGGGGTTCCCTTTTTTCCTCGATGGCTTGGACACCCGAGGCCCATATCTGTACGTTGTGCCGGTCGGCAGAATGTCTGAGATTTCGCTCTGAAAACAGACTTGGGGTTACTTGTGTTTTAGGCTTTCCCCTTGGCAGCCAGGTAGATGCACCCACACATGTGAGGTACCGTTTTCATCAGGACACCTGTGGGAACGCGGGACGGTAGGCCATGTGTTGTTGGGGGCGTGTTTCGATGGGTGCGTCGAGCGAAATGTGCTGAAAAAGCTTTCTTTTCCCCACATTTCGGACTTTGCAGGGCAGTCTGGGTAAAAAATTCTGGGGCGATGTGCGCAAATCATACCTCTGCAGATTCCCATGGTTGTCCTCTTTTTGGAAATGGGCCTCGGCTTGGACACCCGAGGCCCATATCTGTACGTTGTGCCGGTCGGCAGAATGTCTGAGATTTCGCTCTGAAAACAGACTTGGGGTTACTTGTGTTTTAGGCTTTCCCCTTGGCGGCCAGGTAGGTGCACCCACGCATGTGAGGTAATGTTTTCATCGGGACACCTGTGGGAACGCGTGACAGTAGGCCATGTGTTGGTGGGGGCGTGTTTCGATGGGTGCGTCGAGCGAAATGTGCGGAAAAAGTGTTTCTTTCCCCACATTTCGGACTTTGAGGGGCTGTCTGGTTAAAAAATTCTGGGGCGATGTGCAGAAATCATACCTCTGCGGATTCCCACGGGTGTCCTCTTTTCGGAAATGCATGGGGTTCCCTGTTTTCCTCGGTGGCTTGGACACCCGAGGCCCATATCTGTACGTTGTGCCGGTCGGCAGAATATCTGAGATTTCGCTCTGAATACAGACTTGGGGTTACTTGTGTTTTAGGCTTTCCCCTTGGCGGCCAGGTAGGTGCACCCACGCATGTGAGGTAATGTTTTAATCGGGACACCTGTGGGAACGCGTGACAGTAGGCCATGTGTTGTTGGGGCATATTCCGATGGATGCGTCGAGCGAAATGTGCGGAAAAAGTGTTTTTTTCCCCACATTTCGGACTTTGCAAGGCTGTCTGGGTAAAAAATTCTGGGGCGATGTGCGCAAATCATACCTCTGCGGATTCCCACGGGTGTCCTCTTTTCGGAAATGCATGGGGTTCCCTGTTTTCCTCGGTGGCTTGGACACCCGAGGCCCATATCTGTACGTTGTGCCGGTCGGCAGAATATCTGAGATTTCGCTCTGAAAACAGACTAGGGGTTACTTGTGTTTTAGGCTTTCCCCTTGGCGGCTCGGTAGGTGCACCCACACATGTGAGGTACCGTTTTCATCGGGACACCTGTGGGAACGCGTGACGGTAGGCCATGTGTTGTTGGGGCATATTTCGATGGATGCGTCGAGCGAAATGTGCGGAAAAAGTGTTTTTTTCCCCACATTTCGGACTTTGCAAGGCTGTCTGGGTAAAAAATTCTGGGGCGATGTGCGCAAATCATACCTCTGCGGATTCCCACGGGTGTCCTCGTTTCGGAAATGCATGGGGTTCCTTGTTTTCCTCGGTGGCTTGGACACCAGAGGCCCATATCTGTACGTTGTGCCGGTCGGCAGAATGTCTGAGATTTCGCTCTGAAAACAGACTTGGGGTTACTTGTGTTTTAGGCTTTCCCCTTGGCAGCCAGGTAGGTGCACCCACACATGTGAGGTACCGTTTTCATCGGGACACCTGTGGGAACGCGGGACGGTAGGCCATGTGTTGTTGGGGGCGTGTTTCAATGGGTGCGTCGAGCGAAATGTGCGGAAAAAGCGTTCTTTTCCCCACATTTCGGACTTTGCAGGGCTATCTGGGTAAAAAATTCTGGGGCGATGTGCGCAAATCATACCTCTGCGGATTAACACGGGTGTCCTCTTTTCGTAAATGCATGGGGTTCCCTGTTTTCCTTGGTGGCTTGGACACCCGAGGCCCATATCTGTATGTTGTGCCGGTCGGCAGAATGTCTGAGATTTCGCTCTGAAAACAGACTTGGGGTTACTTGTGTTTTAGGCTTTCCCCTTGGCGGCCAGGTAGGTGCACCCACACATGTGGGGTACCGTTTTCATTGGGACTCCTGTGGGAACGCGGGACGGTAGGCCATGTGTTGTTGGGGGCGTGTTTCAATGGGTGTGTCGTGCGAAATGTGCTGAAAAAAGCGTTTTTTCCCCACATTTCGGACTTTACAGGGCTGTCTGGGTAAAAAATTCTGGGGCGATGTGCGCAAATCATACCTCTGCGGATTCCCACAGGTGTCCTCTTTTCGTAAATGCATGGGGTTCCCTGTTTTCCTCGGTGGCTTGGACACCCGAGGCCCATATCTGTATGTTGTGCCGGTCGGCAGGATGTCTGAGATTTCGCTCTGAAAACAGACTTGGGGCTACTTGTGTTTTAGGCTTTCCCCTTGGCGGCCAGGTAGGTGCACCCACACATGTGAGGTACCGTTTTCATTGGGACACCTGTGGCCAGGCGGGACGGTAGGCCCTGTGTTGTTGGGGGCGTGTTTCGATGGGTGCGTCGAGCGAAATGTGCGGAAAAAGTGTTTTTTTCCCCACATTTCAGACTTTGCAGGGCTGTCTGGGTAAAAAATTCTGGGGCGATGTGCGCAAATCATACCTCTGTGGATTGCCACGGGTGTCCTCTTTTATGAAATGCATGGGGTTCCCTGTTTTCCTCGGTGGCTTGGACACCCGAGGCCCATATCTGTACGTTGTGCCGGTCGGCAGAATATCTGAGATTTCGCTCTGAAAACAGACTAGGGGTTACTTGTGTTTTAGGCTTTCCCCTTGGTGGCCCGGTAGGTGCACCCACACATGTGAGGTACCGTTTTCATCGGGACACCTGTGGGAACACGTGACGGTAGGCCATGTGTTGTTGTGGGCATGTTTCGATGGATGCGCCGAGCGAAATGTGAGGAAAAAAGTGTTTTTTTCCCCACTTTTCGGACTTTGTGGGGCTGTCTGGGTAATAAAATCTGGGGCGATGTGCGCAAATCCTACCTCTGTGGATTCCCACGGGGGTCCTCTTTTCGGAAATGCATGGGGTTCCCTGTTTTCCTCGGTGCTTGGACACCCGAGGCTCATATCTGTATGTTGTGCCGGTCGGCAGAATGTCTGAGATTTCGCTCTGAAAACAGACTTGGGGTTACTTGTGTTTTAGGCTTTCCCCTTTGCGGCCAGGTAGGTGCACCCACACATGTGAGGTACCGTTTTCATCAGGACACCTGTGGGAACGCGTGACGGTAGGCCATGTGTTGTTGGGGCATATTTTGATGGATGCGTCGAGCGAAATGTGCGGAAAAAATGTTTTTTCCCCCATATTTCAGAGTTTGCAGGGCTGTCTGGGTAAAAAATTCAAGGGCGATGTGCGCAAATCATACCTCTGCGGATTCACACGGGTGTCCTCTTTTCGGAAATACATGGGGTTCCTTGTTTTCCTTGGTGGCTTGGACACCCGAGGCCCATATCTGTACGTTGTGCCGGTCGGCAGAATGTCTGAGATTTCGCTCTGAAAACAGACTTGGGGTTACTTGTGTTTTAGGCTTTCCCCTTGGCAGCCAGGTAGGTGCACCCACACATGTGAGGTACCGTTTTCATCGGGACACCTGTGGGAACGCGGGACGGTAGGCCATGTGTTGTTGGGGGCGTGTTTCGATGGGTGCGTCGAGCGAAATGTGCGGAAAAAGCGTTCTTTTCCCCACATTTCGGACTTTGCAGGGCTGTCTGGGTAAAAAATTCTGGGGCGATGTGCGCAAATCATACCTCTGCGGATTAACACGGGTGTCCTCTTTTCGTAAATGCATGGGGTTCCCTGTTTTCCTCGGTGGCTTGGACACCCGAGGCCCATATCTGTATGTTGTGCCGGTCGGCAGAATGTCTGAGATTTCGCTCTGAATACAGACTTGGGGTTACTTGTGTTTTAGGCTTTCCCCTTGGCGGCCAGGTAGGTGCACCCACACATGTGAGGTACCATTTTCATCCGGACACCTGTGGGAACGCGTGACGGTAGGCCATGTGTTGTTGGGGGCATGTTTCGATGGGTGTGTCGAGTGAAATGTGCAGAAAAAGCGTTTTTTTTCCCACATTTCGGACTTTGCAAGGCTGTCTGGTTAAAAAATTCTGGGGCGATCTGCGCAAATCATACCTCTGCGGATTCCCACGGGTGTCCTCTTTTCAGAAATGCGTGGGGTTCCCTTTTTTCCTCGATGGCTTGGACACCCGAGGCCCATATCTGTACGTTGTGCCGGTCGGCAGAATGTCTGAGATTTCGCTCTGAAAACAGACTTGGGGTTACTTGTGTTTTAGGCTTTCCCCTTGGCAGCCAGGTAGATGCACCCACACATGTGAGGTACCGTTTTCATCAGGACACCTGTGGGAACGCGGGACGGTAGGCCATGTGTTGTTGGGGGCGTGTTTCGATGGGTGCGTCGAGCGAAATGTGCTGAAAAAGCTTTCTTTTCCCCACATTTCGGACTTTGCAGGGCAGTCTGGGTAAAAAATTCTGGGGCGATGTGCGCAAATCATACCTCTGCAGATTCCCATGGTTGTCCTCTTTTTGGAAATGGGCCTCGGCTTGGACACCCGAGGCCCATATCTGTACGTTGTGCCGGTCGGCAGAATGTCTGAGATTTCGCTCTGAAAACAGACTTGGGGTTACTTGTGTTTTAGGCTTTCCCCTTGGCGGCCAGGTAGGTGCACCCACGCATGTGAGGTAATGTTTTCATCGGGACACCTGTGGGAACGCGTGACAGTAGGCCATGTGTTGGTGGGGGCGTGTTTCGATGGGTGCGTCGAGCGAAATGTGCGGAAAAAGTGTTTCTTTCCCCACATTTCGGACTTTGAGGGGCTGTCTGGTTAAAAAATTCTGGGGCGATGTGCAGAAATCATACCTCTGCGGATTCCCACGGGTGTCCTCTTTTCGGAAATGCATGGGGTTCCCTGTTTTCCTCGGTGGCTTGGACACCCGAGGCCCATATCTGTACGTTGTGCCGGTCGGCAGAATATCTGAGATTTCGCTCTGAATACAGACTTGGGGTTACTTGTGTTTTAGGCTTTCCCCTTGGCGGCCAGGTAGGTGCACCCACGCATGTGAGGTAATGTTTTCATCGGGACACCTGTGGGAACGCGTGACAGTAGGCCATGTGTTGTTGGGGCATATTCCGATGGATGCGTCGAGCGAAATGTGCGGAAAAAGTGTTTTTTTCCCCACATTTCGGACTTTGCAAGGCTGTCTGGGTAAAAAATTCTGGGGCGATGTGCGCAAATCATACCTCTGCGGATTCCCACGGGTGTCCTCTTTTCGGAAATGCATGGGGTTCCCTGTTTTCCTCGGTGGCTTGGACACCCGAGGCCCATATCTGTACGTTGTGCCGGTCGGCAGAATATCTGAGATTTCGCTCTGAAAACAGACTAGGGGTTACTTGTGTTTTAGGCTTTCCCCTTGGCGGCTCGGTAGGTGCACCCACACATGTGAGGTACCGTTTTCATCGGGACACCTGTGGGAACGCGTGACCGTAGGCCATGTGTTGTTGGGGCATATTTCGATGGATGCGTCGAGCGAAATGTGCGGAAAAAGTGTTTTTTTCCCCACATTTCGGACTTTGCAAGGCTGTCTGGGTAAAAAATTCTGGGGCGATGTGCGCAAATCATACCTCTGCGGATTCCCACGGGTGTCCTCTTTTCGGAAATGCTTGGGGTTCCTTGTTTTCCTCGGTGGCTTGGACACCAGAGGCCCATATCTGTACGTTGTGCCGGTCGGCAGAATGTCTGAGATTTCGCTCTGAAAACAGACTTGGGGTTACTTGTGTTTTAGGCTTTCCCCTTGGCAGCCAGGTAGGTGCACCCACACATGTGAGGTACCGTTTTCATCGGGACACCTGTGGGAACGCGGGACGGTAGGCCATGTGTTGTTGGGGGCGTGTTTCGATGGGTGCGTCGAGCGAAATGTGCGGAAAAAGCGTTCTTTTCCCCACATTTCGGACTTTGCAGGGCTATCTGGGTAAAAAATTCTGGGGCGATGTGCGCAAATCATACCTCTGCGGATTAACACGGGTGTCCTCTTTTCGTAAATGCATGGGGTTCCCTGTTTTCCTTGGTGGCTTGGACACCCGAGGCCCATATCTGTATGTTGTGCCGGTCGGCAGAATGTCTGAGATTTCGCTCTGAAAACAGACTTGGGGTTACTTGTGTTTTAGGCTTTCCCCTTGGCGGCCAGGTAGGTGCACCCACACATGTGGGGTACCGTTTTCATCGGGACTCCTGTGGGAACGCGGGACGGTAGGCCATGTGTTGTTGGGGGCGTGTTTCAATGGGTGTGTCGTGCGAAATGTGCTGAAAAAAGCGTTTTTTTCCCCACATTTCGGACTTTACAGGGCTGTCTGGGTAAAAAATTCTGGGGCGATGTGCGCAAATCATACCTCTGCGGATTCCCACAGGTGTCCTCTTTTCGTAAATGCATGGGGTTCCCTGTTTTCCTCGGTGGCTTGGACACCCGAGGCCCATATCTGTATGTTGTGCCGGTCGGCAGGATGTCTGAGATTTCGCTCTGAAAACAGACTTGGGGCTACTTGTGTTTTAGGCTTTCCCCTTGGCGGCCAGGTAGGTGCACCCACACATGTGAGGTACCGTTTTCATTGGGACACCTGTGGCCAGGCGGGACGGTAGGCCCTGTGTTGTTGGGGGCGTGTTTCGATGGGTGCGTCGAGCGAAATGTGCGGAAAAAGTGTTTTTTTCCCCACATTTCAGACTTTGCAGGGCTGTCTGGGTAAAAAATTCTGGGGCGATGTGCGCAAATCATACCTCTGTGGATTGCCACGGGTGTCCTCTTTTATGAAATGCATGGGGTTCCCTGTTTTCCTCGGTGGCTTGGACACCCGAGGCCCATATCTGTACGTTGTGCCGGTCGGCAGAATATCTGAGATTTCGCTCTGAAAACAGACTAGGGGTTACTTGTGTTTTAGGCTTTCCCCTTGGTGGCCCGGTAGGTGCACCCACACATGTGAGGTACCGTTTTCATCGGGACACCTGTGGAAACACGTGACGGTAGGCCATGTGTTGTTGCGGGCATATTTCGATGGATGCGCCGAGCGAAATGTGAGGAAAAAAGTGTTTTTTTCCCCACTTTTCGGACTTTGTGGGGCTGTCTGGGTAATAAAATCTGGGGCGATGTGCGCAAATCCTACCTCTGTGGATTCCCACGGGGGTCCTCTTTTCGGAAATGCATGGGGTTCCCTGTTTTCCTCGGTGCTTGGACACCCGAGGCCCATATCTGTACG
Source organism: Ambystoma mexicanum (assembly GCF_040938575.1). Taxonomy (NCBI): domain Eukaryota; kingdom Metazoa; phylum Chordata; class Amphibia; order Caudata; family Ambystomatidae; genus Ambystoma; species Ambystoma mexicanum. The sequence continues at coordinate 1,431,226,416 of NC_090921.1, read as the reverse complement.
TTGTGCCGGTCGGCAGAATGTCTGAGATTTCGCTCTGAAAACAGACTTGGGGTTACTTGTGTTTTAGGCTTTCCCCTTTGCGGCCAGGTAGGTGCACCCACACATGTGAGGTACCGTTTTCATCGGGACACCTGTGGGAACGCGTGACGGTAGGCCATGTGTTGTTGGGGCATATTTTGATGGATGCGTCGAGCGAAATGTGCGGAAAAAATGTTTTTTCCCCCATATTTCAGAGTTTGCAGGGCTGTCTGGGTAAAAAATTCAAGGGCGATGTGCGCAAATCATACCTCTGCGGATTCACACGGGTGTCCTCTTTTCGGAAATGCATGGGGTTCCTTGTTTTCCTTGGTGGCTTGGACACCCGAGGCCCATATCTGTACGTTGTGCCGGTCGGCAGAATGTCTGAGATTTCGCTCTGAAAACAGACTTGGGGTTACTTGTGTTTTAGGCTTTCCCCTTGGCAGCCAGGTAGGTGCACCCACACATGTGAGGTACCGTTTTCATCGGGACACCTGTGGGAACGCGGGACAGTAGGCCATGTGTTGTTGGGGGCGTGTTTCGATGGGTGCGTCGAGCGAAATGTGCGGAAAAAGCGTTCTTTTCCCCACATTTCGGACTTTGCAGGGCTGTCTGGGTAAAAAATTCTGGGGCGATGTGCGCAAATCATACCTCTGCGGATTAACACGGGTGTCCTCTTTTCGTAAATGCATGGGGTTCCCTGTTTTCCTTGGTGGCTTGGACACCCGAGGCCCATATCTGTATATTGTGCCGGTCGGCAGAATGTCTGAGATTTCGCTCTGAAAACAGACTTGGGGTTACTTGTGTTTTAGGCTTTCCCCTTGGCGGCCAGGTAGGTGCACCCACACATGTGGGGTACCGTTTTCATCGGGACTCCTGTGGGAACGCGGGACGGTAGGCCATGTGTTGTTGGGGGCGCGTTTCAATGGGTGTGTCGAGCGAAATGTGCGGAAAAAAGCGTTTTTTTCCCCACATTTCGGACTTTACAGGGCTGTCTGGGTAAAAAATTCTGGGGCGATGTGCGCAAATCATACCTCTGCGGATTTCCACAGGTGTCCTCTTTTCGTAAATGCATGAGGTTCCCTGTTTTCCTCGGTGGCTTGGACACCCGAGGCCCATATCTGTATGTTGTGCCGGTCGGCAGGATGTCTGAGATTTCGCTCTGAAAACAGACTTGGGGTTACTTGTGTTTTAGGCTTTCCCCTTGGCGGCCAGGTAGGTGCACCCAAACATGTGAGGTACCGTTTTCATCGGGACACCTGTGGGAACACGTGACGGTAGGCCATGTGTTGTTGGGGGCATGTTTCGATGGATGCGCCGAGCAAAATGTGAGGAAAAAAGTGTTTTTTTCCCCACTTTTCGGACTTTGTGGGGCTGTCTGGGTAAAAAATTCTGGGGCGATGTGCGCAAATCATACCTCTGCGGATTCCCACGGGTGTCCTCTTTTCGTAAATGCATGGGGTTCCCTGTTTTCCTCAGTGGCTTGGACACCCGAGGCCCATATCTGTATTTTGTGCCGGTCGGCAGAATGTCTGAGATTTCGCTCTGAAAACAGACTTGGGGTTACTTGTGTTTTAGGCTTTCCCCTTGGCGGCCAGGTAGGTGCACCCACACATGTGGGGTACTGTTTTCATCGGGACTCCTGTGGGAACGCGGGACGGTAGGCCCTGTGTTGTTGGGGGCGTGTTTCGATGGGTGCGTCGAGCGAAATGTGAGGAAAAAAGTGTTTTTTCCCCCACTTTTCGGACTTTGTGGGGCTGTCTGGGTAATAAAATCTGGGGCGATGTGCGCAAATCCTACCTCTGTGGATTCCCACGGGGGTCCTCTTTTCGGAAATCCATGGGGTTCCCTGTTTTCCTCGGTGGCTTGGACACCCGAGGCCCATATCTGTACGTTGTGCCGGTCGGCAGAATGTCTGAGATTGCGCTCTGAAAACAGACTTGGGGTTACTTGTGTTTTAGGCTTTCCCCTTTGTGTCCAGGTAGGTGCACCCACACATGTGAGGTACCGTTTTCATCGGGGCACCTGTGGCAAGGCGGGATGGTAGGCCATGTGTTGTTGGGGGCGTGTTTCGATGGGTGCGTCAAGCGAAATGTGCGGAAAAAGTGTTTTTTCCCCCACATTTCAGACTTTGCAGGGCTGTCTGGGTAAAAAATTCAAGGGCGATGTGCGCAAATCATACCTCTGCGGATTCCCACGGGTGTCCTCTTTTCGTAAATGCATGGGGTTCCCTGTTTTCCTCGGTGGCTTGGACACCCGAGGCCCATATCTGTACGTTGTGCCGGTCGGCAGAATATCTGAGATTTCGCTCTGAAAACAGACTAGGGGTTACTTGTGTTTTAGGCTTTCCCCTTGGCGGCCCGGTAGGTGCACCCACACATGTGAGGTACCATTTTCATCGGGACACCTGTGGGAACGCGTGACGGTAGGCCATGTGTTGTTGGGGCATATTTCGATGGATGCGTCGAGCGAAATGTGGGGAAAAAGTGTTTTTTTCCCCACATTTCGGACTCTGCAAGGCTGTCTGGGTAAACAATTCTGGGGCGATGTGCGCAAATCATACCTCTGTGGATTCCCACGGGGGTCCTCTTTTCGGAAATGCATGGGGTTCCCTGTTTTCCTCGGTGGCTTGGACACCCGAGGCCCATATCTGTACGTTGTGCCGGTCGACAGAATGTCTGAGATTTCGCTCTGAAAACAGACTTGGGGTTACTTGTGTTTTAGGCTTTCCCCTTTGCGGCCAGGTAGGTGCACCCACACATGTGAGGTACCATTTTCATCGGGACACCTGTGGCAAGGCGGGTCGGTAGGCCATGTGTTGTTGGGGGCGTGTTTCGATGGGTGCGTCGAGCGAAATGTGCGGAAAAAGCGTTCTTTTCCCCACATTTCAGACTTTGCAGGGCTGTCTGGGTAAAAAATTCTGGGGCGATGTGCGCAAATCATACCTCTGCGGATTAACACGTGTGTCCTCTTTTCGTAAATGCATGGGGTTCCCTGTTTTCCTTGGTGGCTTGAACACCCGAGGCCCATATCTGTATGTTGTGCCGGTCGGCAGAATGTCTGAGATTTCGCTCTGAAAACAGACTTGGGGTTACTTGTGTTTTAGGCTTTCCCCTTGGCGGCCAGGTAGGTGCACCCACACATGTGAGGTACCGTTTTCATTGGGACACCTGTGGCCAGGCGGGACGGTAGGCCCTGTGTTGTTGGGGGCGTGTTTCGATGGGTGCGTCGAGCGAAATGTGCGGAAAAAGTGTTTTTTTCCCCACATTTCAGACTTTGCAGGGCTGTCTTGGTAATAAAATCTGGGCCGATGTGCGCAAATCATACCTCTGTGGATAGCCATGGGTGTCCTCTTTTAGGAAATGCATGGGGTTCCCTGTTTTCCTCGGTGGCTTGGACACCCGACGCCCATATCTGTATGTTGTGCCGGTCGGCAGAATGTCTGAGATTTCGCTCTGAAAACAGACTTGGGGTTACTTGTGTTTTAGGCTTTCCCCTTGGCGGCCAGGTAGGTGCACCCACACATGTGAGGTACCATTTTCATCGGGACACCTGTGGGAACGCGGGACGGTAGGCCATGTGTTGTTGGGGGCGTGTTTCGATGGGTGCGCCGAGCGAAATGTGCGGAAAAAGTGTTTTTTTCCCGCACATTTCGGACTTTGCGGGGCTGTCTTGGTAATAAAATCTGGGCCGATGTGCGCAAATCATACCTCTGTGGATTCCCACGGGTATCCTCTTTTTGGAAATTCATGGGGTTACCTGTTTTCCTTGGTGGCTTGGACACCCGAGGCCCATATCTGTACATTGTGCCGGTCGGCAGAATGTCTGAGATTTCGCTCTGAAAACAGACTTGGGGTTACTTGTGTTTTAGGCTTTCCCCTTGGCGGCCAGGTAGGTGCACCCACACATGTGAGGTACCATTTTCATCGGGACACCTGTGGGAACGCGGGACGGTAGGCCATGTGTTGTTGGGGGCGTGTTTAGATGGGTGCGCCGAGCGAAATGTGCGGAAAAAGTGTTTTTTTCCCCCACATTTCGGACTTTGCGGGGCTGTCTGGGTAAAAAATTCTGGGCCGATGTGCGCAAATCATACCTCTGCGGATTCCCACGGGTGTCCTCTTTTCAGAAATGCATGGGGTTCCCTGTTTTCCTCGGTGACTTGGACACCCGAGGCCCATATCTGTATGTTGTGCCGGTCGGCAGAATGTCTGAGATTTCTCTCTGAAAACAGACTTGGGGTTACTTGTGTTTCAGGCTTTCCCCTTGGCGGCCAGGTAGGTGCACCCACACATGTGGGGTACCCTTTTCATCAGGACACCTGTGGGAACGCGGGACAGTAGGCCATGTGTTGTTGGGGGCGTGTTTCGATGGGTGCGTCGAGCAAAATGTGCGGAAAAAGCGTTTTTTTCCCCCACATTTCGGACTTTGCGGGGCTGTCTGGGTAATAAATTCTGGGCCGATGTGCGCAAATCAAACCTCTATGGATTCCCACGGGTGTCCTCTTTTTGGAAATGCATAGGGTTCCCCATTTTCCTCGGTGGCTTGGACACCCGAGGCCCATATCTGTATGTTGTGCCGGTCGGCAGAATGTCTGAGATTTCGCTCTGAAAACAGACTTGGGGTTACTTGTGTTTTAGGCTTTCCCCTTGGCGGCCAGGTAGGTGCACCCACACATGTGAGGTACCATTTTCATTGGGACACCTGTGGGAACACGGGGCGGTAGGCCATGTGTTGTTGGGGGCGTGTTTCGATGGGTGCGCCGAGCGAAATGTGCGGAAAAAGCATTTTTTTCCCCACATTTCAGACTTTGCGGGCTGTCTGGGTAATACAATCTGGGGCGATGTGCGCAAATCATACCTCTGCGGATTCCCACGGGTGTCCTCTTTTTGGAAATGCATAGGGTTCCCCATTTTCCTCGGTGGCTTGGACACCCGAGGCCCATATCTGTACGTTGTGCCGGTCGGCAGAATATCTGAGATTTCGCTCTGAAAACAGACTTGGAGTTACTAGTGTTTTAGCCTTTCCCCTTGGCGGCCAGGTAGGTGCACCCACACATGTGAGGTACCATTTTCATCAGGACACCTGTGGGAACGTGAGACGGTAGGCCATGTGTTGTTGGGGGCGTGTTTTGATGGGTGCACCGAGCGAAATGTGCAGAAAAAGCATTTTTTTCCCCACTTTTCGGACTTTGCAAGGCTGTCTGGGTAAAAAATTCTGGGGCGATGTGCGCAAATCATACCTCTGCAGATTCCCACAGGTGTCCTCTTTTCGGAAATGCATGGGGTTCACTGTTTTCCTCAGTGGCTTGGACACCCGAGGCCCATATCTTTACGTTGTTCCCATCGGCAGAATGTCTGAGATTTCGCTCTGAAGACAGACTTGGGGTTACTTGTGTTTTAGGCTTTCTCCTTGGCGGCCAGGTAGGTGCACCCATACATGTGAGGTCCGTTTTCATCGGGACACCTGTGGGAACGCGGGACGGTAGGCTATGTGTTGTTGGGGCGTGTTTCGATGGGTGCGCCGAGCGAAAGGTGCGGAAAAAGCGTTTTTTCCCCCACATTTCGGACTTTGCTGGGCTGTCTGGGTAAAAAATTCTGGGGCGATGTGCGCAAATCATACCTCTGGGGATTCCCACGGGTGTCCTCTTTTTGCAAATGCATGGGGTTCCCCGTTTTCCTCGGTGGCTTGGACACCCGAGACCCATATCTGTATGTTGTGCCGGTCGGCCGAATGTCTGAGATTTTGCTCTGAAAACAGACTTGGGGTTACTTGTGTTTTAGGCTTTCCCATTGGCGGCCAGGTAGGTGCACCCAAACATGTGAGGTACCGTTTTCATCGGGACACCTGTGAGAACGCGGGACGGTAGGCCATGTGTTGGTGGGGGCGTGTTTTGATGGGTGGGTCGAGCGAAATGTGCAGAAAAAGCGTTCTTTTCCCCACATTTAGGACTTTGCGGGGCTGTCTGTGTAAAAAAATTCTGGGGGATGTGCGCAAATCATACCTCTGCGGATTCCCACGGTTGTCCTCTTTTTGGAAATGCATGGGGTTCCCCGTTTTCCTCGGTGGCTTGGACACCCGAGGCCCATATCTGTATGTTGTGCCGGTCGGCAGAATGTCTGAGATTTCGCTCTGAAAACAGACTTGGGATTACTTGTGTTTTAGGCTTTCCCCTTGGCGGCCAGGTAGGTGCATCCACACATGTGAGGTACCGATTTCATCGGGACACCTGTGGGAACGCATTACGGTAGGCCATGTGTTGTTGGGTGCGTGTTTCGATGGGTGCGTCGAGCAAAATGTGCAGAAAAAGCATTTTTTTCCTCACATTTCAGACTTTGCAGGGCTGTCTGGGTAAAAAATTCTGGGGCGATGTGCGCAAATCATACCTCTGCGGATTCCCACGGGTGTCCTCTTTTCAGAAATGCATGGGGTTCCCTGTTTTCCTCGATGGCTTGGACACCCGAGGCCCATATCTGTACGTTGTGCCGGTCGGCAGAATGTCTGAGATTTCGCTCTGAAAACAGACTTGGGGTTACTTGTGTTTTAGGCTTTCCCCTTGGCAGCCAGGTAGATGCACCCACACATGTGAGGTACCGTTTTCATCGGGACACCTGTGGGAACGCGGGACGGTAGGCCATGTGTTGTTGGGGGCATGTTTCGATGGGTGCGTCGAGCGAAATGTGCGGAAAAAGCGTTCTTTTCCCCACATTTCGGAATTTGCAGGGCTGTCTGGGTAAAAAATTCTGGGGCGATGTGCGCAAATCATACCTCTGCAGATTCCCATGGTTGTCCTCTTTTTGGAAATGGGCCTCAGCTTGGACACCCGAGGCCCATATCTGTATGTTGTGCCGGTCGGCAGAATGTCTGAGATTTCGCTCTGAAAACAGACTTGGGGTTACTTGTGTTTTAGGCTTTCCCCTTGGCGGCCAGGTAGGTGCACCCACACATGTGAGGTAACGTTTTCATCAGGACACCTGTGGGAACGCGTGACAGTAGGCCATGTGTTGGTGGGGGCGTTTTTCGATGGGTGCGTCGAGCGAAATGTGCGGAAAAAGTGTTTTTTTCCCCAAATTTTGGAATTTGAGGGGCTGTCTGGTTAATAAATTCTGGGGCGATGTGCGCAAATCATACCTCTGTGGATTCCCACGGGTGTCCTCTTTTCAGAAAAGCATGGGGTTCCCTGTTTTCCTCGGTGGCTTGGACACCCGAGGCCCATATCTGTATGTTGTGCCGGTCGGCAGAATGTCTGAGATTTCGCTCTGAAAACAGACTTGGGGTTACTTGTGTTTTAGGCTTTCCCCTTGGCGGCCAGGGAGGTGCACCCACACATGTGAGGTACCGTTTACATCGGGACACCTGTGGGAACGCGGGACGGTAGGCCATGTGTTGTTGGGGGCATGTTTCGATGGGTGCGTCGAGCGAAATGTGCGGAAAAAGCGTTCTTTTCCCCACATTTCGGACTTTGCGGGGCTGTCTGTGTAAGAAATTCTGTGGCGATGTGCGCAAATCATACCTCTTCGGATGTCCACAGTTGTCCTCTTTTTGGAAATGCATGGGGTTCCCCGTTTTACTCTGTGGCTTGGACACCCGAGGCCCATATCTGTATGTTGTGCCGGTCGGCAGAATGTCTGAGATTTCGCTCTGAAAACAGACTTGGGGTTACTTGTGTTTTAGGCTTTCCCCTTGGCGCCAGGTAGGTGCACCCACACATGTGAGGTACCGTTTTCATCGGGACACCTGTGGGAACGCGTGATGGTAGGCCATGTGTTGTTGGGGGCGTGTTTCGATGGGTGCGTCGAGCAAAATGTGCAGTAAAAGCATTTTCTTCCTCACATTTCAGACTTTGCAGGGCTGTCTGGGTAAAAAATTCTGGGGCGATGTGCGCAAATCATACCTCTGCGGATTCCCACGGGTGTCCTCTTTTCGGAAATGTATGGGGTTCCCTGTTTTCCTCAGTGGCTTGGACACCCGAGGCCCATATCTGTACGTTGTGCCGGTCGGCAGAATGTCTGAGATTTCGCTCTGAATACAGACTTGGAGTTACTTGTGTTTTAGGCTTTCCCCTTGGCGGCCAGGTAGGTGCTGTAAAGAAGACCGGTGGGGGGGTCTGTACTTCTGCTCTCTATATGGTAGAGGGGAGGCACAGAGGACCCCAGCCAAGATTCTCTAATACGGTAGCGATGGGCGAGCAATCAAGGCCTAGCTTCTCAGGAGGTGATGCAGGCTGGTTCTTAAGTACAGTGTATCCCCAAGCCCCCACAAAGGAATGTCCACACACTGTATTACTGAAAACACAGTCTTTATATAATTAATATTCAAGGGTTATGTACACTTATCACAATAACGCACTTTGTGCTCAGGAAAATCAGCAATGGTAAATATCTACAATTCTAAAGTGGTACCACTAATATTAGACCTCATTAAAGTGCATTCACAATACTGTAGAAATGGCACACAGATCAATAAGAAGGAAACCAGCAATAGAGAGAGGAGAGATAACAGAGGGTTGAAACAATAGGCAGAATACTGGCCCTTGCTACTGGACACAGTTCTGTGTGGAGATCCCCCCACCTGGGCAACCTGCAAAATAAAGAGATATAACACCAGCCCAGTCCAGATATTGTTCAATAGTCCATTTCTCTCCTATAATGTTTTTACCCCCCCAATGTACCTGGTGGAGTCGAGTTCCTCGAAAAGGCGTCGACAAGCGTCGAGGGACTCGCTGTTCGGCGACGGGGAATCGACGGCCCTTCTTGAATGCCTTCCTTTTCAGGCGGGAGGCACGGGGCGTCGAACGTCCGTCGACAAACGAGGCCGAACGTTGTCGAAGAGGCGGCAGCTCCGTCCGAGCGGTGCTCGTCGGCGTCGGGGCGTCGGCGTCCTGCAAGGCGGAGGTGTGCGGGGCACCTCGATGACAATAGTTCTGGACCGCAAAGATTGTAGAGACGGGAGCCCAGCAAGGGCGTCGAGTCGTCCGAGTCTTTGGGGTCGTCGGGTGGCGGGAAACCCACCGGCAGGTTTCTCCTCGGCGCGTTGGTCGTCCTCGACTTTCTCCGGCAGGATAAGCGGTCGACGATGCGGTCGAGAGAGTCCTTCGATTGAATGTTCTTAGGCAATGGAGCGGACGGCTCCGATCGTCGGCGGCACGGCGTCAAGTGGTTCCCACGGCTGGGCACACAACTTCGACGGGCCTCCAGCGGTTACACAGACCTGCGAACCCTGGTCGACGGCAATGGACTTCGACGGCGTCGATGTCCGGGTGCTTCACTTCGATCTCCTCGGCGGTCCCGTCTCGGGTCGGCAGCCTTTCGAGGGTCTGACTTCCAGGGCGCTTCGGCGAAGATTCAGCGGTGCTCGATGGTCCCTCGGAGCACGGGAAGAGGGCGCCTTACCAGGTCCTCTCTCGGGTCAGTCCTCGACGATTTCGACAACCTTCAGTTCCGTCGAAGCAAATGCCACAGCAAGTCTTCTTCTTCCAGCTGGACGTCGAGGATCAGCAAATCCAGTTACTCTTGAGTGGAGACTCAGCTTCTGAATGCTTCTGAACAATTTCCAGTGGTGAGAGGTCCCCAGATATACTATTCTGTCTCTCATCCACACTGCTGGCACACACACAGCAGCCAATCACACAGAAGGGCATTCATGCAGTCAGTCAGCCAATCAGGCACACAGTGCATTCAGGCCACACTCCTCCCTTTCAGACACTCACAACAAGGAATGTGGATTGGGACAAGTACCCAGCCATTCAACACTACACACTGCATTCAGGCCAGTTTCGGGCAGGGCTGTCTCAGTCTTTGTCTCTCATGCCAGAAACCAGACAACCACAACAAGGAGTGTATATTGGTCACACACTCCATTCACCCAGGTCCCACCCACAGGAGGTACCCACAACATACAGTCACTGGGAAGGCTCCAGTCAGTCTAGCTGGGCCTTCACAACAACACCATATATGGAACTTCCACCCAACAGCCAGTCAGGGGGAAGGGACAGAGTCAGGGCTTCCCAGGACTTTGGGAAAAACAAGATAACAGGCAATAGAAAGCAAGAGGCCACAGGGGCCATCTTGTTTCCTATCAGGAATCAACTGATTCCAATGGCAGGGCCTGGGTATCCCAAAATGGAGGACACCCAGAGCACCTGTCAAATTCAGCATGGAGCTGCCACCAGCCCATACCCTGCTCTGTGGGCCACCCACAGGTGCCCAAAAACATACACTAGGGGCACAGGGTTGTACCCCTACCCATGGGTGCCATAAGGGTATCCCATGGGTCTGTTCACCAAACCAAAAGAGAGCTGCACTGCCAGGAGTCCCTCATGGACTCCTGGGCAGAAAACATGACAGAACACACGGTAAAAACAGAAAAAGGACAAGGATTCAGAGGCCCTGTCCCTCAGATGCATTTCCGGCATCACAGTCGCCCCCCCCAGACTGAGGTGGAGGGTGCCTAATCTCCCACGGGATAGACACCCTCATCCAGACGGTCAACATACCTTCTGGAAAGGCCATCTGCATTATCGTGACTCTTCCCTGGTCTGTGCTCTATGGTGAAGTCTAGCCCTTGTAGGCTAATCGACCACCTGAGCAATTTCGGATTCTCACCCTTCATCTGCATAAGCCACTTCAGGGGCTTATGATCTGTTTGGACCTTGAAGGTGGACCCCGTAAGGTAGGGCCTAAAACGCCTAAGGCTCCAAACTATACTAAAACATTCCTTTTCAACAGTAGCCCACCTAAGTTCTCTACCCTTGAGTTGTCTACTGATGAATATGATAGGATGTTCTCTCCCTTTGTCATCTAACTGGGACAAGACAGCTCCAATTCCGGTGTCGCAGGCATCCGTCTGGACGATAAAGGGTCGGCTGTAGTCAGGCGCACTCAACACAGGTGCCCTACACAGACTTTCTTTCAAGCCATCAAAGGCCCTCTGACAGTCTTCAGTCCAATTAACCTTCCTAGGCTGTTTGGGTGAAGTTAGAGCTGTCAGGGGTGCAGCTATGGTTCCATAGTCTGCCATGAAATTGCGATAGTACCCAGTGAGGCCCAAAAAGGCTCTCACCTGGGTTTGAGTAGTGGGAGTCTCCCAGTTCTGTACGTCCTGTACTTTACTGGAGAGAGGTTGGATTTGACCCCCTCCTACCTCATGACCAAGATAGGTAACTTTCCCCTGAGCTATCTGGCACTTGGTGGCCTTGATAGTGAGGTTAGCCCTTTTCAAGGCCTGCAACACCTTATCCAGATGTGTCAAATGCTCTTCCCAGGTGGAACTGTAGACGGCAATGTCGTCTAAGTAAGCCACACAAAAGGCTTCCAGCCCACTGAGCGCATGGTTGACCAATCTCTGGAAGGTGGCAGGGGCATTCTTCAACCCAAAGGGCATGACCCTAAACTGGTAGAGTCCCTCAGGTGTGGAGAATGCCGTCTTTTCCTTGGCATGGTCCGTCAGAGCTATTTGCCAATAGCCTGAGGTAAGGTCAAAGGTGCTCACAAATTTGGCAGCACCTATAGTGTCCACGAGCTCATCAGCCCTGGGCAATGGGTGCGCGTCAGTTCTGGTGACGGCATTGACTCCTCGGTAGTCCACACAGAACCTCCAATCCTTGGTACCCGCCGGGGAACTTGCCTTGGGGACAAGGACCACTGGACTGGACCAGGGACTGGTGGAGGGTTCAATAACACCCAGATCCAACATCTTGGCGACCTCAGCCTGGATGTGGTTTTTGACGGTATCTGACATACGATAGCTCCTGCTTTTGACAGGCACACTGTCACCAGTGTCAATTTCGTGCTTACACCACGGTGTAAGGCCCGGTGTCAGTGAAAACAGAGGGGCATACTGCTGGAGCAAAGCCCGGCAGGCCCTCTGCTGCTCTGTTGTCAAATCGGGAGAGAGTTGTACTCCCTCCACTGAGCCATCCTGAGGGTTGCTATGCAGCAAATCAGGAAGGGGCTCACTCTCATCCTCTTCTTGCCCTGAAGCTAGCAAGAGACATGAGACCTCTGCTCGCCTGTGGAAAGGCTTGAGCCTGTTGACATGGAATACCTGGGGGGCTACCCCAGAGGCTCCCATGTCCACCAGATAATTGACTTCGCCCATCTTGGAGATGATCCTGAAGGGTCCAGTCCACTTGTCTGCCAAAGCTCTAGGCTCGGTAGGCTCCATCACAAGGATTTCCTGTCCCGGAGTCCAATCCACTTGCGAAGCTTTCAGGTCATGCCAGTACTTATTCAATTCCTGGCTGGCCTTGAGATTTGCTGTTGCCTGACCCATCATTTGTGTCATCCTCCGCCTGAGGCCTAACACATAGTCCCCCACTTGCTTGGCGGGACCTGGAGGGGTGGCTTCCAAGCCTTCTCGGATCAAGGCGAGGGGCCCCCTCACGGGATGTCCAAAGAGTAACTCAAAGGGGCTGAAACCAACACCCTCTTGAGGTACCTCTCTGTAAGCAAACAGCAGGCATGGCAGGAGGAGATCCCATTTCCTCCTTAGGGGCTCTTCCAAAGCACCTAGCATGCCCTTGAGAGTTTTGTTAAATCTCTCAACCAGACCATTGGTCTGGGGGTGGTAAGAGGTGGAGAACTTGTAGGTTACCCCGCACTCTTTCCACATGGTTTTCATGTAACTAGACATGAAGTTGGATCCTCGGTCAGAGACAACCTCCTTGGGGAATCCAACACGGGTGAAAATGCCCAGGAGAGCCCTGGCAACCACCTTGGCAGTAACAGTCCGAAGGGGTATTGCCTCAGGGTACCTGGTGGCATGATCTACCAAGACCAGGATGAACCGATGTCCACCTGAAGTGGGAGGGTCAAGGGGACCGACGATGTCGATGCCCACCCTCTCAAATGGTGTGCCAACCACTGGTAATGGCTGCAGTGGGGCAATGACCCTGCCTCCAGTCTTGCCAGACAACTGACAAGTTGGGCAGGTCCTGCAGTGGGACTCCACCTCTACTCCCATCCGTGGCCAGTAGAAATGGGCAGAGAGCCTCTGCTTAGTCTTCTTGGTCCCAAGATGACCAGCCAAGGGCACCTCATGCGCCAACTGCAGTAGGAAGGGCCTGTAAACCTGGGGTACCACCAACCTCTTGCGGGCACCAGGTTCGGGCTTAGTGGGCTCACTAACAAGGAGCTCACCCTCCCAATAAATCTTGAATGTCCTAGGCACTTCACCTTGTGCCTGGGACAGGGCCTGTTTCCTCAGGCCCTCGAGAGAGTGGCACTCTCTCTGTCCCTTACAGAAGTCTGCCCGGGAGGGTCCCCCTTCAGCTAACAAGCATTGAAGGTCGGGATGATCCTCCGGGTTGAGAACCTCTCCCACAGGAGAGTCTTCTGTCTCTTCTCCCACAGGAGTTGAGTTTGGGTTTTCCGCTGGACCCAGCCCGTCCGGAGCATGGATCCCATTGGGTGCTGTCGGAACAGCAGGAAGAGAAGGTGTTCCCTCCACAGAGGTGGCCTTCTTGGTCTTCCTTCTTCTTGCCTTAGGCCTCGCCTTTGGCTCGGATACCTGACTCACAGCCAGACCCGGTGTTACCTGTGACCTAGTGACTGCAGCAGCAGTCATGGGAAGACCATCCGAGATCAACCCCAACTCTACTAGATCATTTCCTAACAGAATGTTAGCAGGGACATTGTCCTGAACCAGGACAGGAAGCTTTGCTGTCTTGTCTCCAATCATGAGTGTGACTAGGGCTACAGGCGATAATTTGGGAGGCCCACCAGCTAACCTGGTGGTTTGCAGAGGAGCACCTTCATAGTCCTCTGGCTTGAGCAGGGTCCTGTCCACCACTGTCATGCTTGCCCCAGTGTCTCTCAAACCAGTAGAAGGCTGGCCATTCAAGAGGACACTTCTCAAAAACCTACGGGTGTTCTGCGGGATAGTTGCCAGTACTTCTGCGTACTGGTCCCAGGCCCCAAGGGACACTAAGGAAATCTCTACCGGAGCACCAAATGTGATTCCTGTAGAGGAGGGGAGGACAGTGGCCTCCACCTCAGACACGGGGTAAGGGTAGGTCAGGCTGACAGCCTGTACTCCAAGTGCCTTACCTTTACACTTGGGGTCACCCCTTTTGTGATCCAGAGCCCCACAATCCCAACAAGTGCCAGGAGTGCGGGGTACGGTACTGGAACCACTGGGAGCCTGCTTTGCAGCAGGTGGACCACTACTCTTATTCCCACCCACAGAGGACTTATCCCCACTAGATTTTTGGGTCTTAGGAGAGGAAGGTTTTGGTTTACCCGACTGTGACTGCTTTTGGGACTCCTCAGCTTTCTGAGAGGCCCCCTTTTCTTTGTCCTTGTCCTTCCCACTGGAGTCCTTAGGGGACACCCGGTGGGAGACCCACTTGTCAGCCAACCTAGCCAGCTTAAAGGGGTCCAAAATGTTCTGGTCAGCCACATACTGACGCAGCTCTGGTGAACAGGCTTCAGAAAAATGCTCAAAAAACAAGAGGTGGGACAACTCAACAAAAGTTTTCACCTTGTATCCATCAATCCACCCCATCATGTTCATGTGCGCAGTACTCACCCAGTCAACCCAAGACACATTCTCTCTTTTCTTAAATTCCCTGAACCTTTTAAGGTATTGGGCAGGTGTCTTGCCAAACTTGGCAATCAAAGCAGACTTCATACACTCATACTGACCCCTTTCTTCCACACTCAGCTTCAGAATACAGTCATATCCAGTTTGAGGCACTCTGCTTAACAAACACTTAGCCCAATCTCTTTTATCTACATCATGAATTGCACAAGCCATTTCAAACGCTTCAATCCATTGGAGGATATCTGAACCCTCCACAAACACACCAACCAAATCTTTCATAAACTTGGTGGCTGGGGACCTGCCACTCTCAATTGGTCTAGCTGAAGTCTCCACTCTAGCTCTCTCTAGCTGGATTCTCTGACATTCAGTGTCCTTGTCTTTGAGCGCAAGATCCCTATTCTTGAGTTCCACTTGCTGTGCCAGCTCCTCTTTCTTAAGCTCAGCTTCTATTTCCAACTTGCGATATTCAAAGGCCAATTTCATCCTTAATAACTCAAGTTCCATGGAATTGCTGGGGTTTGGAACAGAGGCAGCAGGAATGGTGGCATTCCCAGAAACAGATTCAGCGACAACCCCAGGGGCAGAGTCCTCACTGGTTGCATCCCCCCCTTCCTCAAGAGTTTCACCATCAGTCTGGTAATCCACCAGGGCAGCTATCAGCTCAGCCCTAGACTTATCCACAAAGTCTAACTCCCTGGTTTCACAAGCACTCTGGAGAGCCTCTAAGCTCATCCGAGTCAATTTACCATTTGCAATGGGCTCCATTGCCTGTAATGCAGTTATTTGGTACACACCCAAACCTTAATCTAATAAAGTGCGGATATTTTGTAAGTGGCACGGTTATACACTGAGTCTTAAAACCATAAGCATCCCACCGCTGCCACCAGCTTTGTAAAGAAGACCGGTGGGGGGGTCTGTACTTCTGCTCTCTATATGGTAGAGGGGAGGCACAGAGGACCCCAGCCAAGATTCTCTAATACGGTAGCGATGGGCGAGCAATCAAGGCCTAGCTTCTCAGGAGGTGATGCAGGCTGGTTCTTAAGTACAGTGTATCCCCAAGCCCCCACAAAGGAATGTCCACACACTGTATTACTGAAAACACAGTCTTTATATAATTAATATTCAAGGGTTATGTACACTTATCACAATAACGCACTTTGTGCTCAGGAAAATCAGCAATGGTAAATATCTACAATTCTAAAGTGGTACCACTAATATTAGACCTCATTAAAGTGCATTCACAATACTGTAGAAATGGCACACAGATCAATAAGAAGGAAACCAGCAATAGAGAGAGGAGAGATAACAGAGGGTTGAAACAATAGGCAGAATACTGGCCCTTGCTACTGGACACAGTTCTGTGTGGAGATCCCCCCACCTGGGCAACCTGCAAAATAAAGAGATATAACACCAGCCCAGTCCAGATATTGTTCAATAGTCCATTTCTCTCCTATAATGTTTTTACCCCCCCAATGTACCTGGTGGAGTCGAGTTCCTCGAAAAGGCGTCGACAAGCGTCGAGGGACTCGCTGTTCGGCGACGGGGAATCGACGGCCCTTCTTGAATGCCTTCCTTTTCAGGCGGGAGGCACGGGGCGTCGAACGTCCGTCGACAAACGAGGCCGAACGTTGTCGAAGAGGCGGCAGCTCCGTCCGAGCGGTGCTCGTCGGCGTCGGGGCGTCGGCGTCCTGCAAGGCGGAGGTGTGCGGGGCACCTCGATGACAATAGTTCTGGACCGCAAAGATTGTAGAGACGGGAGCCCAGCAAGGGCGTCGAGTCGTCCGAGTCTTTGGGGTCGTCGGGTGGCGGGAAACCCACCGGCAGGTTTCTCCTCGGCGCGTTGGTCGTCCTCGACTTTCTCCGGCAGGATAAGCGGTCGACGATGCGGTCGAGAGAGTCCTTCGATTGAATGTTCTTAGGCAATGGAGCGGACGGCTCCGATCGTCGGCGGCACGGCGTCAAGTGGTTCCCACGGCTGGGCACACAACTTCGACGGGCCTCCAGCGGTTACACAGACCTGCGAACCCTGGTCGACGGCAATGGACTTCGACGGCGTCGATGTCCGGGTGCTTCACTTCGATCTCCTCGGCGGTCCCGTCTCGGGTCGGCAGCCTTTCGAGGGTCTGACTTCCAGGGCGCTTCGGCGAAGATTCAGCGGTGCTCGATGGTCCCTCGGAGCACGGGAAGAGGGCGCCTTACCAGGTCCTCTCTCGGGTCAGTCCTCGACGATTTCGACAACCTTCAGTTCCGTCGAAGCAAATGCCACAGCAAGTCTTCTTCTTCCAGCTGGACGTCGAGGATCAGCAAATCCAGTTACTCTTGAGTGGAGACTCAGCTTCTGAATGCTTCTGAACAATTTCCAGTGGTGAGAGGTCCCCAGATATACTATTCTGTCTCTCATCCACACTGCTGGCACACACACAGCAGCCAATCACACAGAAGGGCATTCATGCAGTCAGTCAGCCAATCAGGCACACAGTGCATTCAGGCCACACTCCTCCCTTTCAGACACTCACAACAAGGAATGTGGATTGGGACAAGTACCCAGCCATTCAACACTACACACTGCATTCAGGCCAGTTTCGGGCAGGGCTGTCTCAGTCTTTGTCTCTCATGCCAGAAACCAGACAACCACAACAAGGAGTGTATATTGGTCACACACTCCATTCACCCAGGTCCCACCCACAGGAGGTACCCACAACATACAGTCACTGGGAAGGCTCCAGTCAGTCTAGCTGGGCCTTCACAACAACACCATATATGGAACTTCCACCCAACAGCCAGTCAGGGGGAAGGGACAGAGTCAGGGCTTCCCAGGACTTTGGGAAAAACAAGATAACAGGCAATAGAAAGCAAGAGGCCACAGGGGCCATCTTGTTTCCTATCAGGAATCAACTGATTCCAATGGCAGGGCCTGGGTATCCCAAAATGGAGGACACCCAGAGCACCTGTCAAATTCAGCATGGAGCTGCCACCAGCCCATACCCTGCTCTGTGGGCCACCCACAGGTGCCCAAAAACATACACTAGGGGCACAGGGTTGTACCCCTACCCATGGGTGCCATAAGGGTATCCCATGGGTCTGTTCACCAAACCAAAAGAGAGCTGCACTGCCAGGAGTCCCTCATGGACTCCTGGGCAGAAAACATGACAGAACACACGGTAAAAACAGAAAAAGGACAAGGATTCAGAGGCCCTGTCCCTCAGATGCATTTCCGGCATCACAGGTGCACCCACACATGTGAGGTCCGTTTTCATCAGAACAACTGTGGGAACGCGGGACGGTAGGCCATGTGTAGTTGGGGTGTGTTTCGATGGGTGCGCCGAGCGAAAGGTGCGGAAAAAGCATTTTTTCACCCACATTTCGGAATTTGCAGGGCTGTCTGGGTAAAAAATTCTGGGGCGATGTGTGCAAATCATACCTCTGCGGATTCCCACGGGTGTACTCTTTTCGTAAATGCATGGGGTTCCCTGTTTTCCTCTGTGGCTTGGACACCCGAGGCCCATATCTGTATGTTGTGCCGGTCGGCAGAATGTCTGAGATTTCGCTCTGAATACAGACTTGGGGTTACTTGTGTTTTAGGCTTTCCCCTTGGCGGCCAGGTAGGTGCACCCACACATGTGAGGTCCGTTTTCATCAGGACATCTGTGGGAACGCGGGACGGTAGGCCATGTGTAGTTGCGGTGTGTTTCGATGTGTGCGCCGAGCGAAAGGTGCGGAAAAAGCGTTTTTTCACCCACATTTCGGACTTTGCAGGGCTGTCTGGGTAAATAATTCTGGGGCGATGTGTGCAAATCATACCTCTGTGGATTCCCACGGGTGTCCTCTTTTCGTAAATGCATGGGGTTCCCTGTTTTCCTGGGTGGCTTGGACACCCGAGGCCCATATCTGTATGTTGTGTCTGTCGGCAGAATGTCTGAGATTTCGCTCTGAAAACAGACTTGGGGTTACTTGTGTTAGGCTTTCCCCTTGGCGGCCAGGTAGGTGCACCCATACATGTGGGGTACCGTTTTCATCGGGACTCCTGTGGGAACTCGGGACGGTAGGCCATGTGTTGTTGGGGGCGTGTTTCGATGGGTGCGTCGAGCGAAATGTGCGGAAAAAGTGTTTTTTTCCCCACATTTCAGACTTTGCAGGGCTGTCTGGGTAAAAAATTCTGGGGCGATGTGCGCAAATCATACCTCTGCGGATTCCCACGGGTGTCCTCTTTTCGGAAATGCATGGGGTTCCCTGTTTTCCTCGGTGGCTTGGACACCGGAGGCCCATATCTGTACGTTGTGCCGGTCGGCAGAATATCTGAGATTTCGCTCTGAAAACAGACTAGGGGTTACTTTGTTTTAGGCTTTCCCCTTGGCGGCCCGGTAGGTGCACCCACACATGTGAGGTACCGTTTTCATCGGGACACCTGTGGGAACGCGTGACGGTAGGCCATGATTTGTTGGGGGCGTGTTTCGATGGGTGCGTCAAGCGAAATGTGCGGAAAAAGCTTTCTTTTCCCCACATTTCGGACTTTGCAGGGCTGTCTGGGTAAACAATTCTGGGGCGATGTGCGCAAATCATACCTCTGCGGATTCCCACGGGTGTCCTCTTTTCGGAAATGCATGGGGTTCCCTGTTTTCCTCGGTGGCTTGGACACCGGAGGCCCATATCTGTACGTTGTGCCGGTCGGCAGAATATCTGAGATTTCGCTCTGAAAACAGACTAGGGGTTACTTTGTTTTAGGCTTTCCCCTTGGCGGCCCGGTAGGTGCACCCACACATGTGAGGTACCGTTTTCATCGGGACACCTGTGTGAACGCGTGACCGTAGGCCATGTGTTGTTGGGGGCGTGTTTCGATGGGTGCGTCAAGCGAAATGTGCGGAAAAAGCTTTCTTTTCCCCACATTTCGGACTTTGCAGGGCTGTCTGGGTAATCAATTCTGGGGCGATGTGCGCAAATCATACCTCTGCGGATTCCCACGGGTGTCCTCTTTTCGTAAATGCATGGGGTTCCCTGTTTTCATCGGTGGCTTGGACACCCGAGGCCCATATCTGTATTTTGTGCCGGTCGGCAGAATGTCTGAGATTTCGCTCTGAAAACAGACTTGGGGTTACTTTTGTTTTAGGCTTTCCCCTTGGCGGCCAGGTAGGTGCACCTACACATGTAGGGTACCGTTTTCATCGGGACTGCTGTGGGAACACGGGACGGTAGGCCATGTGTTGTTGGCGGCGTGTTTCGATGGGTGCGTCGAGCAAAATGTGCGGAAAAAAGCGTTTTTTTCCCCACATTTCGGATTTTGCGGGGCTGTCTGGGTAATAAAATCTGGGGCGATGTGCACAAATCATACCTCTGTGGATTCCCACGGGTGTCCTCTTTTCGGAAATGCATGGGGTTCCCTGTTTTCCTTGGTGGCTTGGACACCCGAGGCCCATATCTGTACGTTGTGCCGGTCGGCAGAATGTCTGAGATTTAGCTCTGAAAACAGACTTGGGGTTACTTGTGTTTTAAGCTTTCCCCTTGGCGGCCAGGTAGGTGCACCCACACATGTGAGGTACTGTTTTCATCGGGACACCTGTGGCCAGGCGGGACGGTAGGCCATGTGTTGTTGGGGGCGTGTTTCGATGGGTGCGTCGAGCGAAATGTGCGGAAAAAGTGTTTTTTTCCCCACATTTCAGACTTTGCAGGGGTGTCTGGGTAAAAAATTCTGGGGCGATGTGCGCAAATCATACATCTGCAGATTCCCACGGGTGCCCTCTTTTTGTAAATGCATGGCGTTCCCTGTTTTCCTCGGTGGCTTGGACACCCGAGGCCCATATCTGTACGTTGTGCCGGTCGGCAGAATATCTGAGATTTCGCTCTGAAAACAGACTAGGGGTTACTTGTGTTTTAGGCTTTCCCCTTGGCGGCCCGGTAGGTGCACCCACACATGTGAGATACCGTTTTCTTCGGGACACCTGTGGGAACGCGTGACGGTAGGCCATGTGTTGTTGGGGGCATGTTTCGATGGATGCGCCGAGCGAAATTTGTGGAAAAGCATTTTTTTCCCCCACATTTCGGACTTTGCGGGGCTGTCTTGGTAATAAAATCTGGGCCGATGTGCGCAAATCATACCTCTGCGGATTCCCACGGGTGTCCTCTTTTTGGAAATGCGTGGGGTTACCCATTTTCCTCGGTGGCTTGGACACCCGAGGCCCATATCTGTACGTTGTGCCGGTCGGCAGAATGTCTGAGATTTCGCTCTAAAAACAGACTTGGGGTTACTTGTGTTTTAGGCTTTTCCCTTGGCGGCCAGGTAGGTGCACCCACACATGTGAGGTACCATTTTCATCGGGACACCTGTGGGAACGCGGGACAGTAGGCCATGTGTTGTTGGGGGCGTGTTTCGATGGGTGCGCCGAGCAAAATGTGCGGAAAAAGCGTTTTTTTCCCCCACATTTCGGATTTTGCGGGGCTGTCTGGGTAAAAAATTCTGGGCCGATGTGTGCAAATCATACCTCTGCGGATTCCCACGGGTGTCCTCTTTTCAGAAATGCATGGGGTTCCCTTTTTTCCTCGGTGGCTTGGACACCCGAGGCCCATATCTGTATGTTGTGCAGGTCGGCAGAATGTCTGAGATTTCGCTCTGAAAACAGACTTGGGGTTATTTGTGTTTCAGGCTTTCCCCTTGGCGGCCAGGTAGGTGCACCCACACATGTGAGGTACCGTTTTCATCGGGACACCTGTGGGAACGCAGGACAGTAAGCCATGTGTTGTTGGGGGCGTGTTTCGATGGGTGTGTCGAGCAAAATGTGCGGAAAAAGCGTTTCTTTCCCCCACATTTCGGACTTTGCATGGCTGTCTGGGTAATAAATTCTGGGCCGGTGTGCGCAAATCATACCTCTGTGGATTCCCACGGGTGTCCTCTTTTTGGAAATGCATGGGGTCCCCCATTTTCCTCGGTGGCTTGGACACCCGAGGCCCATATCTGTATGTTGTGCCAGTCGGCAGAATGTCTGAGATTTCGCTCTGAAAACAAACTTGGGGTTACTTGTGTTTTAGGCTTTCCCTTTGGCGGCCAGGTAGGTGCACCCACACATGTGAGGTACCGTTTTCATTGGGACACCTGTGGGAACACGGGGCGGTAGGCCATGTGTTGTTGGGGGCGTGTTTCGATGGGTGCGTCGAGCGAAATGTGCGGAAAAAGCATTTTTTTCACCACATTTCAGACTTTGCGGAGCTGTCTGGTTAATAAATTCTGGGCCGATGTGCACAAATAATACCTCTGCGGATTGCCACGGGTGTCCTCTTTTCGGAAATGCATGTGGTTCCCTGTTTTCCTCGATGGCTTGGACACCCGAGGCCCATATCTGTATGTTGTGCCGGTCGGCAGAATGTCTGAGATTTCGCTCTGAAAACAGACTTGGGTTTACTTGTGTTTTAGGCTTTCCCCTTGGCGGCCAGGTAGGTGCACCCACACATGTGAGGTACCATTTTCATTGGAACACCTGTGGGAACGCAGGACGGTAGGCCATGTGTTGTGTTTGTGTGGTTTTTATAACGTTTTGACCCATTTGCTGGTGCCCTTTGTCTCACAACCTTTTCATTTCCCAAATGTGACCTACATTTAGTCGCTGCTTTAGCCACCATACACTTTTGTAACCTGCACAAGTCACCTACCCTTGAAAAGATCTGCCTGTGCTCTTTCAAAAAATGTATGCTTGCCCTTCCTCACCACATTGGTTTTCCCAATGTACACATGCTAAGTGCGTCTGGTCAGGCCGTGAGCGTAAAACTCCTGTGTACCATGGCTCAGTGTTTGGCTTGTGGTATTGCTTGTTTTGTAAAAACACTACAAAAAATGTATGCTCTCCTAACTGCAAGAGTCGGGGGAATGTAGCGGAGCATTGCTTTTCTCAAAATTAATAGAAGCCATTGCCGTACCAAGCCAACCATGTCCAACACATACCTTTTTTTTCAGTCATTTTCCCTCTTTTCCCCCATTCGATGGCAGTTTCCCCTACCTAATTGTTGCCTGACCTATGCAAATCACCCCTTCCTAAACTTGGAATTTTGTCTACTTTTCAGAAATATATACCTTTCTGTCCTCCAATTTGGCTTTCCTGCCCTTTTCTTCCATTCCGTCCATGCATGTCCAATTGGCGAAAATGGCCAAAATCGCCTACCTCTCACAAAACGGTTGATAATCACATCAAAATATTTTTTTTCCATTTCCACGCAACCTGTTCCTGAAAGCCAGGAAATTGGGGAACTCAGCACAGCAAACCATATGTTCCTAGCTCTTACAAGGAAAAAACCACAGGCTTCTTTGTACATCATTTTATTGGCATTTTTTGAAAAAAAAAACAAAATTTTTGCACTTTTTGCTTATTTTCTCTCACCCCCCTACAGCAACCTGGGATTCCTGGGTGGCGTTACGACCGCCTACATGTGGGAAAAAAGGGAGCCAAATTTGGCCGAGATATTTCATGTTACAAGCCATTGAATGGCCACATACCAAAATCACCAAAATCGCCGCTGGCACTGGGGAGAAATATCCATGGCACTTAAAGGGTTAAAAGTTGGAAAAGCAGGCGATCTGTTACCAGTCATTAGCTTCTCCTCCAAACACACGTTTTCATGACTCCATCAATCTTCAGGGAGGCTGAGTTTCTTTGCTGTTTCAGGTTTATCTGCATTTCTTTTTCAGGTGTGGCAAGTTAATTGACTCTGAGGATTCTGGTACTTGTATTTTTCGCACTTGATTTTACTGGCAGGTGACTGGAAACGACTCCCTCCATAGCACAAATCTACCCCTTGTTGGGGGGGAGGGAGAAAGCCATGGTTGTGGCTCTCCATAGTAAGGCATGATGGCCCTGCTGCTGCTGCCTTTGAGCCCTGGACTCCTGGAACAATGTTTAAAAGTTGGAAAAGCAGGCGCTCTGTTACCAGTCATTAGTTTCTCCTCCAAACACACGTTTTCATGACTCCATCAATCTTCAGGGAGGCTGAGTTTCTTTGCTGTTTCAGGTGTATCTGCATTTCTTTTTCAGCTGTGGCAAGTTAATTGACTCCGAGGATTCTGGTACTTGTATTTTTTGCACTTGATTTTACTGGCAGGTGACTGGAAACAGCTCCCACCATAGCACAATTCTACCCCTTGATTGGGGGGCAGGGGGAAAGTCATGGTTGTGGCTCTCCATTATAAGGCATGATGGCCCTGCTTCTGCTGCCTTTAAGCCCGGGAATACTGGAACAATGTTTAAAAGTTGGTAAGGCAGGCGCTCTGTTACCACTTATTACCTTCTCCTCCAAACACACATTTTCATGACTCCATCAATCTTAAGGGAGGCTGAGTTTATTTGCTGTTTCAGGAGTGTCTGCATTTCTTTTTCAGGTGTGGCAAGTTAATTGACTCTCAGGATTCTGGTACTTGTATTTTTCGCACTTGATTTTACTGGCAGGTGACTGGAAACAACTCCCACCATAGCACAATTCTACGCCTTGATGAGGGGGCAGGGGGAAAGCCATGGCAGTGGCTCTCCATTGTAAGGCATGATGGCCCTGCTTCTGCTGCCTTTGAGTCCGGGAATCCTGGAACAATGTTTAAAAGTTGATAAGGCAGGCGCTCTGTTACCAGTCATTAGCTTCTCCTCCAAATGCATGTTTTCATGACTTCGTCAATCTTCAGGGAGGCTGAGTTTCTTTGCTGTTTCAGGCGTGTCTGCATTTCTTTTTCAGTTGTGGCAAGTTAATTGACTCTGAGGATTCTGGTTCTTGTATTTTTCACACTTGATTTTACTGGCAGGTGACTGGAAACAACTCCCACCAAAGCACAAATCTACCCCTTGATGGGGGAGGGGGAAAGCCATGGTTGTGGCTCTCCATTGTAAGGCATGATGGCCCTGCTGCTGCTGCCTTTGAGCCCGGGACTCATGGAACAATGTTTAAAAGTTGGTAAGGCAGGCGCTCTGTTACCAGTCATTAGCTTCTGCTCCAAACGCATGTTTTCATGACTCCATCAATCTTCAGGGAGGCTGAGTTTCTTTGCTTTTTCAGACGTGTCTCCATTTCTTTTTCAGGTGTGGCAAGTTAATTGACTCTGAGGATTCTGGTACTTGTATTTTTCGCACTTGATTTTACTGGCAGGTGACTGGAAACAACTCCCTCCATAGCACAAATCTACCCCTTGATGGGGGGAGGGGGAAAGCCATGGTTGTGGCTCTCCATTGTAAGGCATGATGGCCCTGCTGCTGCTGCCTTTGAGCCCGGGACTCCTGGAACAATGTTTAAAAGTTGGTAAGGCAGGTGCTCTGTTACCAGTCCTTAGCTTCTCCTCCAAACGCACGTTTTCATGACTCCATCAATCTTCAGGGAGGCTGAGTTTCTTTGCTTTTTCAGACGTGTCTCCATTTCTTTTTCAGGTGTGGCAAGTTAATTGACTCTGAGGATTCTGGTACTTGTAATTTTCGCACTTGATTTTACTGGCAGGTGACTGGAAACAACTCCAACTAAAGCACAATTCTACCCCTTGGTCGGGGGGGAGAAAGCCGTGGTTGTGGCTCTCCATTGTAAGGCATGATGGCCCTGCTGCTGCTGCCTTTGAGCCCGGGACTCCTGGAACAATGTTTAAAAGTTGGTAAGGCAGGCGCTCTGTTACCAGTCATTAGCTTCTCCTCCAAATGCACGTTTACATGACTCCATCAATCTTCAGCGAGGCTGAGTTTCTTTGCTGTTTCAGGCATGTCTGCATTTCTTTTTCAGGTGTGGCAAGTTAATTGACTCTGAGGATTCTGGTACTTGTATTTTTCGCACTTGATTTTACTGGCAGGTGACTGGAAACAACTCCCGCCATAGCACAAATCTACCCCTTGTTGGGGGTAGGGGGAAAGCCATGGTTGTGGCTCTCCATTGTAAGGCATGATGGCCCTGCTGCTGTTGCCTTTGAGCCCGAGACTCCTGGAACAATGTTTAAAAGTTGGTAAGGCAGGCGCTCGGTTACCAGTCATTAGCTTCTCCAAACGCACGTTTTCATGACTCCATCAATCTTCAGGGAGGCGAGTTTCTTTGCTGTTTCTGTCATGAACCGCAGAGCATGCCCCTTTTGGACTTCCTGGTCCTAGCCTATTCTATTTATAGACCGCGCGCATCTCAATGCTATCGCAAGTGGCTACCAGACATGTGCACCTAGTTCGCAGCTTTGTTTCCTTGTCCTCATTCCCTTCCTTTTCTAGCCCTTTCCTTTTTCCTGTTTCCTGGATTCCCGTGCAAGTCGGTCTATACAAGACTCCTGGATTCCTGGATTCTACGATCCCGGAAGTGAACGCAACCTGGAGTTGAGGAGACTCGAGCAGCCCTAGTAAAAGCCAGGTCCATCCTCAAGAAAACAGCGACCAAGGACCCCAACAAGGAACGGATCCAGGTGAGAAGGGGGGAACTCCTTGACAGTTTGAGACGCCACCCAACCCATCTAGATAACGTCATGGAAGCCGCCGTTCAGGACTTGATGCGGCGTATGCAGGAACTATCTACCGAAGTCCAAAACTTAAAGGCGGAAAACGCCACACTTAAACAGTTGGTCCTATCCAGGGATTCTGCCACTAAAGAAGGGGTCCTCTTGGGCGGCATTGTCGATAAATACGGCGGTTCTACAAAAACCCTTAGCGGATTTTTGGATTCATGCCTAGTCCATTTTCTGTTCAAGCCCTATTACTTTTCTACTCGCCAAGGTAGGATTCATTATATCCCACCTATCTGGCAACTCCTTGACTTGGGCTACTCCCTTCGTTAACACTGGGGATGCGCTCCTGGATGACTATGATGGCTTCATACAGGCATTAAGGAACATGGTTGACCGTCCTGAACAGGTCTATACTGCACAGGAACGCTTGTTAGACTTTCAACAGGGTACCCAGGATATGCTCACTTATGTGACGCGATTTAAACAATTAGCCAAGGAAGCCGATTGGTCCTCTGAGGCAAGCTCCACCATGTTTAGGAGAGGATTGAATGATGAGATAAAGGATGATTTGGCCAGAGTAGCTCAACCAAACTCATTCCATGCACTAATGGACCTTGCTATGCAGATTGACTTCCGCATACAGGAAAGGAAGGCTGAAAAGAAGAAGTCTAAGGGGAATCCAACCAAGATGTCCTTTGAGAGCACAGTCAAGACAGATAATAACCCAAGTTCAGCCTCTGAATCAGAACCCATGCAGATCGGAGCATTTCGTGGACTCATATCCCCGCAAGAAAGGATGAGAAGGATCCATACAGGCTTGTGTATGTATTGTGCTTCGGACAAACATTTGGTTAGGGATTGTCCGCTAGCGCCTCCTCAGCGTTCGGGAAATGCCAGCTCCCGATCCTAGATGGAGCAGAGCTTCGGGAGAGAGATGTTTGCTCCACGTCAATTCCATCCTTGAACTCTCCTGGACAAAACAAACTGATCATTCTCCAGGCATTTCTATCACCCTCCAAGAGCAAGACCTATCCCATTTTGGCCTTGGTAGACCATGGAGCTATGGAGATCTTCATCGATCAAGACTGGGTTGCGGCCCACTAGATTCCTTATGAAACACGAGGTACCATGCAACCGGTGGAGGACATTGATGGAAGACCTCTCAGTTCAGGACCCATAAGCCTGCAGACCAAAGAAATTCAGCTCTCAATAAATCACCATCAAGAGCTGATTAGGTTTGATATCATTAAATCGGCCCCTTACCCCATGGTATTGGGTATGCCCTGGTTACTAAAACATAACCCTTACATAAACTGGACAGCGGGATCATTGTTCCTAGGCTCGGAATTTTGTATGTCACACTGCCTGTTCCTGGAACCCGCGTCAACATCCCAAAAGGAATCGCCTAGAGACCAACAGACACCGCTCATGGTGTTTAATGTCATAGAAGTTCCTGAGGCCTATCAAGGATACGCTGATGTGTTTTCGACTGCCATTGTCCAGGCCTTACCCCCACACAGACCTGAAGTCTGCGCAATAGATACAGAACCCTCAGCAGTGATTCTCTTCGGCAGAATGTTCATCCTTTCTGTACCTGAGAAAAAGGCTCTGAGAGATTACCTGGATACTAATCTCGAAAATGGCACCATAAGGCCTTCAAAATCTCCAGCTGCTGCTTTGTTATTTTTTGTTCCCAAGAAGGACACCAAAGAGCTCAGACCCTGTCTCGATTAACGCGGCCTAAATCAGTGTACTCTCAAAGACCGGTACCCTCTACCCTTGATACCAGACATCCTGGAAGCCGTGAGAGGTGCGTTAATATTCACCAAGTTGGACCTCCGCGGTGCCTATCATCTGATTCGTATCCGAGAAGGTGATGAATGGAAAACCGCCTTCAGAACACCCTTTGGCCACTATGAATATCTAGTCATGCCATTTGGATTAGCTAATGCCCCGGCAATATTTGAACGTTTCATGGATAGGGTGATCTCGGACATGTTGTTTCTTTTCGTCATTGTCTATCTGGATGACATATTGATCTTCCCCAAGGACCCTCTAAAGCACGAAGAGCACGTGAAGGCTGTATTACAGAGACTCCGAGAACATAAACTCTTAGCCAAACCCGAAAAATGCCTGTTTCACGTCACCTCTGTTCACTACCTAGGATTTATCCTCTGTCCAGAGGGAATCAGTATGGATTCTTCAAAGGTAAAGGCCATCCTGGCCTGGCCTACTCCCTCCTCCGTGATACAGGTACAATCCTTCCTAGGGCTTGCTAACTTCTATCAAAAGTTTATCTCCACCTTTTCTGAGATAGTACAACCGATCGTAGCCCTCCTGAAGGACACTCCCTTCAACTGGTCTACATCACAAGAAATGGCTTTCCAACGTTTGAAGACAGCCTTTACACAAGCGCCAGTCTTGGCCCAAACCGACACAAGCAGGACCTTTCTAGTGGAAACGGATCTCTCTAATTACGCAATAGGAGCAGTCTTGAAACAAGAGCTAGAAGATAAGCTAGAACACCCCATTGCTTATCTTTCACGAACACTGACTCCCAGTGAAACGCACTACTCCGTCCTGGAAAAGGAACTGTTGACCATCCGTCAAGCCTTCGCTGAGTGGCGACACCTACTTCTGGGAGCGAAATATCCAGTCCAGGTCTGTACAGACCATCGAAATCTCCAGATTCTACAATCAATGGAGTGTAGGAATAGTCGTCAGGCACGCTGGGCCTATTTCTTCGCCCAGTACCAGTTCCATATCACTCATGTTCCTGGATCACAAACTGTAATCGCTGACGCCTTATCTCGACGTCCTGACTACGAACCCATTGAAGACAAGGCATATCCTAAGATGTTTTCCCACACAATCTTTGTAGCTCAAGCAGTTAACTTCCTGGATGAAATTCGAGCTCAGACTCAATCCTCTGATTTGTGGAAGGATACGTCAAAAGAATTCTATGGAATCTAAGGACTAAGGATGGGTATTTTTTCAAAGACAATGCATTGGTCATTCCACACAGAAGTTACAGCAAAGATTGATAAACCTCTGTCATGACACTCTCCACTTGGGACATCGCGGCATCACCAATACCCTCCGTCTTATACAAAGACAGTTTTGGTGGCCTAAAATGAAGTTTGATGTACGGCGATACATCCAAGCCTGTGTCGTCTGTAACCAAAATAAACATGATAACAAGATACCTGCGGGTCTTCTAATACAACCTACATTGCCAACAAGACCTTGACAGATTATCGCTACAGACTTCATCGTGGAATTACCACCTTCCAGAGGATACACTACCATCATGGTTACCATTGACTTGTTCACTCATATGGCTCATTTTACGCCCCTGCTTAAATTACCCTCCTCCTCTGAACTGGCAGGAATCTTCTTGGAACACATATTCCGTTTACATGGACTCCCTTCCAAAATCATATCCGATCGAGGACCTCAATACATCTCATAATTCTGGAAACATCTCTGTCAAATTCTAGGAATTCAATGTGTCCTCTCTTCGGGATATCACCCTCAAACCAACGGAGCCACAGAACGTGTCAATCAGACCCTGGAACAATATCTTCGATGTTTCGCCACCAAGGTTCAGGACGACTGGTCTCTCCTGATACCCGTAGCTGAATTCGCATATAACAACTCTGACCATTCAGCACTTAAGACCAGCCCCTTTTATTGTAGTCATGGCTTCCATCCCTCTATCTTGCCTTCAGTTCTCCCTCACTCTACACCGGTGCCTACTGTGGACTCCTGGATTGAAACACTCGTCAACATACACCAGGAGGCCAAGGACTACTTAGAGAAGGCCAGAACACAGACCAAGAGGTATGCAGACTCCAAGAGAAGACCAGGACCTTGCTATGCAATTGGTGATCAAGTCTGGTTGTCCTCAAAATTACTACCCCGACATCTACGGCCAAACAAATTGGCCCCCCGTTACTATGGTCCATTTCCCATCACAGAACTCATAAATCCTGTCTCATACCAGATTAAACAACCAGACTCTTGGGAAAATAATTCATCCAGTTTTTCATACATCTCTATTGAAACCCTACATTCCTTCCTCCCGGAAACCCTGCAGACCCCCTCCAGTAATGGTTGATAATCAATTGGAATATGAGGTATCTCAGATCTGTGATTCCAGGTACAGACGGGGACAGCTTCAATACCTGTTAGAATGGAAAGGATATCCTCCTAGTGAAAGGACCTGGCAGCCTATATCAAATATCAAGGCTCCACGACTACTAGGAGATTTTACCTCATACACCCGGGCAAACCTGGAGGAAGGGGTCTTCGGAGGAGGCATGCTGTCATGAACCGCAGAGCACGCCCCTTTTTGACTTCCTGGTCCCTGTCTCAACGGGGCTTGCACTCCATAGTACTCCCAACATGGCCGTCCAGCGTAAACACCTCTTTCGGCTCCATGCGCTGGACATAGCCTATTCTATTTATAGACCACGCCTTCCGCGGCTCCGCACGTCTCAATGCTATCACAAGTGGCTACCAGACGTGTGCACCTAGTTCACAGCTTTGTTTCCTTGTCCTCGTTCCCTTCCTTTTCTAGCCCTTTCCTTTTTCCTGTTTCCTGGATTCCTGTGCAAGTCGGTCTATACAAGACTCCTGGATTCCTGGATTCTACGATCCCGGAAGTGAATGCAACCTGGAGTCGGAGGAGACTTGAGCAGCCCTAGTAAAAGCCAGGTCCATCCGCAAGAAGACAGCGACCAAGGACCCCAACAAGGAACGGATCCAGGTGAGAAGGGGGGAACTCCTTGACAGTTTCAGGCGTGTCTGCATTTCTTTTTCAGGTGTGGTAAGATAACTGACTCTGAGGATTCTGGTACTTGTATTTTTGGCACTTGATTTTACTGGCAGGTGACTGGAAACAACTCCCTCCATAGCACAATTCTACCCCTTGATGGCGGGTGGGGGAAAGCCATGGTCGTGGCTCTCTGTTGTAAGGCATGATGGCCCTGCTGCTGCTGCCTTTGAGCCCGGGACTCCAGGAACAATGTTTAAAAGATGGTAAGGCAGGTGCTCTGTTACCAGTCATTAGCTTCTCCAAAAGCACATTTCCATGACTACATCTATCTACAGGGAGGTTGAGTTTCTATGCTGTTTCAGGCGTGTCTGCATTTCTTTTTCAGATTGACTCTGAGGATTCTGGTACTTGTATTTTTCGCACTTGTTTTTACTGGCAGGTGACAGGAAACAACTCCCTCCATAGCACAAATTTACCCCTTGTTGGGGGGGAGGGGGAAAGCCATGGTTGTGGATCTCCATTGTAAGGCATGATGGCCCTGCTGCTGCTGCCTTTGAGCCCGGGACTCCTGGAACAATGTTTAAAAGTTGGTAAGGCGGGCGCTCTGTTACCAGTCATTAGCTTCCCCAAAAGCACATTTCCATGACTACATCAATCTTCAGGGAGGCTGAGTTTCTTTGCTGTTTCAGGCGTGTCTGCATTTCTTTTTCAGGTGTGGCAAGTTAATTGACTCTAAGGATTCTGTTACTTGTATTTTTTGTACTTGATTTTACTGGCAGGTGACTGGAAACAACTCCCTCCATGGCAAAAATCTACCCCTTGTTGAGGGGGAGGGGGAAAGACATGGTCGTGGCTCTCCGTTGTAAGGCATGATGGCCCTGCTGCTGCTGCCTTTGAGCCCGGGACTCCTGGAACAATGTTTAAAAGTTGGTAAGGCAGGCTCTCTGTTACCAGTCATTAGCGTCTCCTCCAAACGCACGTTTCCATGACTCCATCAATCTTCAGGGGAGGCTGAGTTTCTTTGCTGTTTCAGGCGTATCTGCATTTCTTTTTCAGGTGTGGCAAGTTAATTGACTTTGAGGATTCTGGTACTTGTATTTTTTGCACTTGATTTTACTGGCAGGTGACTGGAAACAACTCCCTCCATAGCACAATTCTACCCCTTGATGGCGGGAGGGGGAAAGCCATGGTTGTGGCTCTCCGTTTTAAGGCATGATGGCCCTGCTGCTGCTGCCTTTGAGGCCAGGACTCCTGGAACAATGTTTAAAAGTTGGTAAGGCAGGCTCTCTGTTACCAGTCATTAGATTCTCCTCCAAACGCACGTTTTCTTGACTGCATCAATCTTCAGGGAGGCTGAGTTTCTTTGCTTTTTCAGGCGTGTCTGCATTTATTTTTCAGGTGTGGCAAGTTAATTGACTCCGAGGATTCTGGTACTTGTATTTTTCGCACTTGATTTTACTGGTAGGTGACTGGAAACAACTCCCTCCATAGCACAAATCTACTCCTTGATGGGGAGGGGGATAGCCATGGTTGTGGCTCTCCATTTTAAGGCATGATGGCCCTGCGGCTGTTTGTTATGTTGTTTGTAGTATAGATGTTGTTGATTTTCAGGAGAGTGTTTTTTACTGCAATTGTAAAAGGAAGAAGTTAGTAATTTTGTGTGTTTATAGCACTCATGTTATTGTACACGTTCATTTTTCAGCTTTTGTGGAAGTATTCTTGTTTGATGACTCGACACAGTGTATGCGTGCATTTCATTTGAATATGTGCAGCCTTTAGGTTAGATGAACCTGCTTCGCAAATGAGTACAATTTTAAGTTCATGAAATTCCCTTGTTTTTTTGCAGCTGTGTTGCAGATAGCAGAGAGGTTTGGAAGTGATAGGTTATTATAGTAGATGGGAAAAATTTGAATACTTTCATATTATGAGTAGGAATGTGAAAAATCGGGAGCACCCGATAGGGAGATGTCACCACAGCAATCGGGTAAGTTTATTTTTCTCGTACGATCGCATTGGAAGTAGCATTCATTTAGGCGGAATACAGTAAAAAATTGGGAAATTTTTTAATGAAAAATTGAGTTTCGCGCCTAAATCTGGAGGCT
The DNA here is from genome assembly GCF_040938575.1 of Ambystoma mexicanum. Lineage (NCBI taxonomy): Eukaryota > Metazoa > Chordata > Amphibia > Caudata > Ambystomatidae > Ambystoma > Ambystoma mexicanum. Next base: position 1,431,193,559 of record NC_090921.1, on the reverse strand, counting down.
TGGCACATATGTATAGATTATGTGGGAGATAGTAAGAAGTAGTGCTATTTTTCAATGACAAATCGGTAGTCTAACGCTTAAAGCGGGAGCGTTGGCATGTATGTATTGGCTATGCAGATTTAGTGGCATTACTTTTTTATATGGATTCATAAGAGTTGTACATGTACTCTGAATAAAATATGCATACCTGTACTTTGTAATCATGCATGTAGATATGCATGGAGCTGTAAGTAGAAATCCTCGAAATTTGCACAATACTTTTTGTAGTAGGTGCTTTGCAATGATATGAGACTTGTATTCAGAGTGATCAACAGTACATTTGAAGTGCAGAACTTTGATGACGGAGTTAGATGTAGAGATCTTGGATGTGATTGGTGGATGGTTGTATGACTGCTTAGCTGTGTCCAATGAGGGAATGGATTCGTGACTGATGTGGAAATGGTAGAAGGGCTGGCTAAGAATTACGTGCCGCATGGACACTGCGCTTGTCCGTGGGTAGGGGGTTCCACATACGGGGTGTCCCAGTAAATCCAGTATGGAAAGGGGACTGTAGGGATCAGCCAATCAGATGTTGCCATTGTTCATTTGCATAGAAAGAGAGTGTGTGTAGTGAAGATGGCAGAGGTGGAGACAGTCAGGGTGTTGGTGCTCGGAGATATTTTTGTCCATGGTTTACAGCACTATTCTGAATGTTGGCATGTGGCAAACAATTTCGATGTACGAGGAGTGGAGGTGGTGTGGAGTGCTGCGACGGATTGCAATGTAGAGGCAATTCTCCAAGTTTGCAGAGAGATGTGTCGGATGAACAGTTCCCCATGTGGTAGTTTTGCACTATGGTGCTTTCCATTCGGGCTATGTGAGTTCACCTACTTTGTTGGGAGATTTGGAACAGTTGGTTCAAGCAGTCATCAACATCTTTCCAACTGCTAAAGTAATTTTTTCTGGCTTACTCCCTCGAACAAAATGGGACAACAGTTCTGTTTTTTGTCCTGATCAAAGTATTGCTAGGTATGCAATCAATCACGGCATGCATGCTTTCATGTTAAGAGCTGGTATGTTTTTTCTGCAGCCATGAGAACATTGTTTCCAGTAATGTGGCTTATTTTGAAGCAGATGGTGTTTCTTTATCATTTTTGGGAAATGCCATGTTCTTTTGGAATGTAAGGCTTGCTTTGGAGAAGGTTATGTAATGATTGTAGGAGTAAACTAAGAAGAAAAAAACATTACAAAAAAACAGGTGTCTGTCAGGCATCCGCAAAAATAAAACAAAAAAAATGGCTCTTTTCAGAGCCCACCTTAAATGGTAAAAGGGGAACACTATTTAAATGTATAGTCGTCACGCTCAGGTCCTCAACATGTCCGCGGACATGGCGGTAGTCTGCAGGCAGCGCATACTACATACAGGGATTCTGGGGTGAAGAGGCATGCAAATGAGAATGAGCGGAGCTAGGGATTGGTCAGTAAAGTTCAGTGGGTGTGTTGTGAACGGAGAGATTTAGTGAGAACGTCTTTTCCCTGAGAGGAGAACAGACAGCTATGGCTGTGTGTGCTCGAAAAAAGATTATCTGGATTTTGGGAGACTCATGGATACATTGGTTGAAGGTGCAATCAGAACGTTGTGGTATATCTGCAGATCTTGGATTCCCTCATGTGGAAGTGCACTGGCATGGAGTGCGTGGAATGAAGTGGATGGACTTGGTAGCTCTCTCTGCTACTTTAGAGACAGAGCGTCATCCTGATATAATTATCATTCATTGTGGAGGAAACAGTTTAGGGCATGTGTCTGGAATTTCTTTGCAATTTGCAATGAAGGAAGGACTTGAGAAGGTCATGGACATGTTTCCAAATTGCCACGTAATTTTTTCACGTATTGCACAAAGACAAACGTGTCTACGTTCTTCTTTATATGGTCCACAAATGGAGAAAGCGAGGCGCAATGTCAATAAGGCTGTTTGTGCCTTTCTAAGAGATGGTGGCATGTCCTCTTTCCACAATGAAAATATTATGTTTCGTAGCACATTCATTTTTCGCAGAGTCCATCTTACATTTGCTGGCAATCAGATTTTTCTTCGCAATGTACAAAATGCATTGCAACCTTTTTTGCCATTATAGTCACCTATTTTGCATTACATGTTGAGGAATCTAAGTTTTTCAAACACACACAACACCACCAAAAGGCTCTTTTCAGAGCCACCACTTACTCCCAGAGAAAAGTGCATTGGTTTTGCTACGGTTGCACCCCAAAATTTTGCCTGTCCTAGGACTGTCCGCGGACTTTTTAAAAAAATGCACGGAGGCCTACACCGTTTACTTGATAGTTACTTTTTTAAACTAAGAAAGGCAGCTCTTAAAAGAGCCTTTTTTTAAAATGTTTGTTGCTTTATATTTTTTTGAATTTTTTACACAAGACACACTAGGAGAGGAGGGGAAAGGAGGGTAAGGAAGGGACACCAACCACGGGGATGAGAAAGGGTGGGTGTAGGGAGAAAGATGTAGGGTGGGCCTTATTTAGGTAGGTAGTAGTTCCTCTGGTGCTGCTTGACCGTACTTTCAAAAGCACTTCGAAGACTCTCCCCCCTGCAGAGTACTGCATTGCAGTACATACACAATATTGTGACCTTCGAAAGGTAAGGGTCAACAGCATCGTGAATGGCCTGTGAGGCAGCTGGAGGGATGCGCTCTCCCACTGGAGTGTCTCTTGTGGAGAGAGGATCGGACGCGGAGGATGCTGTGGAGGAACTCAATCTACTACGTTCTTTACATGATACCACTTTGCGAATGTCCGCACCATGGAACGAAGTTAGGTGTCGCTTCATGGTTGTCGTACCAAAGCTGTACGCACCAGGTCTCCCACAACTCAGCACCAAATTGCACTTTTTTCAGGTGACCAGGTTCGCACGTGCTTTTGGTAGGTTACCAAAAATGGTAAACAACTGCCACACCCACGACTCCCGGCGAGTGGTGATAGTAGGGACTTCCCCCACCTCATTCTCTTCATCCTCTTCTTCCTCGCTCTGTACATCCTCACACATATTTCTCTCTGCAGGCCTTTGGGGAGGTGGTGGCGGTGGAGGGTTTGGGGGTGGTGCTGAGGCTGATGTAACAACAGCAGCCATGGATGCCATTAGGGTTGGTGAGATAATCTCCACTAGAGCACTAAAGGCAGCAAAACTCAATCTACAATTGCCAGAAGCACAATGAAGATGAGCTCGGGGGTGTGGCCTTTTATAGGAGTGGAGGGGTGTGCCTCGCAAACATATCGATCACTCAAAAGCGTTGAAAAAATTCCAAACATTATGTGGAAAGCTAGGGCTATTGTATGGGACATGTGAAATGGTGATTTTGTATTGTAAAATAAATTGGCTTGTTTGCATACATTCTTTTGAAATGTTGCGGAAGCAGACAAAGTGCTCAAATTAGGGCACATGCTCAGCGTGGGTGCGGTCACATGATGACGTCGTGAACACATCCGCGAAGGAAATGGGTGCCCGCAGGACAGCAAATGCCAGGAACAGTTGTGCGCATGCGCGCGGGATTTCTACGGACAGTGTTCGGGTCCTGAAACTAATTAAAAGTGCGACACAAGTGAGAAGGACAGTTACGGACAGGCGTGATGTTCGCAGGACTTACGGGTGTGTTGCGCATGTGCCTAGATGTTCTCCTCACTGTACAGCCAGGTATAGTGTCCTTAGGACACCTCCATTTTGTTTGACTATGGACATGCCGGACACCGCGCCTGTTTTACGGACAGTTCCATCTTCGCTGCGGACGGTACAGACAGGTATAGTGTCTTTAGGCCACTCCTCTTTTGTTCATTTACGGACATCCCGGCCACCTGGTGTGTTCTAAGAACAGTTCCATCTTGGTTGTAAATGGTACGGGTAGGTGTATTGCCCTTAGGACATTCATATGTTATTAATTACGGACAGGCAGAACAGGCGCTCTGTCTGCGGATATTTTAACTCTTTTTAAAATAAAAAAAATTGCTGCACACAATTCCATTAAAAGTAACATAACTTTTTTTATTAAACACATATACAACAATTAAGAGAGAGAGGGGGAAACAGACACTGAAACAAATATAGGGGAATTAGGGGTTTCTACAGGCTCGTTGTGAGGGGATGAAGGGATGGAAGTTTCGTCGAAACGTTTATGTTGTTCTTCAGGGTTTGGGGATAGTTCACTGGGAAATGGAGAAGGGGGACAGTGGTATCTTATTTTTCCTTTGACGTGGTCCTCCACCAATTGCCTTAACCCGTTAAAATTCTCTTTTAGCATGTCCACTTTGCCTTCTATGCGTTTCAAGGTGTCTTGTACTGTGTCTTTTGGTGGACTTTATTCATTTTTTACCTGGTCTGTTAAGAATATATATATATATATATGTTAAGTATCCATAAAGTACTGACTATTAATTTGCTTATGCAGAGAAGTGTGTACCATTATTATCACTATCTTCCGACATTTCGCCATGCGGAAAATTCTCCTCCAGCCAGTCCAAAGTACTGCACATTTCTGTGTGAAAACAACAGAAATACATTAATTGTTCTGCTCCTCATACAAAAAGTGTACCAACATACACAAAAAATGAACTTCACTTACTAGTTCCTTGTAATTTGTATTAGTTTGGTTGTGTTCGTCTACTATCGCTCGTAGCTGTATAGTTTCTGTGAGGTAATTACGTTGGAGGCATATCTTTTTTTGGTATGGTATAATCCATTTCATTACACATGGTATTTATATGGATGGGTTATGTGTGAGACGTGTAGGTTCCAATGGTTATTTATTACTACTTATAATGTGTTTATGTGCTGCTTTTCAACCTTGTGCAGTTTTTATATGGCATGATAGAACAATTTCAAATACCCCCTGACTGTTTGGGTAGTGTTGCTCTCGTCCGCGCCCGTCCGCGGACAGACGCTCAGTCCATGGCCTGCAAATACAATTAGCGAAGGAGGTTCAGGATGCTCTATGTTACATGTACACAAAGTAAGGGAATCCTAGTAATTATCTCCCAATTTCACATGATGAATGTGTATATTCAGCAAAATAACTTTGTTAAAGGGATGCTATGATTAAGTTGCTCTACTAAAAAGCTATGAAATTCAGTAAAAAAACGTTGTTAACGGGACGTTATGGTTAAGTTGCCCTACTAAAAACCTGTGAAATTCAGTAAAAAAAACGTTGTGAACGGGACGTTATGGCTAAGTTGCCCTACTAAAAACCTATGAAATTTAGTAAAAAAAACGTTGTTAACGGGACGTTATGTTTCCAAGTAAACCTGAAAAACCCTTGAAATTTGCCAGTTATGGTAAACTAAGCAACCATAACTCACGCCACCACTGTGTACTGCTAACACTAACATCCAGGACATCAAAGATGACATCAGAAATGTCATTGATGACATCACTGATGACATCACGTGTACATTTACTTTGAATGAAAACTCTGTAGAAGGTATTCTTATAATAATGTTGACCAAAAAGTGTCAAGGATCATTGGAATAAATATCAAGTGCTAATTAGTGCATTAAGCAATGTGTTGATATACGTAACATTCTATTATGAAGTTATATGTAGTATACTAAGGTACTCATGTAGAAATATAGGCATTGTGTGCAGCATACATAAAGAAGGTGCAATATTCATAAGCTTGCCATGTTGAACAGTGCATTGTTAACTGTTTTCTTATTAGAGTTTTGGCTACTGTGAAACATGTGATAAGTAGGTAATGAAAACCACTTACTACATAATGGCATTATTATAGACACAACACAAAGCGACATCATCACATACAAATATGAGTATATACACACAAATTGAAGTAAGGAAAAACAGCGGTAGTAGCAGTAAGTGTTCATAACCTAACTGATAATCTTTATGCAGAGAAATGATTGGTCTGTTTCAAAGGTGATACTTACCCTATGCATATGTATCACATGATTTGACTGGACCTTAAGGGAATTACTGTAAGAACATACTTGAAGGATAAGTCTACAAATATAGTACCTTGTATATTTTTAATTCCTGACTGTTACTGAAGAAAACCATGTGGCCTAGATATGTTAGTAAAGGAAAAAAAGGGGGAGCCAGACATGTGATGTCATCAATGACATTTCTGATGTCATCTTTGATGTCATGGGTGTCAGTGTTAGCAGTGAAAAGTGGTGGCGCGAGTTATGGTTGCTTAGCTTACCATAACTGGTGAATTTCAAGGGTTTTTCGGTTTTACTTGGAACCATAACCTCCCATTAACGTTTTTTTTACTGAATTTCACAGGTTTTTAGTAGGGCATCTTAGCCATAACGTCCCGTTAACAAAGTTATTTTTACTGAATTTCACAGGTTTTTAGTAGGGCAACTTAACCATAATGTCCCGTTAACAATGTTTTTTTACTGGATATATATATATTTATATGTATATATATATGTACAACTGTAACTAATTGTATTTCATAAATTGTGTAGTAATTATAGTTCCTTTTTTTACAGACTGAAAAGTGCAAATTATGACATAATCATTTTGCATATATCACTGTGGCCATGGCTAGTGTCTCTACCTCCGTGCATCTACCGTATCCCACCTTCTCTACATCCACCCAACGTCCCCCCACCCTCTCTACCCAGCAACCCACCATACTCCCTCCCTCTTTATTCTCTCCCATTTTACCTAAATCTGACTACTCCCACCATCTTATTCAGCTTACATCTTTTGTGCCACCATCATATCCCCACCATGTCCTTCCTCATCCATACCCTCTACCCACACCTTTTCTACCTTTACACAGCCTTCCCCCGTGACCAGTACCCACCCACTATACTGCTACAGAATGTATTCATGTTTCTGCACTGTTCTTCCATGTTCCTCTACACAGAAGTCTTGCAAATGTGGCAATCTGCTCCATGTCGCTACTCTTAACTCTCGCTCAGCTGTCAAATACTCCTTGGACATTTGCTGTCTCCTCAAAGAGCTTGATTTGGATGTACTCGGTCTCACTGAGACTTGGTTCACGGACTGCTCTGTCACAGATTTTGACACTCTACTTCCTGTTGGCTACAAGATCCTCACTGAGCCCAGACCCAACTGTCCTGGAGGGGAAGTAGCCCTGATCTTCCCGTAGTGGATACCTTCTTCTGCCATTCCTGGGCAGGCCTACTCCTCCTTCGAATGCCTGGTCTGCAGGCTCTCTATCTCTCCTAGGCGCTCTCTCAGTGTGGGCACTATCTACAGGCCTCCAGGCCAGGTCACACTCTTCCTCTCCAAGTGGGCTGACCTCACCTCCTCCCTCCTTGCCGCTACCTCTCAACATCTCATCGGAGACCTCAACATCCACTTGGATGCTTTTAGCCCCTCCTCTGGTTTCTTTTTCAACCTCTGCAACTCTCTTTCTCTATTCTTCCCTCTGGCCTGACTCTCTCTCCAGGGCACACGTTGGATGATGTGATCTTGTCAGACCTCCCCCCTCTCTCTTGGACTGACCCCTTTCTTCTCTCCTCTCACCTGTCGCTCTCTGCCCCTCAGGCTAAGCTGAGCCAGCACTGCCACCCACCTTCTCGGTCATCTGGCCCATGAATTTTGTGTCAGTGGAGGCTTTTGCCTCTACTTTCTCTCCTCCTCCTACACCTTTGGCAGACTCACACTCTGACCTAGCCCTCTCCCACCTTCATCTCCCAATCTCTAACACTCTGGATGTCCTTACCCCTGTCATGAGGATCCGTTTGAAGCCTGCATCCAAGTGTAACTCTTGGTATGATTATGACCTCGCCACCCTTAAGCACAAGTGTAGGGTGGATGAGAGGAAGTGGAGGGCATCAGGCACATCCTCTGACAAACTGGCCTGCTGCCTACTCCAAAGGAAATACAGACTCTCTGTTCTTTATAAGAAGAGAGTATGCATTCAACCACACATCTCAGTGGCTCTAACAACTCAGCCAAACTTTTCAAAATCTGCAAGGAGCTGGCCAATCCTGCTGCAGTCCCCACCTCTCCTGTTCCCTCTTAGGCCCTCTGCAAGGCTCTGACATCTCATTTCATCACTAAACCTCAGGACATCCTGTCCACTCTCTCCTCTTCATCTACCACCTCTCCCTCTACTATTCCAGGCCCCTCTCCGGCCGATCTCCTCTTCCTTTCTCCTCCTTTTCCATGTTCACTCCTGACGAGGTTTCTAGACAAGTTCGATCTATGAAAGTCTCATCGAAGCAGGTGCTCCCCTGCTCCTCCAGAACCATGAAGGACCACATCTACACCTTTGCTCTAGCCTCGGCTGATTTCTGCAATCACTCTTTTGCCACTGGAACCGTCCTCTCACCCCTTAAGCCCTCCATTGTGCTCCCCCTCCTTAAGAAGCCCTCTGCTGATCTTTCCTCTCCGGCAAACTATCGCCTGATCTCCATCACTCGTTTCCTGGGCTAAATCCTGCAAAAGCTGGCCATCTCCCAGCTTAATCTACATACTGCATCTGTTGGTTGCCTCCATGACCACCAGTCTGGCTTCCGAGCAGCCTGAAGCGCAGAAACTGCTCTCCTGAAAACCTGCGAAGAGTGGCTCTCTAATCTAGACTCTAACCTTCCTTGTGTCATCATTCTCCTTTATCTATCCTCTGCTTTTGACACAGTCAACCACGCCATCCTGCTCAATCGTGTCTGTGACAACCTGGACATCTCTGGTCAGGCCCTAGTCTGCTTGACCTCCTTTCTCTCTGATCGACCCTCCCATTTCCAATTTGGGTCTTTCCCTTCTTCTATCTCTCTCTCTGCACGTGGTGCTTCCCACGGGTCAAAACTGAGTCATAGAAATGACCAGTGTTGTAGAGGAAATGGGAGAGAACAGGGGAGGTGAGGAGGCCATCACCTCCCCTGGTGAAGAGCCGGGAGAGGTTTAACCTCTCTCCCAGCTCTTCAACCATTACCTGGCACCTCTGGCCCATAGCATGTCTGCCTTTTGTTCTAGCTTTCAGTGTTATGCAGATGACACCCCGCTCTCCTTCAGGCTCCCCTCAGCCTCCTCTGCTCCTTCTATCATACCTGTCTGTCTGTCCGCAATTCAGGAATGGTGTGCTTCCAACGATCTCTGCCTTAATGCCAGTAAGACTGATATCCTCCTCATTGGGACACCTGCTTCTGCCTTACCTCTCTCACTCTGGCCGGCAACACTTAGCCCCCTACCTGCACTTTCCTGTGAGGCTAAGAACCTTGGTGTCATCTTCAACTCCACCCCCGCCTTCTCTCCTCCCATCTCTGACGTCTCTAAGAAGTCACACTATCAGCTGCACCTCCCCAGAAGTATTCTTCCATTTCTCACTTTCCCCAGAGGTTCACTGTCTCCAGAGTCCTGGTCCTCTCTAGGCTGGACTACTGCAACATCCTCTTTCCAAATCTGCCTACCTCTACCCTTCACCCTCTACAACTAATCCAGAACAGGACTGCAAGACTTGTCGTTGGCCTCAAGCCCAGGGATCATATCTCTCCAGCCCTGAAACCTCACCCTAGCTCCCTGTGGCTTCAAGGATCAAGTTCAAGACCCTCTTACTTGTCAACAAGTCTTTCTGGGGCCGGTGGCCGCACTACATCCAATGTTCTCTTCCCAAGCATCTTCCTTCTCGAGCCCCCCGATCATCCACCTCCAGCTCTCTGAAGGTCAGACGTTTCTCCAGGCACATAGTGGGGGGTAGATCTCTGTCCTTGGCTGGGGCCTCACGCTGGAACAGCCTCTCAGCCTCTCTCAAACTTGAGCAGGACCACCTGAGGTTCAGGAAGAAACTGAAGACCTTCCTTTTTGCATCCGCTTTATCTCTCCCTCTCTGTTGCTGATGTCCCTGTCTGCTGCGCATTCTGGTTACTTGGCCACCCACTGAACCTATGGGACCAGGCTCCTGCATGGCCAGTTGCTCTTGTACTGCCTCTGGGCCTCCAAACCACTTAGGGACTGTATCTGCAACCCTACAGTTCCCTGAATATCTGCACTTATGAGCCACCTCCCTGATAGCACTTATGAATTCCGGCACTTCTCCTCACCCCACTCCTGCACTTGCGTGATCTGAATGATTGTTTTTGTCTTCCCTTCCTTGTCTTGTCGTGCTTTGAAACACTTGTGTTCAGGCACGTAATAAATGACTTATCATATCACATCATATCAAATCATATGTAAAAATACATTTCTTTTTTAAATATAATAGCCGTGGCTACTTTACAAGTGATGTGATTGGGCGAACCGTACACATGTTTAATCATAGCAATGACTGGAGTGCGTTGCATTGGCTACGACAGAGCCAATCACTGCATGACATGCATAGTAACGGCTATCCACAGGTGCACGTGCAAACGCGGCTATATACAGGCCAATGGTACATTGTGTATTTTGGAGGATTGCATAGCCACGGCTATCTGACATTTGGGTCGAAACTGAGTCATAGAAATGACCAGTGTTGTAGAGGGAATGGGAGAGGACAGGGGAGGTGAGGAGGCCATCAGGGAACCAGGGGAGCAGGCAGAGATGTTGGGGACACTTGGTGAGGGCTGGGGAGTTCAGTAAAGCATTTATTTCCACCATTTTCCCAATCAGAAGAGGGTACGAAACAAACAACTCTTCTGAGTGTTGCTATACCTGCGGGTATACAGCCTGCAGCCAGGCGTATGTAGGGGCATTATCATATCACATTAGTTGATTGGTTGCTGTTGTACACACGGCTATGTGGATAGCCACGAGTATTAAGCCGTACATTTCTGTGTAATAGTTATATAAGTCTATGGATTTTAGACCACGCAATTTTACATGTATTTCTGAATCCATGTCCTCACCTCCACCCTTATCTCATTTGACCTTTTCAAGGTTGGCAATGTCTGTTTTTGAGTAAGTAAAACATGTACGTTTATCAGCGGCTACAAGAAAGTGCTTATAGCAGCGGGCTGGACACAAGTTGGAAACCAAATAAGGCCAACACAGTCCTTTATCTTTCTGTAGTTGATAAAAACACCAATGACAACTTTGCTTAGAAGCCTTAGAAATAGGGCAGGAAGCGCTATACAGAGCCCTTGACATCCTTATTGTTGTTCTGTTGAATGCCGACCTTGGTGGTACGTTTCTGTGCTCTCGAGGCCGTGATCACCATTTAAAGTCGGGTCCCTGACACACTGTCACTGTGAGCGCGAAGATGAAGGGATTTACAATTTGCTGAGGGAAAACGCACATTTTCATACATTTCTCTTCCTGCTGTATTAATAGCCGGCCTGACGAATTTGGCACAGCATCATGCTGACAGATTCTACTCTGACCTTCCAGAAAGCAGATAGACGGATTGCAAAAAGTTCAAAACGTGGGGGCATGACTCATTTCAGGGGCGAGGAAGTTGGCCTTTCTCTTCCACTCTCTGCAGCCTGCAACAGATGCTTGTATTTATTTATATATATATTTTTTTCCCTATTGGTGTTTTAGCAACTGGTGGCGTCATGGTCCTCCACGACAAAAAGTAAATTAGAGCCGAATAACAGAAACTGACAGCCTATACTTAATTTTCAGATACTACAAGGCCAACTATTCAAAGTAAAACACAAATATCGCTATTTCACGTTTTGGTACCGCCAGACTGGCCATCTTTCATTTTGACTTTTCCTGAGGCACTTAAGTCCATATATCTTCTATCACAGAACTGAATTGCCTTAACACCCATGCAAGTGAAATGGAGGACAATCAACGGCATACATGTTACTGAGGGCCCTCCCCTTCTGTAATGGCTTGGCAGGCAGGAGAATGATGGTTTGGGGGGTTGCCGAGAGCACTGCCCGAGGTTGGGATTCACTCCAAACCTTCCAGCCATCACCTCTTTTGTTTTGCCTATTGCCTTATAGGTCAGTCCGAGCCTGTTACCAAGCTTTCTATTTTCGTTGTCTTTCCTAAATTTCCTTTTTGAAATCATTGCAGCATAAAGTAATTAATGCGCCTGTGAATATAAGACCAAGGTTAGTACAACATCAGTTTCCTCCAGCAATTAAAGGGCCGAAGGTTTGGCCCATGTGCCGCCATTTGCACTGTATGTGTTATGTTATGGAGCAGCGTCTGTTTGCTCCATTTCTAATTATGCAAACAGCACAATTGCTGAAAAAATATGTTTTTTTTGCTTTGGGCAATGGGTTGGGCTAGATGCAGCAAGAGTGCTCTACTGGTGTGTTGATGCATGAAGATCAAAGGAAATGGCTGCTGTGCCCTGGGGAAATATGGTAGATGTTTTTGGTGCATAACCCATTGGAACGTGGCCTGACTGTATATCTATGTTGTGTATCTGGTCAATATATGGTAAGGTATGTTAGATCGTAATGACTGTGTTGGGGGGCCTGTAACATGAGTTTGTGTGGTGACCCACATCAGTGCACACATGTCAAATCTGTGCTGTGTTAAGTGGTAAGAGAGGTAACGTCAGTTTGATGTCAAAATGAACATGTTACTAGGGTGCAGTTTAGGTACCAAACATGAAAAAGGGGCATAGTATCACAGAGAACAGGCAAAGGACAAACTAATATTGGAACACAGAGCGACGTAGGGTGCACTCATGGAGCAATACTACTTTGAAGGGTGGAACAAAGTGTTGAATCGCCTGAAAACAGTGAGTTTGCTCCAAAACCAAGTCCATGGTACACATTTTAGAGTGGGTGTCACTCGGAGTATAAGGATGGAAGTCTTATATTAGCCACAGGAAAAAAACACCCCAAACTATTAAAAGACCTGCAGGACATTGCAAGCATCATAAAACATTGTGAGCATTAAGAGATAAGCTTAAGACACATATAATGTCCTCTATGTCCCAAATAAGTCACCCTGAGGAAACATAAAGGCATCCCCGACAGATGCAGACACAGTGACAGGGCTAAGGGCCCTCTTCCCTCTTGATCGATCCCAAATAAATCTGTTGTTGATGCATCGTATTGATATGAAGATTGCAGCTGAGCTTTAGGAGCAGTCACGATGGACCCTGAGAAACAACGCAGACAGAATCTGGGAGTGTGACAATATAAAATGGTGCCTTGATATATGTGTAGCATTGGATGCAGAGTGTGACAGATAGGGAAAACAAGTTGGGGTAAAGGCTGCTAGTAATTTGCCAACTATTCCCGCTCTATTGCCACAATGTCTATACCTCAGACGGTCCCTAGAGGGGGCAGGTAATTAAGCAGCTCCTTTAAGGTTTCCTGCTTGTTGCTATGCACATGTTTACTGGGATCAGAAGGCAAAGCTTAATTGACTTATTCTGTGTTTCCCTCCAGAATCCACGCTTCTCATTATAATTAGTTACATCCTTGTTCTGTACATTTTAGTTGGATAGAAAGCAAAATAAAATATTCATCGAACAAAAAGGGCTAAATGGGCAGGATTGATATGGAAGTAAGAAGGCCTTACCGAGTGTGGCAAAGAGTAGGAGGGCCAATATTAAGATATGCGGGCAGGGTGGCTGGTAAAGGATACAAATGTTATATATCCATAGAAAACATAAATGTTCAAATGAAAGTCTACACCCCACACTTCCTACCAGCAGTACCCTATTAAGGAATGCTACCTCAGATTGAAGACAAATCCAGAAGGCTGTTATTCTGAACATTTTCACTGTTGCCCAACCACATTTTGGTTTAAAAGACTCAGATTAAGTTGGTAAAATAGTGAACCAAAACTTTCATTGTAACTTTGTCAGGAGTTTTCAAACAAATACAAACACCTTCTGACACCTCTTTTATTTTTTTATTGTATTTATTTGTATAGTACCTTAAACCCGTGGCATCAAAGTGCAAACACAAAACAAATACAGAACAATACAACGAATAAGAGGTGGTCTGTGTGGGAAACCTGACATTATTCTCCCACCCACTCCCTCAGGATTTTCTTTCAGGTGGCCAGGGAAGGGCCATCACATTTGGATCCCGACGCTAAGAGTGGACAAGCAAGAGAAGGATCACCTTATTGGAGGGTCATGGGGGATTTTCGGGTCATGGGGAATTGGAGGAGGATACACAAGGTAGAGACATTGTATTTTCTCAATCCTGAAAACACCCTACCCTACTCTCCCTCAGCTTTTGTGGGGTATTTAAAATCTCATCTCATCTCCCCCACACCATTTTCAAGAAATACTGAGACGAGGAGGAGGCCACTAATATCAGTAAAGATTACCCATAGGAGTAACATGGGGGAAGTAAGGGAAACTTACTTTAGAGAAAATCACTGTCAGGCAGAGTCAGGCATTTGTAAGTAACCATTCACACCTGACTCCACTTGACTGTGTTCAGTTATAAAAAGGGTAGTCATTCACAGAGCAATTAGCAAGCTGGGGATTCAATCCGGACCGATGGGGCCCAGAAGCAGAGAGAAGCAGGAGCTGCAGGCAGGAGGAAGGTGGCGTATAGAGATGCCATCCCGGTGTGGAATAGGGGCTGCAGCGTGGCGAGGGAGCCATGCCTCCAGGGGGCTGGATAAGCGCAGCCTGCATTCTGAGGCCAGGTCCAGGAAAGTGCTCGTTCCCTTGGGGCCATTGCCACCCCAGGGGTCCCTGAGGGGAAGGTGGTGAGACTCTGACCTCAACCCTGTATCGCCTGGAGGAACCACCTCTCAATAAAACGCTGCCCGGTGAGTTTCACGGAGAGTTTGAGAGAAACCTTGGAGCGTGCGTTTAGATGAGAGCGTGCAGAAGAAAGGCACAGACAGGAAAAGCCGCACAGAATTGGAAAGAAAGGAAAGTGCAAAAGTTGAAAGTAAGAGCAAAGCAGAAAACAAAAAGGCTGAAAGGGCAGCAGAGAGCCAGAGTGAAGTCGAAAGCGAAAAGGCTGAAAGCACAGTGGAGAGCAAGAACAAAGCAAAAAGCATAAAGGGTGAAAGCACGGATAAAAATCAGAAAGCGGAAAAGGCTAAGAGCCTTGCTGAAAGCAGAAGAAAAGCAGAAAGTAAGAAAAGCACATTGGATCGGAAGGGAAGTAAAAGACTGGTTGGAGAGAAAAGCGAGAGAAAGTGGAAAGAAGCACAAATGTGTGAGTGGCCCATAATGAGAGAGGGGCACAAGAAAAGGTAAAGACAGGTGCCACACGCACGCTAAAGAGGAAAGCAGAAAAGAGGGTGCACGTGTGCATGGAAAGGAAAGTAGAAGAAAAGGGTGCAAGAACCGTCTGAAAGAAACAAAAAGGTATCAGGAAAAGTGAGAGCAAGACAATAAAGAGAGGGGGAAAAAGGGTCAGGGTGGTCGCACCTAGGAAAAGTCTAGAGCCTGGCATTTTCTAAAGCCTCTGATTCTACCCTATGAAAGGAGGGTATGTGGAAAAGATTGTTAATCCAGAAAAGTTTGTGTTGTGTGTTGAAGGGGCCTAGACCTGCGGAAGGGTACCCTATGAACTCAAGAACGAACTGAACTAAATAATGTTTTGTGTTTGAAAGCTGGAAGAGGCCTAAAGCGTAGAGGAAAGGAACCCTAAGAGGCCAATCGAGGAAAGCAACCTGTGGTGTTTTGTTTAAAGGTTGAAAGGGGCCTGAGCTTGGGGAAGGGTACCCTCAGAGGCCTAGCCAAGTTGGAGACTTGTTAGTATTTGTTATACTATTGAAAGGATCGAAGCAAGGGGAAGAGAACCTTGAGGAACTTACAAAAGGAACGTTGTTACAATTGTCCATGATGCTATAAACTTCTTTAAGCTGAAGCTTGGGGAAGGGAACTACAAGGAAGGCAAAGTTAGAATAACTACAAGTGACCTGTGGAGAAGGTCTTAAGAATAGTGCTGTTTATTGAACTCATTTGTGTGACATTGACCAAGCAGCACCTGGTAAGAAGATCACCGGAAACCAACTCTGGTTTCCATTTCTTTGTTGCACCACTATTTTTCTTATTTTGAAAACACTTCCGATCAAATTTTTGTATAGAGTGAGGGCAAGCATAGGTTTAGACACAGGCATACTTGGGATTCTTAGACAACGAAGGCCATTAGAAACATCAGTTAAGGGAATTACCCCTTTAGAGTTAGGACCAGTGAGGCATTACACCAACACAGGCACCTTAGTAAATGAAGGTTTTCAAACAAACCCTTTGGAGTTTGTGTCTCTCTTGATACCTTGCCTGTATTACAGATGGTGTCAGCTGTGGGATACAACTGAACTGAAACAAGTTTGGGGACCATGATGTATGAGAAGTTAAGTGATAGGTCTTCCAACCCAACAGTGGAAACCAAAGGATCTGTTGGGTTTGATCTTCCTAGAAGCCTGGACAGAAACCATCCCACCAAAAGAAAGATGCCTTAACCCTGCTGATCTTGTTCTTATTCCACCTCCCTGAACATCAGGTTGGCACCCAAGTCAGAATTTGCATGAAAGTTTTGCATCAATGTCCTTGCCGGGGTGATCAATCCTGATTTTAGAGGGGCTATAAAGGTACTGCTCCGCAATCATGGGGAGGAGGCCTTTTAAATCCAGACAGGAGAGCAAATAGCCCAGGGAATACTTGAAAGATTGATGTTGTCTATCTCTAGGCAAGAGACCAAGAAAGATGTTACTAAAAGAGGGACTTTAAACTTTGGGGAAGCTGATGCTCGGCTGAGTTCTACCCAAACCTTATCCATCCAGGACAAAATCTCTGACATGCTCCCAGAATTAGCCTTTGCTCAGCGGAATGATCCTCTGCTCGCTGAAGCGTTTCCACAGTTTATCACTGAGTCTGATGGTCGAAAGGGAGGAGGGACTCCTGTATATAGAGGACACCATTTCTGAAGGGATGCCAAGAATACAGGTAGAGATTCCCTGAAGTCACAAACAAATAGTGATTGTGATCACACAGTAACATCTCATAGGAGGGCATTTAGTTCAAGCCAGGACTCAGGCTCACTTGCCTAACAAGTTCTATTGGCCAGGGACACACATTGACACAGAAATATGTAATTCAAACCTGTTAGTTATAACAATGCACCAGTACTCATTTACCACCATTACCAGCCCCCTTAAATCTATTACCGATCATCAACGTGCCCTTCTCAAGGATTGGAATGGACATCATTGGGCCCCTCGAAAAATCTAAGCTATATATGTCGGTGCTACTTGACTATGCCACCTGATACTCTGAGGCATTTCCACTGCATAAGAAAAGCAACACGGAAATTGTAAAGAAAGGAACGTGTAAAGGTTGAAAGTAAGAGTGAAGTGGAAAGGCAAAAAGGCTGAAAGCACAGCAAAGAGCCAGAGCGAAGCAAAAAGCATAAAGGTTGAAAGGACAGATAAAAACAGTGAAGCAGAAAGGGGAAAAGGCTAAGAGAGTCACTGGAAGCAAAAGCAAATCCGAAAGTAAGCAAAGCCGATCGGAGCGGAAAGTGAGTAAAAGAGGAAAGAAGCATACACCTGGGGAAGGGCACCCTATGAACTGTGTTAAATCAAGTTGTGTTTGAAAGCTGGAAGAGACCTAAAGCTTGGGGGGAGGGAACACTGAGATGCCTGTCAAGCAAAGCATCCTGGTAACAGTGACTTTCTGTTTAAAGGTTGAAAGGGGCCTGAGCTTGGGGAAGGGAAACCCTGAGAGGTCTAGCCAAGTTGGAGACTTGTTCGTTTTTTTTGTACTGTTGAAAGGATTAAAGCATGGGGAAGGGACCCCAGAGAAGTGTACAAAAGGAACTGTGCTACAATTTTACATGGTATTTTGAAACTTAGTTAAAATGAATCATTTGGGAAGGGGACCCCAAGGAACTCAAAGGCGCTGAAGGCAGTTAGAACAACTGTAAGAGACCGCTGGAGAAGGTCTTATGAATAGCCCTGTGGATTTTTTATTTTTTTATTTGTTTAGCTGTTACAAACAACTTTTCAAATATTTAACAATTGTTTCAGAATCAATAAAATAATACATTTACACACAATTATTTTTCTAAAATGCATCTCACTTCTCAGCTTTTCTTAGATGTTTCATACATTTATACAGAAGAAACATTTGGGACGGTTGTCTCTAAAAAATGTACAATAGCTACCTTCACAGCCAATCTAGGACTTGTAAAGAGAGATTTCCAAAGTGTTCCCTCATCCGGCTCAGAAAAGAAGACAAGTACATTTGGAAACAGTTTCATGCGCAGAGAATACAGGCCAGGGCACGCCACAACTAAGTGTTGAAGAGTTTCATTCTGTTGTACATTTAGGCAATAACGACAAAACTTCTCATGCGGGGCAATTTGTTTTCGCCTCTGTAAAACATCACGGTTGTGCCACAAATTAAATCTGACTCTCATATATTGTCGTCGAATATGCAGAGATGGACATTTATTTAAGTATTCCGCCAGGACCTTGTATTTTTTCAAACCAAAGACTGCGCTATCAAAGTCCTTGTAGGTCTTACAAGCTGCACAGTTTTTAATCCAGTCATATTCAAAGATCTTTTTCTTTGCTAAATCTGGATTAGTAAGTAGGATTTCAATAGTTACAGCAGCCAGGGCCATTTCGGTAAACAAAAGCGTGCGCCACTTAAGAGGAAATCCCGAGGTGTTGACAAGTAGGTACTGTGCTACTATGCCCAATACATTTGACACATTAAGATTGAGCAAGCATTTCCTCAGGAAAGCTGACATTTTCCAAAGTATTTGGGAATAGAGTGATAATACCCCCAACTCAAAGCGTATCATAGGTAGAGGAGTACAGTTAGGCAATTGCAGTACCTTCCTCCAGTATTTACCCTCTAATTTGTCCCAGTACAGCTGATTTTGCGGGCTTCCTGACTCAGCACCATACAACAATATTGGTACAGCCTTCATTTGGTAAAAAGACAATGCATGTTTGAAGCTAAATTTACCATATTTTGCAACAAGAATTCTTGTCTGGGAGATCAGAGTCTGTAGTTTGTTATTTATTTCCCAATTTTCAATTTTCGGTGTAACAGAATTGGAAATAATAACACCCAGATATTTATAATGATCAACAACCAAAAGTTCCTTTCCCTGTATTGTCCAAGCATATTTCTTAGTCTTTCGTTTACCTGCATTATGGCAAACTAATACTTGAGATTTTGATGCATTTATGTCCAGATGGTTAGAGATTGTGTACTTATTTAATCTATTTAGCATAAGCTGGAGGCCATATGGTCTTAATGACAATAGTACCAGATCATCAGCATATAATAAATAGCTGACTTTACTGGTACCCATTTTCGGAGGGTCACAACAGATGGAGCTGAAAATTGCGCCCATGTCATAGATGAAAAAATTGAATAAGCTTGCAGCCAATGGGCACCCTTGCTTTAGGCCTCTCAAGGTATCAATAGAGGCAGATAGTAAGCTTTCAAGCGTTAGGCGTACCTGCATTGTGGTATTAGAATGGAATAGCATCAACATATTCATTAAGGAGTTAGGGCAGTTATATCTATTTAATTTTTTGTAGAGCAATGCCCGGTCAATAGAGTCAAACGCCGCCCGAAAATCTATGAACGCTAAGTACACTTACTGGCCTCTGACAGCATAATGCATTTTGATTAAATTCAGGCACATTATATTTGGGATAGTACCCAAACCTGAGACAAAGCCAGATTGGAAGCTGTCTCTTACTTGTGCCGACATGGTCCACGCATTGAATCTTTTCAATAGCAGTCTACCAAAGATTTTACCTGGTACATCAAGAAGGGAGATTGGCCGATAGCTACTAGGTGCCTGCCGATCCCCCTTCTTGAATATCGGGACAGTGATGGAGTGCATCCAAGTTTCAGGGATAGCCTGGGCTACTTTGACTGCAGTAAAGATGTTATACAATATTGATGCCCATAATTCCGGGTGCAGCTTTAAAGTATAATTCGATAAACCATCAGGCCCTGCTGCTTTAGAGTTAGATGAATTTTTAATGAGAGTACAAATATCCTCATAATCTAAATCAAGTTTAAATTGACCATTCAAGACACTGGGTTGAAAAGGGGCTGCACCTTCTGGAACTGAATATAAGTCAAGAAAATGCTGTGTCCAAGCTTGTTCTGACACAGCATTTGATTGTGCTGCAAGTTGTGAAGACCCTGCAGCACAATTAATGAAAGCCCACATTTTAGCAGTGTTTTTAGTTGCTAATATGGACAGCATTCCTGCACCATCTGGTTGGAACAGAATTGTGCGACGACTTTTTACCCAGTTAGTATATTTTGACTTTATTTTCGCAATCAATAGAACTCTGACAGCCGGAGGATACTTCATAGCCAATCTCAACTGGGCACGTTTTTCGGTTTTCTTTGTCCTCATAACTTGGTCAAATATATGCAGATGTATAGTTTTTGATCTGACCTTAGTTCTTGTATCATGAAAGAACTGCATAGTATTACTATATTGAATACACGGGTTGTTCATAATACTAGAGTTTTGCTCAGTTGTTTCTGAAAGATATTGGTTAAATTTATAGACAGCATCCTCAGAACATCATAGCCTATTACATCCCGGGTTCACAATTAAGACTCCTTGGGGCTGGACACTTTGTTGAATTGTGGTGATGTTTTTCTGCGACCATTTCATTGATAAAATATTATGGTCGCTTTGTTTGGTGTCAATAATTTCAAAATTCTCAATCGAGGGCAGTAGAGAGGTACTAACAAAAATGTAATCAATCACTGACTCCAGATGACCATTACACCATGTGGCCCTCGGGGCTATGTCTTCTTTGAATATGCCATTAAGCATATGTAAACCACAGGTTTTGGTCAACCCAAGCCATCTATATACCCGACCTTTAAGAGATTGGTTTTTCCCAAGGATTATATTTACATTTCACCGGCAAGAATCAAATGTGTGACTGAGTGCTCCAGAGCAACCATATCCAAAAGCATTATGACATCATCAAAGAAAACATTATCACTTATGGCAGCAGTGTCCCAGTATATGTTAAGGACAGCATAACATACATCATGAACCCTAACCTTTACCAAAAGCATATGTTTATTTGGGGCAGCCCAGAATCCCGATGACACACCCTTTCGAATTTTAGTAGCTATAAGAAGCCCAGCCAATGGTCTGCCCATTATCGCCTTTTAAGCCGAATTAATGTGGATGAAAAATCCATTCCAAACTGGAGGATCAATAAACCAGGTCTCTTGTAACAGAATAAAATCATACAATCCTAAGTGATTCAAATCATTATTAAGGAGATGAATATACCCTCTAGTGTTCCAACTTAAGATCGATATTTGCAACTGCATATGGTCCTGTACTAGTTATGCTTGTTCTTGGGTACACTTACATGAGCAAGTGGTACTTCTTGGGGGGTTGACCTTTCCCTTCTGGGAGACTGGATGATCCAACTGATTTTTCAAAACCGGGGTAGGTTTATTATTTTCGGCAATAAGTTCAAATCCCAGGTTAAAGAGATGTGTTTTTACAGACCAGATGAGATTTTGGACGACCTGAGAGTTCAGCCATAATCTCACAGTATTAAAATTCTGGTCATTCACAAATTCTACATACTCAATATCAGCCGAATTAATGTCTTCCAACTCTACAATTTCAGAAAATGTGGCCATAATGGATCTTCTGTTAAGATTGTATTGCTTGCAGGGTAATATTCTGCAAGCCAGAATCAATTAGTATGGTGCCAATCTTTTCTTCACCGATGGGTTTATCTGTTGACCTAAGTCACTGTGGGGTCGACCATGAGAAACTCTTGGTAATTCACTTTTTGTTTTTACCTGAATTTGTTTTAGGGCAGCTTCAATTAACCTCGTCATTTCTGCTGTTAAATCCATCCCATGGGTATAAGGGGTTTGAGGGAGAGAATTCTGAGACTGCCCTCCCCTCAGGTCAATAAACACTCCATCTAAGCCCGAGTTGTATAAAACAGGCTTTTTTTGAGAAGACACACTCATTTGTGTTTCTTTTAGTCTGGATTGGGGATAATCCAGAGTCTGGGCGCTAGAGTTATCAAAGGCCACTCTTCTGTCTTGTTCCCCTAAAGTGAGCAGGACATTTTGGATCCCTCCCCACTGATCTTGTCAATGGCTGGTTAGAGATATATGCATCAACTGCTGTTCTGAGTTCCAATCTGTGTGCCTGAAGGGCGTCTTCATTTCTAGACTCTGTTACACGAAGTTTAGTATTATCAAAAAGAGACAATGATGCTCGCTTATTTGCTTTTTTCAATATCGCAGCACTATGTACGTCCACTTATTTCAACAATGCATTCAAAGGGGCATAATCTGGTGGAACAGATACAGTGTCAGAATGTATTGATTTGCCATGCATCTGGTGTTTATATTTTTTCCTTATGGCTTCAGATGCTACCGTAGCACTTTTTTTCCTTTTAGGGAGTGTAAGAGCCTTAAAAAACTGCTTAGAGCTTGAATTCGTTACCACCTTAGGGGCACTTTGATTTTTTGTTAACTTCTCTTTCTGTGTGTTGTTATTTTTCCTACCATTAGCAGGAGTGAAGATGGTATACACTTTTTTTTTTATTGTCGTTATTGAGGTATTTAGACTTACCATCGGAACCTCATCAGGTTCATTCTCAGAATCACAATTCTGTATAAAGTTCTCATTCGTTATATTTTCGAGGATAATCCCCTCAATCAAGGGAATAGCAAAATCAATTTCCTCTACTAATGCCGATGTCTGGACAGATACTGTGTGTGAAACTGGAGCTTTATGTTTGAGAAAAGTTAGTTGTTGTAACTCATGCCTGATGTCCATCCCAAATCACAACTAAAAAACAATCACTAGCCAATAAACCTGCCCTCCTTAATCTAAATCGACCACACCAGGAATTCACCAGCTCCCCATTCCATTTCACACCAGTATCCCAAAATGTAGTGTTTGACACCATCGCCAAACTTAAAGCCTCCAACTGCAAAGGCGATTCTGTCCCTGCATCAGTAGTCAAATCCTGTGCCTACACCCTCACCCCTGTTATCACCAACTTCGTGAACGCTTCTTTCAATACCAATCTAGTACCAGCTAGCATCAAAGAAGCTTGGGTCACCCCTCTCCTGAAAAAACCTACCCTAGACCCCACGGTGCTCACTAATTACAGGCCAATAACAACTGTCCCATTTCTCCTCAAAATATTGGATAAACTAGCATACAACCAAGTCCAAGCTCACCTCGAACAAAACCACCTCCTTGGCACGAGGCAATCAGGCTTCCGCCCCAACCATAGCACAGAAACGGCGCTCCTTGACTTAAAAATCCAGATGGATACCATCAGAGATTCAGGAAAACTCTGCATCCTCCTCCTACTCGATCTCTCCGCAGCGTTTGATTTAGTAGACCATAATAAACTGTGTGCCACACTAGCGAAAGACTTTAACTTCTCCACCGAAGCTACTACCTGGATCAAATCCTTTCTTGCTGACCGCACTTCCAGGGTCGCCATAGGTAAAGAAGCCGCCAACCCAATCATAGTACCCATTGGTGTCCCCCAAGGGTCCTGTCTCTCACCAACATTATATAATGCATACACTAAACTCCTCTTCTCAGCGCTAGACGACATGGGTGTCATCTACACCAACTTTGCAGATGACACCCAGATCCTCATCCCTTTATCGGGAGAATACACTCAAGACACCGACACTATCAACAAAATATATGCCATAATCCAAAATTGGATGGCACTAAATAGCCTCTGCCTCAATGATGAGAAGACTGAGGTTCTCATTGTGGGCTCCCAATCCAAAATAGAATCCTTACATCCTGATTACTCATCCATCAACATTGATGGCACAAACATATCAGTACTCAAACAAGTCAAAACACTAGGTGTCTACCTAGATGCCAACCTCACCTTGACCAAGCACATTAACGCCCTCTCATCCTCTACCTCCTACACCGCAAAACTTATTGCTCTCAGTCGCCAATTCCTGACACCCACCAACTGTATCACGCTGGCAAGAGCTTTAATCTTATCCAGGCTCGACTACTGCAACGTACTCTACCTGGGTACCTCAAAAGCCAATCTAAACAAACTACAGCTTATTCAAAATAAAGCCCTTCGGGCGGCCCTTGGAATAAGGAAGTCAGATCATATCTCAAATATTAGAAGAAACCATCACTGGCTCCCCATCAAAGCCAGGGTCACATTCAAAGCCCTGTGCGTCACATACAAATGCATCCACTCATGTGTCCCCATCTACCTCAACCACGCCATCACCAAAAAAGTATCAAAGAGGTCCCTCAGATCTAACAGTCAACTACTCCTAGCTATCCCCCGCTACAAGACAACCAAGGCAGGAGGCAGTAGTTTACAATATCTCGCACCCACATATTGGAACACTCTTCCCCTCCCCATCAAAAATGAGCAAACGTTCTCAGGCTTCAAGAAATCTCTGAAAACGTGGCTATTTAACCAAGACTAAAATCCCCTTCCATGCTCCAGGAAATATCACTGTACTTAAGCCCTGCATTTAAAGTTGTCATGTATGATTATTTTGTATTCTCATGTACTGCGCCCGATTGGCAATTTCCAAGTAATGTTTTTAACCAAGCTGTCTGTAACATCGCTGTGGTACCTAAGGGTTTGGGCGAGTAACAAATGCAATAAAATAAATAAATAAATAAAATAAACGTGTTTTGCCAGTGAGACATTTGAGCTAGTGCATCCGCCTGCTTATTTAGTTTAGTGTCAAGGGTCTCAAATAGTTTCCCTAGCGTTTGAATAGCAAAGTTCATAGCCTGCAGGGTGGGTTCTAACATTCTCTCTCCCTGCCTGTCTGAGTATAGCAGAGACCGGCTAGAAATGGGGGAGATAGGTCTTCTTGGCGTAGGGTGGATGAAAGACACACTCACAGGTGAACTCGTACTATTGGGTTCAGGCGTGGCAAATAATACAGGCGAGGCTGACAGGTTATCAGGTAACATATGGCCAGACAACCCAGATCCCTCCTTGACAAGATCAATGTCCTGTACAACTGGCATGCTTTTCGCCTCTAAATTATCAGCCTGTTTTGGGATTGCGGTAGGAGGGAGTGCTTTTAACAGCGCGCTGTCAGTAACAGAGGAGGTGTGCGAGGGCATTTTTGCAACAGTAGGAACATTAGATGGATTCAATTCACATGTATCATTCATTACAGAAATAACAGGCATTGGTAACTTACATATCTCGGCTTGTTGCAAGGATACAGATTTTTTATCCATACAGGCCTTAGTGGCTGGGATACAGGCAGCAGGAATGTTAGTTTTATTTACCAATGATTTTGTAACCGTCATCAATAGCAGAGGATTGCCACTGAGATGGGCCTTTGCCGTGATGTCTTTATAAGAAGCGCGAATATCCGCATCCTTTAGAGCCTTTTCACATCCAGCCATAGATTTCTTATTAGGGGTGGATGCAAGATGAGCGCTGGCTCGCGAGGAGTTCTTTGATCTGTCATAGCTAACGCTCTCAATAAAGAGGGCGAGTTTATACCAGGCTGTAGAGGATTCCTCCTAGACGAGCGTAATTGCATTGCTCACTGCACCGCAGCACCCCTTATGCCTCTCCGCCGCAACACCGCGGCGAAGAGGCAAAGAGGTACTTCCTGTACTTCGCCTGGTGCGCGCGCGCTGCTGCGCGCGATCCCCAAATTTAACCTCTTCCTGAGGAAAGGGGGCGGAGCCACTGGTAGTAACGCAGTAGAATGGGAAAAAATGCACTATAAATGGAGAGAGAGAGATACAATAAGCACCAGAAGATACTTATAAGTCCACATATATTTCCCCAACTTAAGTCCACGGTGAATACCGTTCAGGAAAGTGATGATTGCACAGCGGCCGGACAGCGTAGGAGGCAAAGAGGTACTTCCGGTACTTCGCTGGTGCGCGCGATCCCCAAATTTAACCTCTTCCTCAGGAAAGGGGGCGGAGCCACTGGTAGTAATGCCGTAAAACGGAAAAAAATGCACGTTCAGGGAAGTAATGATTGCACAGCAGCCGGACAGCGTGGGAGGCAAAGAGGTACTTCCGGATTTAACTCATTTGTGTGACATTGACCAAGCAGCACCTGTTAAGAAGACCACTTGAAACCAACTCTGTTTTGCATTTTTTTGTTGAACCACTATTTTTCTGATTTTAAAAGACTTCCTATCACAGTTTTGTATAGAGTGAGGGCAAGCATAGGTTTAGACAAAGACAGACAGCGACGGCTATTTTTTAACATTAGTTAAGGGAATTACAACTTTAGAGTTAGGGCCAGTCAGGAATTACACCAACCCAGTAATCTTAGTAAATAAAGGTTTGTTTTCAAACAAACCCTTTTGAGTCTGTGTCTCTCTTGATAGCATGCCTGTCTCACATCTGCCATAAATTAATAAAATGAAAGGTCCGAATCACAGATCAAGAAGACTTCTACGTGACAAATTCAGTGAAGACAAAAGTCTTCTATGTTTTGTCCTAAAGAATAACTTATTTGCTGCACATCTATATGAGAGGGCTCGAAACACTTGTGTATAGGCACGTTACAAATGCCATGTCATATCATATCAAGGGTGCAATATGCTTAAAGTCCCTCTAAACAATTCCTTTCTCAGTGACGAGAAATACAACAACCAAACACAATACACTAGCAATTGCTCCACCCACTCAACACACATACACACCACTGCTACACATTCTGCCACTCTATCTCATCAGCATCATACCTCTCTCCATTCCCAAATATTAATTTCACATGCTCAAATCACACACCTACACCACTCATCACGACAAAGGTGTTTGAGAGAAATTGTTCACACTCCCCTAATGGATACATCATTCATCAGCCACACTGCAAAACGAAAAGATTAAAAGCCTTTTTATCTGCCACATATCCTCGCAGACACTTTTCACAATAGTGTCACCCACGCACATTCTCTCAAATGCCTCTCTGAATTCCTCACACTCCCATATTGCAGACAACCACTTCCATTGTATATGTTAGCCCCGTGAATATAGGAACTGTTAGGAAAGTGTTCTCCTTTGGTACATTTTCCTCCTTATTCTACGGACCCCAAACGTGTTGCTTTTGTTTTTACACAGTGTCCTGACTTTCTACAGTGAAGTGAAGCCATCTTCAGTCCACTAGCCTTTGCTCACTTGTTTTGGGGAAACTGACTAGTCTTTCAGACTGTCAGTTCTGGGAAATTATGGTTCCCTTTTTCTTTTGACTTGTTATCTATTTCCAGTAACGTTTTCATATTGCACAATGCATCTTCCAATGTAGTGCAACCAGGATACTTTTGTATCACCCTAGACTACACACAAACAATGTTTTTGTTGCTTTGAAATGTTCCTAAAGACAAGCTGGTGTCAGGAGTTAATTTTTACAATTTTGACTGTATATTTAGTTAGCTGCTCATGTTTACCGCACTTGGCTAGCTACTAACAGTGACTAGTGTCCTAACATGGCCATGCCACAAGTTTTTTCGCTTGTTCTTTGGCCATTTTGTTCTTTGGCCTTCTTTCTGCCTTGCCAGGTCAGGACATTTCTTTTATGGTCATGCACTTAGCCGGGAAAGGCTTGATGTTCGTGGGCTAGTGCAGGCCATTGTGTTGCAAGCCAGGAAGTAGGTTGGAACTGGCTGGTCCCAATCCACAAACGACTTTCAGTATGTTTGGAGTCTGTGCATATGTTTCCCCTACAGTGGTCCCTGATTGGACCTCTGCTACGGCCTGTGTGGGGTTTATCTTCAATTGGTTGGGCTGTGTTTCCATGCTCACCTGTAGTTTGGACAAGAAGAGGAGCCCCGCTTCCATATCTCCAGATCCTGTGCTTATGAAGGAAGACCCGTGGAACAATCCTGAAGAGGCCTGGTCACCACATTTTGCTGCAGTCCTGGTTGAGCCCTAGCTTGCTACTGATCTTAGAAGACCTTGTTGGTGCTTCGACCCTTTGGACTGGTATGAATAGCAAGTCGCAATGTCTTCTCTTGGCCCTGCAAGTTGCAGTGTTCGGAAGTGTCCCTGGGCTAAGCAACTCCAATTTGGGCTACTGCAGTAGAAGCATCGCCATTCCACGTTTTGACTGGGAAGTTCAAGGGTCTTCAGCTTGTCCTGCACATAGCCTTCCTGCAAACTGTTGGCATCCCAACAAAAATGGGTCATGAGATAGAAAGCTTACTTCAACTGCGACAACTGTGGCACCTGCTGTCGCTGTGCATCGGTGACCATAGCTGGAGCCGGCCTTCCCACATCTAGTCGAGTGTCTTGAAGTGTTCTGCATTGGTGCCTGCTGCATTACTCCACTGGAAAGGGTTGCACTCAGCTTCTGGACCCAACCAGAACTTTGTTTGCCCCCACAGCTTCTGGGTATCTTTGACCAAAACCAACAGCGGAAAAACCTACCTCCAGCAACCTCCATCTGACCCACCAAGTCTGGGGAATAATCGGAGTATGGTGGTGAGAACTAGCTATACTTACCGGTGGCTCTATTTGTTCCATTGAAAAGTTAGTGAAGAACTTTGATTTGTTTTAAACTATTTGGCTTTGACAATACTTGGTGAAAAAGCCCTCCAAAAGATAGGAAAGCATTTTAATCACCCGTAAACTCCTTTAACCCTATTCTGGACCCACACCCTCAGCACCCTCAGCAACATTTCCCCTCTTTTTCCCAACTCCTAAAACTATTTGTGAACTTTGTGAACTTATGGGCACAAGGCCCCATTCAATTTAGGGTTGGACTTTTTGTTTGTTTCTTTATCTGTAGCGTGCGCCAGACCCGAAGGTATCAGGGCGCAAGGACAAGAATGCTTTAGGCTTACAAGTTACAAGGTTACACAGTCACAGAGGTACAGAACAAAGGCAATACTGCAAGTAGTACATTACATAGCAGAGCAGAGTATAGCAGAACATAGAATACTATGGCTCTGTCCCTTTGAGCCACTTGATGCAGTTTACCCTAAAGTGTGGGTAGGTTTGGTCAAGCCTTAAGGTGGGCGGGAGGGAGTTCCACAATTGTGCAGCTTTGACAGGGAAGCTGTTCCCTCCAGTTGTAGTCATTTTGAATGGGCGGACAGCTAGGAAGTTCATGTAGGTTGCTCTCATGGGTCTTAATGTAGTTCTTAGTTTGAACCTCTCAGTGAGGTAGCTAGGTGCTAGGTTATTAAGGCATTTAAATGTAAGGGAAGCAGTTTTAAGTTTAATTTCGTCAGTTGTGGGTAGCCAGTTGGATTGCTTGCTGAATGTTGTGATATGTTCTCTTTTCGAGATTCCTAGCGCCGCTCTAAGGGCAATATTTTGTAGGATTTGGATTTTCTGCTTGATGTATTTATTAGCACCTACATAGAGAGCATTGCAATGATCCAGTTTGGATAACACGAGTGCTCGAGCCAGAGTGGTGCAACTGTTTGAGGACCAGTAAGGTTTACCTGATCGGATTAGCTTACCAGTGTAGGCTGTGGAAGCAGCCATAGCGTTCACTTGTTTTGCTAAGGTTAGGCTAGAGTCGAGCTAAGAACCTAGTGTTTTTACCTCCTTAGCCACTTTAATGATGTGGCCGTCTGTGACAAAGCATGAATAGCCTTAGCTAAGTTTCTTGATGTTGTGTGTAGTCCCCATTATGATGAGTTCCATGTTGTCATCCTTCAGGCATAGACCATGACGTGCCATCCATGCCTGGATGATGAGGTATATCTTATTCACCAAGGCCAAATCCAGTTTGTAATCCCCAGAAAGTGGGATGAGAATCTGGGTGTCATCTGCATAGTAAGTGTAGGTGACGCCCAGATAGTCTAAATCATCAAACAGGGACTTAGTAAAAATGTTATACATGGTGGGAGACACACACGAACCCTGGGGCACACCGCATGTGATTGGCGCAGGGTCAGCAGCTGCTGAGGAAGAGAAGACCCTCATTGTTCTCTCGCTTAAGAATGATTTAATCCATGCTATGGCTTGTGGCAAAAAGTGTGCTGCTGATTTTAGATGGTTGCAGAGCACTCTGTGATCCACCAGGTCGAGTGCTGCTGAGAGATCCAGAAGGAGGCGCAAGGCAGTTTTTCCTTGGTCTCTCAGCTCATCGACCTGGGCTTTGAGATCGATAAGTGCTGTTTCAGTACCGTGTTGCGGTCTGAAACCTGACTGCCTAGTACCTAGGAGTTGGTGCAGCTCCAGGAATTTTTGGATCTGTAGGTAGGCCACTTTATCTAGGATCTTTAGGAAAAAGGGCACCGTAGTGATCGGCCTGTAATTTCTTTGTATCGCCGGGTCCAGTGTTTGCTCCTTAAGGAGGGGGAGGACCCACGATTGCTTAAGGTTGTGGGTATAGTACCTGAGGTCAATGAGGAGTGTCTTTTATTATTTGAGCAGGGCAGTTGTCACCTCGTCAGTTTGAAGGTTTCAAAGATAGGATTATTTTTTCTACCTCCAGTATGGAAACTTTAGTAAAGTTAAATCTTTGTTCAGGTTTGGCATTGGTAGGTGAGTTATTTGATTGGCTAGTTGCCGGGGGAATATTTATTTTTTTCTTGTCAATTTTGACTTGGAGTGTGGCAATTTTATCACTAAGGGCCTTCTGAATGTTAGAACACCATGTTTTATTTTTGTCACAGTTATCAGGTGCTGAGGTGGGATTCTGTAGCTCTTTCAATACTGTAAAGAGCTCCTAAATTCCTGAATTAGCTTGTGCTATTCTCTTGTCATAACTTTGCTTTTTGGCACATTTTATTTCAAGTTTGTATTTTGTGGAGATGCTGATCAGGGTGGCTTTATTTGTCTCTGATGGTAGTAGCCTCCAGGCAGAGTCGCACTTGCGTTTTTCTATCCTTAGGGATTTTAGATGAGGGGTAAACCATGCATTTAGGTGTGCTCTAGGTTTGCTGTTTCTCATTTTTAGTGGGGCGATGGTGTCCAGGGCATTGGCCATGACAGTATAAATTTGTTGACTAGAGATAAGGGATCTAATGTGTCCGGCAGTGAGTTTAAAGTTGAAGGATTAGTGGTAATAGCCTGTCTGTTGTTATATTTTTTCTGTTTCTTGTTAGCATAGGGGGTGCTAGAGTATTATTTTGACATTGGAGGATTTTAGCGTTTACTGAGAAAGCTATAAGAGCATGGTCTGTCCATTGTGGGCAGACAGAGGTGATGGTTGTGTTGCAGTTGTGGTCCGCCACCCAATCAAGTGTGCGGCCTTTCTCATGGGTCGACTGTGTCACTCTTTGGGTGAAGCCAAGCTCTGATAGGACATTGGCGATGTTAGTGGCTTGTACGTCTTTGTGATAGTTGAAGCCTAGGTTCAAATCTCCTAATAAGAGGGCTTGTGATGAGATTTTTAGATTATCTGAGGGGATGGTGGATATGTCCTCCTCAAAGGAACCAATGGGTCCTGGTGGCCTATAGATAAGATATAAGTTGATAGTTTGTGATTTAGCTGTTAGGAGCTTGACCGTTAGGGACTCACATGATTTTGTATGCATAGGTGTTTCTCTCCGTATAGAGAGATTCGTTTTGGTGATGAGGGCTAGGCCTCCTCCGCGGGAATTAGTTCTATCTTCTCTGAAGATGGTGTAGTTGGTCAGCACTGCAAGCATCAGGGCTGGGCCAGCAGCTTGATGTAGCCAAGTCTCTGTAATGGCTAGGAAATCATAGTTGCCTGTTTGAATAATGTCAGTCATTTCTGTAGCATGAGCTATTAAGGACCTGGCATTAATAAGTGCTCCTATGATGGTAGGGCTATCTGTGGGCAGTATGGGTGTGGCAGGTCTATTCGGTTTGGCTAGCTTATTATGGTTAGTGGGGTCACTTGGTGAGGAGCGATTTAGTTTAGTTATGTCCTTTTGAAGACTTCCACTATAGGTACATCCAGTAATGTGCCTGGCTAATGGTTCATATATTTTTGGTAGTCTTGCGCGCAGTTTGGAGTTTCTTTGTATGAGGTCACAAGGAATATTGGTTATAGTCGGGTTAGGATAGGGTATCTTTCTTAGAGTTGGCATGTCTAGTCTAGTAATGCAGTTATGCTTTTTAGAGGTCATGGCTTTGGAGGGTGGGCTTGCAAGGGTCATTATAGGCCTAAGAGCAGTAGGATAGGAAACATTGTAAACTGTTATTGTATGAGTCACTCAGAAAGTGGTCAGCAGTGCTAGGGTTAATACATTGTGCAGGTCGTGCTAAACAGAACCGTATATATTGCTTTTGGTAGGAAACAAAGTTACTTACAGTACAGTTTGAAAATCTCTAATTGCAAGTATAGTACATTTGTGGTATCCGTAAGATTTGTGATTAGCAAAGTAGATATTGTGCTAGCTATACTGGGCACTCGCCATTACATGCATGCCTGTGCAATCATTGAATTTGTAGTCAACAGTAGCATTATATATATGAATCACATGTGGTCAGACATTCATTATGCAGTTTATAAAATGTATGTTTTGTTGTTGGGCAAGGGTTGACTGTATTAGTCGCTAACAAGTGCAGCTGCACTTCCGTAACAAACTTGGGATGTAAGCAGTAGGCTGAGTCTCGGTGGGTGTGCTGCATTGGGTTTAGTAGAGAAGCTTGTTATAGTCTTCACTGGGGGTTGCCTTAGGAGGATGTGATCTGCATCTTTGGTGCAGTAGCATTATAGTTAAGTTTAGTATACAAATGGCAATAGGTAATCCTTCAGAGTTTGTTCCCTAACTTTCGATCTTAAGAGGGGAGCGTTGTGCTCAACAGTACAGCTGTGCGTAAAAACGCACTATCGTGCATTTAAACAAAATGCGCGTC
The DNA here is from genome assembly GCF_040938575.1 of Ambystoma mexicanum. NCBI lineage: Eukaryota > Metazoa > Chordata > Amphibia > Caudata > Ambystomatidae > Ambystoma > Ambystoma mexicanum. The sequence goes on along the minus strand of NC_090921.1, from coordinate 1,431,160,981 downwards.
TTCTTTGTAGGGCTGTAGCAAGTAAGGTAGGTGCTGGAGGCAATGAAGAATAAGTTCCCACTATTCGAGTAGGCCGTGTCCTTGCTGGCAAAGCAGTATTCAAGTGGTGAGAATTACTTGGGAGCACAGGCTAACCCAGCCACATTTTAATACCTTTAAGGGATTCTCGTGCGTAAAAACACTTGGCTGTGCCAGGGGGCCAGCGGTAAGTTATGCAGGTGCTCATTGACCCTCGGCACAGTCCGGTCCAAACTTCACCAGTTTAGTCGAGGTCACTAGATTGACGTGATGGGACAGTTGCCTTTTCTCAGCTTCCGAAGGAGGTATGAAGAAAATTCTGGTGCATCTGGCTTCAGGGCACAGGAGGGCAGAATAGCAGGTGATCTATAGCGACCGTCACCACCAGGTAGTGATGCGGGAATCGTGGATGCAGCAGTGTTACACACGCTCCTAATTTGGGACCCAGAGAAGAAAGGCCTGCGAAATTCAGCTGGAGAATTCACGGGACCACAAGCAATGTCCCAAGTCTCGGGTCTGCACGGCGGCAGAGCTGCGGGTTACTCTGAGGTAGAGCTGAACAGTTCGCTGGATGGCCCAGGAACACTTCCGAAGGGGTTTGTTTGGTGGGTAAGCAGGAGCTGCTGAGAGTAAATATTCCCACTACTCCAGGGGGTCAAAGCGCTTTGGCAGGCCTTCTTAATCGAAGAAGAAAGCAGGGGTCTGATGGGACAGCAGAGGGTGAAGGGAGCCAAAGCATCTCTGGCAGTTTCACGAGTCTGTTTCTGGTATGGCTGCAGAGCCCCTTCTCTTATTCAAGATTAGCTTCGATCCAAAAATGAGGACTTTCAATTGAAGACTGCTCTCTTGCAGGCATCCCAGACATGGACCAATCATGGCCCACAGTGGTCTCAGTCATTCAGGCACTCCAGGCACCCTGGCACAAGCAGTGTGGCTTGGGACTAGATAGTCCCAGCGCTCTTTCTGGGCACACATACGTGATAGGCAGAAGCCATCAAAAGAGATTGGTTTTCGTGGGAGGTTGCATGCCCAAATAAGGAAAACTGGGGTTACTCAACCTGGGTGAAGACAAGGGACAAAATGGCATGGGACAGAACAAAAGACTTTGTGGCTCGGCCATTTTCAGACCTGGCCACAGTCTCGAGCCAAATGTGGTAAATGCGGTTTAACTCGGTAAAAAGAAGTAAAACAATATTAAAAGTAACTACTGCCCCCAGTTTGTCCCAGGCACACTCGTACAATCACCAAAAAATCCTCTGAGGGTGTCTAGGGCCATAAAACAAAAAGGGACCCCGGCCCACAGTACTGGAAGGTACATTGTGCACTGTTCAAAAGTAACCAAGAAATGGAAATGTAGTCAAAGACTAAGGGAAACAATGTTTCCCAGTACTGACAGTCTGAAGGATGTGTCAGTCTGCCCATAACAAATGAGCAAAAATCCCAGGGGAGTTCAGCTGAAAGCTGGGCTCCGCTGTAAAAAGTCATAGCCACACAAAAGCAAAAAGTTTGGGGAGTCCGTAAAGGAGGGAAAATTGCACATAAACAAAAGCTTTCCTAACAGCAGCTTTATGTGGAATATGAGTGTCGGATGCCCAGTGGCCAGGACTAAGTCAGGGTGACCAGTTGTTATCCCTATAGTACCCATGGGGCTATCCTCCACTACCTGAGGTAACCCCACTAGAAGTCCCCAGAACCTGGCAGGGTACTTCATCACAGGACCTGTGAGCGATGAACAGTTATGCAGACATGGGAACTACTGGCCCTGTATATCAGTTCTTATGTAAGGTAGAAGTAAACACATTAAATGATAGTGGTGTGTGCCACACTCAACTCTATATGCACCTTAAAACTTTTTCTAAGAAACTCATAACTATCAGTGTATATTCATACATAAATGAGGGTATTGGTGCTAAACACTTTTGCACTCCACACTACAATTTCTGTGAAGTAAACATATAACTAGAGTCACAAAAACATATGTGAACAGTACAGCACCCTATGTGGAAAATAATCCCAAACATATTCACATAGTTTCATTATAAAGATGGCAATATTTTTAATACAAAAAGTCATCTCCCAGATTTTTCGACAACAAAAAAGTAACTAGATATTCATGAACAGAATGTTCATTTGCAGTTTTGACAAATACTTCATTGAATTAAATACATCAACAAATGTAAATCAGATTTTCTTAAATAGAATTTCATAAAAAACAAATTTCAATGAATTAGTGTAGAATTAATAATCAATCAATATGTTCAAACATGCTTTTAAGGATATTGCAAAAAGAATTTGAATATTCTGTGAATTCTAATCCTTGACGCGTTTCGAGTGCAATTCACCCTTTTTCACGAGGGCAGGTTAGTATTTCAAAATATTTCTAGTGGAAAAATGTATGGAGGAAATCAATTCATGTATTGATAAATACCTCTTGTACATGTGCTGAATGTAGAGAGGTCAACTAACCTCAACTATTCTGAAGCACCTTCCACAATTCTGGTCCACTGCGTTATGGAAAAATTGTATGCTTTAGTAATTCCATTATAGGAGTAATCTATAAAACTAACAAAACCGCATAGTCAATACATTCTGTACTCCACTGGATCAGAAAACTCTCTGCTAACCACCAAAATAATGTAAATTCCTGCCTAGGTTTTGTTGCTAAAATCATCTCTTCTGGAGTAAACAATTTCAAACCTCCTAAACTATCAATATCAAATTAGGTGCTACACTGTAGCAGATACTAAACTCCCCAACCAGAAACATTTCTTACCTCCGTGCTGGAAGATGCCATTTCGATCACAAGTAAAGTTTAACTTAGTCACAGATTGCCAGTTAAACTACCTAAAACAATAAATTATAATCTTGGATTAAATGTCATTAATATTCAAATGTGTTTCTTGGAATATGTGAAACGTACTTAGTCTATCAGATCTTTTTATCAAACAATATAATTCTGATAATATGTCAAATTTGCAATGTAGGAAAATGATGACCTATAATATTATAAAAAGCAGCTCAAATACCAATATTGGGTCATTCCTTTCAGTGCCAGTTAGGACAGGCACCCAATCCAAAACATTTCATGTTGTGACAATAATCCTTATACATGTCCCCCTCTTCTCTGAACATGTACGCTGTGCACAATCACACATTGCACTTGGCTTACATTAGGTCGTAATGACTTAAAGTGATTAGCTCTATGTCATTATTGGTCAGAACATTAGATTTGTGCTCGAACCATCTCACGTTTACCGTCCTTGTAGTCAGACAATTGTAGAAGATCCCACAAGGACATTTAAAAGCATATATGACTGTAAATAGATATTCTTGCTGGTATAAGGGTGTTATTTTTTAATTATTATTTATTTATTTTTATATCGCTGACTGCTCGCAAGCATCGGGGCATGTATAAAGAGACCACAACAGACGGGAAATGACAAACAAGCGACGGGACAATCAATTACAGAGGTATTTGGGCAAGAGGTGAGCGGGTAAACTTATAGGGAATTATTTAAAGAGCAAGGCTTTAAGTTTTTTGCGAAAGGAGTAGAGGTTTGTTTCCAGCCTGAGACTGGTCGGCAGTTTGTTCCAGCTAGCTGCTGCACGGTTTGGAAAGGCTCTCCCTAATCCAAGTTCTTTTTTATGTTTCCATGTAGTTATCAGGCCTTTAGCTTCTGATCTTAGAGTCCTAGTGGGATTGTAGGGTGTAAGTTTAGCCGTTAAATAGGCAGGTGCTTTGCCATATAGACACTTATGGGATAAGCATAAGGACTTGAATTGTACACGATCCTCCATTTTCAGCCAGTGAAGGTCACGTCTGGCTTCACTAATATGATCTTTTCTTGATTTTTGTTTGATTACTCTTATCGCATGGTTTTGAATCAGTTGGAGCTTGTGCAAGCTTTGCTTGCTGTTGCCTGCGAGGAGTGGGTTTCCATAATCTAATCGCAACAAAATGGTGGCTCTAGCAATAATGGTGCAATTCTTTTCACTAAGTAAGGGTCTGATTGCTTTAAGAAGTCTAATGTAGTAGTTACAGTTTTTACTAACATACATAGCTTGTGCATCTGCATTAAGAGATGCTTCCAGGGTCATGCCGAGAGTTTTGACCTTACCCACTTCTTCTATACGGGATTCATTGATTTGGAATGCCTGGTAGTCAGACGAAAGTTTGATTAACTTGGTCTTATTGCTGTTAAGGCACATCCAGTTGTTGTTCATCCACTCTTCAATGTTCTTGTAGAGGGTGTTCAATGTCATACTGTCTTTTGCATAGTCCCCGCTCAATTCCATAACCAGCTGGGTGTCGTCAGCGTAGTTGGTGAAAAACACCTGGAGTTGTTCTAATAACTCACACAGGAATCGTATGTATAAGTTGAAGAGCAGAGGTGATAGGCTAGCTCCTTGTGGAACCCCACATAAGATGTTATGTTCAGAAGAAAATGTATTTCCCCAGTGAACACGAGAGATTCTAATCTCGAGGAAGGAGGTAAGCCAGCTTATTGCTTCCTTGGAGCAATTTGCAATTTTAGCGAGTGCTTGTTGTAGTAGCTGATGGTCTAACAAGTCAAATGCAGCACTTAGATCTAGAAGAACTAGTAAGCTGGTTTTGCCCTTGTCCATAATTTCCAACATTTTCGTTTGTAAATCTAGAATTGCTGTCTCTGTACTATGTACAGCTCTAAATCCAGATTGTTGTGGATGTAGGATCTCATGCTTTTCCACGTATTCCTGGGATTGAGCTGTAGCTATCTTGTCCATGACTTTAAGTGTGAAATTGCAATGTGTGATGGGCCTCAAGTTGTTAGCGTCACGTTGATCTAGATTGTTTCTTTTTACAAGTGGGGTGATGGTGACTTTTTTAATGTTTTACGGAACCGATTTGTCACGAAAAGAAGCATTTACAATTTTAGGAAAAAGTGGCGCAAAGATGTTTGGGTGTTCAAGAATTATTTTCTGAAGGAGTTGGTTTTCTGTGCAAGGCGATGGTTTCATAGATGTCAATGTTTTCATCATGACTTCAACGGAAATTTGTTGGAATTGAAACTTCTCTTTTCCCTTGATAGTCGTCAATTCGACTAACAGGTTAGGTTGGGATTTAGTCTCAAGAGCGGAAGCAATTCGCTCTCTAGCTTTAGTAATTTTATTGACAAAAGCTTTCTGAGTGTTTTCACATTCTGATTGGGAAGGAGTGAAATTGGGGTCTAGAGCCTGAGGTTTTTCAATAGATTTAAGGATGTCAAAGAGTTTACTGCCAGAATTCGAGGATGCTTCAATTTGGCTGTTGAAGTAATTCCTTTTGGCCTTGTTAATGTTGTTTTTATAGGTTTTTTCTAGTGCTTTCCAGCTGGTCTTGTTGTCGTACGTTGGATTTTTTTGCCATTGTACTTCCCTGTGTTTTTTCTCTTTTCTTAGGTTAGTTAGTTCCGGTGTAAACCATTTCTGATGGTTGGAATTAGGCCTGACTGTTTTTTCACGATTACAAGCTTTCTGGTTGATCAAACTGAGCATCTGTTGGTCATATTTGCTAATGATGGTGTCACAGGAGTCCGTTTCCGTAATGTCAGCAAGGATGCTGTTGACGCAGGATTGTAACTTTCAATATTTTTAAAGTTTCTTGAAAACACTTTCCTAGCATCGTTATCAGGTTTTTTTGCTAATTGCGGAGTAAGTAGGTTAAAGACTACTTTGTAGTGATCTGTCCAGATGCAGGGGGTAGTAACAAGATTATTTGTCTCAATGTTTTTGGAGATAACCGAGTCCAATTGGTGACCATTGGCCATAGTAGGTTCGTGGTTCAACACATTAAACTGGATCTTTTGAAGATTTTTTTCGAGTTGGATTGCATCCTTGTCTTTTGAATCACCTTGCCATCAATTCAAGTCTCCAAGGATGATCGTGGATTTGTTCTGGCCTATTAATGAGTTGGTATGTTGTATGAGTTCATCATTGAACTCAGATTCAAGTGAGGGTAGTCTATACACAAGTAGGAGATTAATACAGATATTGTCTGTGGGACAGTTTTTTCGGTGTAATGTTTCACAGCCTGAGCATAGTGATGTTGTGGGGAAAACTGGTATTGAGTCTCTTGATATTATGGCTACCCCAACCCCTTTCCCACTGTCTCTGTTGGTATAATGAATCGAATAACCTGTGGGGACTGCTATGGAGCATGTCGGACCTATAAGGTCCTGCAGCCGTGTCTCAGTAATGCACATGATATCAATGTTATCTGACAACATCAGATCGTAGACACATTGAGCATGTTGATTAAGGGATTGTGTATTCAGTAAGCATAGCTTATGTTTTTTTCAAGTTTTGAGTGGTCAGATTTTCTTTGTTTTGGTTTATGCACTATTTGCACCTTGATATTCTTGTTAATGGGGCTAGAGGGAGTCGGACTAATGTCTGTAATGGAGTTCTGATCATGACATTCTGATTGGCTATGAAGTTTGTCAAGAATCCCTAGCGTGCGTGCCTGCATGATTTCTGCTTTTTGCAGCTCTTGTAGCTTAGAGATAAGTGAATTTAATTTTGCAATTCCCATTCTTACCGAAGATTAGTGTCTTGAAACAGTAGAACCTGGTAGATGTAGGGTTTCTGGTTGAGGGCGACGGGCTCGGCGAGGACCGGTGCAGACCAGCTTGCCTCAGAAGCGCCTGACGTTTCTGTAAATAGGCAGTGAGTGCTCCTGGGAACTGTAGTTCCTGTTTGATAATGCACACACAAGATTTAAATAACGAGTGCTTGCTCGTTGCACGGAAGTATCCCCAACACAGTTAGATATAATACAATTCAAAAACACAATGCAGAATGAAAGTATTAAAGAATAAAAGTATATTATGCACTGCGAGGGCGATTAGTCAAAATGTCTAGCTAACACACGGAAGCAAAATATGTAGTTAACTTTCTAGTTTCTCCATTCTTCCCCACCCTGAACTGCAGTGAGACTGACCTCTCAGTGTTGTATTGTATCTCCTTTAGTTAGACTATGGCAGTGTTGCATAGATCTTGCATACAGAATCAAAATGTGAATTCAGCAGTGGCCAGACACTGGCAAGAGAAAAAAAATAAAATGTCACAGATTTGTTTTCAAATACTGGAGGTAGTCTCCAGGACTGACCCACATGAGAACGTACAGAGGACACTTGTTCAACGTGAATCCTTTTGGATAGATCGATTGGGAACATTGACACCCCAGGGGTTAAATGAGCAGTTGAATTTTTTAGGCTTTCTGTAGACTGTATTTGATGTCTATGTACCAATGAGATTGTGTGCTACAAATATGATGTAGATGCACAGTGCTGTACAAGGGCACAGTGCCAACTTATGCTTTGATAATCTAATCTTAGAGTGACATAGGATATGCACTGCCTATGTTTCCATATTAGCTGAATTGAGTTATGTAATTGGTGATTTCGAGAGTATACAACATGAGCCATGCAATTTAACACATTGTATAGCGTGATTGATGCTGTAATTGATTTGTACCTGGCAACACCGGTAAAAGGCTATATTACAGTACTTTATGTGAGCATGTTACGATCTGTTGCATATTAATGTAATTTGTTTGCAGTCACAAGCATATGTCACCTCACTAATTGGAAACTATGTGTCTCTATAAAACAGATAGGTGGATCATAAGTGTTCTATAACCAGTGTAAAAACAGCCTTGTGCTAGCGAGGTTCTGATTACCAAGAAATATTTACAACGTCTATATGTAATGTGCCCACGTAGCTTGTTAGTTACCATGAACACACATTAAACATTTGATGAGGCTGATCCCGTTCTCCCGTTGCCATGGGAGGGTGGGACCCAAGGCACTGTTGCGACAGCACGCATGCTGACGCAACACCACGCTGGGTCTCCATAGCAACAGTATAAACATTCTGCTGGGATGCGCACCCACGCAGGTAGCATCGGGGGCGGCGAGACACTACAAGTTGTCTTTGGTAAGTACGATGTACTTGTGTATTATGATTTACCCAAACATGCAAGACATGATGTCTAATATAGTTGTATCATATTTATTTAACCCCACAGTCTACGGAATGATTCTGATGTGATCGAACAGTTAAACTAAGGTTATATATCAAGAGAGGGGGATTTAATGTTAGTATAGATGTTGTAGTTATTGATCATAATTATGCATGGGTATATATACATTAATTGCAGCATGAAGGCTCTTAGAGTAAGGTATGATTATTTGCATACATACATGTATATACTTGTATCCTGAAACATAATGCTCTCATACAGGGACACTGATGATAGACTAATGGCAACTACTGTGTAATTTCTTTTACTTTTTTTGTTGATATTATAAAACAACATGACTGGAATTGCTTAATGTTATATCATTTGATTTGTGTATTGTATATATGTGGCTTTGATGTATATATAACCCTGAAGATGGAGTGACCCTCCGATATGTATTGGCTTAGAGCCACATTTTTCGATTTAGGAAACTGTTCTGCCATAAAACAGCCAATCTCAACATTGGCTTAACTACTTTGAATAAAGTGTCTTTTTAAGGAACTCTTCCTGCATTAGCATATATTATTTTTTCTTAAAGACAACCTAGTGGAATACGAGATAAATGAATTGAATGACAAGAATAAGAATATTGCGCAAAGAGACTATATGAAGTATTAGCTCATGTTTTTGAGCATTTTGAGAGCATTGGGCATTACTGGGTGGCTTTTCACCTAGTTCTTGTATTTGTCAGTGTTGACAATTTGGACATGGAAAGGTTCCTCTTTTCTTCTTAGTCTGATCTTTATGTTGTATCTATCAGATCTGACTAGTATTTTTCAGAGGTATTTTTGTTTTTTATTCGCAAACATTGGAGGGTTTTTCTTTTAGTCAAACCATCAAATCAATGAATACTCCAATGAATGATACGTTTAATTTTCATACTTTGTCTGGAAATTATCAAAATGTACACTCAATCTGGAGACGGTCTAACAGTCTGAGTAAAAGAATTTGACTTGAGGTTCTTGACACTTTATCTTGGGACCATATCAATATTTCATGCTTACAACCCCTTTCTCCGAATTTGTCATCAATTGCTCATTTTGTACTCGTAATTTGTCATTACTTGGAACTATTGGAGGCATATGTCCAGCCACAGCCAGGCAGAAAATAATCATAAAACTGTTGCATGGAATGAGTGGGAGGACAAAGGAGGTTATGACATACCGGCAAAGAAGCTACGTGTTAGATAATCAGAGGGTCAGCATCCATGCCTGGAGACAGGTCCCAAGGAATGAGTGAGCAGGAGGAGAGTTCAATGGAACTAGTTGACAGGATCAGGTACCAGGGCCAGGGAAGCACAGAAGCACAGAAGCAACTTCTCAGGCACCAAGAGACATTCCTGGCCTGCCTCATCCCTGTGGACAATATTGCTTTGAAACTTTGGCCTTCAATGGTAGTGCTTGTTTTACCTGAATGATGTTAACCCTCTGGTGGCCACAACTGAAAAGAGATACGAATGCATTTATTTTCCTAAACAGTATGATTTGAGCAAAATCCAGTGGCCCTTTATTACAATTAAAGTTTGCATTGTGAAACACTGTTCCTAAGTACTGGAAACCTCTGCTGCTACACAAAATGTCTGCTTGACCAGGCGGTCTGTCCTTTTCTGTGCATGTGAGGCAAAGCATCAGCATCTACCCTAAAGTGCACAGATTCTATCATTCTTCCACTACTTGTACAAAGGTTTTGCACCTGTCAGTAAACTACACAAAAGGGAGGGAAATGAGGGTGAAAGAGACCCTCTTCGCTAAAGCATTGGGGAAGCTTTTTATATTGGCAGTAGAATCTAAAACAATCTCAGTGCTTTGTGGTGGCGGGTTTGTAAAGGTCACGAGGATCATGGTTCTTGGCTGCATGCCCCTCACTGAAACTGTGATGCATCATCTTGAAAAATTGATTAGTTGATTAATTCAGTGATTGAATGTCTCTTCACGAACATTTAGGATGTACACATTGCGATAAAACTGTCTCTGGGCACTAGAAATGAAGAAAGAGACTTGTGCCCTACTGATCAACTCGAACAATCGTCCAGAGTGAATTCAGCAATGCGTAACAATGTTCAGGCATCAGTATGAGTGTGGTGGTTACACTTAAATCCATCCTTTTTTTGACTCTCCCACTTCTCCTCCCCACATATGAGTTGGGAACCAATAAGTACATCATGCCTTAATTTGAAAATAGTGCATGGGGGAACTAGCCCATGATTATGAGCTGGAAAAACAATGACAATCAGTTGTATTAGCTCATTTTGTTCCACTGGCCCAATAAATGGAAGTATGATTATTTGTTTGCTCAAACTGTGGGCACGTTGTGAAACATACTTTCCTCCAAATGAAGGAAGGTGCTAGAGCATCCCCTTCATTTTAACGAAAATAATCTGTGTTCTAGAGCATGATAATGTGCACAGATAGATGCCAATTCTAATACCCTTGTGTCACCGAATTGCTTAACTGTGCAAATCCAGTGTTGTAGGCAGGGGCACCTCCAGTCCTGGTATAGCACGTGGAGTATTCACAAATAGGCTGAAGATTACATAATTCCCCGGAAAGGGTAGCATTCCCTGAGCCTGTTTGAAACAAGCGTAGGAGATGGCACAATGCAAAACTTGTCATTAATGACCCTTCCGAATATTTATTGTCTACAGGCCAGAAGACATTTGAATCACTGATACGGCCACATGTTTTTCCATCAAAAGATGCACATTTACTTTTTATTTATTTAATAAAAACAGACATCTGGTAAAACAACAAGAACACATAGACACATTTTATATATAATTTACCACACATAATATTTCATGTATGTCCAAGTTTATTTTACTGCTATATGGTGGAAATCTTGACATGGATGAAAGAAATATTCCATGCAATAATGTGGTTTTCACATGCAGTGTTTTTGAAAGTACTCTGGCTTTCCTCATGAGATCACTGAGAGTCGAATTTCTCCAGAGGCACACTTACCTATCCGAACATCAGGAGATATCTTGAAAATTACCAATGCGCCTCGTTTTATGACACAGAGAGGGATTCTATGCATGCAGGCATTTATTATCCAGAACTCTTTCCTTTATTTTAAAATGCAGCAGTAAGAATGACACCAGAAAGACAAAACAAATGTTTCCATGCACTAAAAGTCTAATAATCCTAAATGGGATCTGTCAATCATCCTGCAGCTAAACCCATACAATGGCCAGGCAACATCATCAGATCTTCTTTTCATTGCCCCTCAAAACAGGTCACCATTCTACGAAAAAATCCCAGAAACATAAGCAGGAGATCTTGGAGACACCATCCTGTCATTGACCTTGTACCCACACTAGAAGAATTGCTGATCTGACCATCCTTCCTTCCTTTTCCCTGCGAGACACCAACATGGAGGGTTATCAATGTGCATGCACTAATCATCCCTGTTCCTGTGATAGCATCCCAACTCTCTTGTCATACAAGTGGGAGCAATAAGGATTCCATGGCATGTGGGCGTTCTACTATGTAGTTTTAAAGACCTGCCAAGACCACATGAGCAGCATGCAAATTAGTTTTACAATAGAACACATAAATAACCTGACCTTTGGACCAATTGACAGCCCTAAGAATTCCCTCAAACCTAATCCCTACAAAAAGGCCCTGGAAGCCATAGAACCCGCCCCATCACCCGACCTCCCACTCAGATTGAACCACAAAGAGTGTGAAATTAAAACCTGCCAAATACATAACTCACCAATTCACCTGGTCAGGGTAGGTAAAGAGACTGGGTGATGTTTTATCCAAGAAATGAAAGTTGATTAAAGGACCCTCTCAAGTATGCAATCAGTTCCTCATATTCTCTAATGTATAAAACCACACATCGGGCCAGTACCAAAGGATATGCCAGGGGTCCCATGAGCAGAGAACCAGTTTTAGTCTAGAGATTCGAAAATACGGTTGTATACGAATTGTTCGTTTTACAACTGCTCGAATGACAATTGACCTTTTCACAATTGACCGAATTGTAAAGGTCAATTGTACCATATATGTGGGGGGAAACCCCCCACAACCCCCCACCCAACGCCAAACCCCCCAAAACCCATATATATATATATGTGTATATATATATTACATGGCCACGGTAGTGGCCATGTAGTTATGGTTAAGTTGCTGTTTCCATAGGAAGAGCACTTTTTGGGTGGCTTATAACTTCGCTCTCCCTGGACGGATCCTCACTAAACTTTGCAAAAAAAGTATTTGGGTCACTCTGAATTTTGTTGCAAAGTTTGGTGAGGATTCGTCCAGGGGGGGCAAAGTTATAGGGGGGGTCCCAAAACTTTTTTTTTTCCCACAGACTGAATGGGAAAAAAATGTTGCTCGCGCCTACAGCCCAAACCGCTGGACGGATTTCCACCAAATTTGGACCAGGAGCAGTGGCTTGGTCCCGAAAGCGTGCTTTTGCAAATTTGGTGAAAATCCGTCCAGTAGTTTTTTTTTAAAATGACCAAAAAGTAGGTAAAAAAAAATTAGTGATATCTGTGTTCGGTTCGCGGACACACTTCCCTGTTTGCTCCGCGGACAGTGTCCTGCTTGGCCAATTGTCTTGCGTGATGTTCGCGGACATGCAACGTGTTCGCTGATTGGACGGCGTGGAGCGTGAAGCGCGTCAGATTTTTCGGTAGCGCACGCCATCTTGGATTCGCGGACGTCCGAGGACAGCGCGGTGAGACTTTGTTCAAAATGTGTATTTTGTAGAGTGTGTTGGTGTGTAGGAGTGTTTGGGGAGGGTGGGAGTGTATGAGATAGGATGAAAGTTGTGTTTTTTATGTGTTAGACGTTCTTTTTGTGTTCGATTTGTTTGCGGACATCACCAGTGTTCTGAAATGTTCTAAATAAACTGACTAGGGGGTGTTCTAAGGACTCAATATGTGTCCGTTTTGTTCGCAAGCAAAGTGAAATTGTTCTAAGAACACTCGCGGTGTCCGGGGAGTGTTCGTAGGGGGTGTCCTGAGGACGCCGTCCGTATTGTTCTCTGTCAAGTTGAATGTGTTCTAAGAACACCTGCGGTGTCCTGAAATGTTCGCAAATAAACAAAATGGGGGTGTTCTGAAGACGTTTTTGAGAACACTCCCGGTGTCCTGAAATGTTCGTAGAGGGTGTCCTGAAGACGCTGTCCGTATTCTCTGTCAAGTTGAATGTGTTCTAAGAACACCCGCGGTATCCTGAAATGTTTGCAAATAAACAAAATGGGGGTGTTCTGAAGATGCTTCTAAGAACACTTGCGGTGTCCGGGGAGTGTTCGTAGGCGGTGTCCTGAGGACGCTGTCCGTATTGTTCTCTGTCAAGTTGAATGTGTCCTAGAACACTCGCGGTGTCCTGAAATGTTCGCAAATAAACAAGATGGTGGTGTTCTGAAGACGCTTCTAAGAACACTCCTGGTGTCCTGGAATGTTCGTAGGGGGTGTCCTGAGGACGCTGTCCGTATTGTTCTCTGTCAAGTTGAATGTGTTCTAAGAACACCCGTGGTGTCCTGAAAGGTTCGCAAATAAACAAAATGGGGGTGTTCTGAATACGCTTCTAAGAACACTCGCGGTGTCCGGGGAGTGTTCGTAGAGGGTGTCCTGAGGACGCTGTCCGTATTGTTCTCTGTCAAGTTGAATGTGTCCTAAGAACACTCGCGGTTTCCTGAAATGTTCGCAAATAAACAAGATGCTGGTGTTCTGAAGACGCTTCTAAGAACACTCGCGGTGTCCGGGGAGTGTTCGTAGGGGGTGTCCTGAGGATGCTGTCCGTATTGTTCTCTGTCAAGTTGAATGTGTCCTAAGAACACTCGCGGTGTCCTGAAATGTTCGCAAATGAACAAGATGGTGGTGTTCTGAAGAAGCTTCTAAGAACACTCCCGGTGTCCTGCAATGTTCGTAGGCGGTGTCCTGAGGACGCTGTCCGTATTGTTCTCTGTCAAGTTGAATGTTTCCTAAGAACACTCGCGGTGTCCTGAAATGTTCGCAAATAAACATGATGGTGGTGTTCTGAAGACGCTTCTAAGAACACTCGTGGTGTCCTGGTAGTGTTCGTAGGTGGTGTCCTGAGGACACTGTCCGTATTGTTCTCTGTCAAGTTGAATGTGTTCTAAGAACACCCGCGGTGTCCTGAAATGTTCGCAAATAAACAAAATGGGGGTGTTCTGAAGATGTTTTTGAGAACACTCCCGGTGTCCTGGAATGTTCGTAGGGGGTGTCCTTAGGACGCTGTCCGTATTGTTCGTTGTTAAGTTGAAAGTGTTCTAAGAACTATTGCGTTGTTCTGAAATGTTCGTAGGGGGTGTCCTGAAAACAGTGTCCGTATTGTTCGCTGGCAAGTTCAAATTGTTCTAAGAACACTCACATTGTTCGCGGACATTAAAAGTTTCCCATAGATCATAGTTGAAATGTTTGACTCTATGGATGTGATATGCTGCGGTGGTTGTTGCCAGGGCATGGAGTCAACTTTGGGTGAAAAACAAATGTATAAGGAACAAAGGTATTAGATACTATGGATGTGATATCCTGCTATGGTTGTCCTTATTATTGTATACTTACTGTTTGGTCTAGTAATGGGAGTCCATGTTTTTCTTCTTCATTTCTGTGATAAAAGAAAATAGCATGTTAGTATTAGTATTTTGTAATGACTTATTACATTGTATAAGCAATATACTTTTTTTTTTTTTTTTACCCTCATATTTAGTAGAATACAAATCAGAGTACTGTGCAATTTGCTCAGTTTCTGTATTTGTTGCTAAAATCATTGGGTCTGTGGGAGAAAAAAAAATCCATGTTGGATAAAAAAAAACCTTTTTCTGTTATGCTACAGTTTATTTGTTTGTTTGTTTTCAGTGTTCACTTATTGTTTCTGGCTAATGCTTTATACTTTGCTTTGTTGTATTTTTTTTTGGAGCAGTAACAGATTCTTCATTTGTTTTGATATTATAAAATTTTGGAGCAGTTAGATACCAATTGGCGTATTCTAACTGTCTATTCTTTTAATATATTTTAGTGGTTTTGATTTATCTATTTGGATATTGTTAAATTTTGGGACAGTTAGATACCAATTGGCGTATTCTAACTGTGTATTTTTTGGCCTAATTTAGTGGTATTCATTTATCTGATTAGTTGTTGTAGAATCTTTGAGCAGTTAGATAGCTTTTGGAGTATTCTAACAGTTTATATTTTTTTAACACAAATTTACTTAAAGGTTTAAATACAGTTTATTTATCAAATTTTGGTTTTAAGAAAATCAAATAAGCGTTTGAAAGATGTGCTGGTAATCTCTGCTTTAGAGTAATGGTACTATCATTACATTCAAACCATCCACATTTCTTTTTTATATATGCAGTGTAGTGCCCTGAATTGGTTGTGGCTCCTGCGTGGTAGATTATACCTATTGTTGTGAAGGTTTTCTTACCAAGTGATATTTGACCATGTGTGAATCCAGTCAGCTTGCAGTTGTTTTTGGTACCATCTGCATTGTAACGTAGAAGCATTAGTATTACGTATTTACTATGTGTTTGTATTACTAACGTGGAGCGATTATCTGAATTGCAGGTAGAGCATAATCTACCATGGTTTGGATTTTGTACAAGTTGCTGAAATGGAATGGATTCACAATTTGGTATTGATATATATATGAAGCATTCATTGAGGATTTCTTCTTGTGTCACATTGTTGCAGAGAGTGCATGTATGTTTCCACATGTATGAAATCTGGAAGATTTCATTTATAGGTATGTTTTTGTTTTCCAGTACTTGTAGTAAGTACGTTAGAAATTCTTGTGGATCTTCCTGTGAGTTTATAGTGAATTTCACCATTCCAGCACAGTAGTCCAATTGTCGTCTTAGTCCAAAAACACTATATGTGTTGTCAGGATTGTTTGCTGCATTTCTGTGAAGTACTAACATTTGCAAACACAATGGGTCTGTACTGTGTAAGTAAATGTTGTCAACAATTGGTGGTAATTGAAATAGAATATTCATTGCTACATTTGCATAGCAACTTACACCAACTATATTTGAGAATTTAAATGGTCCAGGTAGTTCTGTATCTAACTGTTTTTTTTGGAGTTTGTCTTCCTTCTTTAAAGAAGTACCTGGTTTACTTTCTCTAATTGATTCTTTTTTGTTTGTGGTACTTGATGAAGTATTAGTTTCTTTTACTCTCTTTGGAGGATTTGCAGTGACGTCCTGTTGCATTTCTGTTTGATTTAGTTTTCTTTTACAACGTTTTAGTTTTTGTGGAACAGAATATGTGTTTAGATGGGGAGTGTATAGTGAGCGAAGTCTATTATATTCTAAAATGCAAGGAATATCAGCGTTTACTTTACTTGCATCAAAGTTGATTAGAAATAGACCGTCAAGTGTACGTAAGCGTGATAGTGCTACGTAGCTCATGCCTCCTTTAAAGACTGTGTTACCAATATCTATCATTGCTTTGTCTAGGGTAAGACCTTGTGATTTATGAATCGTGACTGCGTATGCAAGAGTTAGAGAAAATTGTTCTCTGCGTACATACATATCTTTGAAGAGAACGAATATAGCTGTTGAGCATCCTATCCGTTTTACTTCTGAAAGTTTGTCAAAGAGTATATTGACAAACTGAATTTTGTTGTCACGTGGGTATGTTTGAAAGCCAACAACTGTACCCAGTGCTCCATTAACTAGTCCTTGGTCCACGTCAAGGTTACGTTTAAGCATTACTCTGCAATTTAAGGATAATTTTAACATCTTTTCTAAGCCTGCTGTGTTTGAGATTGATTTTTCTAAATTATTTAGACTTGTTGTGGCTTGGTCACACATGGGTAGTGTCATACCATGTACATCTAGTTTGTCTGTGGCGCTAATTTCCATTATTGGTTGCATTTCTTTACTTAACATTATTTCATTGAATTTGAGACAGCTTGCAAGAGTTGGCATTAAGGCCATACAATTGACATTTTTGTGGGCTAATTGTTCCATAACATTTGTAGCACATGCATTATCGCCATAAAGTGCGCTAATGTGCCGGGTTTTCAATGTTGCTTCTGCTTCTTTAGAAAGTATACCAACTCTCAAACTTTTTAAAATGTTGGCATAAGTTAGATCTGCAGATTGGCGCATGTTTTCTGTTAATTCTCTGTATTGGAAATGTTGCCAAAGGTTGACATTTCCAATGCTGCCAGCAGTTTTACGGCAGAGTTTGTGCCCTAATGTTTTAAAAATAGGTTCACCTTTTACTGGTGTTAATTGAAGCAGATCTCCAAAAACAATAATGTGTTTTCCTGCAAAGAGCTCTTCATAGTCTGTTTTGAGTACTTCTTGTAATCTGAGGTGAATCAAAGCTAACATCAGGTTGGAGACCATGCTCACTTCATCTATTAGTAGCATTTTAATTTGTTTCAATACTCTGCGTAATTCCATTGCACATTCTGCAGAAAGTTTGTAATAGTCTAATTTGTTCTGGTGTTCTACTGGTAATAGTAGTAATCGGTGTAATGTAACACCACCTATGTAGTAGGCAGCTAAACCTGTGGGGGCAGTGACAACAGCTGACAGTTTGTTGTTTGTCAATTGTTGAAGGAACTTACTAATGATTTTGATTAGGAATGTTTTGCCAGAACCAGCTTCACCACTGACATACAATAGTATAGGTTTATAATTATGACAGGAACATTCTTTATTTGCATGTTTTACACCATGTGCAATTTGTTTTGTTACTTCTTGAAAAATGCTACTTTGCTCATTGTTTAGTTTTGATTGTAGTATAGTTAAGTCTTCCTTATCTTCATACTGACACATGGTGTTTTCTACTTCTATCATAGCTAATTCTGCCTCATTTGTTATTAGTGGTTCTCCTAGTGGTTCTTGGCTTCCTGTTACAGAAGGTTGACTACTGTCAGGAGTATCCTTATCTAGTTGGGCTTGGAGTTCTTCTTCATGTTGCTGTTCATTGTGCAACATTGTTTTGTGCTGTGTAAAGTTTACATCAGTTATAGTGCTTTCATTTGCTTTGAAAGCATCCTCATATGAGTCATAGTTATCTAGTAATTGTTCTTCTTTTCTCCATGGTTTGAAGAGTTGTAGCAGGGACATGTAATATACTTCTTTATGTTGAGGAGTCCTCAATGACAATTTGATATGATTAATTAAATTTGGTTTAGTGAGTTTAACTAAGCTGCCATCACAGTCTGTCACTCTATATTTACCTTTTTTTTCATCAGGTTTCATATTATTTTTGTATGTGTAGTTTTGGGCTATTTGGTATAGACACATGTTTTCCAAAGTATTGCTTCTGTTTGGGTAGTATGTGTCCAATAAATTGTTTTTTAAAATGTCTTGGCTGTTGGGATCATGTTTGGCTATCGTTTCTATATCTTCATATGATTTTAGAACTCTTTTTCTAGATTTAGCTGGACCAAGACTTAGCCATACTATATTTTCAGATTTACCATACAATGAAGTACCAGTTAAACGATCAGCTGCTTCATAAGATCCACATTCTCTATGGGTGAGCATTTTTATGCCCAAGCTGTATAATTTCTGAGATACTGTTTTATCTGATGACAGGTCATTTCAGAGGACTTGGAGCTCTGTCTTTTCTGCTTTAGTTAAGTATGCTGTGACATATCGTGCAACTGCAATAGAATTGTCTGCAATGTACTGCACATCTATGTTTGCATTCCATAAGTGGGCAATGATTGCATTATAATCATTGATATATTTTTCTTCTTCTTTTCTTTTTATGTAATATGTATTTTTAGGTGACTTACCTTTAACACTATGTCTAACTGAAGACATGAGGTTGTTTACTTGACCTGTATTTGTAACTGGTCTAGGGAAACCAAATCGGCATTTGGTGTAGTATTTGCCTTTGTTTTTGTATTTGCGACGACAATATTTTCCACATTTGTGTCTTTGAAATTGTAAAATTTGTGCACGAAGATCACTATTTGTGGCTTCTGATGGAATTTCACAAGTGACATATTTTTCAATAAACTGTAAAACAGTGGCATCACTGTCTTGACCACATTTAGGAGCATCTTTAATCCATAAAAGCATGTGGGTATGTGGTGCTCCTCTGGCTTGGTATTCTTTTCTCCAAAAGAAGTGTTGCACTTCTCCAAGGGGAGGAACAGTTTTATTACAAATAAAATGTAGCATAGCAATGAAGCGATGGTGAAAATATCTTGAAACATTAACAGGATCCAAAGAACAAAGTTCTCCAGGTGTTAGAATATCTATGTTTGTTTTGTTTTTATTTGATATGCGTAGGAAATCATGTAAATCTTCCCATGCATATTCTGCACAACTTAATGTAACAAACCAAGTGGGTGGGCCAAGGTTTCTGATCATACAACGTACATCTCCATGACGTCGAAACCAGTACTCTTTAGTACCACGCATATTTGCTAATAGATTTGTAATATTTGATTGTAAAACCTCATCCATTTGTTGCACTTTCTCTAATAATTGTGTAGCTGTCATATTTTAAAAGCGTGATCCTGATTTTAATATGTGTGCAACTCCGTAACATAAAGTTGCTAGTTCACTTTCAAAGAGTAGGTGGAATATGTATTCCACATTTTGTCTAAATCTGGGATCTTCAGAATACATCCGTAATGAGCGGTATTCTGAAGCTGATATTTGAATAGGTCTATCATCATACCTTCCTCCTTTGCCAGTAGGAAACATTAGAGGAAAAGCATGTGCTTCTATACTTTTTTCCCATATACTGATTGGCGATCCTTTTGTTTGACGCATTTGGTAAGTTTCCAGTACATCTTGTACGGTGTCATTACAGTGCAAAGGATGAATTGTATAATGGTCTAAAGTATTTGATATTGTAGCAGGATCTAGTAGCTCAAATTGACCAGCTTCTTGTGTTTCTTGAATTATTTCAGTTGTATCTTTCAAGTTTTCTTCAATATTAATTTCTTTGTAATATTCATTATTCTCTTTAAGATATTGGAAGGCTTGTCTAACTTTATATAAATCTACCAGCTGCTGCCATATTTTTTTGTCTTTTGTAGGTACTCCATTTACTAATATAATTAAATATTGCTGCATTGGACGTTGCACTCCTAGAGAATGCACATTTTCTTTTAGATTTAATGGTAAATAAACTACTTTTCCACGAATGCCTTTTACCAATTCAGAGGGAGGTAATTTTGCTGTTTTTGGTTGAAGGCGTATTATTGCTTGAAATGGGTGTACTGTTTGAATTATGATGCTCTCATATAAATTAAGTTGTTGTAGAGGTTTTGGTACTGGGTATAATTCCAAATTATTTGTGATAGAACTTGAAGGAGTTTGGTTGTTGTCAAGTTTTGTAGTGCAATAACTGCAAAGTATTAAGGGCTCACTTATTTCATATTTGTTTTCTGCTACAAGGCATAGAGCTAATTCAAACCATTTAGAATCTTCATTGTCTTCTATTTTGTATGATAGGTCCAAAGTTTTTGTGTTACTTTTGTAAAAAATTCTACAGCAACATACACATACATGGTTTGGTACTTCAGCTGATGTACTTTTAAATTTTAGTATTTCTTTTTTGTATGTGTTTAGCAAAAGGTTGCCATTTGTAGAATTGTTGCTTAATTGGTTTAAAGCTATTTCATTCTGTAAATGGCTTTCACTTCCAAAATATTTTTTCTGGATATAGTGAATTTCTTCAAGTAGGTCTTTTGCTGTACCATGTAGAAGGATGTTATTTAACTTTGCTAGTGCTAAAGCAGGACTTTTAGCGTAGTACAGTTTATAGACTAGATTTCTTATAGTTGAATGATGTGTTGATATCCTTTTGATATCATGGAAAGTGGTTTTACAAGTAGGACCTGTAATGCAGGCCAATGAATGTCCTTGTAGTCCTGTGTACTTGCGCACTGGACAGGTATCTATATTTTGCAGTAATTTAATTTTGATTTTGTCTTTGCTTTTT
The DNA here is from genome assembly GCF_040938575.1 of Ambystoma mexicanum. Lineage (NCBI taxonomy): Eukaryota > Metazoa > Chordata > Amphibia > Caudata > Ambystomatidae > Ambystoma > Ambystoma mexicanum. Next base: position 1,431,140,015 of record NC_090921.1, on the reverse strand, counting down.
ACATATTTATTGAGGAATTGGCGTAAAGATTTGAAACATTGTTTGGGAATGTTACACATTGACGTGCATGGCCATTTGTACACTAGACGTTCTGATTCAGTTGAATGGAGGGGTAATTCTAAGTTTTCAGGGTATATTTTTGTAAGAAGTACTTCTTGTTCCATTATGGTATTATTCACTTTTTCATAACCTCGACCACTGCTATGTATGGCAATTGTATTAGTTTGCTTTTGTTTGTACGCTTCTTCATTAAAATATGGTTCTGTGCTTGTAGTGTGATTCCATTCACCCCCGCTGATACTTAAGAAGTTCTTTCTGTTGATATTTCGCTTATTGAGAAGTCTTTTTTGTAATTTAGTTATTAGTTTTGTTAGTGGTTTCATTTTGTTTAACAGTAAAATAAATACATTTCTTTTGAGAAGAATTGCACTGTCCATCAATGCTTCTAAGATTAATTTCCTACGATAGGTTTTAAGCTTTGAACCTGATTTCTCTCCTGTTTTTATAAGATTTTGAAGGACTTTGTGACGGTATATTTTGGCTAAAATACTTTTCTTGGTATGCTTACTTTGCACTATATTAAAATTTGAAGAAGTAGTTTTATCTGTACTGATAGCTGATTTTCTGTTAATTTGGTTTGTTTTACATTTTGATAGAGGAAGCAAAGTTGTACTTGAAACTTCTTGTGTTTCACTAAATGATTTTATTAGCTGTTTTGTTTCATCTTTTTTTTACAAATTCTGCTAGAGATGAATGCTTATGTTGGACACCTTTATTTTCATTTGCTCTACTTTTGCGTTGCTTTCTACGGACTTGACTTTTGGTAGGCATTCTTTAGGGTCTGTTGAAAAAAATAAAGAAGATATGGGTTGGGGTGTTCTGGAATGTATGTGTGCTGTGTGCATGAGTGTTTGAGTAAGATGATAAAGATGTATGTAATGGTGTGTGATTGTGCATTGGGAACTAAAACTAGTAGGGATAGGTATTCTTGAATTTATGTGTTACTAAACTGGGGTTCAGATGACAAAAAAAAGTAAGCTAGTGGTGTGGAAAAGTACAAATAGTAAATCTAATGTATACAATTAAAACAGTTGTTTGTTCCATAATATGAAAATTGTAGTGGTTCAGTTGGGTAATTTGTGTGTCCAAAAATAGAAATTTGTGGGCCATTCTGGCTGTAAATCGCTGTTTAAGACATGGACATTTTTGGACAAAATGGTACAAAATCTCTATTTTTAGAAACCGAAATAGCTCGTATTAATGTTATAGTATATTTGATTAATAATACAAATATTATTGTGATATTTTACTTACTTTTTTTAAATTAACAGGTAACTTCTTAGTTTTTCTTTCTTCTTCGAATTCGGCTGCTTCTTTTCAGGAAAATGGTCTTCACTGCAATTGTAAAAGCTTCAAATCAGTAACTTTGTTTGTATATAGCACTGTTTTTAATTTAGATATTGATTTTTTTAATTGAAATCCTCAGTGCCTTCTGTAAAACCATTAAACTAATTTATTTACATAAGATACATTGCATCAGTTCAGTACATATGATTCTTAATGAACAAATTGTATTGAATGACTAACTGTAGCAAAAAAAAAATATCTTTACTATGTCTTGTGAAATTTATAATATATTAGTGAATACCACTATTTCTGTAAGTAAACTGTTCTAGGTAATAGTGCCTCAATGTCATGTCTAATTTAAAGTAATTAAGTAAATAAATAAATAAAAACCAAAAATATGAAATTGTATAAGTATTTTTATAAAGGTTTAAACCTAGATTGTGTTTGCATGCAATTTTGTTTGAATATATGTAGTCTATATATTTCATTTAAAAAATGTTAGTTTAACATGATTTGAGTGTGTGTGTATAAAGAAAGTAAAAAGTATAAAGGTTTATAAGTGATAGCTGATTTTAGGAAATTGAAAAAAGTACAGTAAATTCATTTTACAGATTTTACAAGGTCTGTTTGAAAATGTGTTCATCTACTATACAGAAAATATGCATACCTGAAGTTTGTGTTCATGCATATGGATATGCATGGAGCTGCAAGTAGAAATCTTGAAAACTTGTACAGTATTTCTGGTAGATGCTGCTTGCCAATGATATGACACTTGTACTCAGAGAGATTCAGAGTACATTTGCAGTGCTGATCTATTATGATGCAGTTAGATGTAGAGGTCTTGAATGTGATTGGTGCATGGTCATGTGATTTTTGAGGTACATCCAATGAGGGAATGGCAGAGAGAGTGTAGTGGAAATGGTAGAAGGGCTGTTCATGTTACGATATGTCCGTGGACATGGCGGTAGTTCGCGGACATTCAGAGTTACATCCGGGGATTTTTGGGTTCAGAAGTCATGCAAATGAGAATAAGCACTGAAAGGGATTGGTTAGGAAAGTTTGGTGGGTGTGTTGTGCCAGGAGAGATTTTCTCAGATACTCTTTTTGCTGAGAGAACAAAAGATAGCTATGGCTGTGTGTTTCAGAAAACAGATTGTTTGGATTTTAGGAGATTCGTGGATACATTGGTTGAAGGTGCATGCAGAAAGCTGTGGAGTAGCTGTAGATCTTGGATTCCCACATGTGGAAGTACACTGGCATGGAGTACGTGGAATGAAGTGGTTGGACTTGCTACCTCTCTGTGCTACTTTGGAGACAGAGCAACATCCAGACATAATTGTAATTCATTGTGGAGGGAACAGTTTAGGACATGTGACTGGATTATTTTTGCAATTTGCTATGAAAGAAGGACTTAGGAAGGTTATGGACATGTTTCCTAATTCTCAAGTGATATTTTCACGGATTGCGCAGAGACAAATGTGGCTTCGTTCTTCTTCATTTGGTCCACAAATGGAAAAAGCAAGGCGCAATGTTAATAAGGCTGTTTGTGGGTTTCTAAGAGATTTTGGCATGTCTTCTTTTCACAATGAAAATATTATGTTTTGTAGTACATACATTTTTCGCAGAGATGGAGTCCATCTTACTTATGCTGGCAATCAGATTTTTCTGAGAAATGTACAAAATGCATTGCAACCTTTTTTGGAATTACAACAACGATTTTGAAGTAGATGTTAAGCATTTACAATTTTTGACTTACAAACACCACCCAAAGACTCTTTTCAGAGCCACCACTTCTTTCCAGAGAAAATTACAATGTTTGTGATGGAGTAGCAACCCAATTTTTTTAATGTTCGCGAACTGTCCGCGGACTTCTAAAAAATACAAAGAGCCCTGCTTCATTTATTTTCACTTCTATTTTTTAACTGGGAAAGGCGGCTCTGAAAAGAGCCTTATTTTTTTTTTATTTTTGTAATTTTGTATTTTTTTTTGTTTTTTCAGACACGACACACTAGGAGAGGAGGGTAAAGGAGGGTAAAGGGGGGGACACCAACCACAGGGATAAGAAAGGGCGAGATGAGAGAGGAAGATGTAGGAAGATGTAGAGTGGGTTTTATTTGGGTAGTGAGCAGGTCTTCTTGTGCTCTGAGACGATAGTCTCAAAAGCACTCCGAAGTCGCTCCCCCCTGCAGAGTACTGTGTCACAGTACATACATACAACTGTGACCCTCGAAAAGTAAGGGTCATCAGCATTCTGTATGGCCTGTAACGCAGCTTGAGAAAGACGCTGTCCCACAGAGGTGGTCCTTGTGGTGACAGGATCAGAAACAGAGGATGAAGTAGAGGAAATCAACCTGCTACGTTCTTCACAAGATACAACCCTGTGAATAGCCCCAGAGTGAAATGACCTCAGGTGTCGCTTCATAGTAGTAGTCCCAAAGCTGTACTTACTGTGCTTCCCGCGACTGAGTATCATTTTGCACTCATTGCAGGTAACACGGTTCGCACGAGCCTTAGGACCATTCCCATGAATGGTAAATAACCGCCACACCCAAGACTCACGCCTAGTGCGGGTAGTAGGGATTTCCTCTACCTCATTCTCATCATCCTCTTCTTCCTCCTCCGCATCCTCACTCCTGTTCCCCTCTTCAGGCCCTTGGGGAGGTGGTGGTGGTGGAGGGGGTGGGGGTGGTGCTGAAGCAGGTGCAGCACCAAGTGGCCAGAAACACAATGGGAATAAGCTCTTGGGCGTGGTCTTTTATAGGGGTGCTTGTGCGCGGTCCGCGGACATGCGCACTGTCCGTGGACAGATCGAACACAAAAAAAGGAACGGAAAGTTTCAAAAGGTATATAGAAACAAGATTGCTATGTGGGACTTGTGCCATGGTGAGATTTTATTGAAAAATATTATGGATTAACTGAAAATGTACTTTTAAATTGTTCGGGGTCACGAACAGTGTCCACATTTCAGGACACACGATGAGCGTGGGCGCGGTCATATGATCCGTTTGCGAACTAGTCCGCGAAGGAAGCGCCTGTCCGCAGGACACCAAGTGCACGGAGATTGGTTAGCGCATGCGCATTGATGTCCTACGGACACTGTTTGGGTTCTGAAGTTCTTTAGGACACTTTAATTTTTGTTTCTTTACGAACAATTCAGGACACCGCGTGTGTTCTTAGTACAGTTTCATGTTGCTAGCGAACACTACGAACAGTTGAACTGTTGTTCAGGACACATCATTTTCGTTTATTTACGAACATTTCAGGATACCAATTGTGTTCTTAGGACAGTTTTAAGTTGATATTGAACATTACGGACAGATATAGTGTTATGTCATCTTTGATGTCCTGGGTGTTAGTCTTAGCAGTGCACGATGGTGGCGCGAGTTATGGTTGCTTAGCTTACCATAACTGGCGAATTTCAAGGATTTTTCGGTTTTACTTGGAACCATAACGTCCCTTTAACAAAGTTTTTTTCACTGAATATATATATATATATATATATATATATATATATATATATATATATATATATATATATATATATATATATATATATATATATTCAGTCAATTGTGAAAAGGTCAATTGTGACCCTTTAAATTCGGTCAATTGTTCATTCGAACAATTGTAAACGAACAATTTGGGTAATACCGAAAATACACATCTTCCTGTGTGAGAATCCTACCAGATAGATTGTAGGCATGTACATCCCTGACGAGATGGGGCAAAGGAGCATAACCAATGCCCCTCCCTCCCTAAACAGAGACACAATCCAATGTACACCACATAGTTCAATGTATATTGTCCAATGCAGTGTTTAAACCCTATTCCGTTTGAGAAGTTTGCACAACAAAGGGTGAACGCCTACTTACACATTCTCTCTCAAAGCATGGAATGATTTAGCTGTGCATTAATGGTACATTGTGCTAGGTAGAAGACAATGAAACCAAAAGGTGTACTACTTGTACAACATGCATTTACAATGGATCCAAATTCCTATGAGGGCACCAGCGTAGCTAAACTCCCCAAGTACCCAAGTATGATTGCATAGTAATGGGGGATCTGGCGTGAAGGATGAGCCCTCAAACTGTTTCCAAAACACCCTCCGGTGCCATCTCTGCCTTAAAAGCCACCACACTATCAGCCTCAGGATCCCTCCAAGATTAGTGGACGAGAAGAGCCCCTGTCATTGATAAGGGTATTTCTTAAAATAGGAAGCATAACTGGGAAGCCTTGGGACTGCTCCAGTAAAATCGGGAAACAATGTTAGAGCCAGCAAGGACATGACAGTACAATGTCGCCCTCATTCTGTGCAAAAGCAAAAGGGTCATAATGTGTCCCTAAGCTCCAAACCTGAAACAATGCATCTGCGGGAGCAGATGCAAGTCTGATCTCCAACTGAAGTATTGTGCAAGCTGATAATTCAGTTGGGATGAAAGAATATCTATCTTAAATAGGCCCCACCTTCTTTGGAGTAGTTGAACAAAGAAAAATCCAGCTTCAAACTACTGGCGCCTTCTAGCTACCCGCAGCACCAAACTGCCACCTGATTTGCAGAACCTGTAAGGAATTCTACCCAAACCTTTATCTGAGAGCAGAGGCAGAAATCCAAGAAGGTTGCTGTCATGTCTGACAACATCTTTGACTTGGTTCAATTCAAATTGTTGGCATACCTTGCCATTGAAAGAGTATCCAACAGAAGACTGATTACACACTTCATGAAACACCTTGCAGTAAATTATCCTGCCAGCATCTCTAAATAGTTTATGTGCAAGCTAACCTCTTGAGACCATGTACCTCCAGCACAGGATGCAGCACACCTTGCTCCCCACTCTCACATAGTTGCATCTTAGTCTCCTCATAGATCGATGGAAGAAGAGCACAGAGTGGGACTGTTCCAAGCTGCCAAATATGACAACAACCGGGCTATTTCATATTTTTCTTCTTCTGAAATCTAAACCCAGCATAACCCAAACCTTTATGCAATGTCTGAACTTTTGAAGAGCAATGAAATGTAGGGGTGCTGAAAAGACTGCCAGAATGTACACTAGCAAAGGGCCAATAATCCTGACAACATGCATTATGTGAGAACCAGCCTCCTACATGCCTGCTTTAACTTCCTGATAATTAACTTGTCTCTTTTCGAAGGAAGGCTTAGAATCGAGTCTCAACGGTTCACCAGGAAGCCCAACAACTGCATCACCTGGGATGAAATCACCACTAATTTCTCTGATTTGTCCACAAATCCCAGACTGTGCACAAGGTGTGTCACAGGCAGCATCTGCTAATGGGCCTCCTTATCTGATCTGGCAATAGTTAGCAAATCATCTGAATAAATCTGTAAACAAACACCTCTTTTTTAAGAAGATAGGCTGTTACTGTCTTCAGTATTTTTTTCAGTAATTGTGGGCTGAAACTATGGTGAAAGAAAAAACCATTACATGATATTGCCTTCCCATACAAGAAAACTTAAGTAACTTTCTGTGCTCCTGACAAATTGGATCAGTAAGATAGGCATCCCTCAGATTTAAGTGGATCAGAAAATCCTTTGGTCTCAAAATATCTGTTGGCTGGGCAATGGTCTCCAACTTGAAGTGAAGCCATTCAGATCCCATACATTTATTGGCAGGGGACAACACATATCCTTCTTGCAGAACAGGAGAATATTGCTGACGATCCCTCCAGGCAGCAACCTGCACTCTCTGTTGCCTATTTCTAAAAACATTCCTTCACTCCTTGAGATATGAGTTGGTGCAGGAGCCAATGAAGAGCTTACAAAATCTAAATGAAACCCCTTAAGCGTCGGAAGTATCCAGGCATTTTGAGAGCTAGCTACCCACTTTTCAAAGAATTAGTCGATACGACAAAGGAATACTCTTGTGTAAAAGTTGTCAACCTACCTTGCATTAATGACCTAACCCCATTGTCCTCTGGCACCTCGGTTTTTGAATGTCTTAATGTCTGCCTTCAAAATGGAAAAAGGACAGAGTAGGGGTGTATAAATCCTGTCTGGGGGTGCTGAAACCTTGATAGGCCCCATGATTTAGAAGAACAGCCGCACAAAGTCCGACCCTTCCAGAGACGTGGTGAGAACATATATTTCTCATAGAGGCCTGGAATTTATTAGTAGCTGTAAACGTGCCAACACATTTGCCGAGGCCCTTAATAAAGCTGCAATGAGAAATGGAGGAAGGATTGAACATCGAGTCTCTCTGAAAACCTTGAGGGTCCTTCTAGCGGGTCTAAGTCTACTGCATAATATGTAGGGCCTTTGTCTGGCTCTTCCTCTTCTTGCAAAAAATCAGTGTTCAAAGGTTGATTTGGGGCCATATCTGGTGACAACAAGGCTGTTCTGACTCTCTTAACCAGTTTTTTGCATCTCCACTTGGTTAGGCGGTCTGTTTAGGGACATATGTAAGTCCTTCAGTAACATGGATGAAGATATCTCTGCCCTGGGGTTGGTGGGCTGAGGAAGACCACTGTATGCTTCTTCATGCTCTGGATGATTCCTTTTGGTGCAGGCTTCCATCCTTGAAAAAGACAACACCACACCACCTGAGTTTGGGCCCCACCCTCTGGGAGTCTAATGACTGGGTAGCTTCTCATAGTCTAGAAGGCACTCTGTGTATGGATGAATCACATGTCCTGAAAAGGGCCTCCAACATCTTTCTTTTTTTATTATTTCTTTTTAAATTAATTTTCAAAATGATAACATAGCATTTCTCATCATCACAGACAGCTGGAACTTCATCAATCTCATTAATGTAATAACAATGTCCAACTTGATAATGCCAAAGTAAGTACAGACACTTGTGTTCCCTCCCCCACCCAATGCCAGGTCTCCCCTCCCCTTTTCAATTCCATGTTTTCCAACTCCCTCAATTCTTTTTAAACCTTTTCATCATCTTTCTCCCTCATCTACTACTCGCCACCCGGGCCTAGCAACTCTTGTTTTCACTCCTGCCCTAATTTTCTGTGTTCATTCCTGTTCCCACTGGCTGATTTCCAGCTGAATCACAGAGTTTTAAATCTGGGGATGAAGTTAATTGATTTAGTATTTGATCCAAGTCCAGCTCCACCCAATGTTCCTCCGCCGGTTCCCTGTTTTTCTTTAAAATCTCTACTTCAGCTAGTCCCTGCCATTGTATATCCTTAACCTATTGCTGCATCAATGGACCATTTAGACATTTCCAGGATATCACTACCCATCGTTTGGTTAATATCATCATGAACTGTGCTATCCTTTTCTGAGTTTTGTCTTTCTTTCTCCCCTGGACTAAACCTCATAAACAAACCAACGGTGTACAATTATAATGCTATGTAGTAATTAATTTGAGAGATCACCCCTTCCCAGTATGTAAATATAACTGGGCATTCCCACACCATATGCCAAAAGCCTGCAGAACCCTCTCGACAGCGTGGGCATTCATGTCATATAGAAGAATTAATGGCATGCAACTTCGCTGGGGTAATATATTATCTATGTAGATAATTGAATTGGATTAATTGAATCCTTGCATTTCATGATACCCACTTCACTTGCTCCCATATCCTAGACCACTCTTTTTCTGAGATCAGAAAGCCTACAACCCTCTCCCTTTGTCTTTGATGACTAATTCTTCCTTTAACTTTTCTTCCTGCAAGAGACTATATTACCGGATGTGGGTGCAAGTGGTCTGTGGTACCTGTGAGTACCTGTACCCCTTTTTTGGACTTTGTTCTTGCTGGTGCAACAGCCATATATCCAGGTTACGGGTCCTTTCACTGAATGAGCCTGGGCTTCTGACATGTCCGAAACAGGCGAGGAAGGAGAAAGGAAGCATCCAGACTACAAAAGCACCCTTCCAGCGCGCAGCATGTGTGAAAGTGGGTGCAAGTGGTCTGTGGTCCGTGGGACCGAGGGGCAGAGGAAGAAATACCCTGCCTGGCAACTGATTGATCTATGCCACAGTGACGCGGCACGGTGCTGTTAGCTTTACATTACCTGCCACGTGTAAAGACTGAGTGGGAGGATTACTATGTCAATGCAGGGTAAACCTAAGAAAGATGAAGACTCGTGGTAAGCAGGCAAGAAGACAGGCTGTAAGGAAAGCTGCAGGTAAAATGGAGCTATGTAAAATAAAATGTAAAGATCCGCCAGACTGTATGAATTCCCCCACCCAGCCCAAAATAAAAAAGTTATTTTCTGCACCTGCTAAGGTAGTGGTTCCAATGACTCTGAATGCAATAGTTAACAAGTCAATGGAAGGGTCAGAGCTGGACTCGATGAACTCAATAGACAATTATGGCTCACTATTGAAGCTGTGCATGTGGTAATGAGAAATCTGATGGCCCCTGTGGATTTTGTACCAGACAACATCCTGTGCTCAAATCATTCCAGAACACTGAACCTGGAAAATGTCATGACTACCTCTGAGACAGGCCCGGAAGAAAGTGGCGTCAAGTGAAAGCGCCCAACCAAATAGGTGGAATGAGCCTGCAGGAAAACCTCTTCAGCCATATCCGGCCTCTGGATCTATCGGAGAAACGAGTGATCAATGCTCCCAATTGGCAATCCTAGCTAAACATCTAATCTGGGCTGACCGGGTAAAACAACAAAAGCCAAGAGTTGAGGACCTGGGAGTGGAAGAAACTGTCCCCATCTGGTGTGCTGACATAGTACATATTAAATGTATGGAAATAAATACTACATTGCAGAACCCGTTCCTAAATAGATTGTGGCTACTTGAACTGCTCCATATGATTCCGGATTTAGGATTGATCTCGTCAAATTACATTATTAAATTGGAACTACCCAAATTTAACAGCACTGATAATTGGGTGGAGGCAACTTTTGTGTCATTCCGTGGTGGTGGAACGCATTTGTAAAAATGCACGGGCTCTAAGCCAGGTGGGTTTTAAAATGATGGTGTTTCTCCCAAGTGTTGCAGGTGGCTCGTGCAGGGGCAAGTCTCCATCTAGGGTACCCCAGAGTGGGACCGAAGGGAGAAGCTCTGCCTTAGAGCCACTAAGATTGGCCAAGAATTGGGCTGATATCCCACAAGCCTTACAATGACGGGGTGAAGCGGTAACAACTAGTGCCATGCAAATCCTTTCCTTGAATTCCAGGGTTCACAGTTCTTTTTTAGCCAACACACTAACAATCGAGATATTGATGAGTGTTAGATGTTTCTTTCTACAAAAGACATGGTTATGTGATACGTTCAATGTAGATGGCTATTCATTAATATTCCGCCTGGCCGAGGTACTGGGAAAAGGAAGACCCAAAGGGGATCTATGTATTGGTGGGAAAACTGACACTAACCTTTCTGGGTTTTCCCCATGGCCTGCCCCATTCAAACTTTTTAGCTGATCAAATAAGAAGTATAGGAGTGGGTAGCACAACAGCCCTATTGGCAACTCTGTATGATCCCCGGGAGGTATAAGTATGGCAGAAATAATTGATACCACTGTGGAGACACTCAGGACCTGGGTATCACTTTTCCCGGATGGAATTATAATTCAATGTGGACTGTGGGCATGATTGTGGGGTTGATGGTGGCCCCGTTAGGAAAAGGGGATGCAAGGGGAGGACCTGGGACTGGCTTGAGACACTTGCAGAATTTGAATTATATCCACTAGGCCAAGGGGAAGAGGTAAACAAGATGACTTGGACAAATGGGCTGTATAGCAGTAGGATTGATTTTATACTCACAAATAACCATCTAGCAGAGGGCAAACCAATACTGGGAAGGAGAGACCCGGGGACAAGTTATCATGTGATGCTAATTATGAAGTGTTGTACTAAACAGGGGACGACCAGAGAAAGATTGAGCGGAAATCCGGAGGTGAACACTGGGGGAAATAGACTCCAATGGTCAGTGGGTAGGATTGAGTAGATCAATTGCTCGCCTAGAAGCAGTGGGCTGAGTGAAGTGGAAATGCTTGTAACGTAACAAAGATCTAAGTAACGTGCTCTCTGTTCGGTCCATTGGAGCATAGATGCGTGGTTAAATTGAATGGCCCTCAGAGTGTGTTGCATCGCTATGAAAGGGCCATATCAAAATACAAAGCAGGAGCTAAACTTTGCTGCTCGAAAAAACAACCAGAAATCAACTAGTGCTGGAGGAATATTAGAAGAAAGAGCTAAGCAAACCGAGGGCTTCTTATATGAACTGGCTTAGGAATCACAGGTTCTCAGAAAATGATATGGGTTTCAGATACCTGAATAGGTTCATCAGAATAAATGACACTAGGAAATGTTGGCATTGGCTGTGTTGGCTAGAAAGAAACCCTGAGAAACCATTGGAATTGGTAGTCGTCACCAAGGATAACTGGTCTGGTTTTATTGGAATGAACTATAACAGCAGGCAAGAGAGACCAGGGGAGGATATACCCATGATAAACACACTAGTGGGCAGACATATAAAGGATGCAGATCTAGAGGCTTGTATTAATAAAACAAAGCCCTCTAGTGCAGTCGGGCCGGATGGTCTATCAAAACTGGTTCTGAAGGCCAATCCGGTGCTATGGTCAAATATTCTGCAGCATTTGTTTAAACATATATGTGAGACAGGAACAATCCCAAGAACGTGGAATGCTGCAATCTTAATTCCAGTTCATAGAAAAGGGCCCTGGGATATTCCCGCTAACTATAGATTAATGGCCATGTTAGATTGTAGTTCAAACATTTTCTCTAACCTCCTGTTACAATTACCCATGGCCTGGGTGGTGGAGAAGGGATTACTCCATTATCAACAAATCGGGTTTAGGAAGGGGTTTGCCAAAACCCACTCAATTTGGACTCAGTTGATGTTAATGCCGGACACACATGCCTATCCTGAGACATCCCTCTATATCTACTTTGTGGACTTCTCATCCGCATTTGATAGTGTGGATAGGGGTAAACTTTGGGAAATGCAGAAAAATTGGCAGATCTATCCCTCTCTGTTTTACTTTATTAAAGCACTTTATAGTGGAACTGAGGTTAGAAATAGACTTTCTCATCATGGGGATCTATCAGCGCCTTTCCCTACAGTTAAAGGATTGAAACAGGGGTGCTCTCTGGCCGCCCTGTTGTTCAATTTGTACATCTCCAAGTTAGTTCAGAGGCTGAAGGAGGTGTCTTATTTCCCCCCACAATATGGGAAAGAACCCCCTATAGTAAGGAGTTGCACTTAAAGGACTTTTATAATTGTTGGTCAGGGGGAGTAATGTTGAAAAGAGTGACAGAGTAAAGACCTCCTTGGTATTCTAACGAGGCCTCACATATCAAGTACCCAGCTGGTTGAAGACATCACCCACAAAGTTTGGCACAAGTGGCTTACCCTGAAAAAAGTGATCGATAACCAGGGGGGGTGTATTGAAGCTAAAATATTGGCTTACAAGAAATCGATTGTGCCAACCATGAGGTATGCACTAGAGGTGTTCTCGTGGAGACTGGTAGCCCCTCTCAGTAAGTTAGAGGGGAAGATTCTCCATTCACTTTTGAACCTCCCGCCTGGTACCCCAGTGGAGGTGATCAGGTTTGAGCTTGGGTTGCGTTCCCTAGCAACAACTTGGGCCTTGGCAACCTGCAACCTATGGGCAAAAATCCATTATGAACTGGGGGGGAAAGGACACATTACTTGGCCATACGGTCCAACATGTGCAGAGATTCTCAAAGAGTAACTAGTTTGGGAAGCTAGTGCTAAATGTTAGAGGGTATTTGGGGAAATTGGGGTGTCCCCAATACCAGACAGATGGCTTGAATATAACCTGGCTAAGAACCCAGAGAAAGTATGAACATATGACGCAGACCAGGCATTAACTCACTTAGGGTCCCTCTGGAAATGTGTGATATACTCCCATCCAGGGTTTACATTGGTGGTGCCAGAGTCATACCTAGTCAAATGCAGAGCACCTGCCCTGATTAGATTTATTCTCTCAGTAAGGTTACAGACCCTTCCGGTATTGTAGACGATGAGGGCCTGGGTGGGAATGGAATACAAAGGTAGGATCTGCAGATTATGCAAGAAACATAATGAAACAGCGCAACATATTCTAACACAATGTGAAACATTAGATATGGTATATGCGAGAGCCTATGCAAAGTTTACACTGACTCCATCGGATGAAGGGTGGAGTCATATTTTTGCAGCAGAGTCATTGGTGGTATCGGCGGCAGCCCTGTATGTATGGAAAATCGCAGCCAGTTGATTATTGACCTCATGGCAAAGGGCCTGAATGAAATGAGTACCTGAAAACGTATCCCCACCGCACATGTCCTAATAACTATATAATAATCAATTCATTTTAAAATGAGAGGAATAGTGTATTGATAGGGCAGTACTGTGTTGTACTGTTTTGAATCTCAAGTGTATTGTAACATAGATTGTGATTTTACAGTGTAATGATTTTAATTAGCAAATGTTTTATGATAGTTTGATACTGTGTGTGATTTTACTTTGTAGTTTAAAAAAGTCAATATGTGACTAAAGACACTTTAAATAAAACAATGAAACATTAAAATAAATATATCCATGAGACCATTCCTTTCCCTTCTCCTAGTGACAGTATTGTCTACATCACCCGGCATCACCAGGCTTACCTCTGGTTCTTCTGGCATGCACTCTTATAGGCCTGCTAATCTCTTAACCACCTTCGAATAGGTTAGAAAGTGGCTACCCGAGACTCCATTTGTAAATTCCCATTGCTTGAAGTTCATTAGTTTACAAGCTGTAAATATGTCTTCCATTACCATACAGTTCATTTCTGTGTGAGTGGCCAACACTATTCACTTCATTGCCATCAAAATGAGGACCTGAAACTGTACCTCTCTGCCCTGAATGCTCTCGCGTCCTCTCTTGATGGGGCAAAAACAGATTACTACTGAATGCTCATTCACTCTCACTTTAACCATCCTTGCTGGCTACAGGGCACCATAAAGTCACTCACCACTCTTCCAAAACCTATGACTATGAAATCCACTCTCACATATATGACCTAGATGAATACTCTGTTGCAAAAAGCTCCAAAATTAGAGACCTTCCTCAACCTCCCTCCTCCTACATCCTACACTCTGCCTACTCTACTGTCATCATCTGCCTCTATCTCCCTCTTTAGTCACACTAATACTGAAGAAGTCCTTTCTCTACTGATGAAGGCTAAACCCTCTTGTGCCCAATCAAGCCCTGTTTCTCCTCATCTAGTCAAGCCTATTGCCCCTTTAGTGTCCTCTTACTTTGCTGAACTCTTCAATCTATTCATCGACTCCATTTACTTTCCCTCTATTTTCAAATTGGCTACACTCATCCCACTCCTAATAAAGCAAGGAGCTGACCCAAACCCAACTTTCTCCCTGTGTCTCTCCTTCACTATTCTAAAGTGCTCAAAGGGTTTGTGTTCAACCGTCTTACAATTTTACACAACTTTTGATACCCACTCCAGCCACAACACAGAAACTGCTCTCATGAATGTCTCCGACTTCATCACCTCTGCTATGCACTCCAACCCATCCTCTCTCCTAATTCTCCTTGACCTGTTAACTACCTTTGACACTGCCGATCACTCTGATCTCCTTAATAATCTTTTCTTCTTGGGATTCGTGATGAAGAACTTGTCTGAATTAATGTCTACCTGCCACCTCACCAATTCTCTGTCGCCTGGTGCAACAACACCTCTCAACTCACTTCTCTAACTGTTTGTGTTCCGCAAAGCTCTGTCTTTGGTCCTCTCCTCCTTATACTCCACACCTCTGCTCTTGGGGCACTAATCTCCTTCTTTGGGCTCTTGTACCACCCCTTTGTGGACGTCACCCAAATCTTATCTTTTTCTGAACTCTCCTCTAATCTTTCAGTCAAAATTTCAAAGTGCCTCATTGCCATTAAATTTCAGATGGTTTTGCATTCTCTGATGTCAAACTCTACCAAAACAGAGGTGCTCTCGTTCTCATGCAAATACTGTCACTCATCTCTTCCCCTGCCTATCCAATTCCCATCTGACACCCCAACTCTTCTTTAGCTAGAAACCTCAGTGTCATCTATGACCCTTCTCACACAATCTCTACTTTCATCACCAGTACTGCAATGGTGGCTCGCCTCAACCTATTAAATATTAGGAAAATCAGGCCCCTCCTTCCTTTCAAAACCACCAAGCATCTCTGAACCACTCCGGTCTTCTCTCAACTGGACCTCTGTGACAGCATCCTCTTTGGTCTCCCCAAATATGCTTTCTGTCCTCTCACCAAGATCATTAACTTCACTACCAGGACTCTCTTTGAACGCCCTCACTTCACATCTACTTCCTCGTAACATCACCAGGGTGGATGGCTGATGATGCAAAACAGGGACAGATTTAAATGTCTTCTCCTGGTTCACAAATCTATCCATCGTAAGGTGCCGCTGTATTCATCCTCTTCTATCCAACTCTCCAAGCCTTCGCGTAATCTCCACTCTGCCTCCTCAACTACAGTTGTGACTTTTCGCTCTCCCCGTGCTTGCGCTCTTTCTCTCATCTTGCTCCACATGCATGGAATTCTCTTCCCACACAGACAACCAAGAGAAACATCCACAATAATGTGTTCAAACCCAAACTAAGAGCCTACCAACTTGCCCCTTAGCTACCCTCTTGATATACCTCTCAGCTGCCTTCTAGCTAACATGTTTCTCTTGCCTTAACCTGCCTCTGTCTCTCACTTTCTCTGCCTCCACTCTACCACTTCATCCATCATGGTCAAATCCCAAACACAGCTGGCCGTATCGCCTACCTGCACTTAAAAATGTCTAATGTCGGTTGTCCTTAATCCATGTATGTGTACCCCCCTCCACCCCCACCCCGATAACTGTTCCATGTACTCTCCTCAACAACCTGGTCAGATTGTCACTTGAACTCACCCCATTGTCAGAAGCTCACTGCTCCCCGTCAAATCTGATTTCATATCTGTTGTTCTTTTTCTGTGATCAAAATAAGATTGTTCCTCCCTTTACATAAATAAATTAAAAAATAACAAAAATATACTTGGAATATGATGAGTGTGCTCCAGGAGGATTGTAGTAGAGGAGGACGTGAACAACTTAGGATTTTGGGAGTTGTAGTGAATTGACAGTGTTGGTTTTGCATTTTGGTGTTGTACTTTATGCTATTTTGTAAAATAAAGAAAAGGGTTCTGCATAACAGGAAGCCTCCGTGCCACCATGTAATTCTTTACCTGTGAAAAGCAAGAATTCCTTTAGGCAGACTAAGTTCATATGTCTCGTCCATACAGGTTAGTCTCCCTTACACATCTCTTTGCTAGGTAGGCTTTTTAGTATGTTTTTATTTTCTGAGTCAGGGCTGAATGGTTTCCGGGCCCTGAAGCAATTTCGGCCTGCAGTTTGGTCCGCTGCACCAATAAAGATATATTCACATTATTCAGATCAGCTGACTGCTATATTAAAATATGCTCCTTAAGTAGCAGCAGGCACAACGAAGAACGCCTTTCTTCGTTTTAAAAAAAATGCCTAGTTCATGTTTATTTCCAATATATTTGGCTGTACTTTATTGAATGAAAATAAATGTTTCATTTGTCTTTGTGACATTAATCATAATGTATGCGGCTCCTAACACTGTATTCTGGTTAAAAAAGTAATCTCTTGTGTTCCGCTGCATTCAGAAGAAGGCCTAATGCAGACATGCTGAGAAACGGGAGGATATGACAGAGAGGAAGTAACTAAGGCTCTGAAAGTATTAAAAACATGACTGATGTGTGTCCCCCTGTGCTCCCTTTTCAACCATTTGCCATTTTTCTGTCTCCGTTCCCAAGTTTCTACGTCCCTTTTCGATGTCTGCTCTCAGTCTTTGCCGCAATGCCACTCCACGCCACGATTGGCGCTATAAGCTGCTCGGCTGGCTCGCTTAGCTCTCACTCGCTTGCATAAGATTGTTAGTTTGCGGAGATGAGTCCACTCTCTCGAATCCGTGCACATGTGGAAGTCTCAGCGTTATCCTTTTTATTAAAACAAGATGTCCCTTGATGTAAAAGAAACCGTCACTGTGCACAAGGGGAGATCAGAGTTCTTTTTCCGAATGCAGGCAGTGGAGGGTTTGAAAAGAGTTGGGTCAGCTGTGCTGCTTTCCTCTTCATGTTAGCAATAATATAGGGATAAGTGGGCCCTGCACTCATCTCCAGTCCGAGGTAAGGGTAAGTATCCACATATGACACTTCACCCAAAGAAGAGTCTAGCTTCACCCTGCTTACCTTTTTATCCAGAGATTAATAGGGTCTTGGTATTATCTATATTATTCTCAAGGTCGTTCTCCCTTGCATATTCAGCCAAGAGGTTCAACATGGATTTACAGCCACTGAGTGTATGGTCAAAGATTATGAGGTTGTCCGCATATAACATGCTTGCGATCCTCATTTACAGAGGACATTACACATGTGCTGAAATATCTCCACTGTATAGTCATGTGATCCTAAACAACACTCCTAGACACGTGACCAAACAAATCCATTTAAATGACAGCAACCAGCCAATTTAAGAAAGGCCAAATATTGTGGTTCAGGCATCTAAATATTTGGCAAACTTAGCATTGTAAAACTTAGCTAATGATCAAAAAAGTCTAACAATTTAGCAACTTGAGTGACAATAAGCAAACCTACAGATTAATAGAGATCTTAGTGGTTGCGCACAGATACTCACAAATATAGCAGATAGAGGAAATAGGGAATACCATCCTACAGAGACAGCACACATAGGAATAGCTGAGCAGAGTGGGAAATAAAGGCATAGCAAGCTGGCAGCTATATATATATTAGTAATAGCTGACGGCAAATTAATAAATAATGGGAGGGTCAGAGTAACTGAAAATTCAGCTGCATATGTCAGAAGGGGCCACCATAACTGCTGAGCTCCTGGAAATAAGAAACAGGGTAGGGGGGCTGGCGGTGCTGAAGTGGCAGTCATGAATGAGGACATATAAGCAAGACATTGAACAGCGTAAATTGCGTAAGTTTAGGAGAGACACTTTTGACTATCACAACGATATTGTATATTCGTGGCAGGAATTTTATGCACAAAGAAATAGGAATAGGTTTCCTAAACCGTCACCTAAAACATCAGGCTCGGACAACACTAGTGAGGGAAGCATTGGTGACCCTATACCAGGTACAAGTTTACCAACCCGCACTCCAGTTGATAGTACAGATACAGGTGCACCTGTTTTGAACGTACCTACAGTGCCACGTTCCCCACCGAGGGTTCCTTTTTTAGAAAAAAGACCCAAAGCGGGAACAAGGTCCAAAAAGAAAAACAAGTGAAAGAGTCTATAGTGGTGAATATCTCAAGTAAAACTCTTACTGCCAATCAGTTGGACATTTTGAATAAGGGACTTTCATTTGTTCCAGCAAATAATTGTACTTTGTTTGAAGAGAAAATTAATTTACATTTGTTGTTGAGGAAAATTAAACTTAAATTGTTTTTCTCTATGCAAACTTTTGGTACACCAGTTGATGAATTGGAGGGTGTCTTGGAAATGAAACCCAAGAGTACGTTTGACCCTCCAATAGAAAATCCAGTTATCAATATGTTTAAATTTAAAGTGGAAAATGATTTGAAGCAAATTAAGTTTAATTCAAAAACTCCAGTTAATCTTAAAGAGTCACAATTTAAAGATATTGAGGTCTTGGCTAAAGATTTAGATTTAACGATCAAACCAGCGGACAAGGGTGGGGCAGTAGTAGTTATGGACTCTGCTTTCTATCACGCCCAATGTCGGATGATGCTCAATGATAATTCCACGTATTTACGATTGGACAGAGACCCTACTACACAGATCAGAGCTGTGATTGAAGACTGTGTGAACAGAGCTATTGACAATGAGTGGATTTCTATTAAAACTAGGTCCTTTCTCCTTAATAAACATCCGATCATTCCATTACTGTATGGACTTCCAAAAATTCATAAAAATGCATTACATCCTCCATTGAGACCCATTGTAGCGGTTACTGACAGCATTTTAGATCCATTGTCTATATATGTTGATAAGATTTAGCAACCTTTGGTTAAGTTGATACCTACCTAGTTAAGGGATACAACTGATTTCTTATTGAATATAAATGAAATTGTTTGTTTATCCTGAGATTGTATTTTGTTTTCTGTGGATGTATGTAGCTTGTACACCTCGATTCCACATCAGGAAGGAATTGAGGCGATAGAGTGATTACTACTACAGTCTGTAAATGTAGGATGTGATCCGCAGTTGGTGGTTCACGATTATTTTGCATAACAGTTACTTTAGGTACCAAGACTCGTATTTCTCACAAGTTTCTGGAACATTGATGGGGTCAGCGATGGCCCCTGCATATGCTAATATTTACATGTACTGGTTTGAAAAGCAATTTGTTTTAGATAAAGTTGAATGGTCCAGCAGGATAATTGTTTGGAAAAGGTACATCAACGACATTTTTGGTGTGTGGTGTGGCTCCAGAGGTGAACTCGAAGAGTTTTTTGGGTATTTAAACACTGTCCATTCACGGATTAAATTTACTTTAGAAATTGGTGATCCCAACCTACACTTTTTGGATGTTCAGTTAGAAATTGTTAATAATCAGGTTAAAACATCTCTCTTTCATAAATCAACTGATGTTAATAATTTATTACACTTTGCGAGTTTCCATCCGAAACCATTGATGGCTAGTCTTCCATATAGTCAGATTTTGCGAATTAAGAGAATTGTTACGGACTCTGATGAATTTAAAGTTGAGTGTGAGTCACTCTCAAAAAATTTCTCTGAAAGAGGGTATCCAGCACAACCTTTGAATGAAGCGCAGAATAGGGCGCACCCGATTACAAGGGAGGAATTACTTACACCTAAGGCCAAGAAGGAGTCTGATACAATTTTGCATATTTCTAAATTTTCTCGACAAAGTTGGCATGTCAAAAGAATCATACATAAACATTGGTCGATTCTTCATCACAACCCTATATTTCTGGAATTGTTCCCAACACCACCAATGATGGTTTATAGAAGAGGTAGGAACATTAGAGATAGAGTTGTGAGAGCTGAAAGAAGTCTGAAGGAAACTCAGATGACATTGGTGACTAAGAAGAAGGGAACATTTCCTACTTGGCATGTAGTCATTGTTATAATGTGGCTAAAGGTGAATACATTCTTCACCCGCATACGGGCAGAAAGATTATGCTTAGAGACTTTGCTACATGTAGGTCCACAGGGGTGATCTACACCATTAAGTGCCTGTGTGGGTTAATGTATATTGGTCAGACAGCCAGATCAGCATGTGAAAGCTGGACTGAACATAAATCTGAAATACGGTGTAAAAATGAGAAATCTTCAGTTGCCAGACATTTTAATTTGTCTAGACACACTATTGCATAAATGAGTTTTAATGTTTTGGGGGTGGTGAAGAAACCCCGAGAGGTGGTGATTACATGAGAATATTAGCTCAAAGAGAGATGTTTTGGATTGACCTCTTGGGGTCTCTGTCTCCAAGAGGGCTCAATAAGGAGTTTTCCTTGAACTGTTTTGTCTAGGTGCTCAGGTATGGTTGTTCGGGTATGATGGTTCAGGTTTTTGAAAATACATAAATGGATATGAGTTTAAAGTCGTATGAAGTGGTGTGTGGTGTCCCAGTGTTGCATACTGGTTGCTCAGTCAGGGGTGTATTGAACAGTAGTTGGTTTGTTTGTTTATATATTTTGAAATGTAGTTTAGGTATTCAGTTTCTATCTTTGGAGTTCCTCCGTTATGGCACAAAACTTGTTTACTTGGGTGACTCTATATTTTCACTTATGATTTGGTACATAATTAGTTTATTTTGGTGACTTTGAAACGTGCCCGGTTATTTACTGGTGCTTAGGGGTGGATATAATTTTTATTTATTTATTTATCATACTTAAAAATGTTTTGTATTTAGTGAGTCTTTTCTTTATGTTTATTTCCCCCACCACCTTTTTTTGAAGATGCGCACATTTACCTTTATTTTCGTTTTTTTTCCTCTTTACTTTCGTGTTATGTTGAGTATTACCCGTGTACTCAGAATGATGTGGGTAGCTATTTGCATTTGACTTTGGTTGCGGAGCGCCGGCGGGCCACGTGATTTCATCATGTGACCACCCAGAACTAGTATAAAAACGTGTCAGGAAGTATTTTTGTGGATTGGGACCTGTTACATGGGTAGCTATTTGCATTTGACTTTGGTTGCGGAGCACCGACAGGCCATGTGATTTCATCATGTGACCACCCTGAACTAGTATTAAAACGAGTCAGGAAGTATTTTGTGGATTGGAACCTGTTACGTGTGAATGGGAGAGGAGCCGTTAACCTTTTTTACAAAGAAGTGTGTTCCTTGAGGTAAGTCTAAGTTGCTTTGCTGTAGTTTTTTACCTAACGTTTGCATTTGCAAAGGAGTTGTAATATTTTAAAACGCTATTGTGTGTTTGTCTTTTTAGTTGCATTATACGTTTCCACAATCAGCAGGTTGCTACATACTGGATGCGGGCCACAGGACGTCCTAAATATTTAATGAGTTGGCTAGTAATTTGTTTTAGGTAAATATTTCATGATGGAGGAGGTGTGGAGTTTATATTCTTTGATTGCGTTGGAGCATGGGTGTTTTGTCTCTAATTTTTTCGTTTTAAATTGAGGTGATGGCACAAGGTTGTTTTGGACTTTGGTGATTGTTTAAGTTGTACAGACCAAATGGGTAACATGGTATAGGTGTTTTTGAATTAGTTGTTTTGACATCACGTTCTGGTAATTTAATTTTAGGTTATTGGTACTCATAGATTTGCCTTGGTATTTCAGAGATCTGTAATTTCATGCCACTTGTTGAGGACGGCAGGTGTATTTGCAGGTATCCTGGTTCTGTGCACGTCGTGCACAAAGAGAGATTCTATTCTTTGACATCATTCTTATTTTGAGGTACATGCGTTTTACCATTTTTAGATTTAAAACACTTTGAGATTTATGTTTGGAGTCATACCAGCTGCACCACTGTGAATATACAACCACTTGTGTAGGTTATTCAGAACTGCTGTTGTATTTATGTGTATAGCTAACACTGAATGAAGTTCTTCTGTACAATCGGTTTAGTTAGTTTAAACTTTAAATTACCAGTGATATGTCTTCTAATTGTATATATATCTACATTTACAGATCTTATGCTCCTGAAGAAGGGGATATTCCCCGAAACGCGTAGAGCTTGAAGCTGTATTTCAAAATTGGGAGTCTACTTCTTTTTCTGTTTTGATTTGTTTTTCATGCTGGCCATATGAGAAGCCAGTTGATATCTGTTTTCGCTGGATTTAAAGGAAGATATGTTGTTACTTATGTTTCAGTTTGATAATTCTGTCTGTACATAAAAGTGTAAATAGTTTGAAATTTGACTGATTTATTTCAGCTTGTAAGGTGTGCAGGGGACGGGAGTGTCTTGAAGTTTAGACACTTTTTGCTTTATGAATGAGGAGTGGCCACCATCCTTGGGTGCACTGGGGAGCAACGGAGAAGTCCTTTGGCATTGCAGCGATGGGCACCAGGTCATGGCAAGTAGTGTTTTGCAAGATACATACTCTTACTCCCATGGCCCTTTTAAGTACACAAGTCAATCACATCAGGGGGACACTTCCTGTGGATCCACTCATAGCCGCGGGTGCCTGAGGCACTTTCATGGGGTATGTTAATACTGCATACAGTGCATTCAAAGTGGAGAGTCCACACACTCACGGCATACCTTTAGGTACACAGAAATGTAGGGGGAATAGGTTTCTGTGTGCAGAAACCATTCCCAGCCTAACTCTTAAAGAAGGCAGTAGTGCTTCAACTACAGCCTTTTAATGAGTATAGCTCAGGTCTTGCATACGTTCAGGTGGCAACTTGACAGCATGGAGTCAGTAATGGATGATGTTAGATGGATTGATGAGGCTGGAGATACTTGTGATCTGGTGCTGCTGGCCATAGCAGCAGCAGTCAGTTAAATCTGCCTCAGGGGGATGCCCATGTGGCTTCATGAGCTGTGGCTGAGGGATAAAGCATGTGACTGAATTGAGTCCTTAAAATATAGAAGACAATCGTGACTATGGTATTAGCTTAGATTGTGGAGTTCCCCAGAGCGTGGTTTTCTAAACACTTTTATTTTATAGTTATTTAGCCCTATCTTACTAATGATACACAGCTAATCTTTAAAATCACACAGGAGGACACAAATCTACTACATAACTTTTCAGAATGCCTCATGCTGACAGATACCAGGATGTAAAGCAATCAATTGAAACTGAAAAACTCAAAAACTAAAGTTCTGCTCCTGCCGGCCACCAAAATATTGTGGCCTAAACAGATTTTGCCCTAACAGTTACAAGCCCATCCAATAACTGCAGGCATAGTAAAAACTCTTTGGGTTACAATGGACTCCAAGCTGGCCAAGGAGGCCCAAACATGGTTAGTAACTAGGAAATGTGTTCTTACTTTCTCTACTCTGAAGGATATCTTCCCGCCACTGAAGTTCCCATGCAGAACACAGGCTGTCATGTTCTTTTGTATTATCACAGCCGGATTATGCCCGCAATGCACTTTTTGGTAACCATAAAAACACTGATGTCTAAACTGAAAGAGGATCCACAAAATTACAAAGCATATTGTTGCTATGGCTAAGGAAATGTGTCCATATTAAGGTGGCCTTCCTTCATTACAATGGCTGCGAGTTGCTGCCCATGTTGCATCAAAAGCAATGTGACTAGTGAATGGGACCCTGTATCTGTCCGGCTCCTTATTTCTAGTTGATTCATTTGAACTGGGTCAGTCAACCCAGAACCCATGTTCAATCAATAAGCCCACAGTGGCAGTCCTTACATAACAGAAAGCTTGGTTTGTAGACAGAGCGTTCTCCTATGTAGCAGAAAAGTCTTGGAATGGGCTGCCAGTTGTTTTTAGTTCTATGTCTGACCACACTTGCCCTTAGAAAAAACATAAAGACCCTAATGTTCCATTATTTTCTGCTATATCAAACTGCATGATCCCCCAATGTCCATCACTGGTTTTATTTTAGCTCCAGAGGATCTCCTTGGTGGGGATGGAGTGCTGTGTAACAGAACATCACATCACATGGAAAATACCACTACATGCTTGAAATCCCTCCATTAAAGGTTCTGAAAGTGTATATTTCCCTGTTACAGGATCTTTCAACTTCTTCTCTGGTCCATTGTATCATGCATCCCACCTTCCCCAAAATCCTGAGACAGGTACTTGATGCCAAGCTTTCTTAGATGTGGCAGCATAATCTTACTTATAGATAGGAGCTCTAGCAGCAATTGAAACTCTATGCCATTGCAGGCTTTCCCAGCATTGCTGGTGCACCTGACTGAATCATGCAGCATTTGCACCTTAGAGGACATGGAGCCGGTCTACAGCAAATACGAAGTTCGACATCAGCATCCAGATGGTGTATAGCATGCCTATGCTTCAATTATGTCTAGGACTTTTTCCCATGCTGCACCCATGATTCTATAAACCTCCATGGTTGAAGGAAAAGAAATATGAGGCTTGCAAGACACGGCTCCAAGAAAGGTACGATGTACACCATATACAAAATCACAGGCACCTGACAGAACCACAACTAAATGACTATGAATGAACACATATGGAAATACCTAGCACATACTATGTATAATGTGCAATGTATAACGTGTGGTATAATGTTTGGCCCCGTAATTCACATGAACACTCATGCCCCACAATTCCCAGTCCAACTATGACTGCACAACAGAAATATTTAAGTGAAATGAGAACATTTATGATAATACACTACCCTGCATCCACAAAGTAGACCGAGACTATGCAGTGCAGTTCAATTAGATGAATGGCAATTATCTGGCCACTGAGGAAAGTTACCAGTGGAGCACAGGTTTGCATGCAAAACATGCAACATGCAATGTGTGTGCAAAGTAGGTCTTCCTACTACTTCATATGGGACTCTGGACAACCACAGCAGTGATGGTTGACATACATACAGTACCAACCTGTCATGGCCTAACAGTGCTACAACAAATGCCCATCACAAATATGGGTGAGATTGCCTTTTAGGTCCAGAAGAACAGTTTATGCACCTCCATAAAAGCTGAGGAGCCCTTCAAAACATTTTTGGAGAGTAGTACCCTATTGGACTGTTGTGGCGTATGTTGCATAGCATTATCATAGTTCATAATATGGCTTTCACGCCTCAGGAGGGGGGCCGACATGACCGGTAAAGGCACGCTAGCCCAAGCCATGGTAGGCCCATGTTCACCCACCCGGCCAGGACGTGAAGGTAACATGGAGAGGCTTCCCACATAAACAAAAATGGTGCCACCCGGGTAAGGGCCTCGGCTGGCTGGAACAGAGTGCAGAGAATGTATATTCTCACCCACTATTGAATGATTTGTGAATTTTTTCCAGCGACGGGTGCGTGTTATAAACTTTTTTCTTTTTTTTTGCTTCCATGCCCTTTTATTGGCTCATTGGATTACTTTTATAATATTGATTTTTGGGCCGTACCCTATATTTGGTGAACCAATCGATGTAATTCCAGGATTTCCCGGAGGCGCAGAGCTTCTCAGCACCTGCCTGCAGGGAGCAGAAAAAGTGCAGACCACGAGGAGACCAGCAAGTGCCGGGATTGTCCAGAGGCTTCGCTGATAGCTGAAGGCTGTGGCGCCACCACCAGGTGTGCAGGACTTCTTGAGGATAAGAGACTGGATCAGGACACCTCGGAAGAACATAAAGAGTGAAGTGTACCTGACGCATGAACAACAAACGGGTTAGTGAGCATTTAAATGTGAGTGGAAAGTTTGAGGAGTGAACCACGTGGAACAAAACTTGTATTTTTAAGTTTTGGATTTTGGTAGAAATAGAAGAGGGCTTCCGCAGGAAGGAGTGGTGAAGTCACAGTAAAAGTAGTTGTGGATATAGTAGTGGAAACATCACTCAAAGAGGACAAAGGCAGTGCTGCTTAAATAAGAGTGTGAAGTCCAAAACTAGCAAGAACTGGATCCCTCCATTCCACAGCTAAGGGAACGAGAGGAGGAAAAATAAACCATTGTGTGTATAAGTGTTGATTTTTTGACTATGTTGAATAAAGTGTAGATAGAAAATGTGTCATTTGATTAGAGGCAAGAGTAGTTTGGTTGAGTGCGGACAGTGGGCATAGAGTGTGAATAAAATAACATATTGGTGAAGGGAATATTTGTTGAGTTGTTGTCGTGTGGAGATGCACAGTCAGTTGAATTTTTGTTTCGGGTCTTTTGTCAGGCAACTCGGGGATGACATAGGGGGTGACTTCAGGAGATCATTTCCTGCTATATTGGTGTTCCATTGCATTGTGGTATTTGGTTCTTGGCTAGCACGTCACTGTGACATTGTTATTGTTCAAAATGCATGCACCAGTTGAACACATGTGCAAGGAACTACCAACGTATAGGGAGAAGATCATCTAATACAATGATGAGAGGGCAACAGGAACAGAGGGGAACATTTTTACTGCGTGGCCAGCAAAAAGCATGCACGATAAGGGGATTATCGGGCACATGTATATGCACCTGTTATCAATGTACAATGGTAAAAAGCTGAAAATGAGACCGAGCATATAAGCACTATGGAATTTATACGACGAGGTAGAAGGGGAGTTAGAAGGAGGAGATGGAGAAGAGGGGAAAACACCTGTTGTAGCCTCCGCCCCACCATTATCTAGAGACAGCACAAGCACGACATAGGCTGGAATGCATGTGCAATCGTCAGTCCCGCCCCCCACTCAGAGAAGGCACCAACTCAGCACAGGCTTCAACGCTGCACAGCTGACAGATGTGTTCACAATTGGAGTATATCCTGTAAAACCTGCCACAGGATATATAAAACCCTGGTACCAACCAGGAGCAGACTGAGAACTGACACTCATGATTGTAGATTAACAAAGAATTGTACTTTTTCATAACAATCATGGGGCGCTGCCAAAAATAATAATGGTTGAGACCCAATCAAAACGAAGCTAGAAAATGAAGCATGTAGGGATTTAGAAGCAGCTCTCCAGAAAACAGAGGAATAGCTTCAAAGGGTAACAAAGAGAAGAGAAAGGGACAGACTATGCCTGTGATAAATGCTTATACATGGACATGAGGGATGCATTGTTGAAAATGAATAGATTAGTAATTAAGGATGTGAAAAAAGAAACAGAAGAAGGCATGCAGACAGAAGGGTGACACGGCCGAAGCATATGTCTGGGATTGCTGATGGTACTCTTGTTCAGAGGAGAATTGCCTAGCGTTTCGGTGCTCGATTGACCTTGTGGGTGGGACCAGACTGATTTGCAGATGGATATTTCTCCTCTGTAAAGTGTGCAGTGAGCTAAAATGTGGTTGTAGATCCTCCTGAGTGGAATAAAAGCCCATAGAACAGGTTATTTGAACCATGCTCATTCTGAGTAAAGGGGTTCCCACACACCTGCTTAATTTGTCAAACTTGGGGTTTCACCCTAAGTAACACAGGGTAATTCAGACATGGACCCCTTACTCACTGTGCCTTAGAAAGTCTCCACAGGTGTTTTGAACCATGTTCGTTCTCGATAGAGGGGCTCCCACATCCTTGTTTAAATCACAGTACCATTCACTTCACCGTGCAACACAGCCGTATGCACTGTGAAGAAATTAAACAGCTCATTGTGGTGATTCATGCAAGATCTCAGGGCTCTGAACAATAAAGTAGAAGCAATGTTTCCATTAGTGCCCAACACAGATTCAATACTATGCAGCATCCCAGCAGATGCAGCATATTTTACAGTGATTGACCTAAAAAATGCATTTTTCTCCATACTATTTCACCCAAAGTCTCAGTATCTTACCACATTTTCATACCAGGAACATCGGTAGCAGCACACGCGTTTACCACAGGGGTAATGTGAGTCCCCTGGTGTCTTCAATAGGATCCTCCAAATGGACCTAGGAAACATACAGATTCCAAGCACAATGCTGCAGTACGTAGATGATCTTCTAGCATGTAGCACCACAGAAGAGTAGTGCGGAGAAGACACAATTAAACTCCTACGACTCCTCGCAGACAAAGTATGCAAAGTGGAAAAAAAGAAATGACAGTATTGCCAAAAACAAGTAGTGTACTTAGAGCAAATACTATCCTCAGCAGGGAGAAGAGTAGCACTATACGGAGCCACATCAGTCAGAAACATGCCACAGCCCAAAACAGTGAACGAGATGCAGTAATTCTTATGGCTGGCAATTTTTGCAGGACATGGATCTTTGATTATTCCACAAAGGTCAAGGCCCTGCTACAAGCACTCAAATAAGCCCAGAAAAAGAAAAGAACCCTTCAATGGACAGAATAGATGACAGAATGTTTTGATGATCTAAAATCAGCAATAAGCAATGCCCCAGTACTAACAACATCAGATTACAAGAAGCAAATGTATATGTTCTCACAAGCAGATGGACAGGTAATGACAGCAGTTCTTACACAGCATTCTTCCCAGAAACACAAGGCCCTAGCCTACTACAGTGGGCTCTTGGACCCAGTGAGGCAAGGTAATTTCCCATGCAAACAGGCTCTAGCAGCCACCACATTTGCAATTCAGAAATCTGCCACCATTATAATGGGATGCCTAATAACAATATATGTCGAACATGCAGTTGTCACCATATTAGAGAGAAACAAGTCAATCCTCACCACACACAGAGCAACTGGGTATGAAATGATATTGTCCAACCCAGCCATCAGCATAGTAAGGTGCCACATCGTAACACCTGCATTGGTTGTAGCAAAACCCGTCAAATCACAAGATCAGGTACATGACTGTGCAGTGTATGAAGGAGAACCTGAAGAGAGCAGCAGTGTAAGTGAGGATGCACATGAAACAGGAGAAGTATTTTATGTAGACGGGTCATCAACGATAAATCAGGAGAATGTTCAAAGGCACACAAGAGCAGGACTAATTGCACTCATAGAAGCTTATGTAACATCCACAGTTCACTCTGGCCTATCGAGATGGAAAAAGAGAGGGTGCAGGCGATCGGATGGATCACCAGTTCAGCATGCCACACTATTATCCAGATTAATAGATGCATTACAATGTCCCCCATGTTGCAATTGTGAAGTGCACAGCACACATTAAAGGAAAAGACGTAAACTGACGAGTAAATGCATCTGTGGATGCAGTTGCCAAACAGGTAGCTTATATGCCCTTTCCAATGGAAAGCAACATGCCTTTCATAGCAGTGCAACAGGAACAGCTACCAGAAATATACAGCTCATTGTCCATGCCACACATTGTAGAGTTGCAGGAACAAACGCCAGCTGAAGTGAAAGCATTATAAGTGAAAGAAGGGAGTACATTAGCGCCCAACAGCTTGGTATGGAGACAAAACAGCACAGGTGAAGTATTAATGACTTTGGAACTAATAAACATCTTTTAAACTACAAAACATGGCATTAGAACAACTCCACCACCCAATGCATGCACCAAAGCAGCACATCCCTGCTGACATCAGTGAGCACTGGTTCGTACCAAACCTGGCAGAGCAAGTGGATATGTTTTTGTCCAATTGTACAACTTGCCACATGTTTCACCCTGGATACACATTGAAAACACTAAGGAAAACATTGCCCTGCCCATCAGGGCCTTTCAAGGAACTCTCAAGGAATGTCAATTTCATCGACACAGTGAACTGGTGCTGTATTAATCGTTACATGATATTGATTGTATGCCCATTTTCCCAATGTACTGAGGCTGGTGCATGTGTACACGCTGATGCAAATAGGGCAAGGTATTGTATAGAATCACCTGTAGCGCAACCACCACTGTCCAATCAGCAAATCGTAATTTTCATGCATCTTGAAACATTGTTTAAGACTCCACTACACTTCACATTATATAAACTGCCATTAATGATGTAATATTGAATGATTTGTGAATTGTTCCCAGCTGCGGTTGCATGCAATAAACTTTTGTTTTCTTCTTGCTTTTGTGCACTTTTATTGGCTCTTTGGAATACTTTTGTAATATTGTTTATGGGCCATTACCCTACAGTAGTCTGTTGTAATTCACCTCAGCATTATTTGTGCAGGAGGAAAACAGAATTATTTATCAAACTGATTGTCTAACCTAAATATTGAAAAAAAACAATGGTCATCCTCTGATCCTTTCATTGATCAAGGTCAGACCATGCAGTTTAAAATACATATTTTAAAGGTATTTGCATTTTTTTGTGCCAACCCACATATAGGCACTGCCAACGTATATGGTCAATCAGTTTCTGCAATATGATTGTTGACCTCATAAGGACTTATTGAAAGAAGGTGAGCCAAAGTACTTAAAAACACTATGGAAGGAGTTATGTGTGTGTCAGTCACTCACTAGACCTTAATTCCTCCAGTAGATACACCACATAGCTCCAACAGGGGAAAATGAACAATCTTAGATCATGTAGGCTTGTCAACTTGTTATAATAAAGAGAGAGTACATCCTGTTCTGATGACATACTTGCATATATTTGAACATTATCATGTTTCATTAGTTTTCATATGCTTTTCTAGTCAGAAAGTGGATATATCCTGGGCAGAAAGACAGAGGAATATGGATGGCAATTATTCCTTTAATTAACCATTACTGTTTGAATTTTAGTCCAATTTGAAAAGGGCATACAATATACATTTCAGATCTTGGTTTTTGTATATGTAAAATGTCCATGTTGTTTATGGTGATGTAACTGTATGGGACTTAAGTGCAAATCTGCTTCTCACCTACTATTTATAAAGAGTAGTTGATTCAAATCATATCCAAGCATTTGAATTTACAGACCTGAATTGCCGCACAGTGGCGAATGAGGCAGTATGCCCTGAGGTGGCGGGCCACCCTTTGGGTAACGGCTCACTGCCCAAGTTAAGGGCACGAGCGAATTGAGGGTCCATTAACGAGGGCGGCGGGCCATTACCCATAAGGTGGGCCCAGCCACCGAGGGGTATATCACCATTAGCACCCATGTAGTGTGCCACATGACTGCTAAATGGTCTACTAAAAAAAAAAGTATTTTCTCTCTGTAAACAGAACGCCTAGCGGCGTCCAGTTCTCCCAGAGAAAATACTATACCAACATGGCCACCAGGGAATTGGAAGGCGGGACTCCATGTGGAGCAACTCTTCCATTTCCATGGTAGCCACAAGGGGAAAGGAACTGCGGCGGTGGATCCCTGCTGCCACAATCAGGTAAGTGGGATGGGGGAGGGAGAGGGAACAAAAAAAAAACAGGGTTGGCGGGGGAAGATGTCAGGCGGGGGAGCCAGCCATCAGGCGGCTTGGAACATGGGCCTTCACTGGAAGTGTCAGCAGGCGTTCCAAGCCAACTGATTGGCTGGCTCAGCCAACCAGGATGCTAATTGTGATTAATACCGTAAAGGGTGGACCTCTACATCCTGGAATCAGTGACTCACTGCTAGTAAGTCAACAATGAAGTCCTGCAAAAAACAGGCTCTATGCAAAAATAGTTCAAGCCAAAACTGTTCTGCAAGCTTTCTGTGTGAACTAACCGGCATATTTAAAAAGGTGGATCACAGATAGTCTTGAATTTATAAACACCCTCAAGAAAGACATTTCCTGGAAGAAGTTGATGTCTGGACAGAAACTAGAAGAGTGTCTCAACAGTTCTTCACATGAAAAAATAAAATTTTAATTGCTGCAGTGCTAGTGACTACTCGGTGGGACCTATTACCTCTGGTTATTTTCTAACAGTGGTTAATCTCACATGATAAGAGTGTGGATATTGGTGTGTCCCAAATAATGGCTTTGAATAAGACTAAACCATTGAGCTTTATGTGAAAAGGGTGTTGCCCCCTCCAATGTTTTCATTTCTGATATTCTGAAAATGGCCATTGCAGTTCACAATTTTGAACACACATTTTTACATTTGCCCTGTGAAGAAGAGATCTCCTATTGATGGTTTCCACCAAATAATGAGGAAGAATTATGTGTTGTTTTAATTATCACAACATCTGCTACACTGGGGATGAACATTACCTGGTCCTGTCCAGCGACTGCTGTGATGGTTACTGGGGAAGCGAGGGGTGAAATGGTGTCAGGGTCAAAGTCCTGTTCCTTCCACAGAAGGTGCGAAGGAAGAGAAGCTGTTCCTATTAATGAAGCAGCCCTGCTAACCATGAGACAGGGCCTTGGCCACATGGCAGAGACCATCTGCCAGCTTAAGCAAGTGTTAATGACAGCCAAGTGCCAAAGGGCATGAGCTGAGGATTAGAATTCTTTTAGAAGGGCATTCTTGAGGCTGGAAGAATGCTTCCAGACTAGGACGAGTATCACGCCAATGGCAAATATGTTTGTATTAGATGGACAGAAAAACTAAAATCCTGGTATCGTTTTCAAGGACCCAGGGACTTCTTATCGTTGTCGTTTCATGTAATGTTATATCATTTTCTTCATCAAGTGGAAAGACTGTTGGTATGCCAACATGGAGCCTACACATCTTCCACATTCTGTGCTCTTCATCAGAGTTCAATACTATTTGTAAAGTGTATCTGTGAATGTGGAAGGGTTTCCAAGCCCTTGCGAAACTAGAAGTATATTGTATAGATACACAGATAGATACATGCCCATTTTATCCACACAGTGACATTAGAACGTCTACAGGAGTACTGCACGCATACAACCAGGTCACATCAACCATTCCTTGACCATGGGATTTCAATACTTACGTACACTTTAAAAGATTAACTGCATATGTATATTGTCCCCTGAAGAAACACGCACAGCATCATCTATGTGTAGGTTCCCTCTGTGTGCATTCATGCCATTTTCCTTGATGGACTAAGGGTTTTTTAAAAGCACAGTAATTATAGCATATCTTAGGTATGAAGGATCAAAGACAATACCTGCCAAGATATTCTGCTTTCTCCACTCATTATTGTGCTCTAAGGGTGTAGAGAGAGCTGTGTGCAAAGGATTATTGGAATGAGAAACATGCTGAGTACCAGACCAGAACTGAGAGACTTCTATAGCCAAAGGCTTCAGTGTTCAGAGGCAAAGTCCTACACTGGAAAAGGCCCTAAATCATGCCCCTAGTTGTGAGCAAAAGGCCAACAGAAGCAAATTGTACCACTGAAAGGTATCATTGCTGCTCTCCTCTGATGGCTAACACCATAGAGGTGGAATTGATTGGTGGATCTTCGGCTAATGGTAAAGGTGTAGAGAGCTACCTGAAAATTGCAGACCAATCTCACTACTTGGTAGTGCTTCAATGTGGCACATTAAGAAATGTGGTTGAACAATGCAGGGATTATGACAGATGTACAGGGAGGATTTAGTAAGAAGGCTGGCACTATGGAACAGGTTTTTAGCCTCTCTTCCTTAATCCAAACTATTTGTTTTAAAAAAGACAATGTTTTTGTGGATGTTTTTTTATCGATTTTAAGGATAGGTGTTTGATGTTGTTGATAGGAAGATTTTATGTTCAGTTTTGGATATTTGAGGTACATCCACATTTGCAAAAAACAGGGGGGGTTGAACCATATATTGTCGTGCTGCACACTGTCTGAAAGAAAAATGTGTCTGTTCTTTGGTATGTGCTGTATTCTGCAGCAATGATTTGTTGGTAGAGTTCATGAAATTAAATATATTAACAATGTATTCTTTTCATACATGCATAGATTCAATTCCATACTTGAATTACATGTCAGTCAGTACAACAAGTCTTATTTCTTACATGTATTTCATTGAAATGGTTTGCTTCCAATGAGAATGTCCAATTTGATGCTGCACGTACTTGCTCCGATGTTAGCACTTACCTGCTGCAGGCTCTCCTGAAAGCAATGCGTAACTTTAGCAAGGACCACTGCAAGAGAGTAAAATCAGGCAAAATCACTTTTTTCTCTTTCGTGCTACTCTTCGTCTTGTAAAAAAGTAACCACCACCTTTGCAGACAGCATTTACCAATGGTTGCCAAAGGAATCTGCCTGCTTCTAGAAGGTGCAAAACGGTGGCAGATTCCATGGAAATCAATGTGTGTTATGCCTGCAGGAAAATCTCAGGCACCTCACATTTATTTTCAAAGCCCCAGAGGGCAGACGTAAGGAGTAAAAACCTGAAGCTAGCTATTTACGCCTCTAACTTTACACGTATTGGCATTTTGTAGCCATTTGGAGGTGAAATTGGGGCATGAAACACAGTTTACATTTCCACCAAGCACTCCTCTTCTGCCCTCAAAGGTCACATGCGTTTACGCCTGTATGATATTTGTTTGCAGGCGTAAAAGGAATGTATTCCAATGGACTCGTCCTGCATTTCGCACCTGCTAAAAGCAGGCAAATTAGATAGGAAAGCACTGTAAATGATGTCTGGAAAGTAGTTTGCAGACAACATTTACATTATTTATAAAATGGAACATAAAAGAGTAACAGCGATTTTGCCTGCTTTAACTCTTTTCTTTCGCACTTCTTTTTATGAAAGTTGAAAAGTGTATGCAGGGGACCAACCATCACATAAGTTGTTATGTTGGTGGTCTCCTGCAGGTAATTTGCACATTTCTACGAAATGACCCACATCAATATTTCCACTTCCTGTTTTATTCGGAGCAATGCAAAATGAAAAAGTCCCCACTTCATTACCTCCACTGATCTCTGATTCTCAATCGCTCTCAGCTTGTCTGCAGGGTTCTCCCGTACCCAGACCTGAAAGACATACCTAAGCCCTCCAAGATGGCTACATGCCAGGTCACATCATTCAAGCAAGATCAGCAATGGTGGTTGCTGCTCAAAGGTCCCGCATCAAAATCACTGTATTTCTCTGAGGGGCTGGTGTTCCCATTGTTGACTACTCTCTTGCTGCTGCTAAGTAGTCGAGATCCCAGAGATCCCAAATCTCAGCACCCTCAAAGAAGATAAAAGCAGTGCCTGTGAAGGTTTGAGTATTTTGTTACTAGCAATCAATGGAAAACTGTTTGCAGTAGATTTTTTTCTAAATCGAATCCAGTTCTTTCTAAATGTTGGCTATTTTCCCATAACTTTTGGCTTCCCCCATCTCCCTATTCCATTTTTTTTTAAATAATTTCCATCTGCATATTCACCTTTTCACTTTATGAGTTTGTGCAACCATAGTTGTCAGATTGTCTTTCGATATCAGATCGATACCTGTAGCCATATTGCGGGGACATCTCACCTAAGAACAAATTTGTACTTTAACTTACATTTCATATCGCTATATTTCCAGCGTCCACTGCTTGTTTTTCATTCTAACACCTTATAACGCTTATTATATTTTTGATTTTGTCTTTTCATTTCTATTTAAGTATATTTTCTCTTTATACAATATTTTAAATTTTTTCCTGGTTTTATTGATTTCTCTCAATCCTTCATCATTCTTTTATTTTCTCTTCTTTATATACACCTAAAGGCAATTACGGGTCTTATCTCAACATTATTGTGATCGTATTTACACTTAATGGGGAGATTTAGAAGTACTTGATGCGAGGCTCGCACACAAACTTAAACATACCTTTTCCGTGTCTGGTTATTCCCCATTCCTGTTCTCCTGCAACCAAGGAGATACGGGACGAGAGGCACGGCTACGTCGATACGTCTATCGACGCTAAGCAGTGCCACGTCGGGGATGCCATGATAACGAACAAAACGAGGAAGTGAATGCCATTCACATCCTTGGATCCGCGAGGTTTCGCGTACCAATATGCATCTGAGTGCATCGGTAAGGAACCATAGATCGTTAGCACTACTCGTTTGAGTGCCCACATGTATTCCTCCAGATTTTTGATTTTACACTACTTACTTTCGTGTTTATCTTTTTGTATTTTTTCCTTATAGCATTGAAGGGAGTTTCATTTTCTCCTTCGATTAGATCTACGCACAAGGTAAATAATACACCATCGGCACACATTCCTATTTAATGCAGATTTACAGACATGAATCTAATACAGATACATGAGGATTTACTTTTTTATTTTCCTTTTGCTTATTACTGTTTGTTTATTTCTCTCTCTATAGATAGAAGACAGTTGATTGACAGGTACACAGATTGTGAATAATGTAATTTTGGCATTAACATTGGTTGGCTCATGAGGACCATGCACAGACATAAATCACTGAATCTTATATATATTATTTTCTATCTCCTTTTCTCTACAACACATTGTGCACGGGAAATGTGGTATGTATTGTTTTATGTATTGTTTTTTACTAATGATTTGCTCACACTTTGTGTTTTTTGAATTTGAAATCCATTTGTTGATTTATACTTGAATAGAACTAGCTAAATATGGTTTCAGCCCTGAGGAAGGAGCTAGACTCCAAAATGCATAGGCACAGATAACCATAATTTCGCTGCAGTCGACTCGGATGGTTTTACGTACAACAATCATGCTGATAAATGAATGAAGTGCATATACCATAATATTTAATAAAATTGGGAAGTAACAATTTTTTTATGAACTCGTCCAAGAACCTTGATTGAGTATTCAAGAACTATTTACAAAATTGAACAAGACAATTCAGGGCTCTGGACACTAGCGTGAGCGCCAATCTTTGCTGGATGGTCTATCCAGCTTTTTTCATTTTGTCTAGACTTCTTAGGGTCCCGGTGTCAAAAGGACCCCTACAGACTGGCTGCTCCGTAAAAAAAGAACTAATTTTGTATTTAAAGAGTGAACTCTTCTGATAAATATTAGTGGTGCCCACCTTTCTCCTGGCTTTTGGTTATTTACCAGTAAGCATTTTTTAAATATGTGTTGAATGTTTTTTTTTTCCTTGCCCAAGCTCTGGTTTCCCTTTGCGTTCATCACAATATCA